>NC_090671.1:9671296-10296296 GCF_013368605.1 Nyctibius grandis
CTGTCTCAAAAGGGCCTGCTGAATCAGTGATTTACTGAGGTTCCTCTCCAAGGAAACAACACCTCAAATATAGCCAGATGTGTGAAATATCATCCCAGCCCTCACTCTCTTTTGCCGTTTCTTTGCTTGCATCAGAGGAAACATTTCATTTCCCAATGCCTTTCTTGTAGAGGCCCTGGTCCCCTCTGGAAGATGAAGTTTCTGGTAGCAGACAGCAATCAATACTCCGTTTTGTTCAGTTTTATTTATCAACAGCTCACCTGACAGATGACAATACAGGCACCTGTTGTCCAACATTACCAGCAGCTAGAACTTTATGAAGTCTCCCTGTGTAATAGCTAGTTTCTGACAAGTAAATAAAATTTCACCTTTGGGTGAAAGACTAGCAAAAAACAAAGTCTTGTTTCCAGGGGCCAAAGCAAGAACAATACAGAAAAACCTGTAGGCAAAACACACTTACCATGTACATTGGTGAACCACACAACGTTGCTGCCATCATATTATTCTGCAGATACCGGGCAAACCCAAAATCAGCTACAAAGAGAAACAGAGAGGTAAGTCAGGATCAGACACCAGTTCTAGTGAGCTAGGACCTTCTCCAGTTGATTCCCCCTGCTTTCCTTTCACCTCCCATGAATCTTCACGGCAAGTGAAGTACCCCATCTTAACAAGACTTTGATAGCTCTCTTCTCAAGCAGTAACTTCCTTGTGTTGGTTATTAAACACACACTACAGACACTAGAAAAGGACAGACCAAGCCACAAAAAAAAAAAAAAAAAGTATTCAGAAGAACAAACTCCCATCCATTTTTCAGAGATCAACAGTCACTCTTCCTGTATCCATTTGCCTGCGCTTCGAAATGTCGGCTGCTGGACACTGGTAAAGCTCTCTTGACTTCAGTGAGAGCATGCCAGTCCCTGCTGGCTAGTTCATCTGCTGCTACCTCAGCTTTTAATTTGGGGAACTGAAAGTTCCCCTCCATTGAAAAGGCTGCAATGTAACAGACATCCAAGAGAAAGCACTACTCACCACCACTCACGTTTCTAGACCAGCCCTACTGAAAACAGTCTCGCTCTGTTCCTTTATAGGAGTTTCAGCAGTGCTAACCCCAGCACGAAGACAGAAAGCTGAGCCATAATTCACCCGGTGGCTAGAAGAGCCAGGGACAAGGAATACCAAGATGAATTACCTCTGCAGGTTACTCAGCATCTGATCATATGATACTTAGAGGTTCTCTCAAGGTTACCCAGATATTTCAGGCTAGGAGACTGACACAGCTGTTTACACTGTCATCTGTCACTAATGAATCGGTACAGCCAGCTATTCCCTGGACCATGTACTTCTCAGGGAAGCAGGACGGAGGTGTTGCAGGGTACATCACATCCAGAAGCAGCCGTGCCCGCAGACCTCCTGCTTGCATCCGTGGTTCCCAGTCACTTCCACCTCCCAGATAACTCTGCACTTCACAAAAAAAATTCAGCCAAATGGGCAGCAATGTTCCAAACTTTTCCACTGGACCTCATTTCTCAGCTGAATGAAAGCATTAACACTTTCTCCAGAGAACAGGGTTCAGGTGAGGAACAATTTTATCTGGTTTGTGTCAGCTTCAGCTCATGAACAGTAACATAACCAAAAGTCCATGTGTTGAGGATGAAATCATCCAGCACTCATCTCTGAGGGACCACAGGGAATATATGTGCTCTGTAACTGTATTACTGGAGCATTTGTCCCAACTACTGGTTTATCTGTGCCACTTGCCTAAGGCGCAAAAAGCTAATTTCTTCAAGATGCAGCTGAGAAGCCTGCCTCTAATTTGGACTGTGGAAACACCTGCTTTCAAGTGTGCCTGACTCCCACTGTGCTCTCTGAGGCCAGCCAGGAGAGCAGCTAGTTTCAGGCCTTAAGATACCAACATTTACCTGCTCATTTCTTGGTGAGCCTGGAGATTACAAGCCAATTAGGGCAGGCTGGTATTTGTTTTTAGCAAGGGAGGCACTGTTCAGCTTGGAAGTGGAGCAAGGCTTGCCCAATTTCTTTTGCATTAGTCTGTGTCCTGGCAGAGCAGAAAGCTCTTGCTCCTACTGCTTGGAGCCAACTAATGGTTATGCCTAGCAGAGGAATTAAGCAAGGAAGATGAAAAACATCAGGGCATTTTAAAAAGCGCAGCAATTCTTTCTTCCCCCTAGACAGTTCCCCAAAGAAAGATTAAGGCTTGCCACTTATCCGTCACCAAACTCTCCCGAGAGTGCTTAGGGTGACATTTGTAACGGGGTCTTACCAATCTTTATGCGAATGTTGTTGGGATTTGATTTCCTGCCTCCCGCATAGGAAAGGAGGATATTCTGTGGTTTCAGGTCCCGATGGATGATGCCTTTGCTGTGCAGCATTTTCATGGCACCTGCTATCTGCTGGAGAAAGAGCCTGATGGTGTCTTCACTAAGTGTCCGCATAGCTAGGGAGGAGTAAAAAAAAAAAATAGCCACAGATGAAAAAATTGCAATGCCAGTTCTTTGAAGAGCCCAGAGGGCAGATTCTTCACAGCAATTAGCCATAATTTGGCATTTTTACTTCCACGTACGGTGTTTTTTCTCCACATGCTATTTCTGAACGATTCCTACAGGCAACAAGGGAGAGCGTTTGCATTCCCAGCTTATTCTGTGGTCAGGGCTGTTTTCAGCCCCAAGTCCCTCATGGTAAACTCAGGCCAGTGGTGGGAGCTAAACCTGGGTTATCAACTGGGTCCAAAAAGTGACATCTGGTGAGGTTTAGGGCTTCCCTCAGCAAGAGCTGCCAGCCAGCTCGAGGCATGCACCAGGCAGGGCCTGTGGCCCGAGGAGTGGGAGGGTTGCTACCTTTGAGCTATGGTCAATAAATTCAGAGCTTTATCACAAAGACTATGTCCAAACCTGGAGCTAAGAGGAAAGGCAGTTAGGATTAGTCTTTACGTCTGCAGGAATCACTAAGGCCCAGGCTGGGTCTGGAACGGGTTGGTAGGTTAAATTCAGGCAGAGTCAGTTAGGGCACGTGACCCCCAGCGGTCTGTAACTCCGGGGTACGAGCCCAAGTCTAGGCCTAACCCTTATGCACCATCACCCCCGAGACCAAACAACAATTCTAATCCCAAACCCGGTGTTAGGATGAACCACGGGGCAATACCTAACAACGTACCCCTGCCAAACAGCCCCTGCAAACTGTCACTGACACCCTTCATCTTGCATCCATAGGCAGGAAAGAGCAGCAAGACTGTCTCAGAATGCTTTTACAAGCAAATATTTTTTTAAACATTAGTAATCAAAATCTGCAAATAGGGAAGCTCTGAACTGCACTCTCCCAGGATATGGGCTTCCCAAGAACAGTGGTGTGAAAATAAACATTGAAGGGATTAAAATAATGTTCAATTGGCTCCTCTAATCAGAGCAATATGACATTAGCTCTCGTTATTTTAAGAACTATACGTATGAAACTCTTGCCAAAGCTGGGAGCAGCCTGCTGAACAAACCCCAGGATCAACAGTGCTACCAGCCTGCCTCCTTGTCAGTCACTGAGTGAGTCAGGCTTAAAGCAAGCACCATTCCACTTGAATAAAATAATTTCTTTTGTAAAAAAACCCTGTAAATTACTTGGGACTTCATTAGTGTTTTTCCAGCTGTTCTCTAGTAAGACATTAAAACAAGCTGGCAGGAGCTTCAAAATGCTGCTCTACCTAGTCAGCTAGAAGGGAGGAACCCTTATGAAAACACAGATGAGGTTGCACACAGCTTTAACACAACACAGGAAATTAAAAACTTAACTTTTCAAATACGTGCATGGGGAACAGCAAGGGACACAGAGAAGCTAAACAGCACTTAGAATCGAAAATAAACTCCCATCACTCCCAAACCTCACTATTCTAGAAGGAGGCACAAGCAGAGCTAAAATGTCACTGCGGCTATCAGCTGGTCCTGGACTCATACACGTGAGACCAGTGCACATGTATATAGAGTTTCCCTCCCCTCACTGGGCCTTTTTGCTCATGAACTGGCACTCAGCTGGAATTCAAGACACTCCTCTGCAAGAAGGGGAGATTCTGTGAAGGGATTTTAAGGATATTAAGAGGCAGCTCAGATGCAAGTCTTCCAAATCCACTTGCATCTTCTGAAAAAAAGCACTGCCTCATCTTTTAACAAGGCTTTCCCCAGCCTCCTGCTGAAATACATCAACGTACTCAGTCATGCACTATTTTCTGCCTATTAAAGGTTCAGCATCTTAGCTGCGCTCAATCTTCTCTCCAACAAAAGGTCTCGGCAATATTTCTGTGATTCCTGTTCAAGGAATTCTATTCAGGAACGGTTAAAACACCATCTTTAAACAAAGCAGCAGGAATTCCAAAGTTTTTTGCCCAATTCACCTCAGGCCCAGGAAAGGACAAGCTATCTCATGGTCCCCAAACATGAAGCAAGGCTTGAAACTTGGCAGTTCTTAACGTTATTAAGCTAGCAGGCAATTACAAACTCCTGGCTAAATACACTCTGCCTCTAGCAGAGAACTGTGGTGTTGAGAGCCTTGTTCTGACCTGCAGTCCCAACACCATGCCACATCTTTAAGGCATTACCCTCTCCTTTATATACTTTGGTGGCTATAAGGCTAACACAGCACTAGCCACCATCCCTCAGCAAACCAGCTAAGCCTCCCTAATGCGGATTCTAACTCTTTATACTGAAAACAACATTGCTACCAAGATCAAAAAAATCCATTCACCCAAAGAAAACAGGGCCTCTAAGACACTAATTTCTGCAGAATTTCAGCTTTTCCACCTCATAGAAGTCTGTACAAAGCTCTCAGCCCTGCAAGGGTACTGTTTTCCTGAAGCTGGTGTCTTTGAGCCTGCAGACAGATTCCCCCAATGTGACTGCTGAGGCATCGCAAAGCTACCACGTTGCAGTGCAACAAAATTAGATAGAGGTCTGTTGGATCCTCTGGCAGCATTAAATCTCAATTCCAGGTAGTGCAGCAAGGTAGGACTGCGAAACTGAGACGCTGCCCTCAGTAACAGAGAAGGGACAGCTGGTTACTTGGGGAGTGTAGGGGCATATCTTTTCACCTCCCTCCATTAACAAACAGGCTGTAACACAAAAAAATCAAAAGTCCGTATCTCTCATACTAAGCCCATCAGTCTACTGCATGACAGCAGCAATCTCCAACTGAAGGACAGAGACATAAATACAACTGACACTTTCAGCAACTTCAGGATATTGGTCCGCAACAGACCTTCTAGACCAGCTACCATTGGCAGAGGGAGGGAGAAGATACAGAAGATTTATTCAGTCTAGGTGCCACCAAAAGAAAGTGTGAGGAATAAACCAACATGCTTTCTCTGCTACATTCCAAATAGGGAACCTATACTTCTGTCCCTGTAAAAAGGGGACATCTCTCATCTTCACCAGAAAACTGCTGGCAAAGCACTACATCTGCACTGAAGTCTGGGCGTCCCCATGGAGGTCTGCAGTCAGCAACACGTTCTTTCAGAGAACGCTGTTTCACAAGCCTGACTTTGCCATTACTGAGAAGTAATAATATCCCTGTGTTTATTTTCATGGGCTCCACTTCAGTGACGAGGCACTCAGCTTACTGCCTTGGGAACAGCAGCTACGCAGGTCAGTAGATCACAGCAAATATTCACTGCGGGTCAGCGCAGGGCTCGCGTGCCTTGTAGCTCTTGAGGCGCAGGAAAAGGATGAAACTACCTATAAAGTGCCCTGGTCAGCCCGTGCTGAGATGTTCAACCTGCCAGGTAAACTATAGTAAACAGCCCTTGTCAGCTGATCCAAGGGGAGATGCACTGGAGTGCACCCACTGATGTTACATGACAACACCATTTTGGAAAAGTTATTTAGGAAAAAGAACTTCTCTTACCCACAGGTGCCAGAAGTATCTCTAACACGGGCCCAGTTCAAATCATGCTAAAGTCTGAAAGACCAAGCTGATTTATTTGGGGCCCATCTTGTAAGCCCCCCAGCTCCAACCATGCAGAGCATGGCCAGTGAGACTCCTGCAAAGTCTTCTGTACAAGTCAGAAGACTTATTCCAGGTAGGTCTAGTCTTATCATAGATACTTTTCATTACCTAGCTGTAGAGGGTGAAAAGTTACACAGCACTGCCTCACACCTCTTATTGGCAAAGGAGTCCCCACTCCACTTGGGATGAATTGGAAAAATCAGAGCACGTGTCATGGTCAAACCAAGAAATGCCCTGGTCTTACACGAGGTTTTCTTCAGAGATGTGCTCTCCAAGCAGCAGCTTTAAGAAAGGTCATGAATATGCACTTATGACCTGTCCATAACAGCCTGTGTCAATGCCAATTCACAGAATTTAAGATGAAATTCTAGATCAGCCTGCTCTGACCTCCTGAGTACCCAAGGCCAGAGAATTCCAGTTATTCCTGTACCGAGGATGGTCACTCCTGTAACGCTTCCCACAGCTCCACCAGGCACAGCAGCAATCTGCCACTCTCAGCTCAAAACACACCCTTCGACGGGCCTTAAATGAAAGCAACATCCACAAAGATCTATCGGAAGGGAAATCACATTGTACCATTAAAGAACACCACCACAGAAGTTAAGCTCAGCAGAATGCACACAACCTTGGGCTGTATCAAAGAGATGGGGCTGACCGACAGCGTAACCCAGCTGAAATACATACTGCATTGAAATGTGCACGTACGCACGTCTTCCACTTATGAAGACAAGGAGAATTAGAGCGCCTTTGGATTCAACACAGAATTACCATATTGCCTAATGCTTGTAATTAGAGGGCAGAATGGATTGGGAAGCTTACAAGCATCTCGCTCAATGAGAAACAGGGGATTTGCATGCACAGCTTGCATAAGTGTTACAGGAACTACCAGCAAAAACGTATGAGGAGTCAGTGGGAAAGTAGATGTTGCAATTAAATACCATCACACAATTATTAAAATAACTGAAGCAGCACAATAACCGCTCAATAGAGATGAGCCTCCTGCGTATCAGTGAAATACCCTGGAAGAAATCCGAACTTTCCAAGATGAGCTTTCAGGAAAAAATGACTATCGTCAAAAGCACCCCGAGCACCTGCAGAAGCTGGGAGAGGAGATATCCCAAAGGGGCATATGGTGGAACAGAAAAAGCCACGTGATACAAAAGCTGACACTTGTATCTAGGCTCTGGAAGACCCAGATCTCTGCTCCAGTGATGGGAGTAACTAACTTTCTTACTGCAGTTCCTTACTGACTGCTCCCTCTGGAAATCTGTGCCTGCTGGGTTTTCTTTACTGGCAACTGGCACACAGATGTTAAGAGTTAAAATCAAAGCAAGCACCAATTTTCCAGTCACAACAGCTGCTCTTTACAGTTGTCAAGGTAAAATATTTTATTGGTAAAAACAGAGCTAAAGGTAACTTTTTCGAATTAACTTGGGCAAAGAAGGATCAAACGTTACCTCAGGCAACACTCAAACAAACCAAACTGGGGTACAACTCAATTTTAAAGCACAGCAATACCCAACGGATGCAAAAACACCATCACTTATCTAGAACAAAGCACACTAAACCTGGATTTTAAAAAACAAAACCTGTCACTTCTGTCTCACCCACATTTTAAACAAACAAAACACATGATAGGCAGAATATTCCTTCATTTTCCTTCAAGTACTACATCCTTTCTGAAAATTAAAGTCCACAAACGTAACTCATTACCTGGTATGAATAGAGTGCAACATACCAGCATCAAGCCCCAAATAATCACTCTAGGGATACCAACACTTGCTGTAGGGCAAATGTAAATTTAGCTTCTAATCCTTCAATTTTTGCCATTTCCAGACATCGTGTACCTCAAATAAGGAGCCTGAAGTATTATCCAGCTGACTAGCTTTTAATTTGAACAATGTGAACAAATTTTGTTTAACCATGACCCAGAGCCACACAAGAAATGAGATTAAAGTTGTCTCTTCACATTTAGTAATCTTCTAGTTAACATGCAAAGCAACAAGAAAGCTACTTTAAAGAAAAAAAAAAAATACAGTCAGGCCAACAGAAAATAAGGGCTGTGTCTGACTGCGGCTAAGCAGTTTGTTCAACATGTTATCTTCCTACTGCTTAAGTACTTGGGTGCAATGTGATTTTCACGTAGGCCAGGATCCTGTACCTGTGCAGTGGGCTGCACTGAAAAATAGCTTGGGAGATGGAAGCCTGAGTCCCAGCAACACCGCTGGACAACATGCAAATCACGTTTCATTTGGTCTGATGGCAAAGACGTGCTTCAGTCTCACCAAAAGGTTCTTCAAGGCACCACAGTCACAGATACCTGTGCTAAAGTCTCCAAAAGACCCTGAAGTTAGTTTTCATCACCCTCACAACACTACTGGCTACCCTACAGTCACCCTCAATACACTGAAGAAAGAAGTGTGTTCTGTCCTAGATGTGGGGACATCCTTAGGGGTAAACTTAAGTGAAATACAGTCTTGGGATCTTATTTTAATCCAACCCTACAGAACTGCAAGGCTTCGGTATAAATAGCTTTTTTCCAGTGACCAAGAAAAAGACAAGCCATGTCCCTAGCAGTGTTAAAACATGTTTAATCTATAAGGCCATTGTAACTAAAACGCACAACCATTGACAACAGCCACCACTGACCTACATAGGAAAGACTACAAGACTAGCTTTTATTATCACGGATTCTCAGTTTTCAAATGATTATCAAGGGTGAACCTCTTCGAAGAGGAGGAGTGATACACTGTTTATTTTGCAGGAATTAAAAAAAAAAAAAAAAAGATATACCATCTGCTTACTTAGATCTTCCACAAACCCCAGCAACTTTAATGAGCTAAAACAGTCAGTGTTTTCTTCTGAATACAGAGGATATTCTCCATATTGTTCTACTTACTGTGAAGATAGTCTGCCAGGTCACCACCATTACAGTACTGCAAACAGAACAGAAAGCTCAGTTAATGCAAGGCAAATCAAAGATTAAAAAGAAAACCAGTAAACTCCACTAGGATGGCAGGCTTGTCACGGTATTTAAACATAAATAATCACACATATGTCAAAATACGTATTTAGAAGTTGGCAGGAAGAAAAGCTAACATTCCTGTAGGTTCCTTTTCTGTCCTATTTCCCCTACACGTTATGTTGCATTATGATACACCAGCATTAACTAGCTTTTGCGCACGTACATGAGAGAGAAAGATAAAACCAGAACAAAACAGAAGGGTCATCACTGGAGAGACCACCAGAAAGCTGCTTGAGGAAAGCCTGGGAGCAGCCACAGCTGAAAACGGCAATCCCCACCTCACATTCCATACCATTAAGGAAAGCCAAGACGACCTCAGAGTGAAGACTGCAGAGGAAAGAAAGCGTTCAAAAGCTTTGCAGCTAAGCTGTGTGGAGAAAATTTACTTTCCATGTACCTTTGAAGCAAACACTACCCAGTAACACCCATCTGACCCTTGAGGTAAGACATCTGACTGATTAAACCTGTGCCAGCACGACCTTCCGACAGCAACAGTATGAAAAATCGCCCTGGCTGCTATCTTCACCCACACTGCTCCAGTTCTCACAAGGCATGCAGCTGCAGATTGGATTAGCAAAGGCATCACAGGTGAGACTGTAAGCAGAAAGCACTACTTGTGTAACAAGCCGGTCTGTTTAAACCAGGTTTAAAAAATTTGGAAGAGAAATTAAAAAAAAAAACAAAACACACTCACCTCCATAACCAAATAGACAGAGTTTGCCAGTTCCTGGGGAAAGAGAAAATGGAAAAATAAAAGATTTATGCATTGAAATATTTCACATGCATTACAGCTGCTGCATTTCTTTTTAAACAGGTAAACTGTGCTCTATGATTCAGACTGAAGAGAGGGGAAAAACTTCATTACAGACTAATTCCTGGAGGATTGCTTACTTAGAATTGTGCCAGGTATTTAAGCATTTTATTCCTTTCTCTGTGTGCACCTATTTAACCAAGCAAATCTCCTGTACTGTGGCTTGGGTCTTCATGTTCCTTTCTGGCTTCAGGATTAACAGCGGCATCCAACGCAGATGCTGGCACACTACTATCTTAAGAGCCTTAATCATTTCCACATTTAACTTGGCCCTTTATAGCAGCTATGCCCACATGAACAGCATTAGTCTGAGCAGAGAGATAAGATACAACTTTGGGACCTGCAACTCAACCCCATGGCTGAAAGATCCACCTTGGATTTGAGGGCAAAAAGGAAATATCTCGGGTCAAAAACGCATCACCGACCAACGATTTTCTACCCATGCATTAACAGAGTGCTGTTACTGGGTGGCTAAAGCTTTCTGGATTACCATGGGGGCCAACACCAGCAAAATCCAGGCCAAGTGCTTGTCTTCCTGAATTTGCTACCAGGTGCTGCACTGTGATGCTTCTTCCAGTCTTGACAGTCTACCTCCAGCCTTAGCGGATCATCTCCACTGGCTCCCTGGCTTTAGGAGCCATGTACGAGGCATGTACGCTGTACAAACACAAAGATACTGCAGAGAAGTGTCCCACAAACACAGAGCCCCACGGAGCCGCATTAGGAACGTTGGTGGCTGTGTGACACACGCGCTGACACCAGCGGCTGCCTGGCACTTGTTCAGAGCCACCAACCACTTGCAGAGAACAAACACAAAAACAGAAGGCAGACAGAATCACACCTACTACATAAAAGCCTGTATGCCAGAAGTCACTCCTAAACTCAAGGCCCAGTCCTGGACAAGCGCAGGCAGCAATTACCTGGGTGAGTGGAGGAGCTCTGAAGGCAACAGCAGAGCAAGGGACTTCACTCCATTTCGATAGGTCCAGGGCTGCATGCCTTTACTTACAGGCTGTTTAGACACCTGCCTGCCTGATTCCTCTTCCGAGCCTGACTACAATTTCAAAAAGCCCCAGCATCCACCCTACCAGCCTTTTAGTTTCCAAGCAGTCTCCACTGTCTGCTCTCAGCCCCTTTCATCTTGGTCTGCCCACAGGACTCTACCTGCTGTCAAGCCTGTACCAAATTGTCTGCCTTTGTCAATGCCTCGAGCCCTCAGCACCCCCCTCATCATTTCTCTTGCTGTCCTCTTTTAACCTCACTGCATGAAACCTTTTTTCCAGATGCTTGCTGGAAGCCTGGTTGGAAGAAGGGGAAGAGAGAGGAGGACACTGAACTACCTGCAATTTGAGAGGCTCAGGCTACAGCTGCATGCAGCACAGGCCACCTTCCCCCCCCCGAGAGGCACGAGGCACCGGGCAGCCCTGGCTCACGCCTCAATCAGGCCAGGGAGCTCACTCAGGGCAACTGCTGGGCATGAAGGATGCGTCTGAAGTAGTTTTTGCATCCCACACCATGTTCATCACTGCCACAGCAACATCTTTCATAGACGCTTCTTGTCTAAACATGCTGCGACCATTGCAGCTCAGTAACTCTACACATTTGTACATAAAGTGCCAGAACGGCATGGGGAAGCTTAGTATATTATTATCTATATAGAAAATGAAGAGGAAGCTTAGCTTACACAAACTAAGTCCAAAAGATATTTGTAATAAGTTATTAGCCGATAGCTAACGTACACTGTACAGTTTGGTTGTTTTTCCACTGTACGTTATTTAAAGACTCCGCAAAAAAACATCATCAAGCAAGTAATTGATTTTTGGCAGCCAGTGTGTGCAGTGACTAGGGTTAAATAAGGACCTACACAGGCAAGGGAGCTGCTCTGCTTGACTTCCCCAGCAACAAAGTGACCTTGGTGGTTAGTGGTTTTATTGCACCAACACGGGGTGAAGAGATAAGAGGGCAATGCCTGAAAGCTTCTAGGAGAGAAGTAGGTGGCTCTCCCAACCTTTCACTGGCACCAGCACCCTCTGAACATTCAAGCCTTACTGGGAAGCTCTCTCCACCCGCCGCAGGAGAAGGTTTAGCAAGTGCATTTCAGATCACAGGCGCCTGTAGCAGGGATGACACAACTTCCACACTTGCAACTTCAACGTTTCAGATCCACTTACCAGAAAGAGATTTGGAGGAGTTTTGCCAACAAAACTAAACATTTATTTCAGGAAAGGCCCCGGAAACAACCTCTTGTTTGGAAAAAGCCTTCAGCCAGTAGCTTACTGTGGTTACAATGGATACAAGTGTCTAAAGAGACTTCTGGTTTCTCAAACAGGCTGATGGACTTTTCTCAAGCTGATTCAGCATCAGAAACTATTTCTTTTCCATTTTTATCCTTCCACAGTATTTATGATTTTTGCGTTAACAAAACAAGGAAAAAATGCTGCAAGCCAGATTTTGCAGGCTACCAGTCTCTCCAAAAAGAAACAAAATGCCCAACCGGCTCATTTCTACATCAGTAACAAGAATAGCATTACAGTTTGTTGTACTTCTGTAGAGGCTTATGTCCAAGAATGCTACAGATAATTTACTCCGGACCTCTTACTCACTTGTGCCATTCCTTGCAGCCAAGGCTAATCCTGTCACTAAACAAGCTTGACAAAGGGAACAGCACAGAGGCAAGCCCCTAACTTTTCCTCTCACCACAAAGCGCAGCAGTACCCTGACCATGCTCCCCAACAGCACCAAAAGGCCCCTGCCAAAGACGTTAAGCTGATAATTAATCAGTCTGGATCATTGCCTGACTCACAGTCCTTGCAGTAGAGGCCTCAGCGATGAAGTTACAATTTAATTGAGTGTAAAAATAGGCAACAGCCTCTACTGTCTACAAATAACCACATCTGCTGACAGGAGACAAAGAAATGAAGAAACTTCATTTAGCAATACAGCATAAATCACCCCAGAACAGTGCTGCATTACAATTCCTCACTGGGACACTGGGAGGGACATCGTTATGGACATCAAGACCCAGCAGTCCTGTTTCCCTTTAAATTTTCTCTCCACCCATACTGGAAGGTGGCATGATCCTCTTCTTGGAAAGTGTGTGTTTACGTGTGCCCAAAGGGAAACGTCTGGGTGCACCCACAGTTAGTCATCCTCCTACCACAGCTTAAAAAGTCTGCGAAAGGAAACTTCCTTTGAGAAATCCTCCTCTGCACTCTACCGCAGCGCTTAGCCTGCCACCAAGTTTAGAAAGATGTTTAGGAAGGGGAAAAAGTTGAAGTATAATTACACAGCACTCCAAAACTCTCTCAGCAATGCAGTGTTCTCACCAATCTGTGTGGGACCAGTGTTGTAATAGACACTGGGGTAAAACCAGCAAAGAATGGCTTCCACCTCACACAAACCTTCTTTTCTAGGAAGACCGGGGGAAGCAGGAGGAACACGTAGGAGATGAATGTAGCTCTGCTGTTAACACCTACGGGCTGAGCACCGCGTGGCTGACAAGGCTCCTACTGCCTACAGCAGAGGAGCCGTATGGACTCAAGTCTCAAACCTGGTTTTGTTACCCTCCTGAAGAGCAGCGTACCACTGCCTGTTTGCTGGCCTCCTTCCCATGGCAAAGGTTCCTGTTTTGTACCTCTCAGAAGATATCCACCATGTGCTGCTCAACACCGCCTCTCCAACAGCATCCGGAGCAGCTGTCAAGCAAAGATAATTGCCACACACAGATCTCTAAATGGTGCTAGGACTCATCAATTGTACCAACACAACAGAAGCACAAAATAAAGCTGAGGGTCTGACAGTGGAAGAATAACTCAACACCAACCTAAAGCTAAGTTTTTTCACTCTTTTTTTAATGCTACTTCCCCTACTCACTGCAGCAGAGCCACAGCACACTGCATCCTCCTGTTTTGCTGAGTAGGATCTCATGGAGCCAGCACCCTTTCAGCCTATGGTCTCTACTCAACGCTCTTCTGACAGCAGCACAGGAGTCATGAACATGAGCTACAACAAACGTATTTTTGCTTTACAGAAACCAACTCCTAGGCCAACAATACCTGAAAAGCCTCTAGCTAAGGCAGGGGCTCCCAAACTTGGGAAACATAACCCACCATTCTCAAAAGAAGGAAGAAACTTTCCAAACAGTAAAATCTCTTGGTATTATTTCACTCTGGCTCACAGCTTGGCTTGAGCAGGCTAACATCTAAAGAGGGAAAGGAAAACCATCACTCTATGCAAGAATTATCTCTTGACACAACTATTTGAACGGAAGCAAGATAAAAGACAACAGTAACATTAATCTGAATTGTGGGAGCACCTACCAATACTTACCCTTTGGAAAATAGATCTAAAGCAAATAGCTAGAAGATATTCACATGCCTTTTGACCTCATGTGGAAGAAAAAAAAAAAGGTATCTCAGAGCCTATTGTGTTTCTCTGTTCTCTGGCCCTGATCACTCTCTTCACTCCTTCTGAACCTCACCAATAAGGAACTCAGGAACATTTTAAGCAGGTTTCCAATTCAGGAGACAACACTTATCTCAGATGAAGGAAGAAAAGGAGGAAAGAGGAAAGTACCCATTCACTGCAGTATAATCTCGTCTCTGCACAGACACACAATACCACAAAATGTTTCTCAAACCCAGACACACAGCTTCACAGCCAAAAGCACATTTTAGGACAGACTTTTGGGATTCAAGCCGTGCAGCCAGCGAGGTCTTGCACCAAGAGAGTTAGCATGTTATAAAAAGCCAGTTGCCACTTTCCTCCTGCGTATGGGCTACACTGGAAGTGACAAATCTTGGGCTGCGGAGGCAGTCACACATAAGCACGGTCCAGCAGATGACATGCAAGCAACAAGTACCGTCATCCAACAGACTACTCAATATCTTTGTCCATTTTGGCACATCCAATAGTCCAGCAATAAAACCTACTGCTACTGACTGGGAAGAGTTATTACCATGATCAGCAGATCTTTGGCTTCTCAAAAGAATGAGGGCTCCTAATTTCTTTGTGTAGATCCCAGGGAACAAGCATAAGAAGCAAGACTCAGAGAGGCCCACAGACTCCTGTACTGGCCCTTGACTTCATTCTGCTTCCTACAGACCTGTCAGCTTGCGCCAGGATGTGGAGCACCAGTGGAGGCACAGGGCAAGCAGAAGGGAGGCCCTGCAGCACAGAAGTGGTTTTATGGCCAGCCTTGCAGTAGGCAGATTTCTGTAGGACCAGAAGAACAATGATGCCAAGGGCCAGTGTTACCCTATTCCAGGCGCTATGGTATTCTCTGCTTATAAAACAGATAAGTTGTTTCAGGACAGGTCGTACTTCAGGGCAGATCAAAAACAGCAGAAAAGCTATCCTCTGGTTTTACACAGGCTTCAGGAAGGGAGGGAAAGTACCTCCCATCCCCCTGGCAACAGTCCTAAAGTCTGATTGTGTGACATTAAAAAACAAACAAGACAACACCATGTCCATGGAGCCACTGTTTGCCAGGCAGCTAATATCACCACAGACAAACGGTAGGACAGCTGGTAAGAGAGCGTGATTTTCAAGCAACCTGAAGAAACTTCACCATCCCTTCCACTGGACGTGAGCTTTCTGCATCTTCCTTCAAACCAGCCCCAGCTCTCTTCTCCTCTCCACCTCTACCTCCAGGCAGTGGCAGGCTGCAGGAGCTGCCACAGCCCAACATAAGTTCACTGCAGGCTTTGATCAAAGCCCTGAGATTCAATGCACTTGCCAGATGACTGATGGCTATGGTGCTTGAAGAAAGCTCAAACAGGAAAACACAACTCCCCCTCGGAGGCAGACTGGGCCTCTGCACAGCGACACACCACAGCAAGTCAAAGCTGAGCGCTGCATCTGAGCCTAACCACAGAAACCAAAATATAGGATTAATGTCATAATAAGAGTATAGAGACAAAGTGGCAGGTTCCACAAGTCACAGAGCTTCAAGGCGAGACCAAAATCATGCAGCAGGGCAAATTGAAGACTCTTGTTCCTGGAACACTGAAAAGCAATCACTTCGTACAGCAGTCATGTTCGTCTGGGAGTAACGCTGGGTCACCTACGCCGGTTTGTGTCCCCAGCTGGCCAGCTCTTTGGGAGGCATTACTGCCTGAGAGCAGGCAGCATAGGTCACATCTGTATGCAGCACCTGCAGCAGCCCAGCAAGGGTAAGAGACAGCAGAGGAAAAAAGCAGAATTCTGAAAAGTGTGGCCTTTCTGACATCGAGTGGAAAGAACTAGTTACCCCTTTGCCAAGAGGCAGAATAAGACCTAGAAGCTTCTTTAAACACAAGCAAGCTCCTTTTTGCAAAAGGCAATGCATTATGTTCATGCTATCAAGACAGTGAACTTCAGAATTCTAAAAACAATCATAAAAATATTGAAGATCTGATCTGCTTTTCTATATTTATTCCTCATCTCCTTTCTGTATCACAGTCATATTATAAAATGAACATTTAAGGTTGAATTCCCCATTACCTTAAGCTCAGTCACATGCACTGGAACGAAATCCTTGCATACCATAAAGTGGCATTTTACGAGCAGGAGTAGTGGGGGGAGTGCTGCGGGTCGAGGCAGACAATAAGGCAGGCTACAAGAGTGAATGTTTCAGTTTTAATCGCACACTCACCGAGACATATTCACTTACTGAGATATGTTCAGATACAAGTAAAACCACTCAATCTGGAAGTTTGATTTTAGAACCAATTAATGTAGTTCTACTAATAAAGTTGGGAACGGCTTGTTTTTTCAATGGCATATCCCAAACACAATCTGGTATACTGCAGGAGATTTTTTTCAATGCAACTCTGGAAATCAGAGGCCCAGCCCCCATGGGGTTTTCTGTGGCAGCTGCATGACTGACTGGCCTTCTCTTTTACATCCACTTATTTCATACTTCATTTACCAGATTTAAGAAAACTAACACACATTGTCATAGCACAAAGGTGTCATAACAAGGAGTTTAAAGGAAAAGCATAGGTTTTCAAATAAAAACTGTCTTAATTTAAGAGGGGAAAAAAAAATCCAATTACCAGAAGCCAGAGTAACGTGGGCTTGAAACTACAGTATTTAAAAAAAACGACGAGAACTGAAGATGTTTTAACATATCTGACAGGCTGGCTACAACTGTCAACTAGACAAAAAATATCAGTCAAACACAAATGAAAAATCCTGCGAAGAGAAAGCTGCCCACTGCCCGGCTGTGCGCGCAGTGACATTCAGCAGCACGCACACCCAGGGAACACACCGCCGACGTGCTCCACAGCCACCCCGCAGCCCGGCGGGGCTGCACCCCAGCCCTCGTGGGGGTCCCCATCGCACCAGCAGCTCTTGCGTTCCAGGCCACCAGCACGTACCGAGCCAGCTGAGAGGCCTTCCCTTCCTGGAGATGTAAGACGCTTTGCTAAATAGGATCTCTAATGACTTAAAATTCTGCATCTTTCATTCCCCCCACCAGTACCACACTGTCTGGTTGATCTCTAGTATGCCAGCTCAGCTGACCTAATTCCTCCTGTTATTCTGATGCTAGGAGACAAGCCAGGTGCTCCTGCAGTCAGACAGAACATTACTGCCCTAAGCAACCAGTGATGCAGATTTTGATTCATTTATATCAGTCCCCCTTGAAACAACCTTGCTTAATAAGCAAACACAGCTTTGAAATCCTCACTTTGCTTTTTGAGAGCATCTCTTTAGGTTTACGGTGGTATTTAAGGCCTGAACATCATAAAGAAGGAGACATTACACAGTTAAAGCACCTCTTTGCTACACACTAAGCACAAAAGAGGCTCTAAAGCTATCTGTTGGCAGGGCTCTTCCCTGCATTCTGCTGTGGACATTTATTATTAAATTTCTCAGAGAGGAACCATAACATCTGAAGACAATTAAGATGGCTTCTCTTAAGCAAAGTATGTTTAGGTAGGTACCTGAGAAACATTGCCTTGGAAGACCACATCACTCATTTTCACTTTCCATCAAGTTTGCCATTTACTATTGCTACATGAACATGAGTAACAGCAAAAAAACCCAAACAAACCACCCAACCAACAAAAAACAACAAACAAAAAAGTACATACTTATTTTGAAAACAAAACCAAACCAAAAACCTTCTCTCCTTGACTTTGCAGATCAAAGACCACCACCTTTGCTGATCGACCCTGTGCTCAGCTTCTCACTTGCCGCTCCGTCTTGCTGCGTGCCATGTGACGAAGGCAGCCTGCCTCATGGAAGAGACATGTCCACCTCAGAGGACCAGAGCTTCTCTAGGAGCATCCCCAAAGCAAACCAGAGCCATCCAGCTCAGACTCCTACCACCAACACTAACCCTACATTTGTGTTTGCTAGCCTACCTGTTGCGTTCCCATCAACAGATGGGAAGGCAGAGGGTGCAAGAAAGGAAAAGGAAAAAGGAAGACACATGAAAGCGAACTGATTATCCTCAATTCTCTACATATACTGAAGCATTAAGACGAGCCTTTGCAACACACAGTTTTATTGCAATTTCCCAGTTTAGGGTCAAAAAATTAAATCTTTTAATTGGGCTTTGGTTTGGACCTACAAATATTTGAAAGAAATTCAAACAGTGGCTCTCCATCTGAATTCAATCCCACCCAGCCACTGATTAGGAGGCACATCTTCCCATCTGTCTTCCAAGTCTCCACCTCCTTGCTTTGCTCACTCCAACCAAACGCTTTCAGTCATCACAAGGATTTAAACAGGGAAAATTTTCATAACGGAAACACTGATGGAGCTTCAAGAAGTGTGCTTCAGCACAAATAGCACCTCAGCCGTTACCAGAGCTTTGCTGTCCAACTGCGAACACAACAGCCTACCAGTTTCCGATTACTCCTGGGAAACATTCCTTAATCTGTCATTATAGTCTGAGTAATGCTACCTTCCACAGGAGCTTTAGAGGCTATTAACTTCCACATTGCCGGCTCTTCCATGACATGTTAATCATGTGAGAGGAACACAGGTATGTGCTTTACACACAGGATGAGTAAAACAGTGACCATGATTTCAGAAATGCAACAAGACCACTCCCTCTAAAAAAACCCCATGACTCCTCGGAGGTCTATATTTAGTGGTCAACATTTGCTAGATGTTTGTGACCTGCACAGTGGGGTACTCAGTTAGTGAAGCCAACATTAAACAGAAGTTCGAGACTATAAATTCTCTACTCTCCATAAACATAACCATTTTGGTACGCTAAACTCTCAAGCCTCACCCTACAAAACTACTTGCAGAGGGTGGTTGGGTTCCCTGTCCTTTTCCCCTTCTAGCTCTAAATTAAGCCAGATCCAATCTTCAGTAACAGGGTGATTCCCTTCAACAGATGTGAGGATGCTGATGGAGCAGGATAGCAGACACCCCATTCTTGTCCACAGCACAAACTGGCTTGGCAGTTCAGAGGAGCCTGCACTTTACACTCATTCACCAGGCAACTTGCCAGCTTCGCTTGGGGAGGGAATTGAAACAGGATTTAACCAGGCAGGCAGCCTGACCTCAGGAGTGTGATCTTCCAGACACACAGTGCCTCCTAGTCATTCCAAGCGTCACAGTGGAGCCCTGTCTCCCAAGATGGGGCACCCAAACAGCAGTGCCTGAGGAACAGAAGATCCTGCATTAGGTGGCACAAGAGGTGGCGAGGCAAGGATGTGACACTGCAGCAACACTGATTCATCCAACATCACGCTCGTCAGCAAAGTGCTGCAGCAGAAGCGAGAAGTGCTGGAGGGCACACCAAAAGACACTGCCGTATTCGGAGCTCCAGAGGTCCCGGGGGGACAGCAGGAAGCACGTACACAAGATGTGGACTAGCAGCTAAAGGCTCCATGTTGGAAAAGGATGATGGTGCAGACAGCACAGCAGAACATCACAGCCCAACAGCCATGATCCTATTGATCACAAGGACTTTCTATACAGCAACAATAGAACAAGCCTGTCATTACTTGGCTCTCAAGACTAGCCCAGGGTGACTGATCATTAAGCTGAGGAGTGTTTGCTCTGCCACCCATGCCTTAATCCACGTGCACAAGAAGAATTGCAGTGCCAGGACTCTGTGTTCTTTGTCTCCTCTTCAGGAACTCCAGGTGATACAGTCAGCCCAGCAGACATATTTCTGGTGAGACTGTACTGCACGAGTGAGTTAAGCATTACTCTCAGCTCATCCCGAGCTGGTGAGTACAATAAGCCAACTCGACATAAAATTACGGAAAGCAGACCCTCAGGTAACCTAGGCTGAGTCAGAAACTCAGCAGTGCAGTGCCCTGCATGGTGTTAACAGCTACGTTCCTACAACCAGTCTATCCCACCTACATGAAAATTAAAATAAAGCAAACAAACAAAACAACAAACAATACCCACACAAGCACAGTCGTAGCTAGGCTACTTTAAGCAGCTCACATCACAGCACACAAGTGGGAAAACATGCCAGTGAAGTAATCCTTCTTCCCAGCTCACACAGGAAAACACTTTCTAATATCCGAAGCATGATTTACGTCCAGGAATAGCAGATTTTCTGCAGGCCTTGGGCAGCTGGGTTAGGGTTGCTTTGCTCTGCAGTGCTACAAAAACCTGCCCCAGCACCAAACACAGCCACACATGAGATCTTCAGCAGACATCTATTTAACCAACCTTCATGGGGCAGCTGGCACAGCACAGGGAAGAAATACCCAGGACCTCCCATTGCCCCAGAGATCTTAGTTACATGTAAGAACCTACTTACTAGTGCTGGAAGCAGCTGCCTAGCACACAGTGCTCCCAGGATCCGACAAGTTCAAGAGTTACCTTCCTACCACTGAACCCCCTTAGCTAATCAAGTGGTCTCTGATCACAGATTCAACATCCTGAGTCACAAAAGAAACCAAAGCAAGTCCCATACACCAGGCCACATGCTGCTGAGCTTTCAGTGTCAACATGCCTAAAGAGTTGAGCTGATCCTCAGAGTTTTAGATATCTGTTTTTTAAGAAACCTCATTTCCAGACCCAGTCCTCATGTGGCAGAAACCATCATTTCTACCCTTGCTGTCACTAATTTCCACCTGAAGGAACAAGAGCTCACTTGGCTGTCTTCAAAACAAGTTAAAAGGCTTCTGGTCTCCAGATGTCCCTCTAGACTACTGTACTCCTCTCAACTGCTGCAGTCTGGAGACCCCAGCTCCAGCCCCTTTGCAAGCCAGCTGAGGAGTCCAGGACTGTTCAGTAGCAACTAATGCACCCTGCATATGGAAGATCTGGTTTTACTTTATGCCAAACATCTCCTGTGCCTAGGAAAGATCTGCATCACAACTCCATACAGACACTAAATAGACGGTACTTTTAGAAACACGATACAATATCATTTATCCTCTTTTTGAGCAGGGGTTCTTGCATTAGTCTCCTAGACTATTCATAGCACCTCTCATTAATACTTGAGCACATAATAATGGGAATATGCATATTTCATTTTGTGAGCCATTCTCACATAACGATGCTGCTCTTAGGACTCCTGTGAGGGGATCTATAAAAGTCCAGACACTACACTTTTATGCATTATACATTCACCAGTATCATTTATTCCTAGGAAGCTTCTTATTTTGTCATTATTTATGAATCAATATCACAAAGATCTATGAAACAAGAAGGAACACAGCAATTTTGCTGGATTTGAAGGATAAAATAAGTGTGCCAGGGTGAGAGCTGCTGTCAGTACTAAATATCAGCACTGCAAGTGTCTGTCTGGGGCAAATCTGGCATTACATCAAAAATCTCGAGTTGTATGAGGCCTGGTTAGCATTAGCTCTTACCCAGGAAAATGCAAACGAAAGCATCATTGAGTGTAATCACTCGCTTACAGCCACTGTGGTTTTGGTAACCATTTCCTTGTGTGTAAGGAACACGCGAGTAAAAGTTAAAGTCACTGTTGACAGGAGGCGCAGGGGAAGACACAAAATGCAACAACAGACAAAGCTACAGGGCAACATTGAGATTCACGGGAAATATTCTTTCCATTCTGCTCTATGACGTTGTAATAGAAGAATAAACCTCTTCATTTTCAGAAAGCCTAAGAGTAAGGGCTCAATTAACTGCACCGTGACATTTTCAAGGGTAAATATATATGCAGCTATGAAGGAAGCAACCGATCTTGTATCGGAGGAACAAGCAGAGTAAGAAGTAGTATTTTCCACGAAGTAAGGAAAGGTGGGCAGCAGCCAGCTTTCCACAGAACCGCACTTTTACCTTTGCAGATAATTTACTCTCATACAACTCCTAAGCAGACACGGAGCAAGGCCAAACACTCAGACACATTACACACACAACCTATGCGGGTGGACCACATCAGGCTGTGTCTGATTACCAATCACCTTACAGCAGAGGTCACTCCACACCCTGGTAGCACTATATAACATCCCAATGCCACCTAAGTCATCTCATTTTGTCCAAGAAATCAAATTACCCAGGTCATACAAGGAGTCTCTGACCATTCTCACATTCCTGTCTGGTGGTATCTTACACAGCTTCTTGCAAATATCTCACCAGGCTACACTGCTAAGCACAGAATTTAACTAAAGCTCCTTTGCCATCACATAAGGAGAAAAATGCATTGCTGCAGTTGTAACAGTGATGAAATCACTCCTTTTGCAGGAAATGTCTTTCAGCTGCTTCCTACCAGGCAGTTATTTGAAGCAGGGTGACAAACAGAACATGAACAAAGGTTTTGAAAGACGTGCAATAAGCAAATCCAGCAGCATAACGCTTCATACAAATGCAAACTATAGATGAAGAACAGGAGCAGCCACTCACTCCCTCAACTGAAAACTGATTAAGTAAACTTAGAACATACAAAGGAGAATTAAAAAACCCACGAGATCTCATGCTTCAAGCGGCCCATGCCCCGAGGAAACTTCCGCAGCTCCCTGAGCTACTCTGCAGCATGTACCAGGCCAAAGGCAGTCACTGCTTTGCAAGACCAGCTCTAAGCGGTGGTTCAGGAGCAACACACAGCTGGCCTCTTACCCAAAGGATATTTCCAAGGAGCAACCCCGTTCCCAGCAGCCTTGCCTCCCACCCTGAGCAGCCTGAAATCCCCCACGTCCACCTCTCGCCAAAACAACGCCAGGCATTAAAAGCTTTCCAAGGACCTGGCCCCCTTGCAGCACCTTGCCATAACCCCCTGCTCCGGCGGAGAGGGACACGGTGGGTGACACAGCCCCGGGGGGCCGCGGGGCCGGGGTGACGCGGGCAGACTACAGCACCCAGAAGGCACTGCAAATAGGCTGTACCGACCGCCTGGGACTCCTGCTTGGGGTGACGCGGAGGCCACCGGAGCCAATCCACGGGAGAAGGAGGAATGTCAACAAACACGGCAGCCCGCAGGACGCGTGATATCGGGGACAGGGCAGGCAGCTCCAGATAAGCCACCCCAGGGCCACCCAGGGGCCCGGCGGAGCCAGCAGTCACACAGCCGTCACTCGCAAACATCAGACCTTGGGGAGGCTGTGCCGACGCCAGCCCCTCCATCCAGAAACAGAAGGGTTCCATTTTAGGCTTTTAGATCCTGCGGTATTTTTTTAAAAAGCATCATGAATGTCAAAGAAAACTTGCCCCACGACCCAGCAGGATTTTTTTTTAACTAAAAATTCAAGGGGAAAAAAATGTCATTGGGTAAGGTTGGTTTCAGAGTGGATCAGTCTAGCCCCTTAGATTAGATCTTCAGAGCTGACTTTGAAGGAAAAAGCAACTGCGGGAAACCACAATAATCTAAAAATGTCTGTTGCAATTTTTAACACTTAGTGATTGCCACAAGGACAACAGAAAAATGCAAACGAAAATCCTCTGGAAATGAAGACAATCATATGCTACAAAGTCATGCTCACACTATTTTTATATTGCCTAGGAAAAAAGAAATCTTCTTAGGGAGTGTATCCAGACCAGGGAAAAAAAATAAAAGGTAGGCATACCAAGAATAACTACTGTAATTTTATTTTGAACATTTTGAGAACTTAAGAGCTTCCAACACAGCCATATTCACCACACACTGCATAACATCCTGGGAGCAGGAGCTCCCACCTCAGCTCCCAACTGCATTAGAGTTCTGTGGCCCAGACAACAATTAATAACATGATCTGCTCAGCCGTGCTTGTTTATCTTTCCCTAACTTATCAGAAGACTTTTTTCCCCAGAATACACATGCCTGATTACAAAACATCTGTTAAAAACTGAAATTCCACAAACTCCATTCAACCTCTCCCAAATCCAGAATGCCTTGCCATAATTGAATGTATTTACCTGGAAGTCATACAAGGCAACGATGTTTTCATGCTTCAATTCCTAGAAAAAGTAAAACAAAGGCCATAAGCTAGGAGCAACAAAGGCCATATAGAACAAAGACTGAAGAAAACAAGTCAGTCTACCTTTACCTTAAGTATTTTTATTTCCTTGCCCAGCAGAGTTTGAGATTTTGCAAGGTTTTTCTTGTTAATGCATTTCACTGCTACTTCCAGCTCAGGTTTCTGAAAGAGTGCATATGTAATTCAAAGATAAATGTAAATTTCACCATTAATTTACATTAGGATAAGCAGCCTCTTAACAGATTACAAATAGTACTGAAAGCAGTGTCTTGCAGCACTCATAAAGGCCTCTTACTTTACATCGTAATGCCTATCCCTCACTTGTTCAGACTTGCCCTTTCCCGAATTATGCTTGCCAACCCAAGGAGAGAACCCCAAGGTTTGGGGTTTTGTTACTACTTTATACGATGATTATCCTCTTACTTAATCACTAGAAACAAACACACTGTGGGAGCCATGGCTTATCCCAAGCCCTAATGATGAAAATCCACTGCCGGATTGGTTTCCTTTTATTTACCAGTGAGCGATTTCCCCTCCTCTTGGAAAAATTAAGCGGAGAAGGACAAAACTTCACAGACACAAAAAAAAAAAAACACAAAGCAAGAGCCCTCTACACACTTCATGGACAGTGGGGGGGGATTTTTTTTTTTTTTTTTGCCTCTTTTCAAAGTAAGGGCCAGTTTTGGCGAGCAGGTCTCTGCGGACCCCTCCGCAGCCAGCTCTGCCCAGCCCCAAGGTGAAGCCACCTCCCCGGGTCCTGCTGGGACACACGCCTGCCTCCCAAAGAAACTCCAAAGACAACAATAATAAATAATAATAAATATGTCTACCATCACCAGAGCTGTCCCAGAGCCCGGGGCTGATACCCAGGCTAAGAATAGCCACCGCAGCCCAGCGGGGATGGGGAGGCCGGGACACGGTGCCCAGCTCGGCCCAAACCAATAAATAAATACATAAAAAGCAGGAGGGTAAAAAAAAATAAAGACGAGATTATGCACCTCTTTGTGCCTGCCTTTGAAGACGACGGCGAAGGCTCCGTGCCCGATCAGGTCCTTCCTGCTGAACTCAAACTTTCCCACCGTCTCCATGTCGCTGCGCCGGGGGGTCCCCGTAGCCGGCGGGGAGCCTGCGGCCGGGACGGCTTCAGAGCTGCAAAGGGACGAGGAGGAGGAGGAGGATGGCGCTGATGAAGGAGCTGCCTTTAAAGAAAATTAAACCTCTCCCAATCCAAACACCACGGGGCACACACACCCCCCCACACAGCCCCCCCGCCGCCCGCCGGAGAGCAGTCAGGAGCCGGAGACCCGCTGGCGGGGGGAGCCCCTCTCCTGTGAGCCCCCGGCAGCCCCGCGCCGGGCTCCTCTCCCCCACCTCGCCCTCGTCCATGGGCTGCCTCTTCCTGCGGAGCGGCCGGGAGCTGGTCATTGTTAGAGGCCGGGGCGAAGTTGGCTCCTCAGCAGCGGGCCTTCCCCATCTCCTCCTCAGCACTGACCGGCGCGGCTCCTCCGGCAGCCGCTTCAGGCGGGGCTCTCCATGACGAGCCCCGGCCCCCCCCGCCTCGCAGGCGCGGCTTCGCGGAGAGTCCACCTTAAGCGCGATCCACCTTAACGCCCAGTCCACCTTACGGGAGCGGTCCACCTTAAGCGCGAGTCCACCTTAAGGGCCGCCTGCGCCCCTCGACTGTTTGTACACAGCGGGGCCGCGGTTACCCCGCGGGTGCCGCCGCTCGCCCGGGCTTCGCCTGCCGGTCGGGCCTCGCCGCCGCCCGCGCCCAGACAAAGCTCTGCGGAGCGCGGCGCGGACGGGAGCAGAGTGCCGGCCCCGGCGGCCGCGGCGCAAGCGCGGTGCGCGGCAGTGGGGGAGGCAGGCGCGGAGGCCACCTGAGGCGGAGCGGCCCGAGCGCGACACATTTAAAGGCGCCGCCCGCCGCCGGCCCTGCGTCAGCGGCGCGGCCGGTACCTCGTGCCCGTCCGCTGCTCCTGGGAACGGGGAGGGTTTGTGCCGACCCGAGCCTTTGAGAAATGTTTCCAACAACTAAATAAATGGCTCCGTTCGGGTGAATTTTTAAAAATTTACCACAGGATCGGCGACGGGGCCCAGGCAGGACCTGGGGGGCATAGGTGGGCCCCGGTCCCACCACGCACAGCACCGCATCTTCTCCCACAGGGTGGCTCATCTCCTCCACGTACTCTGGCCCTTCTCCACACACTTCAGTACTGGGGCCCGCGGCTCCTGCGTTCCTCTGAGGGGAGCAAACCAGGCCTCCAGCACATGCTGAGAAGTGGTTGAGGGCCCTTCCATCGAGCTCTCCTCTGAAAAAACCTTGCTAGACACCCTACTCAAAATTAAATCGTTGTGATGAGAAACCTTTCCCAGCCTGAGCCCGGTACTCGGTTTTGGCCATCCTCAGGCTCTCGCTGTGCAGTAACCCACAAGCTTTGCCCTGTGGGTGCGGGCCTGCAGGTCATTCCCTCCATTGCAGGAACCTCTAACACGTTTTGCCCATCCCCTGCTCCAGGCTGCCCAAACCTGCTCCCACCAGCCACTTGCGCACTCACTCCAGTTCATCTGCATCCTTATCAAAATGTCTGAAGCAGAACATCGCATTCCAGCCGCAGACAAAATAACGTGCCTCAGGGGCAGCACCCCTGCTCACGCGCTCCAGCCTGAAGTTCTCTTTTTACACGATTGCACCGTATTGACCTGTATCAACACTGCAATACCAAACACCCACAGCCCTTACAAAGCCAGCGGCTCTACAGATACGCGATGCAAAGTGTGCTCAGTATCGTGACGTTGAGCATCTGCAGTTATCGCTGTTTCTGGCAAAAATTAGGAACAAGCAGCACCTCACAGCATCAGGCCTTGTTTTCTACACAAAAGCAGTGGCTGACTGATACGACGTCTAGCCTGTGGTCTGTTGCGCTTGGTTGATAGATAACTCACGTTCAAGTACCATCCTGCGCTTAAAATGTCGGTGGAATAATGACAGCATATACCAAACACCAATATAAAAGTAGCAGTGCCTGACTGGTGGTATTTTGCATCTCAAATTCCAGCAGTTACTTGGTGCTTAGTGGGAACTGTAAAAGTTATAAGGGAATTCAATGGAAATTTCAATAGGAATTTGATAACAGCGTCTGTTGAAGCAGCCTTGAAACCAAAACAAGACTAGAATACCTTTGTGCTTTCAGCACCAATGAAGTAAAAAAATACTGTTTTTAAAAGTACAATATACTTAGCTACTTGTTTTCATTCTCACTTCTAGGCCTGTGCCATCCATGAGGTCTACAATATCAGGCTTTTGTCAATGGTCACAAGGGGTTAATTCAAAAATCAACACAGAAATCAGTAAAAATTGCAAACATCAGCAAACTTGCAAAAAAAATCAAGCTATTTGGCAAATGACAGACACAGGAATTTGTTTTACCAGTTGTTAAAAGCCGCTGTCTCTAATGCAGAACATAACAGCGGCAAAAGTTCAAGGCAGGAAGCGAAGAAAATGTTTTGAAACATCTTAGCTAATTTCTAGGCAGGCAAAATCTTGTATCCCCCTTCACTGGAAAATAGCCAGGGCACCATGGTTAGCAAGTGCGCTCTTGCATGAACTGCGGTAAAATCTCTAGTGACCACAGGTGTTTCTGCCTTTACTTTCCTAGCGCAGCAAAGAGAGGCAGTCCTGGCGAAGGAGGAAGTTGATATGAATGCTGTTCAATTAGAGGCCAAAATATCACAGTGATGAATGTTCTTTGTTCTGTACTGTGTGCTTATTTGTTCCTTCGTGTGCTGATGGTTGTGAAAAAAATGTTTAACAAATTAGTTTTGATTAAACATGGGCTCTAAGGTAGCTTTCTGCATGCAGCTACATACAGAGCAGGGCAGTACAGTCAGCCTCCTGTCTGCTGACATTTTATTTTTATTCTAAGCAAACTGGGTTTGTTTTTAAGCAGGCTCACTGGGTAGCTTTCTAGTGAGTATGTGGAACTTCAAAGTAGCATAAGAATCGTGAAGGTGCTCAGAGGTCTCTACAGGGATCAGGACCCAGTTGTACTGGATGCCATGAGCAGACATGAAGCACAACACTTTCTTTGAACTGAGTTTAACATTTGTAGCAGTTAAATGACTGTCAAATGTGTCTTTCAAAAATAGGCTAGTGAAAAGATCTCAAACGTCTACAGAGATGTAAAAACTTACTCAAGGACAACTAATAAATGTAATGCCACTTGACAGCAAATACAGCTTTGAGATATTTGGAGTGCACTCTGCAGACACATGGTATTAGCAAAACATTTGTTCGTTTTGGAACAAAGGCAGCTGAAAAGCTTTTTAATTAAAGGTAGGATTCCTCAATTTTTTTTTCCCCTTTTGTTTGCTGATTAAATACTTATGCTCTATCAATTCTTCCCTGATGTCCAGAATTCAGTGAGAGTATGTTTAGGCCAACATCCAACACATGCAAATTCTGTTCTCCTCCCACAGTCTCCCTAATGATGAAAGTACTACCACCGGCACATATTCAACTACTTCCTCAGATGGAGGCATTAATCTTTGAGGGGACAGAGTATATAGTTCAATTTACTAATGCAAAACATGAGTGGGGGAAGATCTACTGCTGTGATTTACGACAGGTGGAAAAGAATATAAGCATACACCCAATTTTGGGAAACCTTTGAATATTCTTTTTTTTAATTTAATGCAACTTTATTCTTTTTTCTAATTCTCACGTGAAGGAAAGCAACAGGCAA
Organism: Nyctibius grandis; assembly: GCF_013368605.1. Taxonomy (NCBI): domain Eukaryota; kingdom Metazoa; phylum Chordata; class Aves; order Nyctibiiformes; family Nyctibiidae; genus Nyctibius; species Nyctibius grandis. Next base: position 9,700,205 of record NC_090671.1, read on the forward strand.
CTGATATCCTGATGACTCAGAGGACATTCTTTTCCGATACCATGTTTTAATCAGTAGTCATAAATGTGGCTGTTTCTGCCCACCGAAATCCAAGAGTGCCATCCTTACCTCTGGGCTGCAGAGGGACGATATAATTGTCTTTGGCAGCACCTCTATGCTGTGGAATTGGTTAAAGCCACAGAAGTACAAGGGAATTATGCAAGAATAAGCAAACTCAGAATAAAAATTTAGAATAAAGACAGAATAAAGTTTTCCATCTAGGGCTAAATTGTTCTCATCATAGTCCAACCTATGAAATAAGTTATGTATGTACTTAATCAGTAACTCAAGGTGTGACCGCAGCTCATGTAGGTACAACTACACTAGTTTTAGACAAGCTAACTCTTTTACCAGTAACTTGGAGCAACATAGACTTCATTTGGGACAGCAAAGCCTAACTTGTAAGCTGTGTGGATGCTACGGAGGGCTGGTGCATACTCAGCTGCTTACTGCTATGTGTACTTCGCTGAAGGTACCAGATCTTCCATGAACAATTACATGAGACTTCAGTCCCATCCTGATATACCCAAAGAGCAAAACTTACACATTTGACTGTGTCTTCTGGACAAGTGACATTTTACATTTGCTCCTATATAGCAAAGGCCTGCGTTAACATATCCCACAGAGCCTGTGCCAGATGGGCGACTTTTCTTGTTGCTGTTCTAGGCAGTTTTGGCTACCACAAACATCCTCTGTGGGCCAGACAGCTGTCTTTCCCGAGATCCTAATGTTTTTCCTTTTCTAGTTCAGTGACTCCATCCCAGTGTTCCCCACACTGTCCCATGAGAGACCAGAAGCCTCACAGTGGCCACCCACAGAGTTGAACCACTGTATCTGGAAGGCGTGGGGGAATCCTTGGCCGGATACTGTCACAAAGAACAAGTTCTTTCCCTCACTGTATATCTCTAGTTTGAAATCAAAGTTCTGCTTGACACAGAGGGAATCTCCGAGGCACTCCTGTGTAATCATTTTATTACAGCAGTTGCCTCACAGACAGAGGCACTAAGGGCCAGGAAAACAAATCGGTGTTTCTGGCAGAAGGGAAATGCCAAACTATGAGGCTTGGGCACATGAGCAAGATGTGACTCGTACAAGTTACTGCACGTGGACTGAGCCTGTTAATCAGCCACACATCTCTTTGCATGAAATGAAAGCTTAAGCCTGAAGATGAGCTTTAACATGAGTTGTAGCACAGTCATAGGTAATGCTGCTTCTGGGTAATTTATTATCTTCACAGAAACAAACGCTTGAAACTTATTCTGTTTACTTCATAGACAAAAAAAAGATGGACAGAGCAGCACAAGAAGAAAGATCAAGTATGGCTTAATTTCAGAGCACATCTGGATGAAAAGCAAACATTGTATTCATGCAGTTTCAAAATCTGATTCAAATTCAGACATGTTAAGACAGTTACACATCCGCTTTCCACAAACATCCTAATAGCTGAGCATAATCACCAGTATCTGGGCAGAGCCAACACTAACCTGAGTGCTGGAATTTTTGCCAGATTCATTAGGAAAGGGTGATGGGACTGAATACGCAGTGCTTGGCTGAAAATCAGTTTGGTGGAAGAAAGATGTGGAGCGTCCACAAACATCTGTAAAACATAAAAGTAAATATTAGCCTAGCATTAATGGAATAGAAGGCAAGATGCAGGCTGAATTTAATGGAAAATTAAAATGACATCTTTTAATCCTACCCATTTCAGATGTCTGTTAATAGGTTAGGTTCTGGCTCAGTTAGAGTAAGGGTAAGACACAGACTAGAGTAGAGTTGTTCCAAAGTCACACCAGGATAAGTGAGTTTTGAACACAGCCATGTTGTGTTGCATTCCTGGAGAGGTTGAATGAGTAGATTAATTTGGAGCACTGCAAAACCTCTGTAAATTTACAGCAGCAGTGTAAGTTATGTCAAGAGTATTTGTTCATACCTCACTGGGGATCTGCAGGGACAGCACTCCAACTCTGGTAAAATGCATTTATCCTAGAAAGGGAGTGATCCTCCAACTCATGACATCAGCTCTCGATCAGTGAAACTGGAGACACTCCATTAAGTGACAGAGTTTACAATCTGCTCCCTTCCTTTCACAGCCAACTGCTCCCCCCGTTGCACGCACAGCTGAATTGAAGATGTTTAAGTGACATCTAAACATGGGATAAGAGAGCTGGAAAGACTGGATGTTTGAACTATCAGAGCACTGAGGTTATTCAAATACCAGTGCTGGAGCAGTAAGGCACCTAGCCTCATGCACAGGAGAGGAAGAATAGCTTTCCATGCACTTCCATAGCCCTGTCATATTACGTTCTGGATTTATTTACGCTGTGGGCCCCTTTATTGATTAATACTGTTGAGAGATTTAACTAGCCACTCAATTATCCTGGCAGGCAAGGTCTGAGATGTTTTATTACCCCCCTCCCCACACATACACACCAGCTCACTGAACAGATTTTATGAATTATTGAAGGCGGTGTTTTAACGTACTCAGCAAGGTGCTCTGGCAAGGGGCTTCTGAGGTTCCCCTTGCATTTTAATATCAGATGCGTTTCAGCTACTGGCAGAGGGCTCTGGGCACTAAAGGCTGTACTCAGTGTTCTAATCTGTTAGTGCTCACATCAAGGACCATTACCTAACCTGCCTGTAAAGCAGCTGATTGTATTAAAATGAGGTTTACGGGTAAATAAGAGAGTCTGCAAATCCTCCACCCAGAGCAGTCTCTTTTCAGGCTAACTGGAAGCTATTTCTTGCCAGAACACTGCTTGTCCATAAATCATCAGGTATCATCATACAGTTCCTTCTAAGACATCATCTCTGTCCTGGATGAGAACAGATCCACCCTCAGCCTCTCCCTGCATCTGCATACACAGTTTGGCCCGTGCCATCCATGGGGCCCTCGCATCAGTCCTGGGGAAGCCAAGGTTTGTTGGGAGGGACGCAGGCTGCTCTTCAGCCAGTGCCCTGGTCCTCTGGGACCCCCTCCAATGCCCACTCAAGTCAACAGGATCCTCTGCAGCAGCTCCAACAGGCTTCAGCACTAGCCCTTGCTTTGGTGACCTCTGTGTTAAAAATAACTGCTCACCTCATGGTAGGAGGTGGAGTAGGAGTGTCACATCCCTTATCTTTCACATCTGCAGAGTCATACCTTTAGGAGGCCAGAAGAAGGTTGCTCAGCCTTCAGCCTGGGCTTCTCTCCAGATAGGGCAGGGCCAATGTGGGGTGAGGAGGGGGCATGACTCACACAGGAGAAACCTCCAGGTTAAGGACCATCTCCTTCTCCAGGAGAGAGCTGAAAATCATGGTCAGAAAGAACCTCTCAGCCCAAGAAAGGCTTTCCAAAGCAGTCCAGGTGGACAGTGAAGTCACAATTATCACCTCAGGTGTCTTTGACCTTCTCAAAAGCAGCCTTAAGACAAAAATCGCCCGCAAAAGCTAAGATATTAGAAGCCAGCAGTGACTTTCCCAGAGAAGCCTGTATCTGTCCTGTTATGAATCAGAGGCCTCATTGTTTTTCCTGCTCCAAAACCTGCTATCTGAGAGCAGGTTTAACACCCTTTCCCTGCTGGATTACAGCAAAGAGCTGCAGAAGTGTGCAGGCTTATAGAGACAGTCACTTCTTCCTCTCCATCATGAGCCTGGGAAGTCCAAGACCTGCAATGGCTTAAAACTGGGATTCTCAGGCATTTTCTTTGCAGCTGAGCTCTTTCTGGGGTTTGGTGCATCATCACTGCTGCCCCTGGGGAGGGGAGGCATAGCTGGGAGCACCCCGTGGCTTGAACCAGCTCACTCAGGATGGCTGACTGCTTCCAGCAAGCTTTAAGCTTCACCTTGGGAAGGGACTGTTAATGAAACTTTCCTCTTTATGATTAACTGGCTTGGAGGTGTCTGTGTTTTCAAGTAGACCAGTAGCATATACAATTTCAAGTAGGCATTGATCCAGCCTTACTCATCCCATGTAAAGCCAGGGCAGAAGTGATAGTTTCCATTATTTACACACATATGTAAGTAACAGCTGTAACAGTGAGGAATGTCCACCGGCGATAGGACAAGATGTAATGAGCTTCAGCAGCAATGAAGGAGCTCTCTTCCTCTCCGAGATGGTTCAGGAGGGGAGCAGGCTGCTTGGGCAGCAGAACACTGGCACTGCTGAAGCCTTTCTGGGACATGTTGGGCAAACATCTGGCAGGAACAACACATGCAAGGTCAAACCGTGGCCTTGGACAAGCAAGCTATGTCTGCCCAGCTCTCTCCCCCTTTCTGTGATTTGCCTTCTGTGTTCTGGTTTGGGGCAGAGGCCGAGTGTTTCTCTCCCTAAAAGCCCAAAATGAGCAGTTACTCATAACTCAGGCCTTGAAAGTTATCATCCTACTCCCACTACTACAGACACAAAGAAAGAGTACTTGGAGAAAAAAACCTCAGGCTCTTCCTCTGGACCTGTTATCAGCCAGCTTTTTCAACTGACAAGGACAGGCTGCCTCAGAAATGTAAAATTCGGTACAGATGCTCCCTGCAGCGAGTCTGGACACTGCTGTTTGTAGCAGCAAGCAGCTGGCATCGGTACCCGCACTGCAACACTCCAAAGCAATGATCCCTCGTCCTTGCACATTTCTAGGAAACCAGAGGGACAATTCTCCAGCACGGAAGCCTGAAGCGATGAGTGATGGGAAAGAAAAGTTTCCAGTGGAGCATCAGAAATTTCTTTAGTTTTTGGTGCATTCAAAGCAATTTTATTAAAAATAATTAAAAAAAAAAAATCACTGTTCTGATAAGATGTCAGACCCACCCATATTTGTACCCCAGCACTTATTGCCCCACAGCAAAGAGGAAGACCCAAGGGCAAGGAGATAATGAGTTATTTTTAACTGATTTTTTTCTTTCTTTCCCTATTTTTTTACACATCTGAGTTCTCTGCTCCATGAATTCACATAGCAGTTGCCCAGAAATGCAGTTTAGCTGAAGAACTTGACTAGGATTGAAGATATCTAGCTGCTGACTTCCTGCCTGACAAATCAGAGATGCATTTCTGAGAGGTATTTAGGTACTTAACTTCCCTAGATTGCTGTCTCTTCCTTTCCCTCATCCGTGTAAATGGCAAGGCCTTTGAAAATCTAATTTGTCATAATTATTTCTGTACTACTTTGATTTTGGTAGTGACTGTAATGCAGTAATGGTTACATCCAATTAAAGATCAGAAATGTACACATCTCAGCATTTGTCATTTGCCCTTTGTCAAATGCAACCAGGTACAATCACTAATAAAAACAAACACCTGAATGAAAACCAGAGGGAAAAGGCTAACCCTGATTTAGGAATTCTCTGTCCATAGCTAATGCCCTCCCCCAGGGGTAGGTACAAGCTGTGAGAGCTGTTCTGCTAATACACCGGGTTAACCCTAATGTTTCCCAGTAGAGGATTTTGTTTTTATTGGCACTATAAAATGTTGCAGGATGCATTTGCGATGTATATCCAGGCATTGGGAAGACACCTGACCTGGCAGTACCGGAGAGGAAAGTCATCCAGAACTACAAGGGCTGTGGAGCTTTCCCATGACTCATGAAACTGTAGTCAAATATTCCATGACTCATGGATTAGCCTAACAAAACCCAGAGGGAAGAAAAGCTATTGGGTTGTTGGTTGACAAGAGCCTTTTAAAATTAACATGGCATAATAGACCACAAGCAACAAGCTATTAATACTAGCTTATATTTAAATGCAATTCCCTTCCATTCTACTGCAAATAAACAAAATTTATCAGACAAATACAGAGAAACCAGAATATAGCCTTAAATGAACCACATGATAAAATACAGTAAACAAGGTTAACTGTCTCCCCTTCTGCAAAAATATTATACACATACTTAACCCTGTGACACGAATAGTCTGACCCCATGGACAGGGCATGGAAACGTGTGTTCAGCCTCCCCTTCCAGAGTCCTGGGTACATTCATGCTCCCTGCTTTGCGATGAATTTCCTATGAAGCTCTGGGCACCTCTGCAACTACAACAAGATAATCATGCTGGTACATTAAATAGTGTAGACAAACCTCTCTAATCCCTCTGTGCCTCTCTCTGTAAAATAGGGCGAATAGAATTGCAGAGTAGAGAGGATGAAATACAGTAAGTATTGTGGGGCCAGTGATCGACTGCAGTAACAGAGGCCATAGAAAGGCCTGGGATGCTGCTGGTTGAACATGTCTAAATTTCAGAGGAGCACAAAGGGACTGGCAGTGGAAAGCTTGGCCACTGTGGGACTTAGTTACAGGGATAGAAAGTGCCCCATTATTTTTAATTTGGCATTCAGTCTCTGCCTGACCCTTAACAGATCTGAGATCCTAATGGCTTGTTTGAATTCTCTGGTATAGACATAATAATACAGACCTAAGTCTAGGGAGCAATACAATATGTTTTATATTTAAAATGCCACAGTCTGTTTGGTTTAAATAACATATATTGTATCATTCCAACAATACCGATTATAAGTTAAAAGATTTTCTCCTTCAGAAGCTATATATGATGAATAAAGAGAAAAATAGGCAGAAGAATAGAGTTTAAATGGCATCTAGGGGAAGAGAGACACACTGGAACTACTTGTTTTAAAAGAATTTCTTTGTTTTTTGAAGACATTATCCTGTACTTTATAAGACTAGGATTTGCTTGGCATAACTCCCTTCAGATCTCAGGGTTTATATTAGGAATCAGATTTTTTTCTGTCAACAGCTGAAAACTTTTAACTAATATAGTATCTTTCATAAAAACTCCCAACTGTTCATAGTCCTCAGGTCATATGTTTTAAGACTATACTCAACCATTTGCAATTTAATGTCACATTCCTGTAGGAGCATAAAGCCTCAGCCAGATGAAGCAATTCTAATTCTATTGACTTGTACCAGGAGAGGACCTGGTTGATGCCAGCCAACATGCTTAGGAAGAGAATCAACTTGAAATATGTGTAACTACTGTGGCATCAATTTAATGTGTCACAGGACACCAAATTAAGGCCATGATTAAAAAAAATCTGCTGATACCTGTATGGGTACAGACTGTAAGGCACAGAAGGGCTGTCCCTGTGACTCTGACACAGAAAAAGCCATTGTACAGGAGTAGAGGAATAGCCATGGCAGGATGCACCCTCATTTTCTCTCATGTGTGCGTAGTCATTCTGATCATTGCATACAAGCGAGAGCCGAGAGGATTATGTCCTTGTAGTTGGGAGGTTTAGTTTTTCTTAAAGTGAGCTTCAGAGGAAGGGTCCCCCATATTCAAGTAGGACATCCCAACTTAAAAAATATAGTAGAAACAAAACACAAACATCATCAGGTACTGCAAGTCAGCACTGTCACTGAGGATGAGAGTTGCCACCCACAGACCCACCCATGTCAAACCAATCTGCCTGATTTGATTAGAGAAATTCTGTGTGGTTGGATTCAGTTAGAAAGACCATGCACAAATAGGCCCTGGAGCAAATGATACTGTATTAACAACGTACATATACTCATATCTGAATCATAGAGGATCTGTTGTTACACAATGAATCAAGTGTCCTCCTTTTAATCATTTAGCCAGTTCCGTAATGATACAGAGGCAGCACACACCATCTGCATCGCACAGGAAATGTCCTGCCTGCCCCTGGTTATCGGCACGGCATCAGCCACGTGAAGGTATCACCCTGCATCACAGCAGCAGCGAGTTATTTTGCATTCCTGCTGACAGGTCCTGAATAGCACACCGTGCTCTGGATTTAGGCTAGCCATCATCGCTTTTCTTCAGCAAAGCTCTTGCCAACCCTTTAGCTTTGAAGAGCAGACTTGCCAATGTTGAGCTATTTCAATACAAACACCTCCTCACTGGAGCGCCAGAGGTTGCAAGGGGGAAAGAACAACCACCGGGCTGCTTGACTACAAGGCTGCCAGAATACCTGCCTGATTGCCTCTGGCAAGGGAGAAGAGGTGAAAAATTTCAGGAGAACATAAGTAATGAAGGTGTTCCAGGTTCACAGTGTGCAATGACTAAAGCTAGCATTAAACCTCTTCTGTAACTACACAAAATAAAAAAAAAATACACAGCTTCTACATCACTGACTTACATAACATCTGCTTTTTCTTTCTCCTGTTATCCAAGAAGCCAAGGCCTCCTCACTGTTTACCCACTCACTTCATTAAAGTGCAATACCTCTTATCACACAGCTCGTTGTAACAGGTTTGCTGTGTTCAAGTGTTTTCCAGGAAGTTTCCAACAGTACTCCTTGTGCTGATTGCAAGAACTGTTATCAATCAACTGCTTTTAAATAGACAGTGATGCATATATAGCCTCTGCAAAGGGTTAGTTTTAAAGTCGTATTTTGTTTATCTTGAAAAAGGAAATACGTTTAGCAAAGTTATCTCCTTGCACCCTTGTGCCTTTGACCTTTACCCACTGCCAGTGCTACAGACCCAAGGGCAGTAAAGGATTTAGCCCTCTGCTACCCACTTCTCATAGGTGTTAGCAAATGTTAGGGTCAGGGTATGCTAATAAATTGAATTTAAGCATTTGTAATGTGGACAATATAGTGTCTACCCACCTTCTACTGCCTGCTGGGAATATCTACATTTTAATATATACTTTTATTACAGCCCCAACAGACATGACTATCAAGTGTCAGGCTGAGCCTAGAAGCAAAACAGGATGAAGCACTTAGAGAAGCAGGCTACTGGGAGATTCCTCAGCTCTTACATGATCTCAGAAGTGACCTAAGTAGGAAGGAGGGAGCTTAGAGAGCCTGCCAAATGGATCCTTTTTGGCAATACAGACAGCAACTGAAGCAGACTCAAACAGTGCTTCTTGTCTCTGTTGCGTATAATGGATAGGACAAAAAAGGAAGCCAGAAAAATCTTCATCTCTGACACTTCTTTTCCCTGAAGCTCTTGAGCTTTTTGATAGTTTTTCAGTTACCTGAAGTAGAGATTGTTTAACTTCATGTTATAATATTAGGAGAATACTGCCTGCTGTGTAAAATGAAACACTAGAGATATCTTCCAAAGTACAGCACAAAGAAAAGGTAATTACAGACAGTATTTAAGCCTGAAGAGTCAGTCCTTTCAGTTTCAGGCTTAATGAATTCCTGATAAATTTCTGAGCCAGAAAACTCATGGCAAGACTAATGGAAAATACCAAACTAACTTGAGAAGGCAATCAAAATTTGTCAAGCACAGGTAGTTATCCAGTCCAGACTGATTCTAGGAAAGGCTGGCAGCACTGTGACTTTCTGGATGTGATGGAAGATCCACAGCAATACCAAAAAGAAAGAGAAAGAAAGAGACCAAAGCAGGCAGGGGAAAAAAAAAAAAAAGCAGAATTCACAAAGAGCAGCACATGGAGATCTCCAGGCCTGGGCTACTGAGACGTGCCATCTGGTTAGAGGTCAAGCCTTGCCACAGATTACATCATTTTTTTTCAAGAATTGGCAAAACCTGCTTGCAGACCTTACCAAAAAACCCCAGAGACATTCCTAGGTCATTTTACAGCCAAAGTGCCATCAGCACATCATGCCTATCCCTCTGAACTGAGCCAGTGGAGCAGGAACTCTGCCCCAGGGCAGAAACATCCGCTATCCCTTCCTGTGCTGTGGAGCCCTGCTCTTGAACTAACACGGTGAGTGGCACAGAGCCAAGCAAATCCCACAAGACAGAGCGGTGTGGGCTTCCGTGGGATTTTTTTTTGAATGGCAGACATTCACCCCATGAGTACCTTGTACATCTATTTTAATATGATGGGAAAAAAAAAATATTAAAATCTCAGTCACTGCCCTGATGGCTGCTTACCTTTTCCTTCTGTGTTAAGACAATTTAACCTACCTAACATTTCTGTATTGCTGTAGCCAGAGCATTGGATGGTTGCACTCCCTGTGACACTTCGCTACGGATCTGGCACATTGGCATGTGAAATCCTGTGAGGCTGGATTATGCCTTTCCTTTTTTCATCCCCTGAGTTTTGAACAGGCCCAGTTACACCAAACCAGCTCGTTTTGTGAGCTAGTTCATACCTGGGGCTGTTTCACCACCCTGTTCCTGGGTTTACCAAGTGATGAAGCACAGCAGCTTCCCAGATACCAAGAAGTAGAGATCTGAAGTTCATGAATTAATTTTGCAAACATCTTTGGCTCCTTAATGAGCTCAGCCAAAGGGAAATAAGAGCTCCAGTCCCAGAAAAAACTCAGGCCTCCATGTGGCTTTGGACTTTTCAGAGAAATGCAGCTCCGAAATATTTGCGTACAGACTGACAGTTGGTGTCCCAGGCACTAAGACAGAAGTCAGTTACAGAGCTCCAGAGTTCATGGGGAAAATGCTCTTCTGCAGGAAACTGCACATAAAGACCTGACACTTCCCACCTGACACAGGGAAATCTGATGTTTTTTTCAAGTTTGTTTTTTTTTTTCTTTTTTAAAGGCCATATTTCAATCACCTTCAGTCATTTCCCCCCCAAGTTAAAATCCAGGTGTAGGCATTTCATCTGGGTGAGGTTGTGGAGCTGGAGCCAGCATGGTGGAAATCCTGCACTCAGCACCAAAAGACTCTGCTGAAGCCTGTCACTTATCACCTGAATGGAAAGAGTAACAACCCAACGCAAATATTTGAACTTCCTTTTGTTCCTGGCAGGGCTCTTGCAGCACACACGTGAGCCAATTGCATTTGTTTTTGCTAGGATGGGAGAAGAAATAGAGACAGAGCTGGGTATGAGCTGAATACAGCATAAAGGAGAGGCAGATGCTGTTCCCAGGGCTGTGCCCACGTGCGCAGGGCTGGAGCACCAGCATGGGCAGTTTTATCAAGGCCGGGCGAGTTGGTTCCTGAAGCCTCATCAGGGTATAGATCAAGGATGGTTGTTAATCATGAAGAACAGCACAGGGCAGAAACTCCAGTGAGTAAATCCTCCACCTGTGAGGGTATGAGCGGAACTGGACCAACCACCAAAAAGACTCCAGATCTGAGCAAAAAATCCAAACCTGGACCTTCCTCAAAACTGCTCCAGCCTGGTCACATCCCACTCAACCACAATTAACCAGACAAACAGCACCCTTCAAAATGATGGCATTTTCCTGTCCTTGTTTCAGAGCAAGGGCAGGACCACTGGAAGCCTCAGTGACCCCAGCTGCATGACCACAGAGTTGTGTCCCATCTCTCCCCCCCCCCCCCCATCCCCTTTTTTACATCTGCTACAAGTCCAAATATACAGCACTGCTGTTGTAGGGCTAGTTTGTCTTTACAGCTAGTTAGTGTGGTCACCTTGTGTTTGGTGCTGTGGAGACTCATGTAAGATGTTCCCCATCCTCAGAAAGCACAGGAGCAGGAGATCAGAGGCCTCCACCACCTGCAAACCAAGAGGCCAGGAGCAGACTTGGCTTCACCAACAGCACTGGCACAATTTAAACAGACCATGGAAAACCAAACAGCCTGTCGGTTGATAGGCCTGATTCTCTGGCTCATAGCCCAAAGAGGGAAGCTCAAGAGCACTGAGTTAACTTCTAATATTTTTCCTACTGCCCACCCTGTCCTAATTCAGCATGGTTTGCTAACTGCTGCATTTAGGCTTTTGTTCTGACATTAAAAAAAATCTGCTCTGCACTCATGAGTTCAAGAGTAAAGAAGTGATGGCAAAAGTCCAACAGCAACATTGTCTTTGCTGCTCTGCCCATAAAGGTGGGCTCAACCATACACAGCAGCTGCACAAACTGGTCTTCTACTGCAGCTCAGCTTCTTCTACAACAGTGGGAACAGCAACCCAAAATATCAGGCTTCAGAAGTTTGGTGGTGTGATGGATATTCACCCATATGCATTTGAATTATTTCTTAGCATGTCAGAGCTCTTCACATCCATCTATGCCAGCATGCTTCAGAAGCCGGGTTCAAGTGAGGTGAGAGCCCTGACACCAGGCAGAGAATAATACTGCACTTTCTCTCTGCTATCTGCAACGTGATTACACCCCCAGGAGCCACACTGGACACACCTGCACAGTCCAGCCCTGTCCAAACAAGACTGGAGATAGCGTGTCCATAAACACAGGCACGTTTCGAGGCCAGGCAGGCCGTCACACAGCTATGCCTTTCAGTGGAGTTTATTGGCAAGTATTTGTTTGCTCACCCTTAGTGACACGGACAAGCAAGTAGGAAGCAGAGTGGAATTAAAACTCAACACTGTGTTTGCAAGGCTCAGGATAGCATTAGAGCATTTCATATGCTTTGGGAGCACAGCAGAGAGGGCTACTTCTCAGGAGCTAGTAAAACAGCCCCTTCAGATATTTGTCAAGCCCATTTCTCTTGCCAGCCTCCTGTTGGGATCCAAGGAGCCAGGAATTACTAAGGGGTCAACATCTCCTGGCAGGCAATTGCTGAGTCAGCCTGTATCAGTCTTCAGATATTCATGGAAGGAGAGACATTGTCCTTGAATGGCTTTGCCCAGGACCTGTAGAGGTGCCAGCTAGCACAGCTACAGTCACCTTATCCTGCCCATGCCACAGGGACTGGTAGAAGAGGGCAAAGCACAAAGTCTTGCCCTTACAGTAATGTAGAAGGCAAGGAAGCCTGCACTGGCTCCCAGCAGGGAGGACAACAGTAAATAAACAGATCACCTTTGGCAGCATAGAGAAAGACATTTCACTTTACTAATGAGAAAGAGCTTATGCCAGTGGAAGACCAGTGGAACAGAAGCGCTGGGGCCATCTCCCTTTGCAGCAACAAACAGAATGACACAAGTTTCAGTGTAGATCCCAACGGGGCAGTTGATGGATGAGCCATACTTCAGAGCTGCCGTGACAGAGTGTGCAGAGCAAAGTTCTTCCATTACGTCACTGCTACCTTGCTTGACCCGAGGGTTAAGAATAACAATCAGGCTCCACTGCCTCATGCTGCCAGAATGAAACTATTTAGGGGCAGGCTTCCTAGGGCTGCCATGAGCTTGCTCCCCTGGCAGGCTCGCAGGGAGAAGATCTTCAAGAGGTAAGGCCCATCAGTACCCCCAAAGGAAATGGAGGCCAGTGGGGACACGACTTCATGCCTATAAACACAAGAAGTGACAAGTATTTGGCACGTGCTTTACAGAATAGGATTAGCATGCGCCTTGCAAAGCTCTACTCGCCTGAGCATGGCTTTTGCTTAGGGGGTTTCTGATCTCACTTGTTTATCCTGGTTGTACATGATCATGAAAGCCTTCCAGAGCCAACAGAGATGAAGGAAGTGCATTCCTGACAAGTTGCTCCCTCCCGAGTCAGGCCCCTCTCTTTCAGGGGAAGACTCAGCAGCCTACACAAAGCATTGTGTTTCTTAGGAGACTAGAATAGAATCCATGTCCTGTTTCTGGACAAGACCTACTGCAAGCTGCCCTCACATGACAAGGACACCTCAGAGTCCCCCTCTCACAGCCCCCATCACAGAAGGGATGATATGAGGGAGACTAGGCATGGGAGCGCTGTGCAACCCCTTGCTGAAGGCTAGAAATGCTCTCTCTTCCTTGGGAAGTCAGACCTCAGCACCCCTCTGACACACATGGCTGGGAAAAGCAGGAATGGGATTTATGATCCTCATGACCCTGGGCTGAGGTCATGCTATCCTCTAATGGGTGATAGTCATCCATTATACAGAGGTACAAGGTGCTCTCTAACCACATGTACCTGCAGAGCTCCAGGATATTCTTTCCTAAGAGACCATCAACTCCAGCCTGACCTGTGCATTTTTGCAATGGGGAAGAAGAACTTCATGGCAGCAGATGAGGAAAAAGGGAGGATGAACACAGTGGTGGAAAAAGGGAGGGTCAAAGCAGATAATCGCTATAAAACACTGAGCCCTTTGCTTCTACATGCTCATAAAATTAAAGCAGTTAAGAGCCTGGGTTGAGCATTAATTATGACATTTCAGATAAGCTCAAGCACAGTGATGCAAATAAGTGGGGCAAAGAGTTACCACCACTTGCATGGAAACCCCTCCCTGTGAGCTCCACTTAAAGGTAGGAGCCTTCATCTAACAGGCTGTCATTGGCCACTGCTACTCCATTACCTGGCAACTTCAGAAACAAGCAAACCCATCCCATGGCACTGCCTCCTTACTGACGTGCAGGAGCTGATGCGTGCAGGGTGTAGCTGTCATCCAAGTAAACACAGAGTAGCAGGGTGAATCTCCAGGAGCAGAGGAATTGCAGGATGCGAGATGGCCATTGTACTTTAAGACAGCTGATGTTGGACAATTGCCACACAAAGACCACCCAACACCATAATTTTCTATTCCCTGGACAAAACCAGCTTCAGATCCAGAATAACCATCAATTCCTCAGGCTGGGAGGAGGAAGGAGACATTGTCACCAAGTTGCCCTGTAACCACCAAGCTCCCTGCCCTACTCCGCAGGGAGAACATGCCAGGGGCCATCCTGGCTTGGCCATTTCTGCAGTACAGCTGGGGTAGGAAGAAAATAGGGCATTTCCACCCTTTGAAATTTAGTGGAGGTGCCCTGCATACAAACAGGCTTCTGCAATCATCACCTGTGCTCCCCGCAAACGTCTGCTCTTGTTCTGACAGGGACTAACAGACCAAATGTCTCATCCAGAGCGAGAGACCCTCTTGCTCCCAAGGTTTCCAGCTGCACAACACATTGGCTTGGTTCAGCTTGTCAGATGTGGGGAGGGAAGGCATCTCCCCAGGATGTGCATCTCCTCACATGAAGCCCAAAGACGAGTTGCCACAACCCAAGCAGCACAACCCTAAATATTGACACAGTTCCTTGTGAAGTCTTGTCCTCACCGCAACAAAGTGGCCCTGTTGTCAATGAAAGCTGCTCAGAGCAGACCGATCACTGTCCCAGTTAAAGCCAGGCCTGGGTCTCATCTTATTTGACTGGTTTGGGTGTGCAGTCAAGCTCAAAGTCCTTTTTTTTAAAAAAAAAAGAAACCCGGAGCCTTCTATACCATTGAGAAATAAGCCCACTGGAGCTGGCAACCTAGTGCTAAGTTAGGGTTTCACTGCTGCCAGGATTGACAGGACCATAAATCCCAGAGATTTGGGATTTGTCTTTTTAAACCAGTGACCAGAAATGTGGGTGAAGGACAGGGAACTGCTCTGGCAGCTCTTGTAGTAATTTCATTAGTGTCACAAAGTCAGCAGTCACTTGTACTGCAGGAGATCCAGAGATAGCCCATCTGCTTCCCCATTTACAGCCCTAGCACATGCCTGCAGAAATCAGCCACATACCATCCCACTTTAATACCCTCTCCTATTCTTAGCCCAAGCTGGCCTTCTTATAGGCTATTACTCAGCTGTGTACTCCCTGTTTTTGGCTGCCCTATATTCCTCCCCTGACCTCTTCCAGCCCCACAAGACCAGCCAACTCCCCCATCTAGAAGTTTCAGAGAAAAGCAAGTAAGTGATCCACAGCACAAAGCTTTCCAGGAACTGCTAGAACATAGAGAACCAGGACAAACCACCTTCCCCTCGACAAAACATCCCTCGGGCTTGCTCCTGCTGCTTACAGCAGCATCAGGCTCAGCCCCAGCTTGTACACTATGCTCACCTGGCAGAGGAGATGGAAAAAGCAAGGTAGCGGGGCTAGAGGCAGCTCTGGTACTTGTCCTCTCCTAAACTGCCATCTAGAGAAGTAAGAAGAGCTCCCTCTCTAGGAGCTGCAGCAAGGCAGGAAGGTTTCATGAGGACCTACCCACCTGCTGATATAGGGCATCATCCAGAGCAGCTCCACCTGAGCTATGGGGCTGATCCCCAACACCTACTCTCCTGGCCCACAGCTGTGCAATGGCATTTTCTGCTTAAACTTGGGGGTTAATGGGAGAAATGTCATTCTTAAGAAAGCAGAAAGTCCCATTTTAGAAAAGCCTTCTGGGGTAAGGGCTGAGAGTCTTCCCCTCAGCTACAGGGGGCTATGGGAGGCAGGAACCTTTTGTAGCACATGTGCCTGTCCTGTGATTTGAATCAGCAAGTAAAGATGAGTCTCTTCTCAATAACTTTATTGTGCTTCTCAGGCTGTTAAATCCCAGCTCTTGTCTGAGATGACATGTTATTAATTCTTTTAAAATCTAGGCATTGCCATGCCTTTGTCATTCAAAAACTGCTCCTGCCCACCTTACTCTTTTGTTTTGTTTTCCTCTGCTTTTCTTTATGGTAGCAAAACAGAAAAGGCCTCAAGGGCTGGCTGAGCCTGGGGATGGGTGGGAGTGAGAGCCAGGAAGAAAACTTGACTGGGGCCCTGGAGCCAGCCCCAGCAAGCATAGCTGCCATACACTCATGTTTTCAGCTTTAAATACTCGTGGGTTCAGATAGCCAGTGTCCCACCTTTAAATTCCCATCCCCTCTATTACATAGGAGAAGTATTTCAACTCTGACGATGACCTCACAAAATCCTCTGAGAATTTAAATAGTCAGAAAATATCCAGACTGGGCAATATGCAATAGGAATATGATGCTCAGGTTATTTTTCGGAGGGTGGAGGTGGCTTTTCCAGCTAAGACTAAGGATGTTGTGGAGGAGAGCCAGCCTGGGGACTCTGGGCAGGACCAGAGGAATCCAGGCCCAGGGACGGTGCCAGGAGCCCGGCAGCAGAGCATCGGCAATGTTTGGAGTACAGGGACCACGTTTATATGTTACATCTCATTTTCAAGCGGCTGGGAAGCATGACTATGTCCCTGCAGGCCGAGCTCTCCGGGCCAGGAGCGGGTGCCAGCGGCAGTCTCCACTGTCCTCCTGCAGCTGTGCTGGGGACACCCGTGGGGCGCTGGCCTGGACCTGGCCTGCTGCCTCGACCTCCTCTGTGCTCCGGGAGAGGGTCTGCAGCCCCCGGCAGCCATACGTCCCCCAGCCCATGGACATCTGCGCTCGCTCAGCCCCCTCACAGACAGGGCCCATCCTCCCCAGACCCAGAAACCACGCGGTGAGCCTGGCTTTAGAGCAAAACCCGAGGGAATAAAGTTCCCTGAGCACCAGGTTCGTGCTGTGATTTGCACCTATTGCCTCTGCCCTAAGAGTGGTCTGCAAATGTGGTTGGAAATGTCCAGGGATTCCCGAATACACCGTGCCCAGCAGGGCGGCTGCAGAGGCACCATGTGGGAGCCTTGGGGCCCTCGCAGCCTTTGCAGTCCCCCGCCACCCGCCCCTGGGTGCCTGGAGCCCCCCACCCTGCAGGGCACAGGGCTCGCTCTGCTTTGGGTCTGCAAAACACGAGTACCTTTCACTGATGGATCCACAGTGCTTCACCCGTGCGGAACTGCTGTGTCCCCACGGGGGGACGATGCAGCACGCTGAGCACCAGCACGCTCACTACAATGGTGTCTTTGTGCCACGGACATCTGCTCCCGACGCCCCAGCCCAGCCGACCCCACACTGAACCGATGACGGTGACGGGAAGCCCTCCGGCTCCCGTTTCCATCCCGGGGGAGCTCGAGCCTCCTGCGGCCACATCTGGAGCTGATGGCAACAGCAGGGCAGCTTTGGACCGGCCAAGCAAGCCACATGCCATGAGGAGACAGCAGCTTTTCTCCATCCTCCCCGAGGGCTGTCTGGCAGTAGCGGAGCCCTGATTCCCGCTCCATTTCTGATCATCAAAATGCATAATATGAAGTAGAGAAGGGCATATTGAAAGCCTTTCCCCAGGCTTTATTTATAAACCACAGTTCCCCCCATGTTAAATAAACTTTATTTAACTTGACATCCCGTTAGTGGGGGTCCCAGCACCACTGTGACCACATCAGCATGGCTGCAGGGTCACTGGTCCTTGTTACCACAACAGGCTCCTTGCTTGGGCTGGAGAAGCCATGGAAGCAGTGCTAGTCATGTCCCTGCCTCCTCTGATCCTTCAGGTGCAGCTTCCAGATATTTCTTTTGTGGAACAGGTCAGAAAAAAGAGAGCAGGTGTCTTCTCCGAGATGCTGTGCTCCTACCTGGCCTCATCTCCCAGAGGAATCTGTAACATGCTGACATTCATGCAGTGTCACCCCAGCAAGGACTAAAAGCCATGTCTTCTTGACTCGGGAGGGGAGAGGAAGAAAAACGATGTGAACTGAAGAAAAATCCCATCTCCTGTAATGGCAACCCACAACACTCTGCCCCTGCAGCCCCTGCTCAGCCTGGCAGGCAGAGGTGGGATGGGGAGCTGCTTTGAGCAGATCGACACCGATGCAGTGGAAACAACCAGAGGCAGCTTTACTCAGCAGAAGGAGCTGCTACATGTGAGGTTTTTTTCGGTTTGTATTTTTTTTAAAGGATATTTAATGGTTTAATGGGAGGTTTCCATTGACGCATGCCTCACAAATTCACACGGTAGCACTATGCCTGACCCCTCAGCAAACGCCCTGGCTGGCACTGCAGGAGCCAGCCTGGGGTCCCACAGTGACACAATGACACTGCCCCCGGCTTCCTGCCTGCTGCCGGGTCCCCCCAGGAGCTGGCCCTGGCACAGGCAGCAAGAGGCGTTTCTGTAGGAGCTTTGCAGAAGCAGGGCAGAGAAGAACAGTGTGTCCCAGTGGCTGCTGGCCATTTCTCTCCTTTAACATCCCTAGACAACAGCAGTCTGGAGGACCCTGGCCTCCCCGACATCGCTATTGCTGTTCCTAGCACAAGTTCTCACTCACCACTTTCAAGGACTCTCAAATGCCCAAATTATACCACAGAAAATGGATTAGCAGTGAGAAAAAAAACCCCAGTAACATCCTAATGCAGTACTTGACCTTGCTTCTGTCACTCCAAACTCCTGGCCGAGGCATCAAGAAGAGCTTGAGGCTGACTGTATAGCATCCTTCTCCGCTCTGGCCCATCGTCCGCAGCGCAGCCAAGTGTGACAGAGTCACAAATGAACGTGATACATCTTGATCCCTCCCAAAATGTAAAAAAACCTGAAACAGGAACTCCAAGAGCAGGAGTTCATGTGCACGGGTTAGACTGGGGCGGTGGGTGTAATTGCGTCTCATTTGGCTGCGTGCAGCAAGGCTGGTCTTTGCAGAGAGGTGAGGCTGCTCCCGAGCCGCAGCAGCCAGCACCTCACTGCAGGTGGCATGCTTGGTCTGCAGAGGACTGGGAGCTCGCGGTGTGGGCAGCCAAGGTTTATTAGAGAAATTGTTAAATTCAACTGACTCGGATACAAAGACAAGCTGCACTGCATTCTGAAAGGCAAAGGGGTTTCTGACCTGTAGCAACTGATACAGGTTACCGAGACATCAGTGACCACAGCAGGTTTGACAATAAAATTATCACCTTGCAGTTAATCTTAGTGGAGTCAAACTTTCTTTCTACCTAGTACATCCAATAGGATGTGTACATTGTGTCAGCATCTAACTACTGCCTCTGGCCTATAGCCTTGCTGCCCTTCCTCCGGGATGTTGCCATGCGTCTCAGCAGCATCTCTTCTGTTCCATTCAATCACAGCAGCTCTCCCCTCCCTCGTTTGCCATGTTTACACATCCAAAGTAACACATCTCTATGGAACATTTCTAAATTCAACATTAGGCTGCTCTCATCTTTAACTGGGTAGGGGAATAAGAAGGTGCAGAACTCAAAATCTGTTATTAGACCTTTAAACTAAAAATAAAAATAAAAGAAAACCAAAACCCACTGTTCATTTCTCATGGAGAATTCAAACCCTTCACTGGGATGTTCCTAGGAAAGTTTTTTCTGCTTGCAACAGTTAGCATCACGGGGTTGTATCCACCTCCACTCCCTGCAGCACCATGGCGTTGTCTCGTCCGTGGGGTGAGATGTCATAGGGCTGCACACATCAGTGCTGCTGTCCACACACTTGTCAGCACGAGGCTGGCTGACAGTCTGAGCACAGGGCAAGCCCGGAGGGACGGGGAGGCCGAGGTGCAGGAGCAGACCTCGTAGCCGTTTTCTGAGCGGCTCTCGTCATGCTGCCCTGGTTTGGAGCGTGCCCCAGTCCTGCTGCTCCCGGCTGCTTCTGGGGAGTCGGACTGCATATCGCTGCACACCAGCCAGTCTCTAGCGATGGACTGGGGATAACCAGGCTGGGCCTCCAGGTCACTGTCCAGCACTTTCCAGTACTCCTTGCCCCTGAAGAAGTAACTTGCACCTGCAAAGAGACCAAAACCCAAAGGCAAGATGAGCAGTGATGGGCGCTCTCCCGGTGGAAAGGGCAGAGGAGCACTCCCAGCCTAGCCAAGCCCCAGGGAGCCGAGGCACATGCGATACCACCACTTGGTGCCAATACCCTCTTACTGCAGGAGCACAGCGGCTGCTGGAGGGATGCTCTAAAAGATGATGCTGTGCCCAGCTGGTATCTCACAGCAGGCAGGAGCCATCAGACAGATGGGAGGTGGGTGGTGAGATGCTGCCCCTTCTATGGTGGGTCCTAGAGCAGATGCATCCCCCTGGTACTGAGGGTGTGCAGGGTAAAAACCCTAATAAATCCACAGCTGGACACACCACACACATTTCTCAGTGGCCGCCAGTGGACAGTCTTGTAACAGGGCATGGTAAGGCTGATGGAGACCTCACCTACCTGTTAATGACCTGGGGTGCTGCTGCTATCCCTGGCTCAGATAAATAACCTGAGCCTGACAGGGCCCTGGGAACCTTCTGCTCTTGAATGTGTTTTTTGCACTCTGAACTGGGAGGTTGTGAATTCTCTAAGCAGGTCCCATGCTCATGGAGGACTCCTACCCGCGTGAACGGCCACTCGTTCTCAACAGCTTCAGGAATTCAGTTTGAAAAGCTTCTGGAAATGTCCCTGCCCTTCTGCCTGGTTTATTGGTTGCTATTACACCATTAGGTTGCCAGTAAATAACACCTGGAAGTGCCACTTTGCTGTGAGCGAATGGCTGGTTTTAAACATCTCCTGTGACAAAATTTTTGTGGTCTTTTCAGGAAGAAGAAACTACTGAGAAATCTCATCCCCAGAAAATAAGTCGTAACTCTAGGGAAAACATCTCCTTTAAAAATATCCCCTGTCCACATCCTCATATATCTAGCTAAAAATCCAATGACAACAAATTCAGCGAAGAGCAAGCCAGCACAGATTAGGACAAAAAATCACTGCAAAGCAACATCAACTGTGTTCTTTTAATAAAATCAAATTATTAGGCCCTCAGGACATTTTTGTTTCCTGCTTGAAATTACTGTGTCTTTTAGTAAGCTTTCTTCAGCTTTCAGACACCGGGAACTGGCGTCCCATCTGGGGCTGAGCAGTTTATGTCAGCAGGCAGGGTAGAAGGGGCTATAGCTCAAGTGCAAATGAAGCATTGATTTTTTTCTTGTGTTTTTTGAACCAGCATATAGACTCACCAT
Organism: Nyctibius grandis; assembly: GCF_013368605.1. Taxonomy (NCBI): domain Eukaryota; kingdom Metazoa; phylum Chordata; class Aves; order Nyctibiiformes; family Nyctibiidae; genus Nyctibius; species Nyctibius grandis. Next base: position 9,721,492 of record NC_090671.1, read on the forward strand.
CTGACCACCTCATGGCATCATCTAAAGGGCTTGGTATTCCCTTCCACAGGATGGTCTCTGAAGGGTACCCGGGATCCATCCTCCGCTCGTGGTCATCGTAGCGCCAGTAGAGATTGTCCTTAAAGAAATAAGTCTTGTCATTGTGGGCCCAGGAGAAAGCGGCGTCGATTCCTCCTGGTGGTAGACTGAAGTCCGAGATCGGCCGTGGGTATCCTTCCTCCACGTTATTGTCTTTGAAGACCCAGTATCTGTCTCCTGCAGAAAGGAAAGAAGCACAGAGCAAAATCACATTTGTTTTCACATTTGTTTCACAGCCGAAAGCAGCATTCCCCCACAGACAAGCTGGTGTTTCATTATCTGTTGCCGTGACAATCCTCAGGACTGAGCTCTTGACATTGAAGGATGGGAACAGGAAGGCAGCAGCCCAGTGGGGAACCTGTCTTTGAATAGTTGCTTTTTTTTTGTGTCAGGCTCTCCACAGAGCACAGCCCTGCTTCACTCCTGGACGGCTGCAAGCGTGATGGTCCCAGGACACGAACACGCCGACAGCGTTAGTGCAGTCGTCGCTTTTATGCCTTTGGTGGCAGCATTTGGTTTTCTGCCCCTTTGGTTTCTGCCTGATATCCAGCTGCAAGGAATAGAGAGTTACCTGCAGCTTTTGTGGGCAAATCGAGCACCATCTGCCTGCTATTCAACTCCTGCGAAGCACAGCGTAGTGCCACTTTGGAAGAGAAATCGCCACACTTTTTAGAGCCAGCCAGGCTGAAGGACCTGTGGATTTTAAGGAATGTAAGGAGGATGCATAGGGGCTGGACAAATCCCATCTGAGCAGCTCACTGCTCTTCAAGTGTCCTACACAGCCACCCCCCCAGCCCTACCCTGGGCAGGAGAGAACTGTCAATATGGGGTTTTTTTCTGATAAAAATGAAGCACGACATGACTGGCCCATGGTCTGTGGCAGAACAAGAAAAACCCAGATCTCTCAATAATCCATAATCCTCTAACCACGATGGTCTGTGGAGTCACCATCTCTGGATGTGTTTAAGAGAAGACTGGACATAGCACTTAGTGCCATGGTCTAGTTGACATGGTGGTGTCAGGGCAATGGTTGGACTCGATGATCCCAGAGGTCTCTTCCAACCTGATCAATTCTGTGATTCTGTCTCTTTGGGAACCTGCAGTGTCCTTTTTAGGTATCGCACAACCTATTTTAAAGATCAGGCTTTTTCCTCCCTCGGTTTTCTAGAAGATCTGAAGAGGCACTTAAATACATGCCCATGTATCAGCAGCAGGACCGTAGAGGCCAGGGTAATTTGTGTGCTTTGGTTTTTGTCCAGGGATCAATGAAACAGCACTGGAGAGAGAGAACAAGACAGTATTTTATAGCTGGAAAGGAAATCTCGAGTTTAATCTTAGGAGCTAGGCAGGACTAACACACACATCATGCGTGACCATGAAGCGCTGTGTCTCGCAGGGGCAAGACCCCAGCCGTGACACAGCTGTAATTTTGGCCTTACCAGCCAAATTTAGCCAGCAGCCCAGAGGAGCCCCTGGACCTGAGCTGTAGGAGGTCTGTCCGTCCTCAGCAGGGACGGAAGGGAAGGAAGCGAGCGAGTGCCTCTGTGGTCTGCAGACCTGCCTGGGAGGGTCTGGTGCCTGGCATAAGGGCTGCCGCGCTCCAGCTGGCCCCATTCCCTCTGGATTAGCAGACAGGCAGAGCGGGGTGGGCTGCCTGAGGCAGCTTTCAGTGTGCTGTTCCTTGGGGAGATGCAGGGCTTGGCACAGCTCTGCGGCGCTCAGCGCGCGGGTAGCTTGGAAGGGCTTCGGCTGCGCTTGGAAATGCTCCTGCGAGCGCAGAGGCTCGTGCGGGACGTAACCCATTCCTGCAGCCTTGCTGGAGGAATCAAACCCAAAGTGCTTGGTCCAGCACTTCTGAAACTGGTAACTGCCCCATGCTCAGAGCAGAACGGTCGGGAGACAAAGAGCAATTCCCAGCGGGGGAGCACGAAGGGCTGGGATGTGTTTAGCTCTTCCAGCGCACAACCAAGAGCCGGTGCCTGCTTGGGTGACTTTCAGCACATGGGTCTAACCAGCATAGACGGACAGTTTGTGGGGGACTTGGACATTTGTGCAGGAACCATGAGCTAATCTATTTCCTTCAGCGCTTCTGAAAGAAACTTGAGATGTTTTTAAAAAAAGAGAGGATTATAACACTTATTGCAAGAAAAAAAAATAGTAACAAATATAATTAGCAAAACCAAGCTCTTCAGATTTTCATTTTTGTCCCCCCTGCAGCTTCTTCACATCTCAGCAACAAATACTAAAAAGAGAAAAGGTCAAAGAAGGAACACAAAACCCATGAAGTGTGTGCGTGGGAGTGGTTCCTGCTTTTAATTCGTTCTTGAAAAGCAAAGGTTTCAGTTAGGTTTGGCTGAATTTTTTTCTTCAATGATATTTCTCTCAGTTTCTGGGGAACATGACTGCTGCTTTTGGCCTGCCCTCCCTGTGAGCTAGTTTCTCCTGGCCTCCTGCATGGACCACAGATCCTGGATCTGCCCTGGGAGATGCTCAACAGCTCATGCCAGTGTCTCCTGCCTACAGAAGAGGTCAAAATGCTGCCAAGGTGCCTTGGCACTGGGCTGTACACCAGGGACACACACGTGCTGCCTCCAGCACTGCATTCACTCTCACCTTTGAAGAAGACAATCTTGTGGTCGCTGGTTCTCTCATAGACGGCATCCAGGCTGTCCAGGTTGAGCGGCAAGCCCCGCCAGAAACGGTGGATCTGAGCCGGCTGGAGGGAGACCAAGTGCTTATTGCGAGTCAGTCTCCAGAAGTACTTGCCTGGAGGAACACACTGGACGTTACTGAACCACACTGCAACCACCTTCGCCGGGGGAGATGAGCGCCGGGCACGCGGCAGCAGCAGAAAGCAAAGTGCGTGAGATGGCAGCTATGAATTAGAGGCATCCTGCTTCCCAGCAGCAGCTGCTAGCGCTTTCTATTTCTGGCAGCCATTAGAAGAAATCCCCTTTCTGGGATCAAAATAATCCTCCGGACATTGCACCGGAGCTGTTATACTCCTGGCCGTGGTGTGAAGCTGCACCGCTGAGCTGGAGCAGGTGAGAGGAGCCTTTCATCTCCTCCCTCACTGCTCTGCGTGGGACCTCCTGGGAGCTGGTGGGACCAGGCAGCAGCTGAAGCTACACCAGGTACCAGCAGCCTTTAGCGAGAGCCTCTGAAGAAACATCCCTATTTTTCCTCTCCCAGAGCACCTGCAACTTCCTGCACGTAGGGTGCCCAGCTGCTGTCATGTTTAGAAATGTGTATGATGTTATGACAAAACATGGAAATATCAGAGGATTTTTTTTTCAGTGAAGAAAGGGAGTAAGTAAATAGAGGATGATCAAACTACATTAACAAAACTGGAAGGGGTTGAGGGGGGAAAGGAGGCACAATGAAGGAGTTTGGTACCATCTAGAGGCGTAGGATGAGCAGGGGACCTCGGTCCTGCCGTGCTCCCAGGGGCTGAAGGTACTGGCGGTGTAAGCAAACACACTTCCAGCACTTGCAGCAACACTGCCCCAGCTAGGGAAGAGTGTGGCTTGGGGTATTTCTGCAGTATTTTAGGTAGTGGAAAAGCAAACAGGTTTGTCCTCTGTGGGAAGGATGCCAAACTTTCTCCTGCTGAAGGAGCTTTATGTGGGATTTCCCGAGGAGTCTTAATGATTGCAGGGGCAACTCAAAACCTCCCTCTCTGCACTGTCTCTGGGATTCTCAGCCTGAGTTTTTGCAGCACACTTTGGGCTGTGTTTTCCCCAGAGAGCTCCACACAGCGAGACCTGAGCCGGAGCAAGATGTCTAAGAGACAGCTCTCAAGTTTGTCTCATATTTATTATTGCCTGTTAGAAATTATTGCATGTTATTTACATCTGCTCTGGCATGAATTCCCAAGGGGGGATAAGCAACAGAAACCAAAGATACGTCTTCAGATTTGTATTCATGACACTCAGGCCTTTCTCCAGAGCCGGCAGATTGTGACACCATCTTTTAAAATTTTATGGAAATTGGATCTTAGCCTAATAATGCAGGAGGCAAAACTCTAACACTTAAACATCTGCAGAGAGGGGGTTTTATTCTAATTATAAGGATTTATATCATATTCCTGTTCTTCTGCTCCAGTTTGCATATTTGCTCTATCTGACTGAAATTAATAATACATTCAAATGTGGCAGGAATTGCCATAATTACAGATTCTTTTTAAGAACTTTTAAAAAAATAGGATTTAAATTTGGTGGCCATTGTACATCGATGGAAACACATGTAATTAAATAAAGATTATCTCTGCATCTCTAATTAGTGAGGCACTAGACAAAGCCAGATTTTCACTTTTTTAGCAAGAAATACAGCTCGACATAATTCCTTCTTTAGTAGATAAGTATCTGAACTTCGGAGTGCGCTGGGCTCATCTGAGACACGGAGGGAAGCCCCAGGGCTTTTGACGTTTCAACCCCTTCCCAGCGATGGGCCCAGTGGGTGTGCAACTGCAGCAAGCAAGCTTTAAGCGTACCCTCAAAGGCAGGCATAGCCTGGACTGTTGGTTAGTTTGGCTGTTTCTTTGATAAGCTATCAGGAAAAAGCAAAAAAATACAGCAATTAAGTAGCAAGGAATTCTTTAACGCGATGGCCCCATTCTGCCTGTGCTCATGTTTTGTCATGGCCAAGCCTGCTTGCCAAAGTGCTGCGGTTGCTTGGACGATCATCAGCCAAAGCCAGATCCATAGGGGAATTGCTGCCATTATCATGCAGAAATATAATAAAATAAAATAAAAAAAAATCTCAACCCTGTGTTTAAAAAGCTTGATTTAAAACCACCCGCCAAGCTGGCAAACTATGCAGGATAAAAGCCGAGTGTAAAGTCCTGCTGTCCCAAGCGTCTCATTTTATATGGATGATGGGTTGAGGCAATTGCTTTCTTTAATACCAGGTGATTTTGATCCCAGCTGTGTATCACGCTCTCCGTACTTTGGCTGCCTCTGGCACAACTGCTGCACACACCATGCAGACAGACACAGAGGCCAAAGTCATTTTAAAACTTCAGAAGTGTGTAGCAAGGCACCTAAATCAAAGCAAGCGGCACTTTGGAGGTGCAGAGAACCCACCGTTGCCTTCAATACGACAAGCCTGGGAGCCCTGGGGAGTTCCAGACCTGGTGCCTCTGCGGTGGGAGAGGCTGCTCCGGGAACCAGCCGGACCAGCTCAGAATCAAATGTCCATCGATGGAGGGAGCTCATCACTGGAGGTCATTATAATCCTGCCCGAGAGGTGATGTCCCAGCTCCTTGGCGCCCAGCACAGTTTGGTGGCAGCGATGGGGGCTCCAAGGGAGGTGCCGGGCTCTGGAGGCAGCCGTGCAGCTGGCACCCACTGACACTGTGCTCTTTACATTTGCATTTTGGCCCACAATAAATACATCCAAAAATAGACACCAAGATGGGTTTGTCTTTAGTTTTCATCGTTTTTTTCCCTCTGAAAGACAGACAGCCGTTTATCCTGCACACCAGTTCTTGTCTCTTATTTTTCCTCCTTCACTGTGGCGTTTTAGAGCCAGCATCTGAACAAATACCGCAGGGGAACAGCCTCCATATTGTGCTCCCCCAATGGCACAGACGACATCGAATTCTCTGGAGCCCTTCTGCCATTCTTGCTTGCGACCTGGGACTCACACTGTGATACCCAGATGGGTTATACGCACCCGGATGCCACTCCTGGTCCTTGGGGGAGATGCTTCTGCTTCCCTGCTGGGTGGCTTTGGGGTGGCCAAATGGTGGCCAGGGATGGAAAGAAGTGCCCAGTGGGCATTTTTCCATCTTGGAAAGGTGGAAAAGGTGGCCCATGGAGTCCAGCCTGGAGGGGCTCTGTACAGCTGAGAAGGCACTGGTGGGATCCTCGTCGACAGCCAGGCACCCCAGGGACACACTGACACAGAACCAGATGGCTCTGCAATCACGCACATGTTGTCTTTGAGCGATGCACAGCAAGCGGCATTAGGGAAGGTGAAGCGTGGGAGAAGAGGAAAGTTGGAGGCATCCAGGAAAAAAGCAGCAGAGAGCTGCTGTTGTTCTGCTCCTCCTTGGTTCAACCCAGATTTCAACTTTGATAGAGCAAATATCAGATTTTAGTTCTTCACTTGGGCAGTGCGGTGCGGCGGATCACAGCATGGTACAAAGCACCGCGCTGGATCATCACCAGCCCGGCCGCATCAGAGGGAAGCGTTAAACCCCAGCTCCTGGGCAGCCATGCTGGGACACACGCCCCTTGTGGGCACCACACTGGCCACGCGCCGCGGTGATGTGGGCAGGTGGGGTTTGCCTTCACTGGCCTCTCCTTCCTAACCACACACCAGACCCCCAACCTGCCATCGGCTGCAGGGGCACCTCCTCCGCCACGCTGACAGCAGCGGAGCCGGGCGGTTTCCTTCTGCACCAGAGGCGGGATTTGCACTGACATTAAAATTTCCTTATTACCCATCCTCAGCCTCAGCGGGCTGATTAAAGGGCTAAGCCCTTTGATTTGAGCCAAAAGGAGCCAGCGGCACACGAGACACCTGCCTGGGTCTGCAGGCCCCGCAGCCTGCACACCCCGAGCCAGCTTACCCTCACCGCCCGCCCCAGCCTGTCCGACACTGCTGCTGCAGCGCTGCGCTGTCACACCAACGTCACCGCAGCGTGACGCACGCGAAGGCCGCCAGCGGCGGGCACTTACCTTTGAAGAAGAAAGCCTCTCCCCTGATCTGGGCCACCGCGTCAAAGTGAGTGTTGCATCTGTTGGGCACGTCCCGCCTGAGCCTGTGGAGAGATGCCCAGGTGAGCACGGTCCAGGTGGGCAGTGGGGGGCCATGTCCTCCCTGGTTTCCCCCATCCAACGGACCGCATCTCCCCTGCCCCCAGAGCCCCCAGCAGAAGACCACAGGCTGCGTCCATCTGTTGTTCCTCATGTTCAAACCCAGCCACGTGCATGGGGATCGCCAAGGCGAGCTTGGGCAGCCCTCAGCCTGAAGACAGCTTTGTGGCAGACATGCTCCCTGGGCCACTGGAGACCATCGCTGGGAGCCAAGCGAGGACACGCTCTACATCTACCAGCTAGCGTAACTGGTGAGGGCAGAGCTGGCTTCCCGCTCCCTGGTGGCACAGCACAGCTCAGCTGGCTGCCCCCAGGCAGCAGGACACGTGGTGGATAAAAGCCAAGCAGCATCTCGCTCCAGTGGCTGGTGATGTTGCTGCTCCATGGCCGAGCTCCAAAATGCCAGTGAGAGGTGGCGGAGCTACAAAGCAGAAAGCAGACAAGACCAAATGCAGGGAGACGATGCCACATGCGAGACAATGCCATGTGATACGTAGTGCAAGCCACCTGGCAAGTCGCAGCTGAAATGCTGAACTGCTTTTAACAAGGTGGGTGGGAAAGGCACACACATTGTGAAGGACCAAAAGTGCCACGAAGCCCATGTGAGAAATGATGATTGATGGAAGACAAGGAGAGGATGCTGGGAACATGCACAGAAAAGCTGCTCTGGGTGACAGGGAAGCATAAATCTAATTTGCTGATCCAAGAGTTGTGCTGGGCTGCCAGCACCAGCTTCACTGCCCTCTTTGGGCACAAAACAACAGATGTGGAGGTGAACCCTGTCCACTTTCCCAGTCATACACAGGGCAGGAAGAAGGGGTTGGCACGAACAAGTGTCCTGCTCCTCCTGCTGCCCGTGCAAGACGACGGTCTCCTACAGCAGCAGGGAGAAATGCTCTCGTGTTTCTAGGTCAAAACATGGCCATACAGAGCCTCGTGGACAAACTTCCTTGGAAGCTACACGGGAAGAAAGATAACTGATGGCATTCAGCATGTTCAAGGAAAAGGGTCCCTTAGGACCCTCACAGACTTTCTGCAACCCCTGGCAGCTGGGACACCTCCACCAAGAGCAGATGTTCAGCACCTCTGTACTGTGGGCATCACAACAAACAGGGCAAAGTGGGGTGAAGAAGGTGCTGACGTGGGAAAAGTAACTGCAGCACAGGGATATTTTTTCAAGATTAGATTCTTCTTGGTCCCATTACTGTACGACAGATGCAGTTATTCACGCTACAGTGCTGTTATCCCCTCTTTGCAGACAGAGCATTAAGGCACAGAGAAATGAAGTGATTTCCTCAAGGTCACGCCCCAGATGGGGGCAGACAGGAGGTGAAGGTGACCTGCTCCATCCCTCCTGCTCTCACTTGGGGTGCTCCTGGTATCTGGCAAAAATACGTGTGACCATGAACTCCTGCCTTTTTGTTCTGTGTCCCTTCCTCTTTTAACTGCCCTGCTGCCCTGGTAGCAAAACAATTTGGTAACTCCAAGGTTTATTAATGAGCTAGATCCAGAACTTCCCTTAATGAGGGCATGCTGGTTGCTTGATGGCACTCAGCATAAGCAGTCCCTTGCCAACTCAAACCTGCGCTGGAGTCAGGCTACCGGTCCACTTGTTCCAATATTCACCCCCATAGGTACATTAGGGAGTTGCTCACCGTGGAAAGATTTAGGTCAGTTATGCTTGCACAATTCAGGATACTGCAGAGGAAGTTTGATTAAAATTTCAGCAAGGATGAGTTCACCTAAGGGTGATGGGAACGAATTTCCATTAACATGAGTAAAATTATGAGTCTTAGGGAAATGCAAAGCATTCCAAGATGATACAGAATTTCTGGACATGCCTTGAATGATAAAAATTAGCTAAGGGATAAATAACAACTATCACTTTTTCCTGTTCTTAACTACTTCAGTTGTGGGCTGGCTGGCCAGTCTCCACACATACTGCTTGGAAAAAGCAACAGCGTACACAAGAGATGATCAGGAGAGGTGAGGCAGAAGGTGCATTCTGTGTGTGTGTATGTGTTTTCCAGAAGACAAGAGGTCCAGAGGGAAATACCGAAGCCAGAGTGAGCAAGCAAGCAAGATACTGATGCTTAGGTGGAGCTTCACTACTACATGTCCTTTGCAGGAACATCAGCGACGGCTGAAGAGAAATGAACTTGACTTACGGGACAGTGGAGCGGTTCTCTGGCAGCTCTGGCAGGATAGGATGGTCATCGGCTTTGCTTACTTCAGGCTTGGCTGTGGGGGACACAGATTCCCTGACTCCTATGCATAAAAACAAAGAAGCAGTAGAGGGGTACACCATCCTCCCCACTAGCTCCACTCACCCCAGGAAACAGCTATTCCAGTGTGCCCCGTGGCAGAAATGGGCTGTAGCCAGGCGAGGGACACAAACTTACCGTAAAGTTGCCAGATTCGAACTTTGTCCTCATAAGGTAGGTCATACTTCAGAGGATCCCCCACTGGACCCTGGTAGTAGGGTCTCATGATAGACTCTATGGCAGAGATGTGGGTCAAGCCAATGGCATGGCCAAACTCATGGACAGCTACAGCAAACAGGTCCATCCCATGAGCATCTGGAAATAAAGACAAAATTGAAATAAAAGTCACTACTTGCTGATTGTATTTTGGGAGCTTGGTGGGCTGGAAGAGAAAGATACGTATATGTTGGATAAGCTGGAAAGAAAAGTTTTGGAATAGGTGAAGTTTGAGATGGAAATTTTTCTCCAGTTGGAAAAAGGAGACTGAAGTGTATTACATAAAAATGGAAAGCAAGCCAGACATCAGCCCACAGTGCGAGTCCTCAGCCCCATACAAGCCTGGGGATTGCCCGGCTTATTCCCAGATCACTGGTGGCACCTGAGAAAGAGCTGGACAAACAGCTGAGACAGAAACCTCAACACAACCATCCATCATCCCCGCTAACCAGCGCTGCAGGAGCTGGGCCAGAGCAGTCATCTCCCGTATCTCACGTCTGCCCTGCAGCAGCTGCAGACACAGCCTTTGCGACGCCCAGAACACCAGACTCCTGCCGCCAGCCAGCAGCTCGCCAATGCCTGCAATAACGAGCAAAGCCACGTGCCAAGGAACCGGTGAGCGCCGGGCAGTGCCCGCCTGCCCACGGCGCTCTGCTGCTCGGCTGGGCTTTCCCTGCCTGCCCAACGCTGGCATCGCATGCTGCTGCCCGGGCCAAAGCCACTGTGAAAGCCTTCCTGCACACATACGCACACGGAGCTGCTCGCCTGCTCATCGGCCACCAGCCCTGCTCATCTAACTGCTGTCCTGACTGGGTACGGCCGAAGGGGCAAAGTGACCACATCCAGCTTGTTTCCAGAGGACTTGCCCATCTTCTCTCCTTCCACACTTTGTGCTGGTTGGGCTGCAGCTCCGGGGTCTGCTCCTGTAGGCAAACACTTTGATACTCACACACCACACTGGGCATGAGGGAGACTGCACTGAACATCAATACCTCCTCTGATGACTTTTTTTCCCCTCAGTCTGGGGTCTCTCTATTCTCTTTCCCCAAATTTCCTTATTTGCACCCCAACCCCTAGTGCCTCAGGGCGCACCCGCACACAGACCCGTCCCATACTCTCCAGAGCCCCAGATGCTCAGGTCAGATCTCAACAGGGGTTAATGTCCGCTTCCAAACCTACACCATCGCTGCCAAAGCAAAGGAGGAGCTTCCCCCAGGAGCCATACGGGACTGATCCTGCTTGGTGCATTCCCACCACCCACCTCCAGACCGGCTGGGCCAAGCACCTGTGCGATTGCTGCCCCTCGCTGCACAGCAGTGCCCTGCAGAGCAATACCAGAGGGCGGCAATGATTCTAAGTATGGTTCTTACAAAGATTATGATTGCAAGTACTATAATAAAAAGGCGGGGAGGTTGGAAAGCCGAGGTCTCCGCAGAGCTCAGGAAGCCCCACGTTCTCTGAGCCATGGTCAGAGACGTCGCACAGAAGCAGCTGTGGCTGATCCTGCACAGTCCTTTGTGCTCCCCACCGGGCTCGGGGTGTTGGGGGGGATATTTTTGCTGAATTCTGCCTTTTCCTTGATGACTATTATTTACAGTGTCTGTAAACAGCCGGGATTTTTATAACCTGAGCTGGTTTTCCCCGGCACTAGGAGAGAACAAGACATATGTTTTCTGACATTTTAATGCCAAACTGACAACCTTGGGGATATTTTTATATCACCTACCAAGTTGTTATTTTTAAATCACTAGGGAGAACAAAATAAATAAAAGATGAACTTCAGATAGCTCCAAGACCTTCAAAATAGAGGGCAGCTTTCTCACTGTCAGGCTCATCCCCTCGTTCCTTGGCGATGCTTGGAGGGATCCTCCCTGCGGGGCTGCCGGCCCCGAGCCCGCTCCTCCATGTGAGCCTGTTTCATGAGCATTCCCAACCATCAGCTACAAAGGAGGTACCACTCCTTACTTCATCACATAACACATCTGCTACAGCAAGCTACCAGACCTCATCACTTGCCTCTGCTCTGTACGTCTGCAGAGCAGAGCTGTTGCTTTTTTCCTTCCCCAGAAGACATTGGTTGGGGTTGCACAGCAGCATGAACCAAGATGCAGGATGAATCCTGAAGAATCAACCTGTCCAGACCTTTAGGCTTAACCCCCGATCTCCTCCAGCACGGCTGGTGAATGCCCCTGCCCATGAACACTCAGTGGGGATGGATGGAGATCAACCAGTGAGAATGGAGAAGGATGGGGAGAAAGAAGGTATTAGCTAGTTTCAGAGAAGATGATTAGGTCTAAATGAAATCACTAAGCTGAGGCAGCAGGAGCCACAGGGAGGCTGGCAGAGGAGGTGGCATGACAAGTAAATTAGCAGCTGGCAACTGCAGGGGAGACACTGTCAAAACGTGCCCGATATGAAGGTTGGGGACCTGATCCCCACAGGTAGCTCACGCAGCTGAGGCACACTTGCTTCTGAAAGTCCCTCTGCTTATTAAAACTCTGCTTTAGCCAGACATGATGAAATAAAAGAAAAAAACTGTAACTCGTAACCATCCTGATGTCAGGTAATGGACATGAGATGGCAGGAAAAATCTAGCGTTCACAGGGGGCTTTTCCCCAGCAGACCACAGCGCCCTTTCCAGGCAGGTCAGCTAATAAATACGCTTCAAAAATAGGAAACCAGGGCACGTGGCAATGAAGCCACCCAAAAGATGGCGAAGTCAGAGAACACAGTCCCTATCCAAGAGCTCCAACAGCTGCACACCCAACTTGCAACCTTCCAGGTCCCCGAAGAGACAGGGACGGGGGCGGGCGATGGGGAGCTCTGCAACTGCCAATACAATAGAGAGAAACAAGGAGATATCGAGGCTTCCAAGAACATAGAAGGTTCTCGATGCTGGCTACTGTCATTTCACCAGCAAGGCTGAATGGGGAACCAGAAGAAGGTGTTGGGACCTGCAGGCCTGGGGTGAAGGCGTAGCAGAGGCTAAACCACTCTAGCCACCAGCACAGAAGAGGGAAGCTGGAAGCACATGCATTTGGCTGCAGCTCTCCCACCCCGACATACCTGATGATCGGAAGGTCCAATACTCATCATCGTCAAAATGGGTGTCTCCTGCCGTGTCATGGTCTCCAGGAAAGAAAGCATGTGCCACTGTCCCACCAGGTCCATCAAAGGGGTAGCCATCGTTGTGATCTGCCTTGGAGAAGTCTATCTGGATGTCGGCATTGTTACCTGCCACTTCATGGAAATTCAGGGGGGTAATGTCGCTCCAGACCTTCAGGGCGTAGTACATCAGGGCTCGGACTGTGTCGTGGCCCAGGTGGGACTCTTTTGGGAAGGTGCGAACTCTGAAATAAAGAGGGCAAAAAAAGAGGATGGGGCAGTAGCATGAAAGATCTTCTCCAAGGACCACCAGGAAGGGCTCTGCAGGTGCCTGGTGTGTCACAGAACCTCAGTGAGGCCTCTGGAGCTCTTAGCACACCTCCAAAGTGCCCCAACATACTTTATTTAAGTCTCTGAATCACTTCTGTTCCAGAGCTATGAGGATTTCAGAGACTGAGTTTGGGTCCTCTGGGAATACCAAGCCAGTCTTGCCCACCAGTGTGAAACATCCCGTGGATGTGAAACACAACCAGGATTTGAGTCCTGGTACCTCCTGATCTTGCTGTACCAGGTGGCAGTCAGCCTCAGAGCCACACTTCATGCATGAACTGCTGTTAATGCCTAGGACCACTACCCTTGCCCAGCCTTGGAAATGCCAACACCATGAGTCCCTTTCCAGAGCTTGCCCATTTCTTTTTTCAAGCTCCCCTTCAGATCTATCAACAATTATTTTCTCACCACTTATTTGTTCCAAGTGCAACCCAAATATGCAAAGATTCTTGACTTCTGAAGCCTTTGCACCACACACAGGCCCATCAGTATTCCTGCAACAAACAGCAGGTCATTGCTCATTCTTATTACACGCACATGGAAATCCAGTATGCATTTGCTGCCTCCATATATTTCCCAGCGTGTCTGCCGGAGGCATGAAATATTCTCTGAAACCAGTACACTGCCAGCAATCTCTGAGACTGCAATCCGTAACAAGGAAGAAGAGGAAAGGATCTATTTTATGTAAATCACATTCAAAATTCCTCCAGCCTATTGCCTGCAGGAGATGGGCTATCTGATGGAGCATTGGAGTTGAGAAGTTCTTGCCTTGCTTCTTGGTAGGAAAAGCATTGATGAGCGGTGGCCTACGACACTACTGCACACACCACAGGGCTGCTATGGTTTCTCTGTATCAGCATCCCTTTGTCCCCACCTCTGCCTTGCCCTGGAAGAGAAGGCAGGTGGGATGAGCCGTGTGTCGGCCTTTGTCCTGCAGCTGCGTGATCCTCCCTTTTGTGCTGAGCTGGAAGGAAAAAAAGTCAGTGATGTTTGCTGGATAATCAAACCTCCAAAAAGAATTCCTAATATTGTTGATTTAACAGAGGAGGTGAAAAGACAAAGATGCAACAAGGTACCTTGGCTTCTAAAAGAGTATGTTTAGATAATCTTTCATTAACAACTCTGACAGAAATAAACACACTCCAGAAAATGTACTGTTGACTGAGTAATTATTGACAAAAAACAATTCGGCTGGAAAATTTCTGGCCAGCTCTACCCTAGTAATAATGGATATTTTATTTCTTGTGTACCGGCACATCGACCAAAGTGTTCATGAAATATTCATGCCTTGACAGATTTTTAAAGGCTGAAGCAACAATTATGATCACCTCACTTGCCCTCCTGCATAATACAGCTGGGAGAGCATCGCTCAGTATTACACCACTCCCCAGCACCAGTGTGAAGTAATGACCCAACTAAACGTCTAGAGGTAATTACAGGTGTCAGAAAGGGGTGTCACGTCACTCAAGCTCTTCCTACAAGTGGTGATTTGGGTACTAGGAGACACCATGGATCAGCGAAGAGGAGTAGGAATGACTTGCTGACTGAGGTTGGATGCTCTTGCTTTCATAAATATTTGCATATATCCCATGCCCTCAGAGACACACAGCCCAAGGTGGGTAGCACACCTCCTGACCTGGGCAAAACTGATGAGGGTTAAATCCAGGACAGAACAAAAGGGGACTCATGAGAATAAGCAGAAGTCTCACTAAACAGTTTCTCTGAAGATCTTGGTAAGCCCATCCTAGAGATGGTGGGAATGAGATGGGTGAATCAGTCAAAACATATCCCAGCCAGATGAGCAAAAATCACCCATATCTACGCCTTTGCTATCCCTAAACTGTTTCAGGCAAAGAAAGACCTTATTTACAAAACTAAATGAGTAACCATACATGTAGCATCAGATAATTGTAGGACTTCAAACAAAACACATTTGGAAAGAAGACAGCATGGCAGTACAAACAGTATGGGCATGGGATTAGAAAAGACAATTTTCAGGCAATTTTTAATTTACAGAAGAGACTGTGGCTGGATGTAAACCTCTACAGTAAAAAAAAAAAAAAGGCCACCTGGTTTCCAGATACTCTTTAACTAGGTATCTTCATCTTCCACAACACTCCTCTAGACTTAGGTAAACCCTTTGCTGCTTTAATCTCTACTGAACAAGTCATTATACATGTTAAACACCCCATGTCTAGTCCAGAAATTACAACCTATCTCCAAGATCATGGTGCCTAGGGCATGGACTCAGATTCAAGGCCATTATCTGCTCTTACTTCCTCAAGGCCCGCTCAACCACGGGAGCTGCTTTCCTTTCCTTTCCCTTCCCTCTCTTTCCAGCTGTAGAATGAGGATAATAAATCTGAGCTCCCTTGTAAAAGGATGCTGAATGAGAAGCCCTGTCTGAAGAGACAAACATTATTAATATTCATCCCAGCCTCTGACTCCAGAAACATTCGATTAAGGCAGGAACAGTATCAATACTTTGCTGCTTCTAAAAGGCCCTGCACCTCTGAGCTGACCCACATTTTATTAACATGCTGCAGGTGTAAGTGAAAAATCCCCCATCCTTTATTCATTACCACCGTTATTTTTCAAGAGAATCCCATCAGGGTTTTTCAATTCAGCATCTGATTTGATTGCCGGAGCTCTGCTAATTGTTTTCAATGAGATCAGGAGAAGACTATTATGCTGATAGGATGTTCGGCAGCGGTGCCTTACCCAGTTCCACTGAACAGGAGGCACAGTTCTAACGTCACGCAGATGCAGACAGGACTAAATAAGCTTTCTCCTACCTTGATTATTATTATTATTTGTAGTAAACGGTGCTTAGGTACCCAGTGGAGAGCAGCGCTCCTTCTTGGATGTTAATCCCTCCCGAGACTCCCCTCACAGAGCTCCAATCTCAGGCAAAAGCCTGATGTGAGTAATTGCAGAGCAAGCTCTCTCCTCCAGACAGTCCCTGCCAAGCCCCGGGAAGGTGATGAGGACTGGGCTGCTCAGTCCCCCTCCGGTCACCCCACCAACACTGCCCCGAGCTGTGGGGTCGGTCGCATCCCTCTGCAAAGCCACGCACTGGGACACCCTGAGGAGCACCTGTCCCCGCAGCGGATGGGGCAGTGGGAGGCAACGTCAGCCGCGCTGCTTGAAACAGCATCTGCCGAGCTGTGCATGGCTGTGCGTGGCACAGCTCTGCTCTGCTTTAGGGCTCACCCAGGCAGCAGCACCCCCACGCAGACAAAGGAAAGCTGACTCTCACCTGGCTGCTGCCAGTCCTTCACATGTCCCTTGGGTCCCCTCCTTTGCTTGTCCCATCCCAAAGAGATTTCGGGTCCACTAATAAGTAGTGGCCAGAGAGGTGATCTGTCTCTGTTCACTATTGAGGGGCACCCACACCAATGGTTCTTTTGATTTCTGGGTTCCTTTTTGGTTTTTGTCCTCCCAAAGCCAAAAGCGGAAGAGTATTAGTGATGTATGAGAAATTAATTGCTGGTTAATGAAAGCACTCCTTCACCTTCCGCATCCCTGAAACCACAGAGAAATAAAATAACTGCTGATAACTACCAAACACAGCAGGCTAAGGATTGCCTGATAAACCCAAACTGATTTT
The DNA here is from genome assembly GCF_013368605.1 of Nyctibius grandis. Classification (NCBI taxonomy): domain Eukaryota; kingdom Metazoa; phylum Chordata; class Aves; order Nyctibiiformes; family Nyctibiidae; genus Nyctibius; species Nyctibius grandis. The sequence goes on from NC_090671.1 coordinate 9,737,919, forward strand.
TCTGGCAGAGCGAAGAGGGGACGGTTGAAAGAGTGGCTGCTGGCTGCCATGGTAAAGGCGCTTTCGGAGCCACCTGCGGCACGAGCGGTGGCACAGCAGCCCCAAGCCGATCCTACCCCGACGCTGCCACAACACCCCAGTGCCACAAGAGGAAAGTAGTGGGGCTGTCTGCACCCTCCATTGCACCTCCCCCCGCACTTTGCAAAAATTACTGAACATTTTGGGGTGATAATGCTTCTCCTGCCCTTTCATAGGCACATATCACCAGGCAGCTCCCTGCAGCCCAGCAATGGGTGCTGGCACGGGAATAATCTATCCCAGGGAGAAGAGGTGGATGAAAGCAAATTTCACAGCTGGTTTTCTCAGGCTGTGAGAGGAGCAGCTGCTCCGGGGGGGCTGCCGGAGCGGGGCCACTGCACTTCGCCACCCGCTCCAGCTATCGTGCCCCTATCCTGCTGCCTGCACTCTGCTCCAGCTGCTCGGGGCTTTTCCTACGAGGGTCCCACATACCAGCAATGGGTGTGTTATGACAGCCCTAAATCAGCTCTGCACTGGGGGAGAGACACTCCTGCCCTCCTCAGGCATCTGTCACCCCCAGGCAATGGGGGCACTGCTGCCTGCGACCAGCTGGGCTTGGGCTGGGAGGTCCCCCACAGTGGAATGGTACCAATTAGAGGAGGAAAGCGGGAGGATCAGGTCCGTTGTGGGGATGGGAGCGTGGTACTGGGGGTTACCCCGGTTGCACACCTTTACCCACGGTACCTGCCCGGCAGCTGCCCTTCCATGCCCGGTAAATCCACATCTCAGCTCAGGCAGTGCCGTACCTCCACTGCGAGCGGCCTCAGGATGCTCGCAGCGATGACGGGCAGAGACTGACAGACGTCACTGCTCCCCCACCGCCTGCATTTGCTCCAGCGCCGGCACCGCGTGCCCTGAGCATCGCAGTTTCAAAGGCTGCAGCTTTGATGAAGTGGCACCAGGGACTCGTCCTTAACTAAAGATGCATAAAAGTCAGCTCAGTTTGGCACTGGGCTGAGATTTCAGCAAGAAAAAACCTGGGCAATTTAGAAAGCCGGGCTTTGGTGGCTTCCCAGCTCACAGTGTGCAGAGATGGGGCACAGCCCTGACTCCCATGACTGCAGGGAGACAGCGAGCACCTGGGAAGAGACGGAGATGCCAGCTGTGAGCTCCCCTTCTGTGGGGCAGAACCAGAAGCAATAAAGTAAAATTAGCAGAAGAAAAACCAGGCTGCAAACGTGCAGGGGAACTCGCTGCGGGCAGCTCCCGGCGCCGATGCCAGCAGAGGGCATCCACAGTACGCCACTCCCGCACCCCGCGCCAGCCCCAGAAATATCCCAATGAAAAGATTTATATGCTGTAATATCGGAGATGAGGCACAGAAGACGGTGTGTGTCTGACGCTGCAGCAGGATGCTCTGAGGTTGGACCGCGGGCCGTGCAGGATGCAGCCCGTCCTGTTTTGCTCCCCAGACCCTCCAGTCCCACAGGCTGCCTGTAGTCAAGTGTAAAAAGAAGAAACCTGAGCAACCTGCATGCCTATAAAATGTAGTTTGCCAAACGCTGCCTTCTCCATCAGTGCAGGTGCCCAGCCCAAGATCATCCTTTCGTACAGCTTTGCTTACCTGTTTATTCCAGCCTTGCAATTCTTTAGGTTTTTCTTCAATTTTTAAGTGCATGGCATAGTAGAACTTGGTTTTGTTTTCTTTTTTTAAGATCTTCAATCAATGTGTAAAAGGCAAGCGTGTAAAACTTTATGTCTCTATTGGCAGATTTTCTCGGCAGTTTCAAAAAAGCTATTTTAATCTCAAGTGTTGGATGTAAATACTACGTTGGAGTTTCTATAATGCTATAGCCTTCTGTTGGCTTATACAACCTCCAGTTATAAAATACAGCCCTTTCTTGAACAAAAGCCAAGATCTTGGAAAAGATCAAAGAATAAAAAGCAGAAATGAGTTTGTCAGGAGATGGATTTTTTTATGTCATACACATAAAATAGTTTCAAACCTAAACGCCTTTTTTATGGCAATCTTTGCTGCAGCATCACAGTTTCTAAGGAGGTGGGAGGTGGGGGCTATCCTGGGGCTGTGTTCACCAGAACAGCCTGACCCTGTTCCCTCCTCCACGCTTTGCTCCAGCCTGGGACTGTGGATACGGTGCCAGCACGGCCGGAGTCCTGGGGATACCTGCAGCACCAACTCCTGACTGCGCTGCCTGGCCACCGCGCCTGCCCGCCGTGGGACAGAGCTCAGGTTTGTCCAGCTCAGAGGAGCTGCCGAGGTCAGGGCTATGCACAAGCCATCCCCCCTGCACTGGCTCTGGCAGCTCGCAGGACATGTGAAACAGCAATAGCCAAGTCAAGATTTGTTACTGCAGTGGGAGGTGGACTTGCTCTAGGGACTATGTCAGGATCAAAGAGAAGCTTATTATGAACAAGGAGATCTCTCCATAGCATCCACATGAGTTTTCAGGATAGGATGAGCGCCTCGTGGTGCTCACCTTTCTTGGAGGAACAATCACTGCAGCACATGATCTTTGAGGAAGGCAAAACGAGTCCCCAAAAGCACAAGGCTTGGTGGGACGGGGATCAGCTTGTTTGCCAACACTGACCTGCAGTGTGCCTGCAGGGTCTCTGGAAGTTGGACCTGAACTTCCACGTGTCACGGGTTCAGAGTGACTCACACGTTTTGCTCCCTGAGTTCAGGGTTAAAATACTCCCCTGTGGCAAGGACTAGGAGGAAAAAAGTGACTCTATTACCCAGAAAATGCTCCCAACCCTTAGGCTCAGGTGGGACAAGAGAAGAAGCCCCATCTGTGCCAAGCCAAGTCTGTGGTAGCTACTTTAGAAAGCACAAAGTCCCAATGAACTCCAGAGAAATGATGCTCTAACCATTGCAACACAGCAAAAAGCTCCCAGCTAATCCACCGGCCAAATCTGCACCATTCCCAGCCTCTGGCTGAGCAGGTCCAAGAAGTCAAAGCTGGGATTGGCAGGAGAGGAGTTTAAATAAATAGTCTGCAGGGTTCTGGGGGCACAGAGGGACACGTTTTAACACATCACCCTGAAACTCATCACAAAGCCGTATTTAGCCCAGGTCTGTGGTGTCAGCCCTTCGCTGCAACATTGTGGTAGTGGAGGATGAATTCCTACCTCCAGGACAAGTTCCTTTTGCTCCATTTGGTGATAGCCTGCACATATCGCTTCCTCCTGGTCTCCACGGCGGCGAGGTCGGGCAGAGAGCAGCGAGGGGTCTTCATCAGCTCCAGCGTGGCTTCGTCTGGGGTTAGAAAAAAAATAACAGAAATAATGGGAATGGTGGGTTAAGAAATCCCAGGGGGAACAGGGAGAAGGGAGAGGATGCAGCAGTGGAGCGAAAGGCAGTGCCTGGGAGCCATGGGGCAGGGTCCTGGCCCCAGCATCACCCGAGGTGCCACCCATGGGGCACTGAGCCCCCTCCAAGCCACAGTTGCACCCACCAGTAGCAGCAATTCCTGCTGAAAGCCCATTTCTTCAGAGCACTCACCAGCTGGGGCTGCCGGGAGGTGAGGCGAGATGGCACCCCGCGGTCGAGGGTTGGGGCTCGCTCTGCTGTTACTGTCAATGGACGGTTTTATTGATTTCAGGAGAAAACGCAGCAGGTTACCTCTTGTGTGACACTGCACAGATATTGAAAACTTGTGTGGAAAACCACCTGTGGCCAGCTTTGATTATATTTTAAAACATAAATTTTTAGTTATTCTGCTTTATTCTCTCTTGGTGAATTTCCCATTATTCCCCTGGCGAAGCAGAGATACGTTCGCATGTAGATAAACTGTATCTCTGTTCAGCTAGGAGCTCATTTGGAAAATGTTCTTACTCCTTTTTATTTATTTTTAAAACTGAATGAAAGCGTAAAGCTCCTATTCTCATCTGCTGAAGGGCAGAGAAGTTGTTCGCTCACCCATTTTCTGTGCTGACTTTACCTCTTTACTTAAACACTTTGTTTTCAGATGCAAACCCATGTTCACGACCTGCCCAGGGCAGCCCCCAGGCCTGCTTCAAACACCCCCCCTCCAAAAAATGAAAATGCAAATGCATTTCAGAGGCCGTCCCTGCTCCCGAGCCTCCTGCGCCTGCGATAAGGTGGAAGAGAAATAGTTAAGAGCAGGGAGGGGAAGTCCCAGCAACAGGACAGCCAGCGGCTGCTGGGGGGACCAGGATGCACAGAGACCAGCCTGATAATTAGCAGCTTCTCATTAATTCTGTACGGAGCAGCAGAAGCAAGCTGGCCACGTGTCAGGAGGTCACGGCCGTGTGTCAGGGAGGGGAGGAGAGCAGCCAGACGCCCTTCCGAGGGCCAGAATAATGCTGGCTTTCTCTTTCCCTCAATGAGGACATTGAGAGGAACGACCCCGGCCATGCCAGGAAACTTGTGTCACTTCAGCCTGGCCTTGGGCTGCTCCCTCTCAGCCAGATGTGGCCGCCATACCAGGCAGAAGCCACCCACTGCCCTGTCCTGATGGCCACCAGAGCCGGCAGGGAGGGTGATGGGCTCTCAGCTGGCCGGGGGTGACGGGGGGTGCCCGGAGCTGCTCTGGCTCGGTGGGAGCCAAGGAGACCCCCGCCCGCTCCGCAGGCACCTCGGGGCTCTACATGTCACGGGCAGGGGCGAGCAGCGCTGGGGCGATGCAACACTGTCTTCCTCCCTCCCCTGCGTTGTGCCCCGGCGGTGGAGAAACCAGAATATATACGTACGCAAATTAGGAGGCTTAATCAGGATTTTTGTTCAACTCAACGTGATGCTGCAATTAAGGCTTTGAACAGGACGGCCTATCAGCCTGAGTTTCTCTTTTTTTTCTTGTCTTTTTTTCTTCTTTTTTTTTTTTTTTGAACACACCAAGAGCTATTTTAAGCTATTTTAAGCACGACAGGAACCCCAAGGGTGTGTGGGTCTGGTGAAATAATTGCTTGCCTCAGGTTCTTGAAAGCACAAGGCAACACAGCACCTGAGCCATGTAATTACTCTTACAGCTGCAAACTGGGCCGTATGTTACACCCGCGTGTGCTTTTCCTGGAGATGATGCTACTCCATAGCTCAGCACCAAGTCCCTTCTCCTCCCCAGACCCACAAGGAGCCGTCCCTGCATCCCTCTGCACTCAGAGAGGAGGGATCATGAGCCACTGACCTAGGACCCCCGTTGCCTCAAGCCCCCCGAACCGCTGCATGGCAGTGATGGCCTTGGTGAGCTCCTCCTGTGTCTGCAGCTGTCCTGTGACAGGATCCGGAGGAGGCAGATACCCAAATTTCGTCAGCCAGTCCTGTGAAACAAGGAGAAGGCGGGGGATGAGAAAAGGAATCAGCAGAGTGGACTTGTCCCAGCAGCATCAGAAATGCCAGGACTGGCTTAATGGTGAAGCCAAAACCTCAGTCACCTGCAGCCCCTGACAGGACTGACTGATTTATTTAAGAGGAGAAATAAATGGCTCTTCTCTCTGTGCCCTCATTTCCAACATTTCCACGTGCCCTGGTTTAACCATCTCTCTGCCAGTTGCCTTAAAGCATTTAGAGCCAAGCGTGGGTATCTCTACCACCAGAAAGCAGTGGGGACCTGTGAAACACCTGCATGTCCCTCTGCCAAAGCCTAAGCAAGCACAGCCACATGCCAGCGATCCCCCTGCCACGGATGCCTCATTAAAACCAAGACCGCTATTTGATAGGAATTTGTCTTTCAAAGCACAACGCATCTTTATGAAGATCTTCCTCTTTTCATTCTAAAACTGATGACAAAATGCCATAAATCTTCTTACAACAGCTTTTTAAATGTCTGGTGAATTATCTTTCTCAATCCTTTCCTACCTTCCTTCTTGCTCTCCTACCTCAGCAAAGAATAGTAATACCACATGCAGAGAATGCTATAAACACCTACCCTCTATTTTCTTTATCTGTATCAAGGAAACATTGATCTATCGAGCCTCTTGAAGGCTGATATTGATCTAGGCTTCCACCGCAGTCGATATGCCACAAATTTATTGCAGTCAGATTGGTGCCAAAAGTCAGTGCCTGCTTATCGCTACAATCTGCATGTTTCATAGCTCGGTGTCACCTGCAGCGGCCACCCCGAATGCCACAGCATCCCCAGCGCCTCTCTGGCAAGCCCAATTAAACAATTGCACACTTACAGTCCTTTACGACAGATCTCCCCATGCCTGGGGTGGTTCTCCGTTGGGGAACATGGTCTCCTGTGCTGGGTTTCTCACCGGCAATTCACTTCCCTCCTCACCCTCCTTCACGGTTGCCTTATTTTAGCAGGGTGCTGTGTTATTACAGCCAGAGAAAGCAGCTTCTCTGGCCAGTTCTTGTTGCTTAATGCAACTCCATTAGCCACCACCTTGCTAGGAGCACATTAGCATTGTCACAGCCTTCCCTCGCCATCAGGCCGAAGGCCAGGCCAAGCACTCTCTCCTCCTCCCCCTGCTCCTCTTTGTCCCTTTGCATAGCAAAAACGTTTGTGACACAAATTAGACATACAATTCGCCCTTGATTGTTCATGAGAAATTGGCTGTGACACAGAGCTCGGCAGCCGGCCCATCAATTGCCGAGGATGGTGGGGTTTAATTTGGTTTCTTCGCCGGCCATGGAGACAGTGTCATTTATTCTCTAATGACAGCGGAGCTGATGCTACCCCAGAGATGTACATAACTCAGCTTTGCTCAGGTCCTCCTGGAGATGGAGGTGGCAGCAAAAGGCTGGGGAAAGCAAAGGCACAGTGAGGTCCAGCAAAGGTCCTGCTGCTCTGGCTGCAGGCAGGGCAAGATCTTCTCTCTTTCTTAACCCAAAGGAACAGAGAAAGCACAAACACAACTGGACACCCCAAAGCGAATGGGGGGCTCCCTACAGAAAAGATGGAAGGAATGGGCAGATATCACAAGCCCTTCACCTGATCCACCTTGCAAGCACTGATTTTCCTGCCTGTGAGTTTTCATGTAGACCATCATGTTTATCATGTCTTACTCAGGTTCTCCAGAATTTTATAGACCTCTGTGACATCACTCTCATTTCTCTATTTTCCAGTGTACGGGTTCTGGCCTGTTTCCTCTCTCCTCATAAGCAAAGCTGATCCATAATATTGAACTTTCACATACCACCTTTGCTGTGGCAGAAAATTCCATTAAGGAAAATGCAGCTGGATTTGAGTTTGAGAAAGACCAGCAGGACTTGTTTGGCTAATTATCTGTGTGCCCTGTGAAAGCTTTTCAGATATTTTCTTGTCCTTAACTAGGACAAAAGTTAAACTCATAAATTTCCATAAATGAAAAAAAAAAATGTCCACTGAGATAACTTCAACATGTTCCCTTATTTCCACTTTTTTTTTTTAATAAAAAAGCTTTTTTCCCAACTCTCATTAGCTTAAAATGTTTAAATGAAATAGTGATTTGAGCAGAATGCTAAAATTCTTTGAACATATTTCTTGCCTGAGTTGGCATGATAACAACTTTTCCTTAAAAATGTGCTGTGCTAAATGAATTGACCTAATCCCATGAGAAGATTCAGCTTCAGCAATTCCCTGCTTTAAAAGGAAAAAAAATTGCTTCACCAAAAACTTCAGATTAAGCCAACGTTCGAGCATTTTCCAACTCTAAGATGAGCTGGGAACGAGTGTGGCTGTACTACATAGCTCATGCCGTGGCCTGGGGTACGTACCTTAGTCTGGGACTCACAGGATCTCAGGGAATCACCTCATTGTGTCTCTGGCCCCCAGTTCCTCATCTACACAATACTTGCAATAGACTTCCCTGGTCTGCTCACACTGGGAACTCCATCCTCAATGGCGAGGGACTGCCAGGCCCGACCCAGCCAATGTGTTTCACTGCTATTGCCAAAAGTGGACCCACACAATGGACTTCTCCTCCAGTGCTGGGAGCTGGCAAAGATGGGGCTGGGGGCAGATGGAGGAACCAAGCCCAGCCCACAATGGATCTTTTGATCCAGCTCCACCACCGAGCCACACAGAATTAAAGGTTTCCCATTGTGCCCACGTCTGGGGAAAAAAAGAAAGAAAAAAGAAAAAAGTAAGAACTGCATGCCTGACAAAAATGTCCAAAGACACCCATCCATCTGCACCTCCCCTCCACTGCACCAGATAAACACAGCTGCCAGCGAGAGCCCTCACGCTGGTCAGCGTGGAGCAGAAGCACACACACACCCCTTAGAAACCACAGACAGGGGGTTTATTGACAAAACACCATCCCTGCGTGGGGCTGGAGATCCCACCCTGCCCCGTGTGGCATGGCGGGACTCACGCCGTGTCCCGGGCAGCGGGGAAAAGCCATTGCAACACTTTCACCTCTCAGGACCGAGGCACCAGGGATGGAGGCTCCCTGGGTGCTGCCTACGCCGCATCCCCTGTGGTGTCATGGGACCAGCCATCCACGGGCAACACAACTCAAGAAATGTAGAAAAAATGGGGGGGTGGGAAGAAAAAAAAAAAAAGATTTTCCCTCCCTTGTATCCCTACAATCTTTAAATGGTTTGATTTTACCCCTCCCATCCCACCGCGGGGGGTACCCAATAAAAGATGTCTTAAGGCAACTGCTTCAAAGCACAGTTTTACTGTGTTAATGGTGATGCAGCAGCATCGTTCCTCCACGGAGCCGCTCCACACGGGCGTTTGGAGACAGATTGCTCACTTGGTTGGCTAAAAATAAGCTCTATTATTTTTTCTTGTCTGGGCTCCCGTACCGCTGTGGCATAGCGTGATGGGGAAAAGCCTGCTTGTCGCCTTAAAAAATGGTAAACAGAATCTAAAGCAGCAGAATTTTTTTGCATGTAATTCTTTTTCTTTCGGAGAAGGCACAAAGTTAGGAAAAATGCTAATTAAGTCCTCTTCTCTCCTGCAAACAAGCCCTGCTTCAAATTTGGACTTTTTTTACTCCTGAACCCATTTGATGGAATACCAGGGAGCGATGCTGCTGTGGCAGCACCCAGGGACTGTGGCTTTCCAGGGCCAAGTGATGACCCAGAGCAAAACACTGACTCCAGCAGCAGTGAAGCCTGTGGTATCACTTATGCAGAGCCAATTTTCAGATTAAAATGGCAATTTGATTTCTTTCTTCTATCCACTTCCTTTGTATCAATACCCTTTTGTCCTAGAACCTACTTACCTGCTTCGTTTTAAAATAGATGTAGATATTGTCCCTCTTTTATGGAAGATTTATGAGCTTTGTAGGTTTGCTTTTACAAATATTAATATTATATAAGCTGATGGGCTTATTCAACTGCCACAGGCAAAAAAAAAAAGACTCAGTCAGCAAGTTTTCTTCCTGATGATTTCTTTTTAAGGGTCGTAGGCTGGCATTTACAAGAAGACAAACTCGTTCGGGATAACAAAGAGAGGATAAACAGGATAAACAGCAAAACAGAAATTAGGATAAGCAGAAAAACTCTACCCAAGCCAGTTCCGTGCTCCTCCCTGCTCTTGTATTATTATAATGACCATGTTTCTAAAGCTTAGCCCCAAAAAACAGGGTCTTTTTCTTTTTTTTCTTGATGTTGCGTAACTGTACAGGAAAAAAAAACAGCCTTAATCCTGCCGAGTTTGTAACACTCCCTTTGCTTAAGGATGTCGTTTTACCCGACACATCCCCATGTGGAGAGGAGCAGAGAACTACCTGGTTCCTCTGCAGACTCCCAGACTGGCTCCATCCCCATCTCATCAACACTGGAGGAAAAAATTCATGAGTTTAAATTCATGTCCCTGTTGACAGGGGTGCAAAAGCAGCACCCACAACGCTCTGCCTAAGGGCTGTGGGTTGTGACACCTGCGGGCACCTCTCCCTGGTCCATGCCACGGCCACCAGCATCACCCCGGATGCCTCTTTGCAGCGAGGATCCACGCTTGCAGTGACTTGCAACATACCTCCAGAGACTCTTCGGATGTGCAACATGCACAGAGAGGATGCTGGTATATCCCAATTTCCAAATTTTCAGGGCAGTCCAAGGTTTGACCAGAAGCATGTTTTTTTACTCAAAAGATCCCTTTAATTAGCACCTTTTCTTATTAATCAAGCTACAAGTTGCTTTTATTCATTTAAAAAGGCTCCTGTCACAGCTGAGAGGCTAAACCCTTACCCTGACCTGAACCTGGCCCTTGGCTTTCCGGCGGGGGCAGCCCCAGTGAGGTCCCTCCCCGCCGTCCCCAATGGCCCCAGATGCTGCAGGAGCACAAAACACCCCAGCGCTCATCTCCACAGCTCGCCTCCTGCCATCCACGCCAGATAACCACGGAGAAACGGGGCTTTGTTTTTGCAGGGTCACCCAGGGGGAGAGGAATTTGAAAGCTCCCTTTCCTGCTGGAAGTCCCTTTACACCCCGGTGCAGTCGCCCTTTGCTCATGCAGGGGAAGAAAATCCAAACACGCTATTCAACAAAATTAATGACCCAGATTACCAAAATAAAGCTACAACTCAAACATCCGGAACTAATTTCCAAATTACACTTCACTTTGTCTCTGCAGCTACCATTAAATAGGGTGGAAGTTTTTAAAATTACAAAAAAAAAAAAAAAATCACTGCCACAACAAACTAAATTAAAGGGAAATTGCTTTTGGCTGTTTGAGTTTTTCTTCCAAGTTTTCGAAGGTTTATAGTATTCAAATTTTTACAGTAATTTTCCTGAGATCAAAGGACCCCAGGAACAACACCCATTAATTAGAGCAACACATATGGTGCCGCAATACTCCAAGGAGCACGCTCCTGCGATGTAACGGCCTTTGGGCCACGCAAAGCCAATAATTTTTTTCCAAAGGTTGCCACGCACCTCTCTAATGAGCTATCGTATGCATGTAATCAGCTGATTAATTCATTAGGAGAAAAAACTGCAGTTTGGATTAGAACCAGGATTTTGGTTGCCGCCACCGCTGAACCATGGGACCAGTTTCATTAGTTCACGCCAGAGGAGTCGCTTGAATCCAAACAGCTATTTAATTCGAGCGAACGCTACGCACAGAATCCAAGGTAGAAGTTAATGCAGCTGCTAATGATTTCCTCTCCCTCCCCCTTGCTTTAAATGTTCCATTAGGTTAACAACAGCCGCGTTGTGAAAGGTCACAACCTACGAGTCCTGAAGACAGCAGGTCCCTTGGCAAGGGACAGATCACACCACTCGATGACATTGGACCTGTGACATCCAGGTCATTAAAGATCCAGTGTAGATAGCACCTCCACTCTGGCACAGCTTGCTTCCCAGACAGCAACTGGATGCCAACTTGTCTGCCTGCAGGTCTTGTCAGACATGATCAGGTCTTGCCTGTAGCCTCAAACGCTCGTTTGTAGGGCTCTGCTCATGTTACCGCTGTCCTGGGCGTTGGGAGATGACATCCTCCACCAGGCAAGGTGAGCACAGAAAGCGTCTGTCATGATTTGGAAGCAAACTTCATCCACTCTGCAGTAGATGTTACACAAGGTGTAAGCATCTCTTTGGTTGGCTGGATACCAACAGCCTTCCCAGAAACACAGAGTTAATCAAGAGATGTTGTGGAAGCAGAATGAAATTCTCTGCAGACCACAGAAACAGCCTTTTCAACCTCTTTGAACCGAAGATCAAAGACCCAGTTCCCACCCATAGAAGGCAGGCAGAACAGTGCAGCGCAGAACAATGTTTACTACAGCTGGTTTAGGTTTCTTTTCAGAGTAGGAAAAAGTGACAAAACATATAAACAAGGTACAGTTTATTCTGTATTTTCAACATAAATGTGTATTTTTCGTGGTGGAGATTTAACACACCAGGGCTTTAGGGAGGCCTTCAATCACTGGAGGTTTTCCAGCACATCCTGAAAATTTCCCCTCAAAGGCAATGAACGATGCAAAAATATTTGTGTGCAATTGAAATTCCACATGACCATCAAAAAGGAGTTTCAATGGGAATAGTTTTCTGTTTTTAAATCAGCCCTAGTTTTGCATAATGCTGCCTGTCGTGGTGAAGCATCCTTTGTCATCAGTGAGTTATTTAGGAAGGAAAAGAAGAAAGTCCTGGCATATAACAGTCTGTTGAACTGTGACGGGAAGTTAGGTAAATGACCAAATTAGCATTCTTTTATCTTGCTACAAAAATAGCTCTAAACCATGGAACTCATCACTTACCATGGTTTATGAAAACAACCCTGCTCCTTTTGTGCAGGTGTAGTCGGAGGCTGTTTGCGGCAGGCGCAGGAGGCTCTCACCTGGCAGCACCATGTCCCAGTGATGGGTGCCACCGTCCGGATCCCATGCTGAACAGCAGACTTGGGACTTTCGCTCTGCCTGAATACCCCCAGCCCTGCTCACTACAAAGGAACATGCCAGCGCCTGCATTAAAAATAAAAATGTGACAAGTCCTAGCCCTCTGGTGGGCCCAGAGGCCAGTAACATCACTGGGGGATCTAAACAACCTCAATGCTCTATTCCATTGAGAAGCACAGTAAGTAATTACCATTGCAACATATGGCACATAAATACCAGCAGCAGAGTCTGGATGTGCTTTAAGATCCACTTCAGAGCATCTGTGCTACTGGTACCCGGGCTGTGCCCGGCTTCATCACTCCAGCTCCATTTACAAAGGACGAACCAGAGCATGGCCTCGACTGATGAGTCCAGGTAGGATGGACAGTGGCTAAGCAGGGTAGAGGAAAAAGCCCAACTCTAGCATGAGAGATGGAGCACCTGGAATCCATGAGACCTGCCACCCACCACTCTTGAAGCGGCTGCAGATGATGATCAGCAGTGTTCACAGCTCACATTAAACCCCAGGACAGATGTTTCTCCTGGATGCCGGCTCATCTCTGTGCTGGAGCCTGGCAGCCGGCAGGTGCCCAGAGTCAGGGAGCACATCCCCCTGGCACCCCCCTTCCCCACCAGCATCACCCACTGGTGTGCTCTGAGCACACCCGTAGGTACGACTGGAACAAATCTAACTTCAGTTCTGGTGTGATAGGGTTAAATGTCACCAGATACAGTTCTTACAGCATTTGTGAGCCCAGGAGAACTGTCCTCCACATGTACCCGGCCGCCGTCCACACGTAGCCAGGAAAGAGGTTTCCCTGCTCAACACAGCGCAATAAATCATGGTGTGAGGTTGCCTCATCCCTGAAATCACATCCTTTCTGTATGAAGAAAAATCAAAGCCAAGACTTTGCGAATTCGAGTTTTCTGGGCACCGGACATGGGAATGTCCATGGCTTCCTGGATGATTTTGCACAAGGCTCATTGGAGTCCAAAGGTGCTGGAGGGCTGCTGTGAGCAGAGCCAGCTGGACAGTGCTCCTCAGGAAATGTCTGCTGGAGATGGACAGAGGGAACAAAGCGTGCCTTGACCCTCCTCTCCCTGCACTCCTCCACCTTGTCTCATCCATACAGCAGGAGGGTGGGCAGGAGGGCAGCTGCTGTGTCCCTTGCCCAAGGGGAATAGCACATCAGGAGGCTCCCCGAGCCCTCTCCACCATGGGAGCTGGGCTGCTTGCCCTATGCACAGCAGGGAGGCTCTGCAAGTAGGGTTCTCTGGGGGTTTAGTTCATCTCAGCTCACAGATGTTCAGACATTTAATTAAAATCTCTGAGCTTCCCAAGTATCCGACAAGGGGCTGTTGACATCACCCAAGCAGACTGTGCAGAGAACTTCCAAACACTTGTGTCTTCCAGCTGGACTGGGACCAAGATGAGCAAGAAGATGATGAATTCTTTTAAAAGTAGTATAAATTGCTCTTTACGAAAGTGAGAATACATGGCAAGGCTCTCCTAGGGGGTGAGTTTAGAGGTCCTGGTTTTGCTTAATGAGCCTGTCGATCTCATTGGACCCAAACGGCACGTTTGCTCACGGTACATAGGGAGAGTCAATGACGCACTGAGAACACAATGGCGTCAATCTATATTCTCTCCTGGTCTCACCGAGATGAGCTCCTACTCTTTCGGTTTCAGTCATTAAACAAACCACGTCTGGCAGCTAACTGAACAGACCACTATACATCAAATCAAATCTCTCGCTAACTCCATTTATTGGATCTTTTATTAGGACAGTGTCTTCTCCAGGATGGACTCCACACCTCACTTTCTCTCTGCAGCATGACTGGTAACACCAGAGTTTGCCTTGGCCTGTCCACGTCCTCACTCACAGCTTTCAACCTCCATCCCAGGCTTCAGAGTTGAACCTCCAGGATGGCTTACCTGTTTCCCCATTTACAGCAGCCAACAACATTTTACCTTGATAAATCAGCTCAGCTGCACATCTCTCCTCCACTCATTAGCTCAGAGATCAGTGGCTTCCTTCCTCCCCCATGTAGCATCATGCTTCCCTCCAGCTAGGTAGGCTTGGCTTTCAAGATAACCTCAGGACACAGACTGCCTGTTTAAATATGCTCACAGTGTGGCTCAATAACCCTTTCAAGAGATTGCAGAAATTCTCTAGTCCTCTGCAAACTGGGAATTCAAATGCTGTTATCTGTGCTCTGTGCTAGGACTGGTCCAAGGGCTGCTAACAACAGTCGCAGTCCCCGCATTTACCTCAGCAGCTTTTAGATCGGGTCTTAGCTGCATCTTCCCATTTAGTTTTTAGCAATGAAAATATTGTGACGTTAAGAAATCCATAAATCAGAAGCTGTGCTGGGGTGTGAAATAAAGCATCCATTTGGGAGAGAATTAAGCCCTATTTATGTGTCCTGTCCCTGGATCTATGTGACTACAGGAACAACACATTTGCTACCTGGTTGGCTTTGCTGCTTCCCCCAATCTCTTTAAAACAGCAGTATTACAATGAGCTCTTCTTGTTGACAGGCTCTTTCTATTAGCTGTACAAGTGTCTTGAACAATTATTGATGCTGTGGGCAACTGGGGAACAGAAAAAAAAGGAGCTTTCTGTTCAGGATCAAGGCTATTAAAGCAAAGGAAGCAATAATATCGCAATTCTCAGGTGACCAGCCCTCAGGTGCAAACGTCTGCAGAAATACTTCAGGAGCACCCCACAGGCTGCATGAGCTGGAAGGAATTACCCACTGAACAGCAGCAAATTAAGTCACCAAAGTATTGGGCAGTTTGCAAAACATGACAAAAACTCTTTAATTATTAAAACAAACTAACTGAAATGAATAATTTAATCTGCTCTGACTAGTCCAGGGCATTATCCCATGGCTACCAGATGACTCTGCTTTCCACGAGAAGCCAGAGGGGTGCCGGGAAGCACCAGGGAAGGGTCTCCTCATTCTGCACAGTGACCCCCAAAACCGAGGCTTGGCAGGCGGGAGCCAGGCTTGGCTAAGCATCACGTGTGAACAATGATGTCCCTTATTAGGAGTCCTTGTTCCTGGCTCTGTCCAGGAGCGGCAAGAAGCCTCGGAGGTGCCTGCTGTGACTGATGGCACCGGCCATGGCAGCGTGGCTGTCATTCGATCAGAGGGGATGCTTTATGCACAGGCTGCAGATAATAAATAAGATTTGGGTGACTTTTAATGTTCCCTTGAAGAACATGGGTACTGAGTGGTGCTGTTGTGACTCATGTCCATGTGAAGGGACAGGGGACTGGATAGCTGTGTGCTGAAGGACGGACTGTCCTGATGTACCCCCACACAGCTTCAAATGACCCCTTCAGGAGGCCGGTTCCCCAGGGACACCACCATCCCCGGGGCACCTGCCCAGCATCCCAACCCCGGGTTTCTGCCAGGTGGCTCAGTGCCATGTGTCCATGGCCACAGGGTCACCCCACTGCTGCTGTCTGCTCCTCATCAGCCTGCAGACCTCAAAAACCACCATTATTTTTGGCGTGGGCTTGAACAGGTACAGGGCAGTGGAGCTCCAAAGCCCTTAGACAGGGACGAGCCTTTTCACAACACAACGGCCGTCTGCGCGACTGCAGCCCTGCACGGTGCCTCGAATCCAGCCCTGATCTTAATTACAACAGTGTCTCTTCGCTCACTCCGGTCCTGATCCCACCAGTGTTGATGGGATGTGCAAATTAAAGCCAGTGCCTGCGATTTTACACATCAAAAGCCACTCCGGGCTTGCGATAAAGGAGCCAGCTCTCCCCACCGCCCTCCAGCCGGCACCTCTGCACATCCCCTTCCCAGCACGGCTGGCAACAGCCACATTTATGCACAAAGATCATCTCTCCCCCACTGTGTGGCAAATGATGAAATAAAAAGATTATCAAACTTACATATTTGAAAAAGCTCTAATAGGAAAATATCCCCAATCTTCTGTGGCCTCTCTACGGTGTTGATAAAGCCTGACACAGCTGGAGGCATCCTTCACCTTTCTATGCATAAATAGCCAGAGTTTATGTACCTATTAGATCTATCTGCAGTGGTAGGCAGATATTGAGATTAAGGGGTTTCAGCTTCCCAGCCACGTACCCCATGCCGAGACCCAGGTAAAAGCATCCCACCGAACTGCCCCAGCTACCGCTAGTCTCCTTAAACCTCAGGCACACTTCCCTACCCTCGAGGCTTGGTTTGCCTCTCACACCATAACCCCTATAGCATAAGCAATAAAGGAAAATTGACATTTTTATCTTGCTCAATCTTTGCTAAAAGTACGCTTCCCCTCTGTGAGGGCTGTGGGTGTTGGTGGCGACAGCAGGACGAGGCAGATGACTCCCGTTACGGGCAGCCGCTGCGCTATGCTCACAAGGTTTATACAGAAATTCATCCCTTGGCCCCTTCCCGAGACCTATTCCAGCCGAAATGATGCAGACTAACTTTTGATACCAAACTCATTAAATGAAGAGGTCTCACATTCCTACATAAGCAGAATATGAAATGCAGAGAAACTCCTGGAACAGACCATCCTGCACAGCAGAACAGAAAATCCATCTGCTAAATTGGATACATTTAATCACACCGGGTTTGTTTTGCCTTTTCTTTATTATTTTTTTAAAGGCCCATATATTTTGACTCCTTCAGCTTCACGACACAACCTCTGTCAATGCATTTGATTGAAAATGTCACAGTGACCATCTGTATCACGTCAGGAGCGGAGTCGCTCTCCTTGCAACACCAGGACGGCTCTTCATCAGGAGCAGAGACATGCCCCAGCATGCTGAGTGGGCTGTTGTTCTCCTCCGCTGTATATATCAAGTACCATTTGTTAACTATATGGAAGCCAACCATCCAGGCCCACTGTCTCTTGCCCTAAATACCAGGAGAACAATCTCATCTCCTGCTGAACCTTGTGCAGAAAGGTAATCAACATCATCCTGCAACTGCAGAGTATCTTCAGACACATCTACTGCCAAAGCTCACAAAGCTGGGTGATACCCCAGAAGGAGCTGAACACCTTCCCAAGGGGAGAAGGAACCATGCACAGCCACATCTGCATCACCCTGGTGCTCAAGGACTTGGAGATGTGGTGCTACAACAGACACCATTACGGTGAAGGGCCAGCAAAACCCACCAGAAACATTGCAGAAGAGAGGACATGTATGCCCTTGGAGAAACTAAGACAAAGCACCAGGTTCTGCTGACTGCGGTGCTTGGGGTTTTGCCTTGACCACGCAACGAGCTTGTTCAGAAATGCAAGTGATGAGTTTCTTTTTCATAAAGAGTGGGGTGAACCCTTGTTCCTCCTTATCAACATGTCAATTCTTCCTGCTTTGCTTGGGGAAGGAAGAAGTGCTCAAACTGCAGCTAGCACAGGAGAGCTATAAAAATATCAGTAAATAAGTGTTACTCCCTCTTTAACACAGGGAATGAGACAATTTGACCTTTCAGACACCTGCAGCTTTCTACAGCTCCAGCCCTGCCTTTTGGATGATGTTTTGGGGTACATCAAGCCCGCAGAATGCAAAGGTGGCACAGAGAGCTTTCAAACAGTTTAAGCAGGTTCAGTGCTGAGACCTGTCTAGCCACGATAATAAACCAGCTTTGTTTTGTTCAGGGTTTTTTTTTTCTTCCTTTTTTTTTTTTTTTTTTTTTGTGCATGCCACAGCCACAAGCGTAGACATTATCCTTTATTTTCTTCCATAGCAAGGACACAGACATACAGTGCAAGCAGATTTGCTGCTGCTGTGCAATTAACCCACTTTAGCAGACAGCTGTCCCTGAGCAAAACCCCAGCAGCAGCAGGGGAGGTAGGACACAGCCCCTTCCTCAAAGGGATGCGACTTTCAAAGCGTAATTAGGCCAATTTCAGCGATCAAGCTATTAAACCGAGTTAATCTTGTTTTTGGTTATTTCACCAAAGAAATCAAAATGTAAACCCCTAAGTTAATACATATTTAAGCTTTCACATTGATTGTCCATCACGTATTTATGTCATTGCTTAATCTAGCAGCACCAAAATGAACATGCTTCTAGCGATGGTACAAATAATAATCCTCAGTGCCTTTCCGTGCGCAATAGCATCTCTGGCTCTGAGGCTGCTGCCGTGCAGGGGTGCACAGAGGCCACACGCAGACAGGCAGAGCCCTTCCTTCCCCCCAGGGAGATCTCTCCATGTCAGCAAGAGAAATGGCAAAAGGGAAACAGGGAGGAGGAGGTGTGGGCTGGAGGTCACACCACAGGGAGCACATGTCCCCCATGTGCCAGGAGGATGCCCTGGCCACCAAATCTCAGTGCCTCGCAGCAATTATTCACAGCAGCGCTTTACTTTATGTGTTATGGTCTAGCCTTTTTTCCCCTGTTAAAGCCTTGGATTAAAAATAAAACAATGATTTTGTTGAAAATCTTGTTTATTTATTTATTACCTTTTGAGAAGTATCTGCAACCCACAGAGCATTGCTGGGGAGGTGGTGCGGCAGCGATGCTGTCAGCATCAGGCCTTAATGGTTAGCGAACCCCCCCACAGCCCTTGTTTTGCTCCCTTTTCTGTATTTAACACCATCATTTATAAGGCCCTTGGGTAAAGCAATGGGTTTGCATGCGAGTGTCCCGTGAATGTTCCACAAGAACCCAGGTTTCTGTGAGCAGCGATGCAGCTGAGCGCCTGTGTTTAATGAGGTTACATCAGAGCTGGCTGTGTGGGAAGAGCAAGGGGGTTGCAAGAGCCTTTCCTTTTTCTCCTTTATTTCCTTAAATGAATGTCTTTTGTCATCTTTTTCTTCTCCTTTCTGCTTTGCAAACAAGCCATTAGCGTGGCCCGGTGACCATGGCCTGGTGGAACGTGTGGCCAGCGAGCAGAGAAACTGAGGCACGTGAGGCTCCCTAAATAAACACGTTTGAGCTCCCAAGGAAATGAAACGCTGGGGTGGGAAGTTGATTGGGTTTTGCCATTGAGGGCTGCCCAATTCCCCACAGATGTGGGGACGTCACAGCCAGCACAGGGGGACAAACGCCAGCCTGGCCGGATGAGGAGGGGAACAAAGCCAGCGGAAACCCTCACTGAGACTCCTCTGCTAACCAGGTACAGCAGGAGTAAAACAAACACAGGAGAAGAAACAACTGTTCTGCTGCAAGAGGGAAGTTACTCCACAGCAGCCAAAGCCAGAAACCAGAGCCCCTTCCCCTGCTCTTAGACAGGGAACCCGGAGAGGGGCAGTGTCACCCAGCCCATACTGATCTCAGTCATCCCAACACCTAATTTTGATCTGTCTCTTTTCTTGCTTTAATACAAAGACCTCGCTTGGCTTTGGACAATCTATCCATCAGGCTGAGCTTTCAAAGCACTAAAAGAAGATGTCCAAAGTCCATCTTGTAGACCAGGGAAGGAATCTTGAAGGCAGGACTCGCCGCAAGTCAGGGCAGCATTGTTATGTATATATTCTGTGAATCAATGCCTTTTAGCTAAGCTAGCAGGACTTGAATCTTTTCCAGCCCACAGGCTCATGGTTTTAGTAAGCAGCAGGTATTGACTTTTAAAAAGGCCAAGATAATTTTATGACCATCAGGAATATTTCAAGCTATACAAAGCCAGATAATGGCATGGAGGGGGAAAAAAATAAAGAAAGAAATCAAATCAGTTCATATATATCAGGCCTTAATTACTCACTGACACCAGCCAGGAAGGAATTTTTCCTTTCAGAAGCAGCATTTCACACACTGTTAGAGACGGGGCTGGCAGGAGCCGAGAGCACATTTGCCCTTCACGGGATGGCTCAGAGAAGGAGCACGAAGCCCTGTGCTCCTACCAGCGCACCGGGACCCCGCTCGGCCTGACCCCGCACCTTTCACCATCAAGCCAACCCTTTTCTCAAGCGCTGGGCTGATACATTGGATGCTGGATAGAAAGACACATTTCTCTCTCCAAACCATCCAAATAAAGAGGGGAAGCCACTGGCACAGGGCTGGCAGCAGAGCTCCAGAGGAAAGCAGGGTGAAAACATGATGTGAAAACACACAGGAGACAGTTTCTCTGTGGCTGACTTGGCAAAAAAAATAAATCGCTAATTAACAGAGTGGGGAGGCTACAGAATCAAAGAGGAGCCAAAATATATCCGATTAATTGAGCTCACTGGATGGGTGAGATGGAGCCGGAGGGCGGCAGCCGGGCCCTGCACTGGGTGCTCCTCCCCACCTATCCCTGCAGAAGTGAGGACAGCAGAAGTTAAAGAATTGCATTTTTTCCCCTCAGTTCTATGGCTGTAAACTGCCTTTCTCTGGAGGCCCAGCACCAAGCGCAATCCAGCACTTCCACTGCTGCAAGATCTTATCTCATTTTGCTCCCAGTTTGGCGCTTCATGGGCTGGTGGGTTTTGGGAGGAACAGGGCAGGTGGAGGAAGGGCGAAATCTCGGCTCCTTTGAAACCAGAGCAAGACTCCCACAGCTCAAAAGGAGCCAGGATTTCTCCCCCACATCTGATCATCCAGGCGAGGAGGTCTGAGAAGTCACTCTCCTCCTCCGTTACCCATCACCCCAGCCTCAACCACAGCCACAGTTTGTACTGGGTGGGAGTATAAACATGTCAGCAAAAGGTGTCCTCCGATTGATGGATGGAGAGGGAGGAACAGAAGAAAATATATATATTGTTTGCTCTGACACAATTTAATCTGACTAAAAGCCACGACCGCAAAGGCAGCGGCAGGCAGACACCCACAGTAACCCCAGCCCACCACCTCAGCAGGGCCCATTTTAACGGACTTCTTGTTTGCTCCGAGTTTGAGTATATCGTACACCGTTGTGTTGTACTACAAAGAGCATTAAAGCAGCTTCCCCGCTCTGGGAGCGTGAGCGACAGGTAAGACAGCATGGGGACCCTCTCAGTGGGGCGCTGGGGTGGGCAGGCTCCACCAGTCACCCCCCCAAAGCCTCACATATGAAAAAGCAGCATGTGAGGTAGGTTAGGAAATGCAAGGAGAGGGCAAGAAGAAAATGTTGCACATCCTGATAAAGAACACCACAGACTGCTTGGTAAGATACGGCAAGTGTCAGCCAAGAGCAGGAATGAGACAGACGCTGATGAAGGTTTGGCTAAATAGAAAATTGCAGCAGTGAGCTGCATCACAGGGATTTCTAAAGGAAAGGCAGGTTAGAGAGGGAACCAGTGCTGGAAGAAGTCTGACCCTCTACAGATGCTGCCAAGGCTGAGTATGCACAGCCCACCCCCGCCTGCTGCCCCCAGACCCCCCCAGCCTTCGGCAGGCCGATGGGCACATTGCAAGAGGCGGGTGGCTCCCCCCGGCACGCTGTGCCAGCTGGGAGCACGCTTGTGCGGTTATTCGCCCCCACCAGCAACGCCCCATGTGCAGCATCAGCATCCCCACCTGCCTGGCCAAGGAGCTGCCCACAAAACCATCGCGATTCCCCCCCTCGGGGGTGAGGTACTAACAAACACGCACGTGGCTCCCTGCCCCGCTGCCTTTGCGCCCACCGCACCCATCCGCCTGCTCGCGCCCAAAGCGTCGGAGACGAACCCTGCCATCCTAAGCAACCCAGCAAGAAAGCATTTCCAACAATAAACCCACCACCACACAGCAAACGGAAACTATTAGGAGAAAGCAAGCGAGGTCTTTGGGTAAGAAAACTTCAGCCGAACAACATAAGCAGAATAAATTTCAAGATATACTTGACCTGGACAGCAAGAAAAATCATCTCAGCGTGCTGCTCCCACCTCCTTTTGCTGCTGGGGGCTCCGCTGGCTCCCCGTGCATAGCCCCAGCGTGTCCTGGCCATCCCAACACCAGGGACATCAGAGGCAAAGCCAAAATCCCCTGTCGCCTGGGCAGATGGGGCTGGGGGGAATAAGAGGCAGTGGGTAAACAGGGAGCAGCCAGGGACAGGAGCTTCCCTCGCAGCTCCAGTGGGTAAGTGCATTTTGATATCACATAAGGGTGGACTTTACAGCAAAGCTCCTTCTGAAACTGGTCTTGTAAGAAAAGGTTAAAGAAGCTTAAATTATTTTCTCTGAACTCAGAGGCTCAAAAGTGACGTCTTTCATGTTGCTTAAGGTACTGGAAACCAGAAGCGCAGCCCCACATGGGGTCTGGCTGCTGTGGGGGCTTCGGGCTTCAAGGGAAAACAGAAAGTTTGTAGGAGATTGTATTTTTTTTCATTTGTGCCCATACCACAGCACAGGCTCCAGCTGGGACTAGCTGGAGAAGCGGTGAAAACCACTTTTTTTTTAATTAAAGAGCTGGCTGAGTATGCCATTATTTAAGTTCATTTTGTGGCTTTTTTTTGCAGGGAGTCTCCCCTGGGAAAACTAAAGCAGTATTTTCAGAGGCTGCCCTTCCCCATCCCCTTGGTTAGAGGGACTGAGCAGGTCCAACACGGCCCAACACTCCCTGGGGCTCTCTGCCCCAGCCAGGCGCCCGCGGGGCCCTGAGCCCGCAGCCAGCACCCCTCAGAGGTGATCCGCCCCACGGCAGCAGGATGGTGTATTTTCCATCACTGCTGTAGGATGCTGCAGGATAGTTTTAAGGAGGTTTTGGCTCAGCTTTGCTCAACGCCCACCTCCACCCCTAGCCATCAGCACGCCTGCAGGGAAAGCCGCTTATCCTAAGGGAAGCGTTCCCAGCCCGGCCCACTGCAGTACGGTGTCTGATCTCTACACCATGCCAAGAAAGAGATTAGTTAACAGACAAGGAGGAAATATTTACTGCTTCTCATAAGGGGACGTATGAAGCTCCCCGCCACACCCTCAGCAGGCTGTGAGCACCTTGAAACCTGGAACCAGGAACACGCTAATGAAGGGACACAATAAGAGAGATCATTAAGCAGTTTTAAGATTTTTGCCTTTCCGCCTTGTCATGTAAGGTCACACTCTGCAAGCCCAGAAATTAAGGGAGAAGCAGGGAGGCAGGACCACTGTCCCCAAGGGACCAGCCAGCGCCCTGTTCCAGGTGGCTCCGTGGCATCTTTAGCAGGAGCAGGAGGCTCCAGGGCCTGACTACTCAGCCTAGTAAGCTAGTTGCAATGCTGAAGCAGCTACATAAAAAACATATAGTTATGCAGGATTTTAATTATGTATATAGTGGCTTTATCTTCTTGTTACCTTCTTTCATTATTGAAAACCTTTATTTCACATATACATTTTAATTCTCAGATCCAGCCACCAACAAAACTACTTGTAAATAATTTAACACACAACAAGGCACCAATTCCTCCAAAAGCAGCAATCCTGGAATGAGGGTACTGGAAACTCTCTCAGCATCTGACACTTTAATGTTGTACCAGAGCACCCAGCAGGCAGCAATATACGGCTCCTCCAAGCTACACACACTCATCTAGAAGCTGTAGCTGAGAAGCTCATGCGAGAAGAGCATCTCCTGGTGATCATCAATATACAAGAGAGGTCTTTGGCACACATCAAGGCAGAGGAGCCTGCCAGCAAGTTTGCAACACCAGCGTGAGAGCTTCACAGAGAGAAGGAAAAAAACCCAAAACCCTTCAGCTACATGCTCCTCTCTGCCCTGGAGACCCATAGCCAGCTACACAGATTGGGCTGGGCAAGAACATTCCCCTAGCAATATCTTTTGGCACCATGATACCACATTTAGGATGGAGAAGAGTCATTGCAGCATGTCAGACCACATGGAGCAATTAAGGAGGTCTCAAGCACTGATAACAGCTACTGAGCACCAGCATCCCTACAAAATAACCCCAGGAGAGCCGAAGGGAGGCCCTCACCTCCCAGCTGTACCAGGAGCAAACACCACTAGTTATCCTAGCACACAACCAGCATTTGCTTAATAAATAGATTGTTCTAATGATGTTTGTCAGCTTTTCTAATTACACAAGATATGCAGCACAACACCTTAATTTTTCATGTACCTGCCTCCCTTTTTCCTTCCAATAAAATGAAATTAAAGATGAATTCACCCATGCATTCTCTACCCCAATGAAACTAAGACTTTCACCACAGTCATTCACACAGCCAGGCTTTTACCTTACATTTCTTCATTGCATTTATTCCCCCCGTGAAGCTGCATTAAAAATGTATAGGTTAAAACAATAGATACCTGGAGATAGAAGCGTGTCCTCTTTCTCTTGGTCCTGCTACAGTGAGCATTTGTGCCTAAGACCCAATGAGGGCAATAAGAAACAAGCAGGTGCTTAAGTTTTAATCATGTGAATAAATTAATTGTTATTGAAGAGAGCACACATGTGCATCCTTTACTGATTGCTGAAGCAGTGCTTTTAAGCTAGCAAATTGGATCAGCCTGACTGCCATTACAGAGTGCCCTTTTGCCTCCCCACCACTGAGGCAAGACCTCCTCAAACTGACTCTTGTGGCGTTACTCAGTGGAAGGGGAGACACAGGGAGCTCCCCTGAGCCCCTGCTTCCACCAGCCCTTCCCGTGGGGCACCTGTGCTACGTCTTCAGCTCAAGTAAGTGGGAGATGTAAGAGTAGCTGCTACGGAGCCAACTCTGGTGCGCCGCAAAGAGGAGGCGAGTGCACCCATGGGTGTGGGATGACTCTCAGGGTTCTCCGGTTCTGTGTGTGCTACGTGGAAGGCAGCGTGGGCACCACACAAGCCTTCTGCTCTACAGTAAGATGGGAAATTAAGACGTATTCCTAGGTAACATCAGATTTTTGCCACTAGTACTAACGAAACCACAGCTGGCAGTAAACCAATAGTGATTTTGGGTGCTGACAACAGCCTAAACTGGTGCGATGACACAGCGGCAAAACGTTTGCAGCTGATGGTGTCAAACAAAGTGCAAGCAGCACTGAAGGATCACGTGGATGATGAGCTTCCTCCGAGTCCCTCCCGCAGACAAACCCAGCGTGTTTGCTCATGTCGGTAAGGGGGATGCTCCGGATCGCCCCTGGCACGGCCCTGCTCCACAGAGGGCCCGACCCAGCCTCGGGCAGGCACGCTCCTGCCAGCGGCGTGTGTTGGAGCTGCTGCGGGCAGGGCTGGGCAGGCTCTGCCCCTACCCTGGCTCCTTCCAGCCCCCATCCCCAAAAACCAAAGGGTCGGCCGCTCACCACGCATGTCCCAAACCTCAGCCCTCATCCCTCCAGCCCTGTTACATGTGACTACGAGGCGTTCCTGCAGGCTGGATCAACTCCCAGTTTTGAAGCCGAGATCGTCAGATGAAGGTCCCATGGCCGTGGCGTGCGTCACCCTCTACTCCTCCCCACGCTTTCATCTGGCGTGAGTGCACCGGGACCCTCCTGGGAGCAAACAGCCTTTGCAAAGGGGCTTTATCTTTGCTTGCAGGAAACCTTGACGGTTCAGACGGCAGCAAGGGAAATTTGTGCTGTCAAAATCAAAGCCGCAGTAATTAAGCAGGAGTTTCCTCTGTCCCAGGGAGGCGGGCACGTGGAGGCAGTTGGCAGAGCAGTATTTGTGAGCAGGGACACAAGGTTATGTCCTACAAGAGCGGGTGTCCATACTCCGCAGGAGGGACTGCACACGCACAAGGGGAAAACCCATCCCGTTCCACGGCACGTTGCGCCCACACCGTGGCTGCGTCCAGATCTGGCAGCAAGGTCACCACCGCTCCCGTGTGTGGGTGTATCCTGAGGACCCTCGCCCTGCTGTTCCAAGTTCATCCTCACCCTGCAACTCAAAACTTATCCCTTCTTTGTTCCAAACTACGAAAACCTTCCAGAAAGAAGGAAAGAAAAAAAAAAATAAGCAGCTTCTAAAGCACTTCCCAGTCTGATGTGCAAAAGCCAATTACCCAAAGCAGAGGTGAATTGATGGAAAAGGCTCTTGGGTGTGAGGAAAGGCAGCAGCTGGCCTTTGCCAGGGCTGCACACAGCCCAGATCGATGCTGCTTTGCGGCTGGCACCCGCTCTCCATATTCCTATTTGTTCCAGTGATGGGTTGCCAAGGTGTCAAAGTCAAGTAATTTTAATTTCTCACCAAGTGAAAGATACTCAAGGTTCAAAATTACACCTTGACCCAGCTGGGTCATTTTGCAGCAATTATCACCAATTTCCGCGGTGGAAGATTGTAAAAGTTCAGAGGAGAAGAAAAAAAAATTGCTTGTCCTTTTTTCACCTTGCATACAAATGAAAACCAAATATGATCTTCTTGCTCTTGACATAACCATGCTTTAAAGAGCTTCACAAACATCTATTTCCTCATTTGATCTCACACAGAAGACATATTATCTCTTTTAAATATGCCTTCTCCTTGGCAGTGTGCAGCCTATCCCCCATCTTCAACATTTCAAGAAGCCGCCAAGTGGTTATTTGCAAAACTGACGTTAGGAGATGGATATAATCTATTTTAAACCTCAGCAAAATTGGCCAATTTCACGAGGTTTTAACATATGGATGAATTAATCAAGTCACACAGATTATGAAATGTGAAACGCAGCCCCACTCCCAGCTCTCCACCCACATGGGAGCGATTTGGAAAGAATCCAACCCTCTCACGGCACAGCGAGAAGAGGAAAAAATAATAATAACGGGAATGGTTTGCAACACACACCGGCTTCCCGAGCGGGGATGCGCTCCCGAGCGGAGCGTCTCTGTCTTGCAAGACTTCCACCTCAACTCGCCTCTCTGGCATCGCCACACTCCGCTCCTTTAGTGGCGAAGCCCAGGGAAACCCCAATGATGCCTTTGGGCCCCGCACCCACCCTGCGCTGCCTCGCTGGCAGTGGCGGGGCCACATCCAGCCCTTCCTCCCCTCTTCCCGGGTGCTTTGGCCACCTCCTGCCTTTCCCTGCTGCCCTCTGCGTGGGTAACCCCCTCCCCAGGAAAGGAGCCTCCACGCTGGCTGGAAGCAGCTTCGCCCTTTCAAGGGGAAATAAATCCAGGAAAAGGCATTTCCTCCAACATTAGAATCCCAGACTCCTCTGTCTACTTGATCTCTTTGCGAGGTCTTGCTATTCAGTTGCTTGGAGCCTTTTATTTATTGCCTCGTTTTTCTGTTGTTTTAAATGCTTGAAGTTAGCGTTTTAACTGAGAATGAGGCCAAAAACATCGATTCCCAGGCAAAACCGCCTGGAGCCGGCTGTGGTTTCCATCTTCTGCTACAGACACGCCTGACGTGAAGCACGGTGCCCTGCGCAGGGACTGGCAGACACGGCACCACACGCCAAATGCTCCTTCCAGTGCAGACGGCTGGCTTGGGCTGGGGGACATCAGCAGAGCAAAGCCATGTGGGGCTGGTGTTGGAGAGGGAGTTGCTTGCTGGATCTGGATTTTTGCGTCTGTGCAAATTTCTTCAGCTGCCACCCTCCCTCAGGCTCCGTGTACGGGCAGATGGGCAGCGGCACATCGCTGATGGTCACCAGGAGTGCTCGGAAAGCTAATTCTCCTTCTGGGTAGCACCGTGCAGCAGCTCTGGATGCTTTACTCACAGCTGAGGTTTTGCTCAGGATGGGGGACCCGCAGCAGGCAGACGTGCCCTGGGCTCACACTGGCAAAACCCCAGCGGTGCCAGCTCCCACCTGGGCAGTTCAGCTGCTCCCGGGAGCAGCAGCAGGTCCCAGCCCTGGCTCGTCCCCCAGGCACAGGGTGACTTTGGTTTCCCGGTGCCGACCTGCCCACGCTGCTGGCTCGCTGCCTGCCCTCCTGCCCTACCATTGGCAGCGGGAGAAAGCTTCCCGGCACGTGCCCTGTCCCGTAGGACCCGTACCAGCCGGCCCAGAGCAGGCACAGTGTGGCGGGCAGCAGCAGCTTCTCAAAGCCAGGCAGCTATTTTGTAAATTATTCAGTGCAGCAGCAGCTGCCGTGAGCGGAGGCAGCACAGGCAGGAGCAGGAGCACGGCCCCTGACAACACGGAGAGGGCTTGAACAACGGCTGTGTCACCCATGGGATCTGCTGGATGCATCACCCAGGACATTGAACCCCTGGAGCAACTCGGAAAATAAGGTGGAGGTTTCCAGCGATGGCAGGAGGGCAGCAAGGCGAGATGGGCATGCACCCGGGGTTGGGGTCCTCTTGTGGCCCACCATCCCCTGGGCTCTCCTCCAACACAGCAGGTTGTTTTTGAGGGTGCACGCAGCAGCATCACTCCCACAGACACCTTCTCAACTGCCTGCACTCAGACTGGATTTTCAATAATGCCAAACACGGCATGCACAGAGCTGAATTCAACCTTCCCTCGGCCTCGGCACCCCGGGACAGGCAGCATCTCCCAGGCGCCGGCTGCTGTGCACAGCCAGGGAAGGGAGGATGCGGTTTGAATGCAAAAGTGCTAGGGACGAGAAGACAAATGGCTCCAGGGGAAATACAATGACCTCCCCAGCAGTGTCAGGAAACATTTGTCACATGGCAGAAGTCATTAGCTGTTTTGCCGCTCACCTATCAGAACGTCACATCGCTGGTGACGGCTGGTTCATGCAGACCTGACAGGGCTTTTGCTGCCAGAGCAGAGGTCAGCTCCCCGCTTCGGGTGGCAGCAGCCAGGTTTGCCACTGGTCCAGGCACCCCCGGCTCTGCCCCCGCCTTGCTGATGGGCACAGCAAACTGAGCCATGCCAGGAAAACCTGCCTGGCTTCTGGCATCCCTTTTGAAGTAACCCCCAGTGCTCATTTTTCTATAAAATCAGAGGATTTCTAAGCCTTTTACTAAGGTGGAAGACTACTGCAAGCCTATCGCAATGGGTGGGAAGCCAAAGGCCTGAGCAGGTAAAGGATTTCCTTGAAATCCATGAAAGGTCAATGCAAACCTCATCAAACCCTACGACCTATCCTTTTGGATGGCTTTAGGGAGCGTTGTGCTGAGCTGTATTGAGCACAAGCATCCTCCCGGGAAAGCCACTTGCCTCCTACATGCAGCAGAGCAGGAGCAAGCTTGTCACCAGTCACCAGCCCTGTGTTCGAACGAAGGAAAGCAGATTTAGTTTGTGCAGTGGTTGAATTTTGCCTGCCAGCAAACCTGCACCGTTTGGTGTGGGACCCTCAAGAAGGGACGCTGTGGCAGTGGGGACCAGAGGGGTGCAGCAGCATCAGGCCCCTGCTGAACCTCCTGCTCTGGTGGGAAATGGTGTCTGGCCCTTCTGCAGCACTTCAGCCCCCCAGATGCATTTGCAGTAGGTACATCCCTCACCCATCTCAGGTCCAAACTCATCCTCCTACATAAAACAGCAAAGCACACCTGAAAACACAGCGCTGGGGGTCTCAGCCCCGCAACGTGGATGAGGCAGTGAAAACGAGCGAGAGGTCAATTCCATAAAAGCCTCCACCATCCCCTCAGCAAAGAGGCCGCTTATCTGCGATGCTCCCTGCAGCAAAGGAATACAGAATTGCCATGAAGCAAAGACGTGTTTTCTTTTAGTGGGTCCTTTTGCAGTTAAGACATCAACACAGGCGCGCGCCGGTTGAGTCACCAAACCCACTCCTGCAGGGTTGCCTTCCTGGAGGAACCTCTCCTGCGAAAGCGGCTTTAGGAGGAGAGTAGAAAGGGCTGCAAAACACACGAGTGAGCAAAGCCGCACGGCATTGCCGCCGCAGCCTCCGCGGCAGGGCCCTGCTGCCAGCTGCCTTACGGAGTGCTGCCTTCGCAGGCGGCCCTGCTTCCAAACAACATTTTCTCTGGAACGGAGCTGCGTGTTAAAAGTCACTATATAAAAAATATAAAGCAATATAAAAAATGCACAGCAGAGCAGGGCAGGTTCCTGCAAAGCCTCCCCTTGTCCCCCCAAGCCCAGCCAGGGTCGCAGCACTCCCCCCGCCACCTAAACCACTTGCACCGCTTTCAGCCGTGTCTGGTTTTCTTGTCCCAGACCCCGATGGCGTGGGGCGTTTGGGTGCCCAGCCCTTCGCTGGCACACACGGGTGGTGCCCAGGGATGCCGTGGGCACTCGGTGCCTGCCACAGGCACGGGGTCTGGCATCACAAGCACAGCGCACCAAAACGCAGAGTTAACATCAAGAGTTACATCAACAGTTCAAAACACAAGCAAACAGCACTAGCGCAGTGCTGGAAACAGGAAAAGGCTGTCAGAGGTGTCAGCACCAGGACCATGCCCCTCTAAGTGTTGTTTCAGTAGGACAGGGGGGAGAAGCAGGATCACCAGGAGACCCTGAGCAGGCAGAAAGGGTCCTCCAGCCATCGTGCCACCAGACTGTGGCAGTTTTTGGTCCTCCCCATCCTGCCCAGAGCTGTCCCGCGGGCAGGGACGATGCCAAGGAAGCCCTGCAAGAGCCTCTTGGCCACGGCACGTCCCCGCCGGCCGCCGTGCGCTCTCCTTCCCCCTCCCCGTCAGCCTCCCCAGCGCAGGGCTGGCAGGGCACCAGGGAAATTAAGCAGGCGATTTCTAAAGCCGAGAGAAAAGCAGCCATCTGGGCCCTAACAGACAGGTCGTTTTAACGAACAAAGGGAATTTTCTAGAGAAGCCAGAGAAACGCAACAGTCTGGATAAAAGAAGGGGTAACCTCTCGATCCATCCAGGGGCTGCCTGGAGAGAGAAGCTTTCAGGGAGCGCTGAATACCGGGGTAACGCCCCGTCCTCTCTAATTAAAGGATGAAGCAGGAGATGGGCTGAAGCGGTGGGAAGCAGGAAGGAGCCCAGAACAAGAGCAGGGTGGGCTGGGGGTAAAGTTCAAGGGGTGTTTGTGCCATGAAGAGCCAGGGCAGCCACCCATGATGGCGGGAGCAGAGCCAGCCCCCTCTGCTGAGGCACCTACTTCTGCACCTTTGGGGATGGGATTTACATCGCCAAGTCCCCCAGGAGACTTGATGTGCCCTCATCTTAACTCTCAGCATATTCCCCTGCAGAAAGTAAGATTCCTACTGTGTGACAGACAGAAAACCCAGGCGATTTTCCCAGGTCACAGTTCCAAAGTTCAGGGGACAAACCTGGCACCGTTGCCTTCGCCTTGCACACCCACTGGTGGATACAGGCACCTCCTCTCCTTTCTGTTCTTCCTCGTAGGAAAGCCATCATCACTCATAATTTAATTTTCGAGTACTTTCTCACCCTGTTGCTTCGTGCTCTGCCGCATTTCGTAACCTTGTTTTGCACGCCCGCGGGCAGCGCTCCCCCTTCTCCCAGGGCTGGCGAGCAGGTCTCTTCTGAAGCTCTTCCAGGTTATTGAACTACTATGTTAATACAGCTTGTTTCCCATCAGTTGAGGGCAGAGTGCCGGGGACATCATTTATTTTCCATGTTTGTTTATGTCAGGAGAGTCCTTAAAGGATTTGTTTGCAGCTGCTTCGGTCGCTGCTCTTGCCGAGATTACCTCCCACCCCACCGCGTGCCAGCAAGTCAGGCCCCGGGAGACCGGAGTCCACCAGCTTCCTTCAGCTGTTTTGATGCCGTGGAAACAAATAATTTCCTTTATGCTTCTTAATGAGGAGCAGAATTGCCCTTTCTTCTGGCTAATAGGCCCTTATACTCCTTGAAGGTAAGGCCAGCTGGGAACCACCAGTTGAACACCCCTATTTCCGCGCAGTCCCCAAAAAAGGGCCGGTTCTGGTCACCTCCTTTTCGGATGGCTTGGGCATGTCCTGTCTGGGCTTTGATGATATGAACACAGCAGAAAGCAATTGTTCCCGTGGCGTGTGGGCCCCCCAGGAACGAGCTCCTCCTCCAGAATGATGTGGATGGAGACCTGTGAGCCCTTGAAAAATGGAGGTATTGGGATTATCTCGACTGAGCAATTCCCTCTGCCCCTCTCATCCTTGAGGAGGAAGCAACTGGGTGTATAATTTACTCCACATGCCACTGCCTTTATTATGACTATTTCTCCAGGCTCAGTCATTGCTGCAGGTGGTCACATTTTTCTTTGCAATAAACAATAAAAGCCTAATTTGCAAATGGAGGTGACCTCCTCTGCACCAGCCCCTGCTCAGGGCTCCACACCAGCCCTGGTTCGTCACCCACAGACGATGGCCAAACCCTGTGCCCTGCCCCAGGTGGTCTGAGCCAGATCATTGCCTGCTCCCAGCTGCTACCCAGCAACTTCCAGCTCTTCGGAGCGTCCCAAGGTGATGTGCTGAGAGCTGGCTGACAAGTAGTCGTCTTCTCTTCAGGGTTCAAGGCTACCCAGGCAGAGGAGAGCGTGCCATATCAATTTCCTCCGTTGTCCTCGCAACCATCCGGGCAAAGAAACATTTGTTATTTTGTGACAGATCCCTGTAGAGGCTGCTCAGGCATCCTACCCGCTCGCACAGCAGAGCTGGCAATTTTGCCAGAAACTCTGCTTCAAAGGGTTTTGCAACATTAATTAAATCTCTGCAGTTGTATCTCTTGGCTCTGAACAAGATCGGAGCTTCTCTGAGCACGTGAGGGAGGGCTCAGCTCCTCGTCCCCCTTAAACCTGGCTCTGAACAAGTCTGGCTCCCAAGACTGAATTCCCTGTGTGCAACAGCCGAAATACAATATTGTCCCTCACCAAAAGGAAATTAATTCAGGACTGTCAGGGTTCAGATACAGTATGGGTCAAGATATCCTAGAGGCTGAGAGATGATCCCAGAGCTACAAAAAAAGCAGATGTCCTTGCCCAGGGAACCGATTCCTCTAACAGACAATCAAAAATGAGTACTTGTGATAGCACAGACAGGCACGATGCAGGAGGGACAGCGAGTCACCCCACGGACTCCGGATGAATTCGACACAAAGCTCGAATGCTGGCACCAATGACCTCCCCCAGCATGGCTGGGCTTTTGCAGACACTGCTTTCCAGGAAAGCGTGGAAGGAAGAGCAGCTGCCAAGTGCCTGGGAAATGTGGGAGATAGATAGGTTTTAAAATTATTTAGAAATTTAAAACAGAAGCTGTTTTTTCAGGAAGAGGCTATTAATAAATGAGATGGGAGGGAAACGTCGAGAAGTTAAGGAGAACTTTTAACTCAAGGGAGCTGTGGGACTGGGGCTTCCTGAGCAGCAGGGCTAGATCCACTGCCCGAGCTGTTCTTGCGGCAGAGGTGGGAGACGGGCACGCAGCTCACCAGGGTCCCGCAGGGCTGGGAAACCAGAACAGAGGATGGAAAACAAACCAACGCTGCTGGGCTGGCATTTTCTACGCAGGACAGCACGATTTCTGCCAGCTATTACAAAGGGGCCTGGAAGCGAGGCGGTCGGCGGGGTCAGAAGATGCTTGGCACCAGCAGGTTTGCTCCAGGGCAGCTCTTATTCATCGCCCTTTGCTGCCGGAGCGACGGAGGGGTGGTGCTGGGCTACAAAGGCGAGAACCAGCACGTTGGCACTGCGGTCCCGTGGGCATGTTCACCCGCTGACACGTTCAGGAGTTGGCCAAAGCAGCATAACACCTTCCCAAGGAGAGCGGCAAAGCCACCGCAGATGGGCCATGGTAGGTCTGTGCCTGCGCTGCGGCTGTGGGAAGCACTCGGCGGGCTCAGCCCCGTGGTATGCTATTTCAAGAAGAAAGTCAAAGTTTGTGCAGCTGTCGATAAAGGTATTTGCTACGAGGTAAAAGGCAATTCCTGCAGAATAAGAGCAAAGAGGCGCAGAAGGCACTTTGCAAACTTTATCCACTTAAAGCACGGACTGCGGTCACCATGCAGTGATTTAGTGACCAAAGGTCTGCTCCAAGGGGCAGGACTTGAATGCTGGGAGCCCCTGCCTCCCGGGCTAAGTTAATACCATTTCCCTCACCCTCTAATTAATAACAGCAACAAAAAAGGCACCCAGGCAGCAGCGTGGAGGGCTGGGCACGGTGCGGGCCCGGGGGGAGAGCCCAGCGCCCCACCGCGCTCCCACGGGTGGGTTTCCAGTCTCCACACAAACATATTTTCTCGGCTATTTCCCCACTTCCCACAAGAGGGCACCGGCACGACACCGACGGGCCCCCGGCTGCCCCCGGCCCTGCGCCCCGCGGGAGCGGCCCCGGGCCGGGCTGAGGGAGGGCAGCGGTGGGTGCCCAGCGCCCAGAAGGGCTCTCTGCAACGGCTGGGAGCGGGGAGAGCCCCGGCCGGAGCCCCGGCTCCCCAAGCGACTCGCAGAAATAACCCCCTTCTGCTCAGAAAGGCGTTTTTCTTCTAACAGCGAGGGGCTGCGGGCAGGGGAACGGGCTTTCCCGGGGGGTGCGGAGGGGCACCCACCATCACCCACTCCTCCGACCTCTGCATCCCCGTGCCCAGCCCAGGCACCGACTATGAACCCTCAGGAGCTGCTGCTTTGGGGAAACAGCTTCGTGCACAGGGCACTGTTGGGCTCCTGGCAAACCCCACTGCAGGGAAAGACCCAGCTGGAAAGAGAGTGACCAGGGAAAGTGAAGCCTCCAGTAAGAGCAGCATGGATGAAAAGAGGTGGCCCAGCTCGGCAGGTGGGCTCTGCAGAGCAGACCCACAGGGCACACACCTACCCCAAGCCGGGGCTCAGCCAGCAGACCCCTAAGTGTCCAGAAGGCACAAACCGCTCCAGGGCATCACCTGGGAGAACCACATCGCACAGCCAGGGCAGGCCCAGCTCCCAGAGGTGCCAATGCCTCTGGCTC
Organism: Nyctibius grandis; assembly: GCF_013368605.1. Classification (NCBI taxonomy): domain Eukaryota; kingdom Metazoa; phylum Chordata; class Aves; order Nyctibiiformes; family Nyctibiidae; genus Nyctibius; species Nyctibius grandis. The sequence continues at coordinate 9,772,620 of NC_090671.1, forward strand.
CCAACAGTGTCACGAGCAGTGACAGGACTCAGCACTGCTAGGAGCCTGCCAAGGTGCAGCCTAACCACACGCACATTGTCACTGGCACCTACGCAAAAGCATTCGTATTCATACCGCAACTCTGAGCGAATCCATCAAGTGCTTCTTCCTCCACTACATGACCCTCCGCAGTGCTGTGGTTTGATGGGGAACAAAGCAGCTCTTAAGAGCTGGAATACATAATGCTGCCAAGCAACCACCTCTCATGTGGAGCCCCTTGAGCTGTACCCCAGGGAGCTGCAGTGATGGTCAGAGGACACCCTATGAAAGCCACCCAACACCAGACCAGACTGGATGCCCTTCACGAAGGGAAGCCTTTGGCTATTAGAGACCTGGTGCTCGGAGCTCAGGTTACCTTTCAGCAAGCGATGTGGTTGCTTGGTCAACAACTACATCTCGTGCCTCAGAGCCTGGCAGATCAGGCACTTGGTGCTCTGGGCTTTAAGCAGAGAAAGAGAATTTTAGTTATCTTCTCAGGGAAGTTTTTCAACCCAGGTGAGCTTGTAGAAGACTATCAAATCACTGCTGTCCTGTTCACCACCCATATGGGCCCCTGGAGCATGGCAGCTGATTTCCTCTAGATTATCTTGATCTTGCTGGACACCAAGTGAGCGTGTACCAAAGCATAAGGTGTATTAGAAAGGCCAAAACAGCAACAGATTGTCTGATGGGGCTGTCATTCTGTCATGAAATATGACATGCACCCAGCCTGGGAGGAAGAACGGGATTGCTGTACACTTCAGTGCCAGCTGAGGCCATGCAAGATTATTCCTCATTTCAGAGCTTCATTGATCAGACCCGGAGGATACATTTCTGCACCATAAACAAAATGTGACAAAAGTCCCAAACCACCCACCTCTCTTTAGCTGTGCCTTTACATAAAACACGTTGCCATTTCACAAGCGTGTCTATGAGGGATTTCCCTTTTGTGAACCCAATTTCCTCTCGCTTTTGAACAAAAATGCATCTCTGACATGAAGGATGCAAAGGTAGAGACAGCATGGCTTGGTACAGAGCAACGGGGAATTTGCCGAGCAGCGACAAAATGAAGAACAAACAAGAAAAATAAAAGCCAATTTAATGCAGAGAATTTATCAAAGGAGCAAAGATGCTTCTAGAGCAGCATCACTGACTGCCCTTCTGTTGGTGGACGTGCCGGAGGGACACTATGAGCACAAAGAAGGAACAGCAATGACAAAGTAAACACAAGTAATAAGGTGGGAACAAGCCTACTGGCTGGTGGGAGCTCCCCATGCTCCCCACCATGTGCCTTCTCAAAGGCACAGCCTCAGCCAAGCACCAGCTAGGACATAACTAATGTTAAGTGGATGTAGTATCTCTGGAGGAGATCCCACATGGTCAGCTCAAGAAAAACAGGAGAGATTGCTTTGTTTCTCTCTTGCTCAGTGATAAATGAGTCCTGACACCCTTTCCCAAAGGCTGAATTCATCAACTCCAGAGCTTACAGGTAATTAGAACTGGAGTTGTGGTGCGACTGGATCTAGAAGTTACGGTATCTTTTTGGTTATTGTGCTTTCCTTGGCATGCTATAGCAAATATTCCCAGGAACTACAGTAGGACAAAAAGAGCATTTGCTTGTGTTACACCCTTTACCCAAGCAGACCTCCATGTTTTTTGGTAATTATAGGCCTTTGAGAAGTCACTGTGCCCACCGTGGCTGCAAAGGAGCCCAGCAGAGACACCCAGCAGCTCAGGGCACCAGGAGTTACAGCTTCGACTTCAAGGGTAACATGAAAATCCATCTCCTGAGATGTACTTCAGCCACAATATCAGCAGTAGAACTTCTGCACGTGACAACGTCTCACAGAGAAAAGCAAATCTTCATGAAGGGTTGACTGATACGTAGACAGTCAAAGCCTGAGAACAAGCAGTATCGCCTATAACTTGCAGTATTTTGGAAAGTCTACAGCTGCCAATCAAGCGCACGCTTCCTCAGATGAGTGGGCTTTCCTCTCAAAAGGGATCCCGTGGGAACCCCTTCCTCACACACCAGTCTTTGCTATCTTTTTATCCCATTCAGGATCCCTTCAGGGTTCAGCTGCCCAGTTGGTCCCAACACTGCTCTCATATCTGCTTCCTCAACCTCAAAAAAGCTCTGGATAGCAAGATCCCTGAAGTCTGGCAACAGCCCATGAAGTTTCCTTTTGGTCTCTTCGTAATCTGCCATCTCCAGCAAGGGGTGTTTGGTGGGAAGTGGAAAAATCCAGAGCTGGGTGGTTTGGGATGGAGGCCCTGGGGAAGCTGTATGGGATTAAATGCCTTCACCACGGTGTAGGATAGGCAACCTCTGCAAATGAAGACAGACCTGTGGATGAAGCAGTCCAGACTTCTTATCTCCCACTTGTAACTTGGATGAGAGAACCTTTTGTCCTGCATCATTAAAGAAGGAAGTTTGTAGCAGGCCATGTAGGACACTCTTGAATTGCAGAGCAAACCCAGGACGTTACGGCAGCACCTGGGCTGTCGTGTGATCTTCAGCAGCCGGAAGCTGAACCACAGGAGATGCCAGTTGGGGTTTGTTAAATGACAAGACGATATAATCCAAACATGTCCATCATCTTCAAGCAAGGACCCTGTGACACAGGTAAAATTGTTTTCGTTCACCCAAAAGATCAGTATTGTCAGGACGAAATAATACGTCAGCCAGCATGAAGAACTCCGCCTGACCACTGACAGTCAACAGGCAGAAACTCCCTCTTGAGAAAATAATATAAACAAAATCCTGAGTATACTGCCGCCTTCCAAATCACCGTATTCGGACCGTTCTCACCAGGAGCTGTAGATCATCTCCAGATTTCTTGTAAGAATGATTTTCTGTACACATGGGTTATTCTGATGCAGGAAATTCCTCAGATTTAATCGTGTTCTTTTCTGTTAAATCACCACGGCTAATCAAAACTGCCAGAGTCCCATCTGAAGACCTGACTCCTCACTGAACATCGGCATTTACTCCATGTCAGTCACAGCAGGACTTTCCTCTGAACAAACCTGTTGTCAAAGGCGGTTTCTCATTATGCTCATCTAAAACTCTCCGGCCCTTCAGCAGCTTCTTCCCCTCGCCCCTACATGTCTGCTTTGCTTTGCATTGGATTTAACTTTGCACATGTGGTTTGGTGTGGGTTTTTTTAATATAACATCAAAATCTCTTAATTCTCTGACCCAGAAATCAGAGACAATCCTCATAAAAATCTGGGACAAAGAAGACACGCAGCTGCACGTGTGTAGCAGCAAAAGCTTCTGAAACTCCCAAATCTACCCATTTAAAGTGATTTTGATTAAAGAAAGCATTTTGAGAACTGTTGCTGTCAGAGCTCAGGTTATTTCGAAAGCAAATCCTTGGCTTTCAAGTGCAGCTGCACGCTGAACAAGACACTTTAAAGAGCGACGGCACCATGGCCCAAGTTTACCATCAGCTGGTGATTCTCACCCGAGATGCGAGGGCTTTTCCCTCCCGCATTGTCAACTCCACAAGGCCACCTAGGACCCGAGACCCACGCTGGGTACACACCTACAGCATCCAGAAATAAAGGCTCCCTCAGCTGCAGCGTGACCTTTCCCGGAGCCGCACAGCCCGTTCCTGCAGCACGTTTTCCAATGAGTAAATAATGAGAAATTAGTGTGCGGCCCCAGCGATGAGTCAGAGCGAGCTGCCGCTGGCACTAACGAACCTGCGTGGACCAAGCAGGGTGTCGGAGACAGCTAAGCCCCCTGGTTTCATGACGACGTCACCGTGTCACTCCCACGTCACCCCCGTGTCCTCGGTGGGGCTAATGCACATGGTCCCACCGGTGAGTCGCAGCCAGACACCAAACCGGGAGAGCCCTGTCCGATGTCGGGCAGGGGATGAGAACGTGCTGCGTTTCACATCGCCTCTTTGCAAGTTTAATTTAATGAGGGAGAGTAACGAAACATCGCAGGATGAGTCAGGTGGGCGCACACAGGCAGCGGCCTCCCTTGTGAGAGCCCCAGGAGTTTTTAGGGGCAAAAGGAGGGTGCAGAGGCACGGCCCCACTGCACACTGCCACCAGGGATCGCAGGGTCCAGCTGGAGGCGGGGGGGTGTCCTGCCAGCCAGGACCTTCTTGTACCCCCCCAGCACTTCGCTACGTTACCCAAGGATGAAGAGCGATGCCAAGGTGGGATCTCACCCGCTCCATCCCCAGCACCAACCATGGGCAAGTCCCCAGAGACAGGAGGATTTCACCCACCTGCTCTGATCCCTTCCTGAAGGCAGAGTCTCATTAAAGCGGGTAATTTGTCTTAACTGTCCTGGGTAATTCACACGGCTGGGCCCACAATAGCAGCCAAGCCAGGAGGAAATTGCATTACTGTATCTGGAGGTCTGGGGTGCTCAGATTTGAAGGGGAAGTAGGAGTTCAAACCAGCCAGGGCTTCAATACCAGATTAAACGCTTTCACAGGAGCCTGTCTATTTGAAAGCTTCCAGCCAGCCTTTTGTCAAGCCAATTTAGTTTGCATCGTTCTTTGGCTTCAAGAGGTACCTTAAAATGTAACCAGCAGCACTTTTTTTTTTTTTTTAAATACGGTAGCTTAACTTCTTTGGAGGAAATTAATGGACCTGGGATGGCCACTGCTCCATACGGGACAGGAATGAAGTGCTGTGATGGCAGAGGGGCCAAGCAAAGCTCCTCTCTCCAACACCATTGGACTGAATGCATTATTGTTTAGGGAATCTATTGAGCATTTTGTCCTGAAAGACTTGCCATTTTAGAAGGCTGAATGGAGCTCCAACTGGGATTATCAATTTTTAATTTCCCCATTAGCAGAAACAGAAGGTTACGCGTCTGGTAGTTTCTCCTGGCAGAGGGAACAGCCTATTTCCACACAAGGATTTTACTTTAAGAGGGCTAATTACCCCAAGCCTTGGACCAGGAGGTAAGCCATGTCTCAGGTACACCATGCCTGGCCCGAAGTGCTTAACTGCAGCAATTTAGGAGTTCCTGGCTGATCCTGGGGCAGGCAGGAGCACAACTGGACCGGCGTGTGCGGCTGCACGTGGGCGCCTGGCAGCGACAGCAGCGGGATGCTCCTACCCTCCTGCGGCAGGAAAAGCACCCCAGAAACAGCAAGAAGGAGCCCGTTCCCCAGGCGTGGGCTGCCTTCGGCTTTGAAACTCAGCACCCAGGAGATGCAGGGCACAGATTTGTAGGAAACTGCTGCTGTTCCTCCTGCCCCTCCGCTCCCTGACGTGGGGACACAGAGGAACCTCTGTCTGTCCCCCCAGCCCACCCCACAGCGTTGCAGGGCTCTGTGCCACCCCGGCTCTCCCCACAAGCGCATCCTTGTCATTCAAATGAGAAGCTGCCACAAAGACAAGGGCCCTGCCCTAACAAAGAGCCACTTGGGACCGCAGCGGAGGGGGACGCGGGTTTGAGGTCTCCACTGATGAATGCAAATGCCTCCATCCCCTGGGAGCAACTTCTCTGGAACAACACAGACCGGCTTTGTGAGCAGGAGACCGAGAGAGGCATCGCTCATACGCAAGCCCCCAGGAATGCCCAGCAAGCCCCAGCTGGAGAAATGCCTGGGGGGCACACACAGACCTTCCCCGTCACCCCTGACCACGCAGTCAAGAAAAAGCAGCTCACACTTGTTTTTTCACACCCACGCTCTTGCAACCAAACTATAACTTCCCTGGCACTCCTGCGTCCCTTGGCCACTGGCACCGGAGCCCACGTCCACAAGGGATGATCTCGGTGATGCCACCACCACCCCACTGCCAACTCCTGTCCTGCAAACTCAGTGCCAGGGCCAAGCATCTCCCTCGGGGCCAAGCTCACTCAGCTTTGAGTGTCGGTCCCTCCCCAAGCCACAGCTTTTGCCCAGCACCCGGTGTCCCACCACACAGCTGCCGTACCCACAGCGGGCAGTGGCAGGAGCTGCCCGTTTAACAGCCAGCTCCTTTACAAACCAGGAGGGCTCCAGGTCAACACCTTCCCTGTACAGACTCCACCGCGCCAGCTCTTCTGAAAAATAAAACTCGAAGGTAGACCTCCCTTCAGAGCTGGTTCAGAGCCCAGCGAAGTGAGAACTCGTCTTACTCAGCTACTACTAACGTACATAAAGTTTTTGCTGCTCGCACCCCTGAGACTCTCAAGCCCAAACAGCCATAAAAAGATGCGATTTGCGAACGCTGGGCACTGCGGTGAGGAGGGGCTGGGGGGTTTACTGTAAAGGCAGCACTGCAAAATGCAAAGTAGTAAATCTCAAAAGCGATGCACTAAAATTCAAGGGAAACACTCAAGTCAAGCTCTGTTCCATCTGCTATTTTATGCTCTCTTTGTTAGAGCAGCTAATGGAGAACAATAAAAACATTAATAATCAAGCTAGATTTATAAACTGGGCAGGATATTCCACTAGTAATGAAATCTGGAGAATCATTCAATATTATATTGCTTTGGGCAGCACTCTAACAAGAGCTGCCTTTGAATTATAGCCCTCTTTCATTTTGCTGAACTTTAATTTGGCCCAGCATCACTGTTTCATTTAAAACAAACCTATGGCAGGACTGGAGCTGAGGATGCAGCTCGGAGGCAGTGTCCTGCTCGGTGCTGAAAGCCTCTCGGCTGCAAGGGGGGAGTATTTGGGATGTAAAAGCTCTGTTGACATCGTGCTCTATTTACTGCAGAGAATTGCTGGATATAATTTTCAAAGGTTAGCGGAGCTTTCTATTGCCATGGTTTCATGCTTCCTAGTTTTCAAATATTTGGTTGAAATGCATCACAGATCTTTAATTTCTTAGTTGCTTCATAAAGTGGATGTCAAATAATTCTTAAAGCTCTCACTTCCCACACAGTGGTATTTTCCCAACAAACACCTCCGAAAATACCTGGCATTTTCTGCTCCCTGCTGCTCATTAGAGGGCATAAGCACATACCTGCTTTACCATCAACTCCTTCGTAATCCCAGCAGTGCCATCTCAAGACAGAGAGATGTATTTGCCCTGGCAATTACACCCACCGGAGGGGAGAAATCCCCCAGACACCCTCTGACATCACCGACTCTGTGTCCCCAGCCTGAACAGGGCTTGCTCTGAACGTAGGGCTCTGTAATCCCCTTCTCCCGCAGTTCACTTCTGCGCTCTTATCACCATCCCCAGCACCTTTTGCTTTGTGAGACTGCCACAGCTTGTCAGCATGGTTTTGAGCTACTGCTTAAATCCAGTCCAGGACAAAAAAAAAGGTACCTTAATGTCTGAAAGCTGTCAGCGATAACTAATAAGCCCCCTTGAGTATTAACGTTTAACCTGTAAAAAGCTGAGTGCAGCGTGAACGGTAGCAAGGGCAAAAGCAGGTCAAAGATGAAGTTTGAGTCAAATTGATTGGGGCAGAACACACCAATTTGCGTGCCGTTTGCATGAAATATTAATTCCAGCTTTAACATTTGGTTATAGAGGAAAGCAAACGCACCGTAATAACGCAGATGTGCCTTATTTTCCCCACATTTTCTATTCTGCTAGGAACCGATGGGGAAGGATGCGCTTTGTCCTTCCCGGCAGGTGTTGAAGCGGGAGCCTGCGAGCCAGAGCACGCGCTGGGTGGCCGAACCTCGGCGGCAGCGACAGCATCCTGGCGCACTGCTCTGTGCGAGCCCCGCTAGTTAGATAACCCTGCCGTGCTGCAAACACTCCCTCCCTCCTTCCCAGCAGCGCACAGGCGGCGTTTTGAAATTTGCTGAATTTCAGGGAATTTCTCTAAACCGGCGGGTCCAGCCCCAGGACTGCTTGCCCACGCCCAGCCACAGCCGGCTTCCCGACACCCAAGTCTGATGTACTGCGGGGCTTCTCCTCCCTGAGCTACGGCTTATATCAGCTACAAGAAACTTTTCCTCCTCCAGGAGAAAAGCCTTCATCTTTCCCATCTCAGAGGAGACGGCGCAGAGCTGTACGGACCTGCTGGCACTGTGACCTGGCGGGGACATGACCTAAGCCCTCGCTGCCTGCTAAAGCCCATCACCTCCCTGCAAACAGAGCACGCACCCGTGCATGGCAAAGCAGGACCACGAGGATGCCCACGCTGTGCAGACCACAGCAGCGGCGCCAACCCTCCGCCTGCCACCAGCACCGAGCAGCCCCTAACGTGTCCCCGAGCGTGTCCCAGTCCCCAGGGATCGCCCTTACTCCAAACATGCCATTTTAGCCCACTTGCTGGCAGAGTTTGTGTGGCTCCACCGCAGGCAGAGAGCCCTTGAGAGAGGCCAGCCCTTTCCCAGCGCCTGAGAAATCACCATCCGGGTGTGAACGCTGGTGGGGCCGTCATGGTGCTGGGCTGGGGGACAGCTGGCCCACCGCGCCAGGGTGCAGGGGGACACGGCGTAGTGGGTGCAGGGGGGGCACCATGCACTGGGTGCGGGGTGTGTGCAATGGTTGCAAGGGGACGCGCCATACACCGGTTGCACGGGAGGGGGGACACTGGCTTCAAAAGGGCTCCGTGCAGTGGGTATGGGGCGGGGGGTAAATGGACCCTTCCGCGGGTGCGGAGAGGGGCACCAGGTGCAACGAGATGCTCCACGTAGAGAGTGTTGCCGGGGAGCACCGCGTGTGAAGGGGCACCGGGCGGCGGGTGGGAGCTGGAGGGCACCGGCTGCCAAGGGAGGCACCGAGCAGCGGGGCGCTCCGGGGAGAGCTTCCAGCCGCGGGGGCCGGGGATGCCCGGAGGTGGGGAGGGGGGGCCCAGAGAGGCGGGTGCCGGGTGGGGTGGGAGCGGAGAGGAGCGGGGGGGGGGGGGGCGGTCACGGATAACTCACAACTCCCCGGGTGATGTCGTCCGGCGCGGGGGTCGGCGCCGCGGGCGCTTCTTGCCACGCCAGGCACAGGGCGACCACGAGGAGCATCTCCCGGCGGCGGGCGCGGTGCCGGGCGGCGGGGCTCAGCATCCCCCCGCCGCCCGCCCCGGCAGGGCCAGCGCCCGGCCCCGCGCTGGGCTCCGCCGGGCTCCGCGCCGCATCCGCGCTCCCGCCCCGGGCTGCGGGCGCCGCCGGGGAGAGAGGCGGCGGGGGGGGCTCCACTCCGCTCCGCCGAGGAGGTTCCGCTCCGCGTCCGCGCTGCCGGGGAGGCTCCGCCGCGGGGGCGGCTGCGGGGCGGCGGGTGTGCGGTCACATCGCCCCGCTCCCGCACCCCGCGGAGCGAGAAAGTTGCTTCAGGCGCTGGCGCGGAGCAGAGCGCGTCTCGGTGGCTGCCGCTGCCATGTACCCCTGCGCGCCCGGCCGGCGGGGGGCGAGGAGGAGGAGGAGGAGGAGGAGGAGGAGGAGGAAGGGATGCTAATGAGGGAGGCGGTGTCAGGGCTCCGGCGGGGAGGGGGCGGCACAGCGCGGTCTGGCCGCGGCGCTCCGCAGCGCCGAGCACCGGCAGCGCTCCCAGCGCCGCAGCTCGCAGGAGGGGGCTCGGTCCCCGACGGCACGTTGTGTCCCTCCCAGCTTCGCATCTGCGTCTGGCTGAGGCGTCTCAGGTTTCCCACACGCTTCTATCTAAGCATCAACATTTCTTTAAGTACCAGCCTCATCCTCCGAGTTTTTTTAAGGCGCTGTGGAAAAGACTTGGGTGGTTGGTGCGTCGCCGACTGATTTCCAGTCTCAGCGAGACAAACGTCTGGCTTGTCCCCATAAACAGCATAAGGGGATCCTATGGCCTCTGCAGCGCGCCCTCCCATGAGAGCTGTGAATCTGCCACACGCTCTGCCAGGCCAGATGGCCCGGGACACCCTGACATCTCCAGCTCCTGCCAGTTCAGGATGAAAACGTACTTCATACTTAGCATCTGTGTTTCCCGCTTCCTATTAGCACATTAATATACTCAACAGCTTTGGAAATGATCTTTAAAGTTGTTTTAAAGTGGAAACTGTAAATGTACTCTTTTTTTTTAAAAAAAAAAGATAAATAGGAAATTGAAGTAATTAAAATTGGCAGAGATGAAAAATTGCTTCTAGATGCTGCTGAGGCAAAATTGTAATGGACATGGACATTCTGCACAAATAGATTAATTCAGCAATGAACCGTATCTGCTTCTGGAGATATTTAATATGAGACAGGACCAGAGCAAATCAGTGGAGGATGAGAGAAGAAATCTTTGTCCAGAAAAACTGGTTAAAAAGAAATGACAGGGAAACCTCGCTTCCCATGGGCGAGTTCATGCTACCCTGTGTCCCCATGAGTTGAGCTGAAATTACTGCTCCAACACCAGAGAAATCAGAGGGAAAAACCCTGGATTCCAGGGCTCAGAGCCTCCCCAGTCAGAGCTACCTGTTGTAGCTCAAGAGCTGTTATCTATCTCGAGAGCTTTGCTCCCCACTAAAGCAGAGCCCAGCCTCTGGTTCCACAGGTGCAAGGAGGGAGGTTTCTGAAGGGCAGGAACTCCCCGTGCCCAGGTGCTATGTGATGGGGCTGGCAGCTCCCACTCACCATTTGATTCCACTTTGGAAAGATGGCCATGGCCACCTTGCCGCAAAGCCCCCCGTCTCCTGAGGGGTGGTTCCCCTTCTCCATACATCGCTCTCCCCTTTGCAGGACTCGCTCCTCCTTTGTGCATCTCCTGCTGCCCCCGCCGCAACCTGCCCAATAACTGTCACACCAGCCCCGATGAGACGAGACTGTTATTTGCTCTGTTCCAGAATCCACTGCTCTGAGCAGAAAGCAGCAGCCACCCAACACCCCTCGACCTTTCCCGGGTTTTCCAGCAGAGAAGTGTTATCCTGGGCAGTCAGGCACGCCTGACATTGCTTAGCAACATCACACGTAGTAATTTCCTGCTAAGCAGCTCCAGAATCTCTTCTTATTAGGGGTCATTTCTCTTGGCAGTTGACATGACTGTGGGCAGATCAAAGCGATCCTTGGGAGGAAGGCAGAGGCAGCACAGCCACGTGGGGCTGGGAGGAGCGCGCAGCAGTGACTCAAAATCCCAGAGTTTAGGACAAGCCTGCAGCCCTCAGGGTGAGCAGCTTCTGCGGCGACAGCCTTGGCAGGGTGAAAACTGCCAGCCCAAGTTCACCGACCTCGGTAAAGGACACAAAATAGGTTTGGGGTTATCACTGACAAATGCTTCAGCACCTGGAAATGCTTTCTAGGGGTTTTGGGCTCTCTTACAACAGCTCAGCACAAAAAACCTCTGTCCCTCTACATGTCACAGTTTGCATGCTAGCCTGGTGCCCGTGCTGGGCAGCCTGAAGCTCCAGGGCTTGGTCCTACACCATACCCCAGTGCCACCTCTCCTGCACTCGCCCCATCATCCTGTAGCAGCAAGGTTACCTCAGCTCCCTCCCCCGTGTTTCTGAAAGATGTTGCGTGCTCCACCTTGACCTTTAATTCCATTTTGCAGATGAGGGCAACGAAGGATAAAGGTTCATCGTGGGCAGCCTGTGAGCTGTTGGACCAAAGATAAAGGCTGAGCCCACTCCAGCTGGAAGAGTTTTGCTCTTAACTTCAAGGGGTCAAGATTTTAAGGCACATGCTACCATTTTATCTTCACCTCCTAGGTCATTCTCTCACAGCAGCACATCAGGGACAAAATTTTCACGGTTTTCCATCAGACCCGGTGTTTTAAGCAGATTGACAGCAGGGCAAATGGAAGACGCTGCTCCATGTCAAATGTTCTTTAATCCTTTTAGATTCTTTCCTGTGGCATTAAATGTAAGAGTGTACCCATTTTTAACAATTGTAGAGTATACTAAAACTTGCCTATTGCAACAGAATACTTTTCCCACAGCTGTTCCTCACGTACGTGTATTACATACAGGCACGGGCTGTAATCTCAGAGTTTTGGGTGTTTGTAGAACGTTTCGCTGCAGTAGACATGATCCAAGCTGCCAGATCCATCCTCCCACTAAGGAGCACCATGCAGAAGTCCAGCTTCCCATCAGCTCCCCTTTGCACAGCCTCCTGCCTCCAGCATACCAGGTATGAGCATCACCCTGGCTGGGATAGATTGGCTTTTGGTGGAGCAGATGGTCAGATGGCCCCAAGCAATGCCAAAAAACAAACAAAACCACCAAAACAAACCAACCAACCAACAAAACAAGAGTCTTGTGTTATCTATTCCTGCTAACAACCCCAGTTGGGGAGGACTGTAATATTAGGGTAGCTGCAGATATTATAATGAGAGCCAAGACTCACAAACAGCACTGCCCAAATCAAGATTTTGAATCTCCTTTAGCACCAGTTACTTCATGGCAGATGGGAACAGGTCACCAGGAGATGGGCTTTTAACGCTTAGCTCAGTTAGCGAAGGTTGAATGGACCCCTGCTCTCTTGGATGCAGCGTTGCTCACCTGCACAGGTCAATTTTGGATTGTCTGCAACTTTAAATGCCCAAGTTCTGCCTTGGCCCCCTCTACGTGCAGCAAAAGAAGCGTGCACAGGGGCGTGTGTGCACCCATTGCCCTCCCCTGCTAACACAGGGCCCTGAGCAATCAGCTTCAGGGGGTGTTTCAGCTAGTGGTAGTTAGGTGGGATGGGCAGCATCCTTGGTCCTGCTCAATGAAGCACCTCAGCTCATGGCTCAGGATCCTCACTTGCATTCCAGCTTCTTTGTTGTGGTCTCAGGTCCAGGGCTGTGATCTGTGCACCTTCCTCCGACTGGGACTGGAGCAGAGCCGCATGCAGGGTAGGAGTTGAACTGTTTTGCAGATCTGGCTGAGATTTTCAAGGAAAACAAACAAACAAGCCCACAAAATACTCAGAGTTTTTAGGTGGCCAAATCCCACTGAATTTTCCAGCCTGACTGCTGCAGTTGTCAATACCTGCTCTGTTTCGCTGTCCCCAGGTATTAGTTATCAGCATCCGTGCTGTGACAACACCTCAGAGCCAATCCTGTAGCACAAGAACCTGCAGTGTCAATACTTATATATGCTGGATGAGCAGATGCTTTGTCCATACCCTAAAGCTATTCAAAGTAATTCCCAACCTATTTATAAGCATTTTTAGCAAGCACTTATAAGAGACAAGATGGCAGATTTCTACACATTTATCAAAAGCTGTCACAAACTACAATACAAAAAAACTCTACAACCATGCCTTGTACAAACAGCAGGGAGAGATTCTTTAATAGTTTAATTTTATTGCATGAGGATTCCTCCTCCAGCAAAATACAGCTCGATCATCAAGGCCCAGAGAAATATCAGAGGAGATCTAAACCCTCAGGCTGTTGTAGGGTATGTATTCAGCTTTAAGCACATGAGTAATCATGCTGACATCACTCTAACCAAATGACTGTAATAAAAGTACGTCTCTTCCTGGGAAGGTGGAAGGCCGATCGTATGGATGCCATCAGCTCCTTCCAGCTGCAGAGAGCAGAGTGAGGCAATACGAAGAACCTAGTTAGAACAAACTGAACTGTGAATATTTTTTCTCTCTTTCCTTTTCAGTCAATAAAAAGCCACCTTCATGGCGCAGGTTTAACTCCATGCTCGCGTCGTAAGAACAATACGGGTAGATAGAGTTTTCACGCTGTTCATTACACAGGCGAGTCGCTGAATAGGATTTATTTAAGGAAGGAACAGTGTGATGGTTTTAATTCTGTTAAGTGTAGCTTCCAAAATGCATTCTTTATGCTTCATTTGTTGCAAATGAATGACTCAGTTAAAACAGTATTTCAACACGTTATAGCCAAAATATTTGCTTTGCACAACACCACAATACAGATAACTGCAATCATCTGTAAATAAAAACAAGCACATTGACAGACACAGCAGATAGCTGTTTATTGTGATACCTATAGTCTTTTTTAGCACAAAACTTTTATGCAAAACAAGAAATGGTAGTAAAGCTGATTTGCAAGTTTACATTTCCCTGGTCTGCCTGGTATTGTCAGCTTTTGTAAAAAACTGTAAACAAGCACGCTATATTTGTTTTCTTTCCACATGCTTTCCAACCAAAACGCACGTATCTAAAATATTTGCACATTTGTGCACCAAGATGGTGAGTATGAATTTAAAATATCATTATCTTCTAACTATATATGCTACATGCAAGTTGAAGATTTCTCGTCTCAGTGTCTTTAGTATAATTAGCATGTATGAAAACATTCAGACGATTTAATTTCCCAATTACACAGCTATACCTAAAATATCCTTTGCGTTAAATATGCAGCAATTCTTACCACTAGATACTCTACAACTTCTTCTGCCCTGTTATATCACTGCAGATGCTCCTGTTTTGGCAAGTTGAGAAATGATGATTTTCCGCCCTATCAACCAGGGAGCCAGAAACCGCAGCCCCGCAGCGGCGCGGGGGCCTGGGCTGACGCGGTGCCCCCTCCGACGGCACACGCGGTGGTCCCAAGGGCAGCCACGCAGCACGGGCTTCTCGCTGAGCCTACGTGGTGAATCCGTGTATGCTGTGAAGTGTGAGAATGAGGACATTTGTGATATCATCCCGCTGTTCTAGAAGCTTTGGTAGCCATGGGAAAAGCAGTTACTGGAATCTAATTTGCTTGCTTGTAATTAATATCACTCAGAAGCTACTTATTTGCTTGCCTGCTTTTAGGACTGATGGATGACCAGTGCTAACAAAATAAAATCAATAATTTTTCCAAGACCAGTAGTAGACATATAGTTGCATATATGTTCAGTACTACTCAGGGGAAATTTGGAAACTTTTCTTTTCCATGAGTAAAAACAAAGCAGAACACGGCATTTACAGATGGCTTGAGAGTATACAGCTTTTTTTCCTTCCTTGTTCCTCAACTGAAAAAACAACCTACTGACATTTCTTCAATAGCGTATACGAAAGGAGGGAAGCCAAAGTTAGAAGGAATGAGGAAACCAGTATTTTCCTGCAGTCCAGGGCTCTGGAGTGGAGGGATGCTGCAGAGATGTTTGCGGTGCTTTTGGCCACAGGAGTCTTGTTCTCTGCATAATCACACACTGGCACAAAGGATCTCCAGCATCTCATGGACGTCCATCTGCCAGCTCCAGCTGAAGAGGCCAAGACAGCACTAACCATCTCCCCTCAGAGCTCATCCCTCTTGAGCCCACTAGCAGCACGGCTTAGACCTCTCTAACTCACTTTAAGTTCTAAATCTTGCAGATTTCTCCCACATAACACCTGAGAAATACAGCCTTCCCCAGCTTCCCACGCAGCTGCAGCTCTCCCCAGCCCGCATCTCCTCTGCTGTAAAGCCCTTTTATCTCCCCCTGCCAATCACGCTCCTCCAGGTACCTGTATCAGATGCTGTTTCAGAGGTATTTTTCCAAGCCTATCGCTTTGACCATCTCTCTGCACTCCTGAGCAGCTCTCTGTTGAATTCTGTATATCAGATCAAACATAAACTGCTTGTCTCTATTTCAAAGGCTTTCACAGACAACCCTGCTTTGTCTTTTATTGCTCATTTAGCACCAAGAAATCAGTTCCCTCCTCCAGCTGGCCATGAAACCGGCCTCTCTCTTCCTTTGCTGGGCTCTCAAACAATTATGGCCACACTTTCTTCCATGCTGCCCCTTCTGCACAGGGTTTTTTTTCCTTCTGAGAAAACCCAAGTTAGCCGTGCTGTCCTCCCTTTGCCTGTGAATATACTCTATAAGATCAGGACCCCCCCCCCCCCACCTCGGTGTTTTTTTTCCAGTACAACTATGCTCCAAGAAGTTGAGCAATGTTATTTTGTAGTTTCCTTCATCTCCCTTGCTTGCAGTCATGCCTTGTTTTGTGTCTTCTCCTGGGTAAGAGAGCTCTTTTTCTTCTCCAAGTTTGTGAGGCACCTAATACGAGGTCATCTGAATCTACTGCTGGAGTCCCTTGGCACTGCAGTAACATCAGTGATGGTGACAACATCTAATTACTCAGCTCACAGCCACATTGCCACCAGCAGACGTAAGCACACACCATATCGCACAGCACCGGCCACTTCTGCCTCCCCGCTGCATCGTGTACTTCTCACAGAACAGTGTTTAACGCATTAACACCCATGAATTATAAAACAGTACAAAAGAGGCACATGTTCTCCAGGCTTCGCTTTGCTGCAAGCTTCCCCAATGCAGCAAAGCCTCCATCAAGATCTTGTAACAGCGAGCCAGGCAGCAGGACGGGCCAGATTGCCATGTTAAAGCAAGCTAAAGTGTCATTGTCTCTTCACTAGCAGCATTCCCATCCTTGTTCCCACTGCTTTTTAATAACATCAACATCCTTTCATGCACTGTCTTGTTTAAGCAATGAAGAGGAGTCTAAAGGTTAATGAACGAGAAGTAGAACATAGTCACTTTACTCAAAAAAAAAAATCCCAACAAAAAATAAAAAAAAAAGAAAACCACTCCCAACATTAAAAGCTACAAACTAGCATTTGATGGAGTTTTCCAGTGGAAAAAAGTACTAATTTTAACACAACAGACTGTCCTTTGGCTTAGGAAAGTCATGAAACTTTTGACCTACTTTCATGATGCATTAATAAGTGTTTGTGCTCTCTGTCATTTTGGAAGACAGCAAATTATGTGGCGTACATCAAAAGCCAGCAGTCCGTTACATGCACACGTACAGGCAGAAAGGCACTTTAGGAACAGCAGAACATCTCATCAATTAGATCTAGCCATATATCTTCTTTCAACATATGACACGTTGATTGGCGACCTTTCTAGTGACCTGGCTCAGACATCTGGGGGAATTTGCTGGCCAGGTCAGTAAGGCTTTTAAAGCAATGCTTTCCATCACAGAGTCATGGGTGGCGAGCTAACAGACCTCATCTGCATGCTGTGCTGTGGTACCCGCCACTTGCAAACAGCACATGCTGCATCAGCGATGCCTGCCCTGATCTCAGGTCCTTGCTCTGCTCTCTGCACTGCTCCTCTTCCTGGTGTACCCCAAAATTCTTCCTCTGCCCAACCCTTCTTATATATCCTGCCAGTTCCTTCTCCTTTCTCTGAAGTCCCTAGTAGATGGGGTTTGACTGCAGTGCTATTCCCTGCTTCCCACTGAGCTCACTCTTCTCCTCTCTGCCTGGCTGCTTCTCTTGGAGGGCAGCAGCTATTTAAGGTGCTGAGAGTCCTGGGTTTGAACTCTGGATAAATCCTGGTGTCCTTCACCTTCTACTTCTGGGAATCTCACTTCTAGAGAAATGGGGATTACTTGGTGTGCAACAGAGAGCAACAAAAAGCATTCAGATGTTTTATGAGAAAGGACTTAAGACTGACCATACATACCCATCTTTTCAAGGGAAAACGTTACCAGAAAAAAAGAGGCAGGTGAGAAACCAGTCATGAGGATGGGACAATCAAAAAGCAGGTTAAACAGAAGATGCAAGATGGACACTATGGAAAGCTGTAAGAATAGCAAGGTATTTAACCTCATTGCCTGGGAAGGCTCTGGGATCCCCACCATCAGACCAAGAGGCTCTCAGGATCAGCTCAGGCATGGCTGGCTACCTTGGTGCAGAAGGATGGAGAACAGTCTCCTGATGGTCTTCCTAATCTAGTTTTATATTTTGTTTCTTCTGCTCCTCAGCTAGACCTGGATCTTCCTGCCTTTAAGAGCTTCAAGAGGTTCAAGAGCTGAGGAAAATCAGCCATTAGCCTAAGGCCATTGTTGCATTCATATAGATGCAGCCCCAGCTGCTTACCCTTTATAATGGGATTTAGAAGCCTCAATATTCAAATTCAACTTTCTCTTCATTAAGCAAAGAACCTTTAAGACGTGTTTGAGCCACATGTTTGGATTCAGAGCTGAACACTTACCAAATTGCATGTTCAGAAGTTTTCCCTGGCCCGGTTGGTTACAAAGTCCAGCTGGCAATCATGGAACCTGTTCTGAAATGTCAGCAAAACCCAACAATATTTTGGAGCCAGTGTTGCAAATGCAGGGTTTTTCTTGCTATAAACAATTCATCTCAGAAATACATTGCCCACAAAGCTAACATGGCCCTTAGCAGAGATAAGCACAACCTAAGGACACCTGCCAGTGCCGCTCAGCTTCCCTGTTAATGCCCTGACGGGAAAACCCTGCATCTCTCAAGCAAAGCCATTCCAGTGCATCAAATCCACACAAATCAATACTTGCAAGGCTTCTTTCTCCACAGCCTCCTCTAGACCTTCTCAGCAAAACTGCGACCAAAGGAAAGTATAACCTGCTTGATCAGTCCTCCCTGCTTGAAGCCTGCAGGGAAAGTGACAGTTAAATAAGGCAGATGCTCACTATGAAACCTCTTCTTGGTGGCAAAACTAATTTTTTGCATTTTGGGGCTATTCTTGCCTGTGGAAAATTTTCCACCAAGGTGAAATTAAGTGGCTTTTGTGTGAAGAGGAAGGCTTCACTACTGGAAACACAAGGCACCAACCCAGGAGGAACACCCTTCTCTTATTCTACTCTCTCCTGGACTGATGAAGGGTCAAGATCAAAAGCCCAATTCAGACTGGAAGGATTATGCCTCTATATGTCAGAGGTGTGTGAAATAAACAGCAGTGTAATATGTGGAGCAACTTTGGGAACTTAATTATTTGTCAGGGTTCAACTTTACTGACTCCTTTCTACTCCCTGGATCCTAAGCATCTAGTTACGTCATGTTGCATTAGAAGCTGAAGCTGCAGCAGACAGAACAGCATCAGACCTGGGGAGGCGGGGAGGAAAGAGAAAGGGAAAAAAAACCCTGAGTGATTTTCCTTTACCAAGAACAAACATATGCAGTAGCACAGTGCTTTGGAAATAAATTGCTCATGAACCTTCTGGCTTGAAGCTATCAGTAAATCTTCCTGTTTGCAATGATGCCCAGGTATATACGGCAAAAAATCTCCCTGCTCTATTAAAGGTCTTACTGAGAAGTCTCCCTGCTTTACAGAAAAGCTCTTATTTACCCCTTGTGTCCTCAGAATAACGGATTACCACAGCTCCTGGCACTCAGCACAGCTCAGCTCTGTGTCCACACTGCAGACTAAAGTGCATTACACAGATTGCAAGCTGTTACATAGACCAAACTTTTATTATGGTGGTTATAGCAGCAAGATGTCCAATGGGATGTTTTATATACAGCCTCTCTCTGTGCTTAATCAAAGTACAATCAAAAGCCTTTTTTTTGAGCTTCACTATAGAAATGCTTTATTGTTTTTAAATCATCCAATACTTACCACTAATTCCCTATGTTATTAAAGCTTGAACGAGGAGACTAGGGTCTAGCTCTTGCAAATCCTCAGTCGATTGAGTTTGGGGTTTCTAAAGCCTCAGTGCTGAGTGATTCAGACCTGAATTCATTGCATCTGAACTGTCAGAAGACAGCTGTCAGTGAACAGGAGGCTCAATACTGTCCAGCTCCGCTCATTATTGTCCCTGCTTTGTTGTGAGAACAGACAGCTACATTGCTTAGAAGCAGGGTGAAGAAGGTGGGCAAACAGGTGATGCTTTGGCCTGGAGATGCTGTGTGGGACTGGACACAACCAGCAGCCCCTCGTCACTCAGATCTGACAGCAGCGTTACGTTTCTCAGAAGCTTCCATAGGAAGATACAGGACAGAACACGAGATGTTCGGTTAATGTGGTAATGTGCCTGTGGAAAGAAATCAGGCTGCCACAACAAAGGTGGTGTAGGCCAGTGGATCTGGGACCCCAGAAGTGCCCTGGTCCTGATCAACACCAGTGGCTGATCGTGCTCTGCTCAGCTGCGTCCCGTGTGTGGGAGCAGTCAGAAGTGTGCATGGACACATGTCAGGGCTCTGTGGTGGGTGTGCAGCATCAGAGCACCTTAAATACCCACCTCCTGCCTCAGAGCAATGTACACAGTCCCAAACGCACCCCCCATCCCACCAGAGCCATTCCCCAGGAGCTCTCAGTGCACACAAGTCCCCTCCCAGGGGACAGAAGCAACTTCCCCCTGCCCAGCACGAGCCGGCTGTCTCCTGACTGTAAAGCCGTACTAATTGCTGTCTGGTACAATTAGGCTTATTCCTACTTGTAATTTAATTTGTGTGAGAATGCTAGTTCAGCACAGGAGTTTGCATGCGTTTGTGGCTCCTTCAATTAGCGGCACTTCGTCGTCACTCAGACAATGGCTGCGATAGGGCTTTGTCTCCTCCCTCCTGGAAGGATGCTCAGAGGACAGCAGGGCTGGTGGGACTGGGGCAGGGACATACCCAGCCTTGCCCCTGGTGGGGACCCGCTCAGGGTAATGGGGCAGGGCAGGACATTTGGGATGAGCCAACCCTGCCATGACCCTGCATGGCAGCAGAGGTCACCAGCCAGGAGCCCTCTTGTCTCTCTTGTACCAAGGGCAGCTAGAGTTAAGGGACAGGTGGAGATGAGTGGCAACAGAAACAGGAGGAAAGCAGAAGGAAGAGAGCAAGGAAAAAAAAAAAAGCTGCTGAAGGAAGCCTGACATATGCGACACCACGGCAATCAGCCACGGCCTCCCCAAGAGGCCCCTTCCCATGAGGTTTGCTGGCCCATGGACTCAGGTGTCTCCAAAAGGGCACATGCTTCACCAAGACCACCAGCCAGAAGTCTAGACGATGCTGTGCTTAACTTAGGGAAAGGAGGAGGGAAAAGAGGCGGGAAAAGACATAAGAAGTAGAAATTAGAATAACATAAATGCAAATCAGAATTTACTAGCACTTGTGATGCTGCACATGATATATTTATTGTGGGATAAGGAACATCTTAGGTACCGCGGGAGGATAAGAGTTCTTGACTAAATAAGCAGTTCTCCTGACATCTGTCTTTCACATCCTTTGCTCTGCACACAGATACTAGATACAGGAAAGCTACTGTATCCCTCTGACAAGTTTTTCCTATGAAAAAAAAAAATACTATAGTATTTCCTTAGCCTTCAATAAAACCCGAAGCCCCTATTTGGAAAATAAGAGACCTGCAGAGGTCTGATTTGAAATTCATCACACCATCACACCTCCTGCTCCAGAGACATGCCTAAGGACAGATACTTCAGAACACAGAAAACTATTTTCAAACTTAGCCATGTCCTGCCTGCCTGTTTTTCTCTGATATTTGCTTCAAGAGAAGAGCATCACAGGGGCTGCTGCAAAGACTTTAAAGGTAGAAAAGACCCCTTTGGTACCAAGGGAGGCAAGCAATCCCTTAAAGGGAGAAAAGCACAGCATTGTATCAACACGGAATTTGACAGATAAAGCATTTTATTTGTAGAAACTAGCAAAAAACCCCCAAACAACCCTCTGTCCACAATAACCAGAGAAATTAAGATGATTTCTTGTGTCCCAGCCCCCCCTTTTAACTAATCTTGCCAAAACAAAACACTTCTTCATTCTGATGCTTAAAGGACAGCCATGAAGATTTAACAGTTGAAATAGAAACATTTCTTTCAAAAGGCTGTAGTAGAAGATATATAATTTTAGCAGCAATTGCCTGTGGGCAGTGGAGAGAGCTGCTGAATGTGCCATCAGCAGAGAGATTGAAGAGAGGTTAAAGAGGAGAGCTGGGAGAAGGCATTCACCTTCCCAAATGGGCCATAAACTCAATTGACTGACTGCAGCCAACTAAAAAGTAAGAATATTTCCATTGTGTATCAAAATAACAAGCAGGAGGCTTGCTGGAGCCCTGAGGATGCTTTAGGGGAGCATATAACGTGAAGTGCTGTTTTATACAGGGCGCAAAGCAGTTATCGCACACCACAGCCAAGGTGATTAGCCCCGTCCCAGGAGCTGAACACCAACATGAGCGTTGGCCTCCTTAGGTAGTGCTGTGTTGGTAAATTGAGATCTCTAACACCAAACACCCCACAGTTCACCCATCTATTAGCCATTGACAGTCATCTTCCCCTTGTCCCTCTTAAATCACTCGTAGTAAGTGCAGGGTGTCCGGATGCACCAATTTGCAGGTTACCAGTGCCCACCTGAGCCCATGAGCTCCCAGGGACTTGGCTGGGACTCAGCAGACTTGTTCCCAGCTGGACAGTGGGTGAAACACTTGGAAAGAGCCTACACTGAGTAGCCATGAGCAGAGGCATCGCTGCACCCTAACATTAGTACGGTGCCATTAGCCAACACGTACCAAAGGTGCGACCAGAAGGCAGGATGGGCAACGTTATGGAGGAAGGGACAGCCTGACCCAGCCATGGAAGGGGGGCTGGGTTATAGCTGGGCATTCCCAGGCACTTTGAGTGGAGGCTTTGTGCCTTCCCAAATGCCACAGGGCTGAAGTTCATCAGATGATGCTCCTCAGACAGCCCCATGGCTCCTGTGCCCTGGGGACAGGGAATGGCCCCCTGCATGCCTCTGATCTGCTCAGAGTCAGCCTGATTATTTGTTGTTAGTCCCAACACCAAATCCCCATCAAGCACAAGAAATTGTCTCTTCTCAAACCATCGCACAAAGGGGAAAGAGACGCACGCAATGGATCCAGGTGGGCAGGCTCCTTTGGCAGCATAAGGCCAAAAACAACCCCATGGGTGCCCACCATGCTGCTGGAGAGGGGCTGCTGCTCTTCCCAGCCACTTCCAGGCAGGAGGACGCATCGTGTGGACCAAAGTACAAGGTGGCGAGAGCAGATCTGGGGCTTCAGGTAACAGATTTATGCCCAAAAAAAGAAATCAAAGTAAAAAGACCAGTCAAGCACATTTGCGGCATACTAAATCATTCAGGAGTCAGGCAGATGCCCCCACGTTTGACATGGTTCACACACCAGTTCTCCTCAGGCTTAGCCCAAGTGAAAAGCACATTTCGTTTGCGCCAGGCTCTGTCAGATGCTCAGCAGTTTCTGCAAGTCTGGTTTCTGCCCTGAACTCTCTCAAATCCAGGTCATCTCCATCACTGGATACCTGGGCCCCAAGAAATCCGTGTGGGCGGGAAGGAAGGAAGGAGACAGGGTTTGGAGGCAGCAATATCCCAGAGGAGCAAGTGACAGCATGGGCAGGCGCTGCTGGAGAAGCAGGAGGAGAGGGAGGGGAGGCTGAGCACAGAAAGGGTTTTGCTGGTGGCTGGGGGGATGCGCGAGGCAGGGGCTGTTCGTGCGGGGGAGATGGAGTCAGAGGAAAACCAGAGGCTCTTCCCAGGCAGTGCCCAGACAGAGTGGGAAATGCACCTGCAGCTCTTGTGTAAGCCATAAAAAGGAGAGACTCTGCACTAGCTTGTCGCAGTGCCCATTGCGAGCCTGGCAGTAACTCAGCAAGTGATGCTCCAAGTCAGCCCCGGGCACTTCATGAGAGTCAGGAGCCAAACAGCAGCTCCTTGCTCGCAGATTTACATCACCACAGATTTATAGCACCTTCCACCGTCTCACCCAGAAAGCCACTTTGGGATGTACCAGGGCACCGTTCCCCGTCAGCCTTCTCATCTCCACCATGGCTGGAGCTGCCCAGCTGGGGGCACAGGAGCATCCCCCATCCCTGGGAGGCTCAGCCCTGCCAAGGTCCTGCTTTGCACTGACAGCCACAGTGCTTCTCCATGGCTACTCTTGTTTTCCCCTCTATTTTCACCCCCCCACCAGGCTTTTCCTTTTCCTCACAGCCCCCGTCACCTTTACAGCTGCAATCAAGAGGGGCAGAAAAATTTTCACAGAATCACAGAATGTTAGGGATTGGAAGGGACCTCGAAAGATCATCTAGTCCAATCCCCCTGCCGGAGCAGGATTGCCTAGACCATATCACACAGGAACGCGTCCAGGCGGGTTTTGAATGTCTCCAGAGAAGGAGACTCCACAACCTCCCTGGGCAGCCTGTTCCAGTGTTCGGTCACCCTCACCGTAAAGAAGTTTTTCCTCATATTTATGTGGAACCTCCTGTGTTCCAGCTTGCACCCATAATTTTGCCATCTTATAAGAGCTGGAAATTATTCAAAAGCAGCAGAGAGGAATCTCCTTTTATTGACATCAATAACTGAGAGGGGGGAAACAGATCCACTGTTTTATAGAAGATTCATGTATAGAATTGTGCTCAGCCCAGCCCCAGGCTTCCCCTCCACAGCTGGTGGGAGCTTTGCCACCCTAAGGCAGACAAAGAAAGGGCAGTTACTCCAGGCTGGTAAATGGGACATGGCACTTGCTGCTCTGGAGCTGTTTAAGGGAGGAAATGTGTAACACAGCCCAAGGTGACCCCGCGGCAGCCGTACCCCAGGCACCCAGCAGCAGAGCAAACCAGAAGAAAAGCTTCCCCGATAGGATTTTTCTAGTTTATCAGAACTGAACAAGGAGGTGATGGTGAAACCTGTGGGTTTCTACAACTTCTTTGCACCCAGATCAGGGATACCCCTTTGCTTGGCAGAGCCACGGCCTCACCGCCCCAGCCTGGGGCACATTTATGCCCTGGGCACAATCACAGTCCATCTTGCTTGAAGCACCAGGAGGGGGAAGAGTCTCCACAACTCTGGACCGCTCAAGGGAGGGAGCAGCGGTCAGGTCACTACAGCAGCCAGTGACCAAACCCCAGAATGAACCGAGTGGCAGCAACTACAAGAAACACATCCCTGAAACCCAGCGTGGAGTTTACAGAAAAAAAAATACCTGAAGTGCTAAGAAACCAGTTATTAAAGTTTTTCTCTTATCTGAAAGAGTTAGATGCTTGAGAAACTTCTTTTGCAAAAAAAGACATATATTTACTTCAAAACAATCATAATTTTCTTTAAAGGAAGACTCCACACTTCTAGGGAAAAGAATAATTCCACCCTGAAAAAGCAGAAGCACTCCACTTTCCAGTCCCTTACTAACTGCACTCCAGCTCACTTTTCCCCTTTCTGGTCTCACTCTCACCCCTTCCCTCACACTTAACACAACTACAGAAATTATACAATACACATGCTTACTTTTCCCTGTGCCATTACTCCTCAGACACGCTCTCCCACACCTCCGAGCCACGCTTGCTCCGTGCCTCCCCTCTTCTGCTGCGCAGGATCCAGCCAGCCAAGGCAGAGATGGTGTAAGAGCACCCACCACGCGGCCTGCTGCCAGCCATTCACTGCCACCTCCCAGGGGCTTCTCCCTCCGCCCCTGGGCAGCTGAGCCCCATCACTCTCCCCCAGCTGCCTCCCAGCCCCAGCTCCTCCACATTAAGTAATCAAACATGCCAGGCTTTACAAATCTGCATCCCCCAGCTATGCAAACCAGCAGATGTGGCTTAAAAATCTTACTGAGGGGCACAGGCCCCCCCCTGCAGAGCATTAGGGGGCTGATGTTGTACTTAAACAAAATTGCTGAAGACTTTATACAAATGTAACAGGGCATTGATTTATTTCCTTCTGCTTTTCAATGTGCTGATGCCCCACTGAAAAAAAACCCAGCGAGCCCAGTCTGACCATCACCGTGGGTCTGGCCGCGCTGCCAGAGGCTTGTCAGCACAGGAGCACCCCCACACTGAGCGCTGGGTGCCAGAGCCCGTCGGGTCTCACTGCAGAAGACACCAGGGACCATCCCAAGCCCCGGCTGAAGGCAGCACTGCATCCCCCACGCAAGGGCTGCGCGGAACTCGGCCTTTTCCGAGAAGCCTGATGCACGGGTCAAATCCTGGGCTGGAGGTCTGAAAATCACATCTGACAGCTCGTCCTCCTGCAGGCTGGAGAGCTGGTGTGAACACAAGGAAAGGCACTGGATCCCCGTTACCATGCTCATCTCCCATAGAGAGTGACGTGGTGTGGCTCTGGCTCCCAGCAGGAGCTCAGTAGCATCCTGTTAATGAAATTATAACCATGGCTCACACAGCACAGTTCTGCTGAATGCATCTGAAATCTCTTTCCCTCAGAGGCTACATAACCAATGCCTGGGAGTTATCTTGCTCCTGTTATAAAAGCAACATGATTAGAGTGCCGAAGCTAATTTAAATCCTGTTGAATGCTATTGTAAAGCAGCCAGAGACAAGCTGGTATATAATGTGTCGTTGAGCCGTCCTCAGAGTGGGCACATCAGTCTGATACCCAAAGGTTTGAGCACTAAATTCAGAGACTTTATCATAATTGCAAATCCTGCGTGAACAGGTTCTGTTTGATGAGACTTTCAGGTACGTAAGGTACAAGTCTCATTTAATTGTGTGACCACTCGAGGACTCTTAGCTGGCCACAGACTGAAGTATCTTCTTGGATCCTCAGTTATCCTGACATCCTTTGGGTACCGTGGCACCTCTGCTCCCAGTGTGAGCAACGGGTGTGGAGCTGGGGGAAATGACTGGGATAAATCCGAGCACTGGTAGTGAGGCCGAAGCAGAGTTTAATTGTACAGGTCAGTGGTGTTGGAGGTTCTTCTAATCCCTTGCTCTACAAGCTTTGTAGGGATTTGGGGTGGGGTGTGTGTCTTTTAAGAGCTGTGTTTTGTAGCTCTTAAAGAAGTGTCTCAGCCTCTGCGCTGCTGAAGAGCAGTGCTGCTCCCACGCACAGCCAGGACGTCACCCTGGGAGAGACAAAGCGGCCCCCGCGCTACAGGACAGCCCCACCAGTACAGGTCGTGACAAGCAAACAAGATACTGAGCTAAGAGGTTTTGTCTTGACCTTTACTAGCTGCTGCAACATCCCAGAGCTCCAGCAGTTGCCACCTCGCAGAGCCTGAGCAAACAAATTGCCAATTCAGTGGGGAGAAGCGAGTCGGTCAGTACTCGAGCGCGACAGCAGACTGCAGCATTCAACTGCTCTCCCGAGCACGGCATCGTAGAGACGGGCTCCTAACATTTGCATTTTGTAATTGTTCCTGCAATACAAAGGAGGGTTGAATCGTGCTTTTTTCTCCCCTCCCTGTCCCAGCGCACCTGAAGGCAGATCACAGAGATGCAGCCAGGCTGGGTGGGTGGTTTTTCCTGGTGCTGAGCAGGCTCCCGATTACCCCGTGAGCATTTTGTCCCATCTCAAGCCAGCCCCATCACTAGCTCTTGGCCATGCCTGACATGGATTTCTTGCCCCACTCCATTTTCCCCCCTCACCTGACACTATCAGGTTGTCCTCATCATACCTCTGGCTTGTGCTTTCTGGGCAGCTCCCATGGCTTCTCCTAGGAGACAAGGTGTTTGGTGTCTGAAAGAGGTGTCTTCAACTTGGGCTGGTTGCTGTTGCTCCCTTTGGCCATGGATTAGACCACCTGGATCACATCACTCCTTTGGTCTTCCACCTTCACCTGACTTTAAGTCCATTAACCTTGTCAGATCAACATGCACCTGCTGTGACTAGAAACAGATGGCGAAGTATTTTAGGAGGGCAGTTAACACTCCCCAAATCAACTCATCCTTTCAGTTCATGTGCTAGCAGCACGGGCTATCACAGCTTTATTTTTAAATGGCCTTTCCCTTTATCACTGGAAAAATTTCTTCCCATTGACCTGAACAGCTCTAGCAAAGTCAAGTGGAATATATATATTCTTTCCTACTCACTGAACATAGTCATTGTTAATCTGAGCATGTTAAAACCAAAAGGGACAAGACGTGGAAGGTGTTTAACACTAACGTGATGGGAACAAAGGGGAAGGGGTGAAGACCAATCTTGTTGAAGGCAGAACTAGATGTTTAAAATGGAAGTGAATTGACTATCCATCTTAGACTTGCGGTACCTACCTCTGTCTCAGGGGACGTGGCTGTGGCACAAAGACTCTTCACTGAGAAGAGACAAAGAACCAATGGTCTTGTGGAGCTAACAGCAGCATGAGAACCACGGATACATGCTCACATGTATAAAACTGTGGGACATCCAAAATAAAAAAAACACAGCAAAAGTAGGTTGCAGAGTGTTTGCAGAGCACACTGTGCCAGGTCACTGGGAAAACATTTTGTAGCCACTTTGAAAACTGTGAGCCAAGACAACAGATACTCAGACTTTCTTTTTTTTTTTTTTTTTGAACACCCTTTTCTTTTAAGTCAGACGTTTGCATAAGTTCAAGGTCGGGGGACAAAATGCATTTTTAATAAGCAATAAACAGCAATTAGCTATGCAAATAATGTGGGTAAACAGCATTTGAGGGTCAGTACGCAGCAGGACTGTCTCATGTGAAGATGAAGGGAGGACCAGCTCTGCATTCAGGAGATCTCAGCCTGGTGCCAATGTTGACAGTGCTTCGCAAAACAAACTCACCTGGAGCCCATTCTCTGAAGTGGGCTGGAAATGATCCTACAAACTTTAGTAGCTCTTCCTTTCCAAGGACAGGGAAAAGAAAAGCCTAGAGGAAGAGTTTTAGCATGCAGCAAGCTGAGATGGGAATGTTTGACCAGCTGAGAGAGGACAAGCTTACCATTCTTTCCTTCCTGAGAGTTTTACAGGAGTAAAATGTACCTGTATAATCCACCCAAGGCCTGACAGCACTTAAATCAGTCTGAAGGTATCTGTGGTAGCTACTGGAGGGGAGAGTGAGGAGTAGGAAGCTACAGAGCTAGAAGGATTGACTTCTTCCACAGGACCAGAAAGCAGGCAATTCTCCTCCCCAAAATCAGTCCCTACCAGCCTCCTCCTCTCAGTGTTTGTGAGAGAAATTCAAAAGCAGGAGCTAAGCTTATGCATTGGAATGATTTTCAACACAGCAAATTCCAATTTTAACAGTGAATTTCATCTGCAGGAAAAGAAGAAAAAAAAGGAAGAAAGTGCCAAATCACACTAATCCATCAGGAACTGTCAAAATTGTCTTTGCTGGTACAAACGCGTGTCTCTCTCATTCACACAGCGCTAGAGATTTAGGGCAGAACAGAAAAATCTCTGGCAGAATTCTTTGGATGGTATTTAACTATACTACAAAACATGGGTCTAAATAATCCCTGAAACTGGTGACATTCCACTTGGAGTGAGTCTGCCCGTTAAGCCTGAAGAGGTGGGAAGGAAAAGAACAAAAATACACATATGCTTCAATGCAGCCAAAGACCTAGCACAGTTGCTTATTAGAAATTAGTCTTCATTTAGAAGTTAATTAGAACCGTGCTGAAAAACGAAGGGGCTGTAGATGGTAAAGGTGAACTTTAATGAAGGTTTAATCACTAGAATGACCATGAAGTACCTCAGTTTTCATGCCCTCTGCAGCAGGATGGAGCTGCAGCGGCATCTCAGTGCTGGGTACCACTCCCAGGATGTCAGGAAGAAATAGTTGAACAGCACAAGGAACATGCAAGTCCAGAAGTCCCCAGCAGATGAGGGTTTTGTACAAAGCCGTCAACAATGCAGAACGGAATCAGACTCTGTTTCACACATGGGATGATCATTACTCTGCTGCCAATGTTTTTTTAACTTGGAAAGCCAAAGCGGCCTCATTTCTGGAAGCGATGAGCTGACCTTCCTTTTGCCTATAATGGCAGTTCAGTGCATTAGCACCTACACCCCCTCTTTAAAAATGCGTGTTACCAGCCTACAGCAAACTCCCATTAAAAAAAAAAATATGAAAAATCTCCTAACAAAGTGGGACAGAGCTATTTCAATGAACATGGATGCAATTTCATTAATAAGAAAAGTATTTGCTTTTTCGTAGGCACACCACTGTAGCAGCCACAGTGACTTTGTGACCCCTGCAATAAGCAACGCTTTCTAACTGGAAACAACAGAAGCAATGCCCAGCACATCTGAAAAAATAATTTATCTTCAAGGCATTGCTAATCACAGCAACAACGGCCAGAGTCACTACGAT
This sequence comes from Nyctibius grandis, assembly GCF_013368605.1. Taxonomy (NCBI): domain Eukaryota; kingdom Metazoa; phylum Chordata; class Aves; order Nyctibiiformes; family Nyctibiidae; genus Nyctibius; species Nyctibius grandis. Next base: position 9,802,122 of record NC_090671.1, read on the forward strand.
CAGTATGCACGGATAGGCACAGCTCGGCTACGCACAGCTCGGCTAGGCAGGCTAGGCATGGCTCTGCTAGGCATGGATAGGCACAGCTCGGTTAGGTATCGGTAGGCATCTAGGCATGGCTCAGTTATGCAGGGCTAGGTATGGCACGGCTAGGCAAGGCTTGTCGAGGCAAGGTTCGGCTAGGCACAGGTAGGCACAGATACACACGCTAGGCATGGCTCAGCTAGGCACAGCTAGGCACAGGACAGCTATGAGCGGCTAGATGATCTCAGAGGTCCCTTCCAACCCCAACCAGTCTGTGATTCTGTGCTCCTCACATCTCTTACTGAAAATAACGGAGCAGGTTTCACCTTAGTGGCTGGCTCCCGTCGAGTCAGCCTCCATGCCCCTAAATGAACGATAACAGCTGCCACGCCACCGTAATTCCTGTGCAGCAAAGCATGATGAAACCTGTTACGTCCTGTTTGCTCTCAGCGTGGATCATTGCTTCTTCCACCGCTGCAAGAGCCAGACCAAAAGAAAAACCAGCGGCCTCTCAGCAGAGGTGTTTAATGAATTTACCGCATGTCTGTGAGGAGATGCGCATACAAACAGGCGTGGGAGGCTCTGAAAGGCACCAGGGCTTCCCAGTGCTGGTGCGGGACAGACCCCCAGCACCTGGGAACGGCCGTGCTAATTCGCAAAAGGGCAGCACGAAACGCTGGGCACTTTCAGTCCCAGACAGCGGCTGGGGCTGGGGGCACAACAAAAGCTTGTCTTTGCCTATTGCTCCACTTTGCTTTATTAGAGATAGGAGGGGCTGCTTCCTCTTTTTTATTGTCTCTGAGGTACTGTCAGCCTTAAGCCAACGAGATATAATGCAAGAATTATTTAGACCAATTCAAGGTTGGGTTTTGTTGCGCTTTTTTTTTTTTTTAAACTTTCCAGAAGCAATCCATTTTTATTCTGCACATGGATGCATTCAATATCGCAGGCACTGAATGCACTTAGGCAAAGCAAAGGCAAGAATTCATGTAAAGTAACAAAAAATAATCTGGGTTTTTGTCTAGTCTTCCAATTAACTTTGCTGGCAATTTATAACAAGGAATTCATAAAAATCCTGAGGCACTTTTTTACAGGCAAGATGGAAAGTGGTTTATTTTTTTTTCATCTTGCAGGAAATTTCCTTTTCTTTCTCTGAAGCAAAAGAAAACACATCAATAAATAAAGAATGAATCTCCAAAAACTTTCTTTGACCCAAAGGCAGCCTGAAATTATACAGCCTAAATCACTTCAAGTACTCCCAGCTCGGCCGGGTGAGTGCATCATTCCCAGAGGCAAATGCTGCATTTCTAAAGGACTGTCCATTAAGCCCCACCAAAGCCCCTCTCTGCCTTCGATAGATTGGGTTAGATTGCACATCGACTCGGTGTCCTCGTCCCCTCTCCGCATCGAGTCCCTTAACTCAGCTCTGATTGCTGGCACAAACAGCAGAGTCCTCTGCAAGCATCACCCTTCCTTGCCGAGGTCTCTCCTACACATCTGAAACCTGATAATACAAAAGGAAACCCTGTGTGTTCTGACTGCAAAATACCTGCAGGAAACAAGCCGGGATCTTTGCTCCCTCCCTGCCCTCGCTCAGCGTCTGTCTCTGGTGCTTGACGCACGTGTCGTGATGGGTGTTAGCAGGGAGCAACAACCCCGACCCTGGCAGGGACTGTGGCCGTGCTGCTACCTGGCTTCCACCTTCTTGAGTGTTTCAGTGCTCAATGGAAGTGTGTTGGCAATTTCAGTGAATCCCTTGAGTTCCGGAGGGGGTTTTGTTACTGAGAAATAGAGTCAGGTGTCATTTCCTTCGCAAGAAAACAGAATGTCATACAAAGGCACTTGAGCTGCCCTGGTTGCCTCCAGCATCCAGGAATGTATCAGGTATGTCAGGTCACAACAAGCATTGGAGGGCACTGATTTTGGTTTTCCGCCTGCTCAGCCTCTGAGAAGCTGGGAGTCATTTGGAGGCAGCTCAAAACAGTGCAAATTGGTGCTGAGACAACTGTGGGATTTCAGGGCGGGGTGGGGTGGGGATTAGTTCTCAGCTCTTGGATTCAGACCGAACTCAGGGTTTCAGGGCACTTTGTGTAAAGAACTGTTAAAAAGCGGGTATGCAGAGGGGTGTATTGTTACCTCTTGAGACCATGTCTGCAGTGTGTATTTCTCACCAAGCCTGAGCCCATGGCCTTGTCCAAGATCAGAGCACAGCCCTGCAAAGAAACAGCAGCACCAGCAGCCACCATCCCTGTGATGGATGGCTCGGGGATGCTCAGGGGTGAGCCCTGGCAGACCCGGGCTGGGGACAGCCATCTCAGCCCCTCCGCTCCAGCTCCGGGGGTGCTTTGGAGTTGAACAACACACAAAGCAGCTAAGGAAAGACCCAGGTTTGGGTTCAGATCTCGGCACACAGTGTGGACGCACCAGGCACGCTTCTGCTGCAGTGCAGCAAGGGCTGCCCGAGACATTTTTGACAAAAATAAACCATTCTGCCTTCGCAGACTGCCCATGGGGAGTTGCTGCAGGGAGGGATGACAGTAAGGGAGGAGGTGGAGGTTGTGCTCCAGCTGTGCTCGGGGTAGGTTTATTGCCCGTCAGATGAACACCTTTACCACCGACCGAGGCACCATCAGCCTTTCCCTGATCAAGTGCATATTAATTACACTGAGCAGCTCAAGCCCCAGGGCTTGGGCCAGGGGCCCTGGCTCCAGCAGGCAGAGCACAGCACTCTGCCCCAGGACAAAGCCCGGCCCCGGCGCAGCCAGGGCAGCACGGTGCAGGGCTCACTCTACGACAGTACGGCACAGAGGCTGCAAGGAAGGTTTTGGTTTTGCTCTAGAGGAAAACAAGAACACATTTGGAAAACTCTGAATTTTCTCCACAAAACAGCTTTTCAGCCACCCTGTTTCCTGCTCTCCCTCCCCATGAGAAGGCAAACCCACTCTCACGGCCAGCCATGCCAGTTCTCCTGCTCAAAAGCTGGTGGCCTTGGACCACTCCTCCAAACATCTCCATTCAAGCAGTTTCCCACTTTTCCTCTTCAATCAACAGCTACTTTACAGGCTTTACTCTTCCCACATCCCTCGTTTTTATCTCCCATCTGCTAACACCTCTTTTATTATCCCCTACACCTCTCAAGTCGATGACTGCTATCCACATTCCCTTCTACCCTACATCTGCCGACACTTGCAGTTTGGACATATTTTCAGACGCCTGTTTGAAGGCTGCCTTTAAACCTTAATCACAACTGTTTCTCCTAGTCTGAGATAATTGGGTGTTAGAGACTGCTTCTCTTATTTATTTTTAGCAGAAGGTAAGATACTTTTACAGGTGTTTCAGCACACAGGGGGAGGGGAGGAGAAAGAAGTCAATTATATGATCAAAAACCTTCCACATTCCATCCCCAGCTCCCTTCCCTCCCGTTCAGATACTGCCAGCGTGTTGAGGCAAGAGGACATGCCCCAGCAGCATAAAGGTCATGTTTTACCTGTCTCAGAGGTCCTTGTCTTCAGCAAACAGCCAGATCCCCACCACTTCCAGAGGGTATCAGCAAAGGCATAACAGAAAATGCTCCAGTCTAGCTAATTTTAAATGAATGTAACAATTATTCAGCAGCCTTGGGTAAATTAGGGTTTCTTTGGGTACATTTAGCTAATTATCTGGGATTTTAAAGTGGAAACATGACACATTGTTCACAGCCAGCAACAAAAAGGATGTGCTCTGTGTCCTGCCTGGTTGGTAATGCCTCTCAATCAAAAGGATTCAAACAATGAAGAATTGATCAATGTACCTTTGTGCATGCAAAAAAAAAACCCCAGAAACAAGAAACAAAGGGGCTGGTGGGGGCTTAGGTGCTGGCCAGGGTCAACCCACCACGGCCCTCTGAGCTGAGGCCATGGGACAGGAGTCCCTATGTTCCTATTTGCAAAGAGGAACTGGGCAAAGAGATTGCTTTGCCCAAGGTACTTAGGGAATCTGTTGAGGTGGAACCTCAGAACTGAATTCAGACTTCCTGAATCCTCCCCCCGTTCTGTAGGAACAAGATCATCACCAACAGCATGTGGGTTTAACCAGCTGCTGAAGAGTAGCTGAAAAGCCAATGAAGGTAACAGAATGGTACCCACTGGCTGCAAGTTGAGCTTGGTAGGGCCAGCTTCTGAAATAACACACATACAGTCATTTTTTAACTATACGGGCAGTAAGAGTTGCATGAATGCCAGTAAGCCTGTCATCAGCAGTGTAAATTAGTATGATTTTTAATAATAACCATCAGGAAAAGATAATCTATGTTTATCAGAGGAAAGAATATAATTATTTAAAGGAACTTCTTTGTTTTTCCATGCTGCATACAAAATCGTATGGGTACATGAAAAGGACACAGGGAAAATAAATGCAATAAAAATTCCTGTGCCAGAAGGCTCCTTCTGCAGCAGTGGAGGGCACAAGGTGGAGGATGGATCAGAATTGTACGGGGCAGTGTGGATAAGGCATCCTGTTGGCTTTCCGTGCAAGGCAAGGATCACCAAGGTGTCTGCAGTTATTTGAGGCAAGGCTTTCACTTCACTTTGACCACACTCAAAAGTGCATCCCCCAGGGAGTGCGCAGTGTTGTGGGCAAGTGAGGATGGGGCAGAGGAGGGTGGAAGGATGACACGGAGCTCGCAAGCGTGGCTGTGCACCGACAGCTCCGTCTTTGCAGTCCCCATCACGCACCCAGACACGCTGCCCTGTGGGAAGCTCTGGTTTGCCCAAAACTGCAGGATCGGGCTCCTGTCCTGGCAAGCTGCTCTCAGTTCATTAGTGTATGTGAATTCACCAGCAGCTATAGAAATATTTGTACAGGGGAGCCAAAGGAGTGGGCGGATTTCTCCATTAAGTCACCCGTCTGTTATTTCTCCTGGAAAAACTGTGTGCATTGCTTCAGTTCTACTGAGACACATTTAAAGAAAGCGCGAGGTCAACAGATCGGCTGCTGATACTACACACATGCAGAGACGAAGGCGGCAGCAGTTTGTCGCTCACAGGAAAGCTGACAGGAATATGGCAGTACAATGGGGTCCTGTGCACGTTCAGACTGTAGTGCTGCTCTGAATGCTGGCACGTAGTGACAGCTTTTTGTTGAGGAGGAGAGGGAAAAACAAAGCTTTGCTTTGGACCTGCTAAATGCATCTCCCTGGAGTACTCCAGGACGATCTGCAAGGGAACAAAAAGCACGGAATCCTGTACTTACATGAATCACGTACCAGGAGCTTTTGTAGGACTGGGGCTTTGTCATGAAAAAATAATTTTCAGATGAATAAGAAGAGGTAGGCAGGATGCTTTTGAAGGCTGTAAAAATGGTATAATGTCTTATGGAGATGGTCATAAATGCGTGTATTTCCCTGTTTATATCTATCCACACTTGCATCTATGCAAGTTTATACAGCCTTCTCCCTGGCATGTGTTTTTCTCTCCTTGGACTTTTCAGTTTTCCCTATTTCTGCTCATTCCCACTGCCCCTGTAACTTTTCCTCATCCCTGCACCCCCGTCTGTGTTCCCTGAGCTCCCTAGCTGTCCTGTTACAAATTCTTCAGTCCTCTCAACCTCTTTCTCAGTCTGCTCTCACACCCTGGGCCATCTTGGCATATGTAAGATTTTCCCTTCAGGAAGGTAATAGGATTGGTCCCTTCCTAGTGCTATTTGATCAAAACCAACCACAAGAACAGAGCTGGGTCACTCAAATTCGTTGCTCAACAAGTGCCTCAAGCATAGCACCATCTCGTTTTATCACCACTTAGGGCAAGTACCTCCCAGTATTGGCTTTCTGAATGCTAACAGGCTTCTCACGACTCAAAGAGTCTGCAAAAACAGACCATTCCTGCTCATGCTGACTTTCCTGGTGGACTTACAGCTTGGAGGACAAGCAGAAATTTTCTGCTAATGTTAGTAATAATGGCTAAACACGGCACCAGATTCCAAAGAGCTCCACCACCAGCGCTAAACAGTTTCCTACCAAGGAGATGGAGATCCCATCACACCATCCATATGCTGCTGTTTCCACTCTGCCTCTCCAGAGAAAGCCCTGGAAAAAGCTGTTGTGCTGCATGGTAATACTCAATGAGTAGCTCATCGTAAAAAGAAAACCGTATGTTCAAAACCCAGCATGCTGATTATCAAATTCGTTGCTGGTTTAAGAGAACACAGATTGAACAGAATTAATGAATTGTGCCAGCTGCAAAACTTCTGGCAGATGGAGCAGAAAGAAAGCAGCCCTGGATGCTGGGAATGAACTTCACCTCTTTTGAGGGGGATACTTCTACAATGAATATATTTAAGTGATGAAAAAAACCCTTGTGCAAAGATGATCTTGGTTTTTCTTCAATCTTTCTTTGAAATAATTATTTCAAACACAACAGCTCTTCAGAAGATCAATAGATAGGATTATAAAAATATCTCAGCACAGACTGATTGCTGTTGAAGAAAGAATTATTACTAAGGTTCAGCTTCACTTTTTTCATATTAAATAGAGACTGTTTACAGCTGAGAAAACTCCATGTTTCAGGATCTGAGATGTCATTTTTAGCTATGCATTCATCTTTTTGGTTCACATCAACCACCATCATCTGTTAAGTCAACAGTTATCTTCCCTACCTACCTCCGAGATGTCCTGAATGAACCCATCAGTCAAGGAAGTCTTCAGTGCTCTTGCTGCTGGAAAGAAGAAAAAGCACACACATCAGAAGGAACCAAGCAAGAAAAGTTTCTTCGTACATCATCACCGAATTTGTTTTCTTAAATAAAAGTACAAACTACTGCCTTAGCTATGCAAAGCTACTTAAGATGCAAAACGAAAGAAAATTGCTACGCCAGATTATGTGCATTTTCTGTTAAGATTCTAATAGTCAAGAATTTAATATATTTAAAATTACCTCCAAAGTCAATTTTAATGCCATGATGCAGCTGAAAATTGAGTAAGCTCTCAGCTCTGGAAAACGGGAAAAATGAAGTTTAAAAAGTTAGAGAGGTCTTATACAGCATGTCTGGCACTAGGAAATCCCTGTCCATCTCTATGTTACCTGAAGTGCATTTCTTATCAAACACCTGCCTATGCAGAACATCGTGCTTGCAGAACAGGAGTGCAGACACCTTGGTATAGGATTACTACCTGCATTACAGTGTGGCGTCCAGAAGATTTTAGCCTCATTGCACAGTACAACAAATATACAGGGGTCAGAGTCGAGAGCAGCAGTCTTCAACCACACATTACAACTGCAGTACCATACTTGGTTCTCCCTCTTGGGCTCAGTTTAAGCTTTTCTTTCTTGTCACCTCTGAGCTATGCTCAAAGGTCTCAGAAACACCACACTGCCCTTAAGCCCAGGGTTACACACCACTGAACAAAGCAAAGAAGTAAAATAACCTCGATTTTTCTCATGTAGAGCTGAAGTGATCTATACGAAATCACGTAAGGAGACAGTTGGAGAGCTGAGATCTGAACATGCTCCCACCAAGAGCCAGCCCAGTGCTCTGACCACACCACAGTTCTGCCTTACTTCTAGGGACTCAAACTTTTCAGCTTCATTTTTTCCTCTTTCATCTGCCCTGCTTGGCATGTTAATAAACTGTTACAGGGGATAAGGCTTCAGCCTCCTGGTCTGGAAAGCAATCTGAGAGGATGGTGACAGGTGATAGGCACATTTCATGAACAGTTGTTAATTATCAAAGCCTTTTGATTTTATTTATCCAAATAAATTAACAGGTAGAAAGCTCAGTGCAATTAGCAGAAGAGCCCAAGGCCTGATGTGCACTTGGCCAGACGTTCATTAGTCAGATAGCAACATTTTTGTACAAATCCTGACAATTAAAGCCAGCAGCTAATAACATTCACAATGCTAGGCTAAATTGTGCACAGATAAAAATTGCAATGAATATAAATTAAAACTGAAGCTATAACACAGACCCTTAAAGGCACATCCTGCAGATCTCTGTGACCAGCAGTATCTGGGGACAGCAGAGCTGTGCGCTGCCGGGGTTCAGGTTATATTTCGGTTGTGCAAGGATTGCTTTGCTACTTTTTTTTTTTGCTTTCACTCAAAACCTGAAATACTTCTAAATTTTGTAGCAGCCAACACAGGAGCAACAGAACACCTCCAAACGTCCCTTCTTCGTGCCTTTACTTATAATTTCTGCATCCGTGTTGTTGCCTACGGCCTCACAACACAAACCTTCCAGCCAGGAGCAGCACTCCTGCAAGGACACGCTGACTTCACACGCCTCTAATGGCCCTCCTTCATCAACGGGGCTGGAGGATGTAGGTTGAAGGACACAGATAGCTGAACACCTCTCACTACAAGTCAACACCACAGGCTACAGCCTGGCTGGGAGTAAGGGGAAGCGTTTGCAGAACTCTCCAGGCCTCGGGCAGCAGCGACTGCCTTGAGCCTGCAGCCGTGAGCACCAGCTCCGTTGCCCAGGGGTCCCTCCCGAATAAAGCTCCAACATTTTTGCTACGAACATGGGTCAATAAAGGTAACAGGAGATTCTGAAATTTAGAGCTCTTCTTTCTCACCAAGTTATGTTATTAAAACTCTAAGCAACATATTTTAAAATATTAAATAGAAAAGGCAAATTCCTCTGCTTCTTATGTGGCAGCAGAGAGCTTGTCCCCTCCCTTTGGTGATGGTGAGCATTTGTGCAGAACAACTTTCAGTGCTGCTCCAAGGGAAAGAGATTATTATTTTCTCTGATAGCACCAGCCCTCTCCCTGTTTTCCACTCAGTGTAGCATGCCATTAGCTTCAGATGTACAAATAACAAAGAGCATTTTACAGCGAGGAATTAGCCTGTTATGATTTCTGTTGATAGGGAGATGGAAAGGGCAGACTGGCACCATGCTACAAATTAGCTGCTTTGATGTATTCCTTTTCTCCCTTTTGAGTTTTCATGGGTACTTCTAGACACTGCAAAGGCTCATCCTCCAGACAGTCCAATTAAAATAAAAGTTAGATTCAGTGATTCAGTGTTTCAATACAGCACTGCTTACAGCATTTTTCCTTGTTATTTCAGGATATCAACAGTTGGCAGAATAAAAACCATTCAATGTGATTTGTTGTTCGTGGGGCTGACTTTGTCTCCGTTTACAGGCTGCTTTTTGGAAAGGAACACTTTTATATTGCAATGACAGTGTTTCATTTTCTTCGTAAAAACAGGTTTCCTGATAGCTGTGGTTACAGTCACACATTCGAACCAGCCTTAGGTATTTTAAGATTTAACCCTTACCTCCCTCTCCCCTCTTAAAAGAATTAAAGTCTCCTGAATCTTTTGGTTGCCAGCACTGCTTTCTCAAAACGGTCCTGAAGATATTTGTCCCATCAGTCATATAAGAGCTTACTGCCAGTGCGAACCAGCAGACGTGCTCGAGCAGCGTAGCTAGCAGAAGGCAAGATCTCATATAATGCATCTTGCCAGCGGGACAGCACCGCACCGCGTCCTCTCTGCCCCAGCCCTGCGGCAGTGCAGCAAGTGGCCCCGTCCCCAGCTGGCACTTCTTAACCATTATTTCCATACTGCTTTGGCTGTTAAATATGGAATACTTCCCTCTTTTCCTGCCATTGTCTGAAGCCATGCCTAATAAACCCACATACGTTAACTCTAATTACAGCTGCATACCAGCAAATAGCCACCTATCTACATAATGCAGCATAATTTGACACAATGAGTGATCATCTGGAATGCTTTTCAGAGAGTTCAGCTATGCACTTGAACGCTGAAATACCCCTCTAAGAAGGTGGAGAAAAGCAAGTGTGATTGACATGTCATTTTTATTTATTGGCAGATCATTCACAGTCCTGGCCTCTGTGATATGAACAACAGGAGGATTTGGAAGGCTTTTTACAAGCAGTCCGTTCTGCAAAGATCATGCATTTTCAGGGAGGTTCTGTGAAACATCCCCACTGCTAATTTCTGTCCAGGCAATAGAAATGGTATTCAAAGCTTTTTATAACAGAGTGAACAAGATTTCAGTTGAACTCAAACTATGTGATATGGATAGAAAAAGTAACTATATAAGAACAAGTAACGGGAAGCTGTTTCATAGGGTAACAGTTCATTTATACAAGACTGTTGAGAAGCTGCTTTTGTGCTGCTGACAATGCCTGAATGAAATCAGTGACTTTAAAGAAACTGCAGATAGATCCTACTTTGCTGGAGCTTTTATTAAGGTGTAAAACTCATTACTAGCAAAGGGCTAAAAGCTGTAAAACTTTGGTCTTGAAAGCTCCAGTGTTCAGATGATGAGAGACCTTGAAAAAATGGGTTTTGAATGGGCTGTCAAGTTCAGAGTTAGAACTGAGCTTTGAGGTACTCATTATTAGAAACAAAAATTCAGCATGGGGTACTACTTTAGGCTCACAGCTGCTTATTTCTTTCCTCAGAGAGTGCCGTTAACTTTTGGCATGAGATAGAGACTTTCAAGAGGCCCAGGATGAAGCTGGCCCAGTCATAAGTGAGTCACTAGCCAAGCAGAAAGCAAGTACCACAAGGGAAAAAGTGCTTATAAGCATCTGGGGACTAGCTGCTTTCATCCAGCAGAGATCCACTCACAAACAGAACAATAAATTAGAGAGACTGTATGGAGATACTTGGCCACCAGCCTTTTAAGGGGCCAAGAAGCTATTTCCCTGAGAGGATCAAATCAATTGATGGCTGCCCAAACTTGTCATTATTTTCAGATTTCACAAGACGTTCTCCAGACCTCCAGCAAGGAGAAATGGGAAGGGACAACTTTGAAGCATGAAAAATAGCAGCCAAGTGCATTACCTTCAGCCATAGCTACAGACCACTGGCAACGGAGGTATAGCTCCCTGGGTGGACTCTCACCCACGCACTTACCACTGCTTTTACATGTACTGTGGACATAAATAAAGACTTGGGTTAACATTTCAATTCATTGTGAATCACCTGTCATTGTTTAGATGATGTCTCAGCCAAGTTAATTTCTTACGACTCAGTTTTTCACAACTCGGTTCTCGAATCTGTGAACATGTTAAATCATAGTGCTGTTTCCCTTCTTCACTCCCAAATAAGAACGAACATCAGTAAGTCCGAGTCAAACACAATGAAATACAGAACTACGTCTTCTGTTGTTAGATACTGACCTTGATTTTACAATATTGAAAATAAATAAATAAATAAATAAAAGCCCAGTAGTGGAATAATCTTCAACTGTAGTTGAAACTGGACATCATCCTACTTGGTTCAATTTTATCTGTGGCCTGACTTCCCGAATGATGCCAGCTGTGGGATCTAAGCTATATTTGCCTGAACCTGAACAAGTCTCCACATGCAATCTGTAACACCCATTTGAATCTATTCTTTCCATTTTAAACTCTGTACACTGTTTTAATCGGTATTTAGAACATATTCTCTTCTCTCTTCCCATGCAGATAGGCCACTGATGGAAGGAGGTTTCCCACAACATAACCGTTATTTCAGGATAAATAGTAGTATTTACTGTATCTGCATATTCTTAAAGCATAAAGGCAAAGAATATTCTTTCTTTATAGAATAGTTGGTATCTTGTGTTTGCTTGTGGCTTGAATAAGACCCATCACATTTGTGCTCTTCTGCATTGGCACAAGAAAATACTGAGAAGTTAGCAAGGTACAAAACCTATCTTTCAGTGACATTTCAGAGTGCCTCCAACGGCACAAACTTCAGCACACTATGCAGCAAGACACTGGCTCTAAACTGAGCAGCTGGGGAATCTAAGTACTCCCCTGCCTCATCACGAGCAGCCAGTCCATAGAGCAGAGGTCGCTCACCCATGCACATCCTCAATAGCTGTTTCTATTTCTGTCTCTCTGTGAGATGTCACCCACTTATCCATAAGAAAGAGTAAACTGCTTATTGCTTCAAAAAGAGACACAGACAATTAAACCAAACCCCTACTTATAAAATGGCATTCAACCCATTTGCCCTCTACAAAAAAGGACCTACCTACCTGAGATGTTACAGAAAGCATATTCCTAGCTTTCCTAAATCATAACTTCTGCGTTTGGCTCGGAGGATTGTCAAAAAGATGAAGCCAGGTCAATGATTTTGAAGGCCTGGAGCTCAATCATTTCGGTAAAGCAAGCAGTCTGATTGCACTCTGCCTGTTATCCTCAGCTCCATGTAAAGTAGTCATTATCCTGGGAAGGAAACACAGAATTGCTTCTGCCTATGAAGATCTGAATCTTCATTTGTTGGCAAAGTTGCACTGGCCTTAAAATCCAGCAAATTTTCACTGTCACAGTATGAGAACAGCTTTTCAACACCACTTATTGTACCCATGCTCAAAAAACTATCACAGGGTCATCAAAATCATTAGGTTGTCAGAACTGAGTGAATGTCTCTTTGCCAGTTAAGAAACATTGGACAAATGCCATCAGATTTGCCAGCATAGCTCACTCATTTTTACAGTATTCTCTTAAATTCAACGTATAATATCACTTTTTGTCCACTTCATCTCCTTATCTACAAGGTCTTAAAACAGAAATAGCTTCAGGAAAGCATGAAAGATGTGTTTAATTTTTGCCAAGTGCGATATCATTAAAGTCATTAGCCAATATTGGTTCCAATGGGAGATTACGAACAGCAAGAATTTAACGTGCTCCTTCTGCAGGATTAATAGATAGATGTCTCAATGTTTTTGTGTGTGATGACAGCTTGAGGCTGTCAGTTTCTACCATCTCCTGATTAAAAAACATCAGACAAGCTTACACCCATTCAAGAAGCACGAACAGAGGATGCAGCTAAAGACAAATCGTTATGTGATGTACAAAGGTTTAAAGTATAGGAAGTTTTTGGCAATGGGATGTGCGGGTTCTGGGAGTGTTTTAATTGGATCGTGAAGCTGCCAATGTTCAGTTATGTTTCCCAGATTATATAGCATATTATCATATTTTTAAATGTATCTTTTATGAAGGGGAAGGAGTTCAATAAAAGCTACTTTAGTATACTGGCTTTTTTCAGTCTTTGAGACAATTTCTATTGCCTACTGCAGTAAAGACAGAGGCCATTCACCTTTGGACTTAATATACCTCTGCAAAGCTATTCCAGAGACACAGGCGACAGCTTCACCCAGAATATGCAAAGTGGAGACAAAACCAGTCATTTCCACCCTGATTAAGAAGGGCAGTCTTGGAGCATTAGCAAACAAGTAACACAGAATAGCTGAGGTTGGCTGAGACCTCTGGAGATCATCGCATCCAAGCCCCGGGCTCAAAGCAAGATGAGCTGGAGCAGGGTGCCCAGGTCTGTGTGCAGTCAGGTTTTGACTGTCTCTGGGGATGGAGACTCCACAGCCTCTCTGGACAATGACAACAGCCAGCGAGTTAGACTTGAGCAATGAGAAGCAGGGAGCAGCGAGGGCTGACTGCTCCCTGAAGGATGGGACCCGGAGCTCAGTGCGATAACACAGGTGGCAGGGCAGGGACTTCACCAGTCTGAGCACAGCCCCACAGTACCCAAGAGAGCAGGGCAGGCCCAGGAACGGCAGCTGAGATCAGCCCAGAGTCCAGATCGCCAGACAGGCATGTGGTGAGAAGGCAGCTCTGAGGTCAAGCTGGGAAGACAGCCTGTGGGTCAGGGTCCAGGTCAGCAGGGTCCATATTCAGGCGCAGGCATGGCTGTAATGGACCTGGAAATGAACACACCTACAGGCAGCTTAGCAGGGAGTGGAGGCGCTGAGCTGAAAGGGAGTCTCTAGTCAGAGGCTGTGGGTGAAGGTGCCATGTGAGGCTGGTCAGGACCATTAAGGTCTATTACTGCATTCAGGGCCCTGACAGAGAGAACACAAATGAGCTGGAAATATCTTCCCACTGATAAATTGCAGCACAACTCACAGGGACAGTGTGAACCCAAACAGATAAGGGACCCGCACAAAAGAATAATGATCATCTATTCTCTCTTTGCAATGGTAATTCTGAGAAAACTATTAACTTACAAACTCAAAGGCTTTCACAATTCATGGTTCAACTGAGTAAACTGGTGGCTTCTTATTATGCAAATGTATGAAATGTTTTGTTCTGGGAATATAAAACAATAGATTGGGGCATCTAAAGAACATTTATTCCTCAGCCTATCGTTATTATACCACCACACTTAAATCCCACATATTTTACCACAAGAATCCAAGGGAATAAGAGGTTTCCCACTAGAAATACACCTCTGGAGCAGCTGCCTTTCCACTCTGTGTTGAGTATCCACTGGGAGAAGGTTTCTAGGTGAGGTCAAGGTCACATAGGCTTCTAACTTCTCTTGCAGCATAAGCAGCTTATTGAAAATGGACTGTAATAATGCCATTGTAACATAGGCTTCACCCATCCCACTAATTTTTTTAAGGCAACATATTTTACAATTTTAATAAAATCTTTTAATCGTTGCACTTGGTGATTTATAATCTTCACTGTGCGTAAGATAGGGCACTCAAAGACCTGCGGACAGCGTACTTTTCATTGTCTCAATAGGTTAAGGCTGAAATATCTTCTCACACTTAACTTGACTCAAGGTGGAAAAGTACTCATCTTTTCATCAGTCCTTACAAAATGAATTTTGCCTTTCCATTTTTCCTTAGAAAATGAATTAGATTATTAGAGCTTCAGAAAGGAGGAGCAGAGATTACAGATTACTTTTGTTTCCTTCCTTGTGATGCCAAACACTCTGACCTGTTTCTTGATCAGAGTTAAGATTAGATTTTTCAAGCTTTGTCATTTCCGAAGGAAAAAAGCTGTTATAACAAGCGAGAGCAATAATTTAACAGACAGTCCTACAATCACCAAGGCTACCATATGCTAATAAATAAAGTTGCAGACAAACATCTTTGGATTGCATTTTAACAAGAAACCCCAAATCGTCCTACTTTTTAATAGAGGAAATATGAGCATATACGGGACTTCTCCCTGGAAGAATACATCCTTAGAATTTATTTTACAGGAAACAGGACAAGGAAAAGCTTGGATCCCCAAATTACACCAGTTTCACTGAAGTAACGTATCATATCTGCCACTCTATGTTGTCTGGGGAAGTCGGCATCTGCCCTTCTCCAGTCTTGCACATTGGAATTTCTCTTACCCTACCAGGCAGCTGTATTTATAACACTGTCAAATATCATGAAGAAGTAATCACACCTTCTATTTAGAGATCAACAGTTTAATACTCAGTCTAAAGAGAAAAATGAGTTTGTCAGCATGCATCTAGATGTGCAGCCATTTTGTCCTTATCAGAAAAAACAACTCCTAGCACGTCTCCTGAGGAGAGTATGGCACTGATCCAGAAATGGCAAATTATCACCGTCGCTTTTAAAATGGTCTGGCAGAGCTTTTTATAATGTTTGTCATGCTACATGTTCAGGATTAATTGTTACCGAGAGATAATAATCTTCATTCAAATTAAAGATATTAATACCATGGAAGTTTCAAGTTCACTGGAAGGTAAGAGTGGATTTGTTACAAACAGTCAGGACTTGCTTTAAGATTACACAAGATCTAGTAGGCTATTTCTGTATCCATATTCACCTCCTGCGTAATCCAGAGCAGGAAAAATTAAGGCAAAAATCAAAGACATGCTTTTGTATCACGAATTATCAAGAATCCTTCACTGGTTCAAACACAGTAACAAAAGCAATACCACACCAGCTGGCTACCAGAAAGACTGAAACCTAATCAGCAGGCAGGTATTAGTTTCCAACCAACTGCTCCAATAAAGCCTTTCCTTTTATACATAATACTTAACCGAACTACACTTTTGGAGCTGAAAGGATCTGTCTAAAAGCAAACCAAAATATTCAGAACATGTTCATATTTAAATCACAACAGAAAAAAAAAAATCAAACACTGAGCTTTCAACTTTTAAGAGCTGCATTTAGGAGAATTTCAAACAAATTTTCATAAAGTTATAGCCAAGTTAATTTACGAGATGAAAATAAGGATGTTAGATCAGTGCAATGCTGTGTTTCATGCTTTCAGATCATGAGGCAAAAGAAAAATTAGTAAAGCAGATGCTTTAGCATTTTACTAACCTCAATCCTTTACCTCTTTGCTTCATATAATTAGTTGCTGGATAGGGATGGGAGAAGAGGAATAGATGATAAATGCAATTTAATTAAGTAGAAATTTAATTAAATAGGTTTTCTCACTAGAATTTATTCACAAAAGATAATAGACATTGCCTTAAATCCAAGAAAACATGAATTCTAAACCCTATAATTTGTTGCCCCATTGAAAAATTGAGAGTACGGTTTTGATTGTCTCTAATGCATGAAGTTCACAAGTGAGAAAGTGTATATTCCAAAATAATTGGTGTCAAACAAAACGTTATGATACAAAGAGTTACAAGTGACAATAGATGTGAAATCACGATCAATGCCAAGAGACCGCAGATACATCTTAACGGCTGTCAGCTTCTTGACAGAGCCAAATTGTTCCATTAACTCAGTTCAATAGAAGCTGCCCTACAAGTGGAAGCAAGGTCTCTTCACCTGTAGAAATCCAAAGTATACAAGTGAGATGGTCAAATGATTTTAACTTTTTTGTCATTGACAGGTTACCCACCAGCTGACTGAAAAGCCAAGTAGGAAGCTGTTGAACACATCTAATTAATTCAAATTAGAGCATCTTTAATACAAGTTATTATGAATCCACCTCTTGAACTATGAAGATTATACCTAGATGGGCAGATTAAGCAAAGCTGATGAAGTAGAAATCTGTACTGAGAAAAATGCTCTGAAGGAAACTGGTAACAGGGATTAGAAGATAGATGTATACAAGCACCTAACACACCTATTTCACTTCCATTTGACAAAGAAAGGTGGAAAACTGAAGGCTACAGACTACCTTTGCTGTAGCAATGCCTTTGTCCTATTAGCTCTGTTTCATAAAGCTATCCATCACTGAGAAAGTATTTCCGTAACATCTACAAATACCCAAGTCTGCAAATGATTTAGCGGTTCAAATACTTTTTTGATATCTCAGTTGAACCTGAATCTACTCTGCATGAATACAGAGAGAATAAAGTTTCACTGCATAAACTGACAATTTTTAAAGAATTTTTTTAATCTTCTAAACTATGATCTGGAACTCCTAATACAACGAGGAAAGACTGGCTAGCACATTACAGACAAAAAGGCCCTTCCAAGGTGCTTTGGAAAGGCAGCGTTAATATTGCAAGTCCTTTTGGTTTGTTACACGCATGCAAAGGAAATAATTCAAAGCACCTACAGCTAAAGAGTTGCTTAAATTACTGTATTTGATCGAATTTAAAGTAAAGCAATGTCCTGTTCTATTGTTTCCACAAAACTAAGAAATTTGAAAAATTAGAAGTAGATGCTGACAACTCAGAGGTACCATAGTGCCTTCCTCATGACTACTCAAAGCCCACTTTCTTCCAACTGAAGCTCTCCCAGTTTCTTAACTCCCCACAGTGTAGCAATCTTATGCATTTTCCATCAGAAAGAGACTCTGAAAATACAGCCAGGTGATACAGGGCCTCTTTAGGCCCTGTGGTGCATAGCCACATTGCAAGGAATTGAGTACCTACAGTTTTTGTGGCTGGGAGGTGGGGTGTGAGCTGCAGTCCAATTGCCCTTTTCTGCAAATCCCAGACCTGCTGCCTGTGGTCCCAGACGCTTAGGCAGGGTCTTACAACTGGGTCCAGAGAGGTCTCTTCCAGGGGTTGACTGAAAACCCATACCTAGAAAATAGAAATTTGAAAATTTTCTATTTTGAAGTTCTTAAGACACTTTCCTGATATTGGTTACACATTCTTCTGGTATACCTGACACCAGAAATTGTACTGATTGTATCACAAGCTTCATGCTGTATTTACAAGCACTTACAGCACATCTAGTGCCTGTGAAGACAAATCAAAAAAGCAGCATCGATTTCTAAATGTGAATACCTACAAAGGAATTACTCTGGTAAAGCAGTTCAAGCCCCTTTAGTAAGGTGAAAATGTCCATTCTGGTTGGAAAGAGAAAACAGTAACACAATAAAAACACTACTTTTTAAATTCTGGAAAATACAGCTACCTATGAGAGTGTGCTAAATGCAAACAAACCTCAGTAAACAATAAAGAGTGTATAAAAATGCAGCTTAATCTAAATTTTCCTGGAGCTAAACACTCCATCTCACTTCACACCACAAAAGGGAGTAAGAAAAAAGAAAAAAAAAAAAGAGGAAAAAAAAAAAAAGACTTGTACAGAAGAAGGGAAAATATTTTACGAAGTCATTAAAGCAACAACCTTCCCAAAGAGAATAAATCTGCAAAGCAGCAGCAAAACAAGCTGCCCAGTCCATTCTATCAAAGAGTTGGGCTCTCTCCCTATTACATGACAAACAACTGGCATCCAAGCTGCCAATTATTTAACCATGGTGAGATTTTAACTCCATTTAGGAGGGAAAAATAAAGCTGCTGTAAATTTAACACTGCAAAACAATCTACAAGAGCTGCCTATGAAATTTACTTTATGTCCTTTTTTATCTCTGTCTCTACTAGTACTGTTTCATCAACACGTAGAGAGAAAATGTTCTCTCTCTGGCACTGGTTGAAAGTTATTTTTGTCCTAGTCAAAGCATCACAAATAACTTTGAAATAATTAGCTAAATGGTAGATAACACGATTCTACATTACCATTTAGATGACTTTGTTTCACCACAATTTATGTGCACAGTAAGATTTCCCTGCATCAGACACAGCATTTTATATTGTTTGTAGGAGTGCAAACTCTGCTAATTATCACTGGCCAAAAATTGAAAAGAAACCTGATTGATTATTGTTTCCAATGGTTTAGATATTGTTCTCTCATTCCAAGTGAGCACCAGCAAGTGGCATATCAACTACCATTCTGACCATCGTGTTACTCAAAGCTTGAAGTATATCAACGCATTGTGTCTCCTGATGTTAGTAAGCATCTTTCTCAACTTTCATCAATTTCTCAATGAAAGATGTTAAATCAGAAGAATGTTGAATTTCTGTGAAGTATATCTGTTGAATGACCACAAAAATACACTCTCTTTTCTGTAGCTAGAGAGAACAAGGCACATTAAGACAAAGGGGCTACTGACCATTAGTTACTGACTTCAAAGGGTCAACTCCTCAAATGGAGGCTGAGATCTTTCTAAATGATGGACAGAAAATCATGTTCCTTGTCCAAAAACTGTCCACTACTAACACCCAAGCAAACAAGCTTTCTTCTTAGATTGTTCTGTGCACAAAGGAAGATAAAAAGTATTTCTCAGCTTAAGGTAGTCAGGCAGGCTATACAGTTGTTACTTTAAAAAGCAGAAAGTACTAAAGAAAAAGAAAATTAATTTGTAACAGAAGTCAACCACAAACAATTAAGGACTCCACAAAAACTCTAGCTAATGAAAGATGTTTCCTTCTTTATTATTGTGTAATACTTCTTTCACAGAAACATGGTATTTACAAATATACACATATAGACTGCTGATCATAAAATGTTACTGAAGAATTAGTCAAAAAATCAATTTACAAAAACCAAAAACTTTCCAAAGATATTCCGGCTGAAAAAGTTTAATGTAATTTAAGGAGACACTTCTGTACAGAAAGATAAGTTTTAGCTCCTCGAGTTCTGGTAATATTAGACGAGTTGTGAACCAAGTGAGCTAAGCTCAGCTGTACATTTGAGATGAGGCAGTTTTTTTTTATATTGTTCTTTTTCACACAATTTCTTGACAGTCGGCCCAACAGGTCTCAGGAGGCACTCGTTTGTATGTTTTTGGAAGCTGCAAGCATTGCTCTCACTTTGGCCATAAGATCCTGTAGAAAAGAAAAGGAAAATGATCAGACGTGTGTGGGCTTTAAACATGTGATTGCAAAAACCTGCATGAAAAGGTTCGGTTATGCTCCAGTCACATAGAATACTTAGATTCGTGATCATTGGATACTAACAGTCCCTAGGCTAAATGAGTGAAATAATTTGGAGAAAGTTCCTATGACAGAAACTGAAGTCTGTTTTTACTACAAAGTTACAATGCTACAAAGTCCTCTGCATAAATATTTAGAGCAGTTTATATACAACAAAACACAGAAATCGCATCAACTGAAAGGGAAAGAAACTATGACCGTATCTTCACAAAAGGTGTAATGAATACACAACTATTAACCACTGAAAAAAGAAAAAGGAAGAAGAAAGAAAGTAAGAAGAGTGTGCTAACAATTACTCTATTACTACTTGTTTGCTTTGTAAACCTGAACCAAAAATTTACATAGCAGCAGCATTTTCACATATGACAGAGTGACTGAAACATTAAGACTGCTGTGAAACCAAATACTGGATACTCTTGTCTGAGCATCCAGTGGGAACAGCATTATGAAATATCATGAAATATCATGTAAATGGCATAGAATAATTGGGTTGCAAAAAATGATCACAAAATAAAGTGTATCAGTAATGAATTAAAGTTACTTACAACGTTTCTTCACAAATGCAATATAAATGAATTAAAAACCTTAGTTCTTTTAAAGCATTTTTCATCTGAAGCTTTCAAAACACTTCACAGGGGAATTCAACATCATTATTCCACTTTACAGATGGAAGGATTTGAGTGAGAAAAGATACTGAATCGGTCAGGGTCAGCCAGCACATTGGCAGCAAAATAATCTTACTAATAATTAGGTAAATTACATTTCTTTGGGCCCTTAAAGATAAAAAGATGCTAAACTAATCTATGTTGGGAAACATTTTGCAGATTCACAAAAGTTTTGTTCCTCCTTTTTCCTTTTTGCAAATAGTAATTAAGAACTGTATTTTAATATAGTAATCTTTCCTCCTCTTACAGCTGCACTTCAGGCAAGCAGACTAATATTAAACTAGCAAATGCTATGCCATAAGTAATATTTAACCCAAGAAACACATGAACCAATTCCCTTTGTCTGAAGGGTGTATGTTTTTAAAGGGTGAGATGTTTACTCTACTTTGAAGACCACGATGTAGTTCATATCTCATTTCTCATACCAGGAATTTCCATGCATTTGTTTGGCAGCCTAAGAAGTGCTATGGCGTTAGCATTCCTTCCTTCTTTCTCTGGTGCCTATACTTGCTATTTTCTATTTTCCTGAACATTCTTGTATTTGGTTTCTCATCAAAAACAGATCAAATATGATCTGTATGTAAGGTACCAGTCTACTAGTATTAATTCCCAACTAACACTATTTCACTAGCGGAATTAAACTTTTGAACAATATTAATTTATTGAAAGAATAATCTATCCATTGAAAAAATTGAGAATATAAAAAGCAACCCTGATTTTATATTGTAAATTTTCCAAAGCATAATTAAGAGCTTTCCTCCTCTACACTTGGCATATTCAATTGAAAGAAAGTTAAATACGTATGAAGACTTTAAGGGGATGAGTGGAATAAAAAAAATATAGAGAGTGGTATCATGCAGTAGCTTTTAAAAAAAGGAATGGAATTATTCTGACAGAGGTTGGGTATCTCAAAACTGCATTAGGGAAGCTGAATGCATTTAGATTATTGCACAGCCTATAAAGGCACATACCTGATGTGCCGTAATTCACAGCAAACTTGAATTTATCAACAAAATCGTAACAACAATAGTTCAGAGACATGAACAGTAACAAAGGTAAGATAAGTGAGTTGAAGATACTGCTTTATGCAAAGCATACACTTGTTTCAGTTTGCAAGAGGACATATTTTTCCTCTACTGCCAACACTACAAACTTAGCCTTTGCCAAGGTATTTCTCCTTCCTTCTTTCTTCCACAAAACTTGTTAAGAGCACTATACGGTAAGATGGGCTCTCAGTAATACCTGCTATTGGTAACTGGGGTACTGGTAGCATGATGTGGACTTCCATATCTTAACAGTGGATATATTGCAGCACAACAAATTTAGCTTGATCTTTAGAGGCTTGATTAAAATTGAAAGGACAGTAGCTAGAGAAGCAACAAAATTGTTTTTCTCGGAAGCAAACAGATTAAGAATGACAATGAACATGTCTCTACATCATATGCAAAGCTCAGAATTGTACAAGGTAGTAAGGGAAGAAAACGATATGATGGTCACAATCTGAATTTGTTTATTTGTACCTGAGTGATTTTACTCTGCACTGAAGACACAATTGCTGAAGAGATTTGGCCATCTTTTTCCTGAGAAACTCCCCTAAAAAAGTAGAATTAGAATTAGAAATTCATAGTAAATGTTTTAAAAATGCATTTCACTCACCATCATGATTTTGGGTTTTATCGTACAAGTCTCTCATAAGTCAACAGTTCTCGCATTCAACTAGAAGCCATGATAAGTCACAGTCAGAAGAGTCACTCGTACAACTGATACAGAGAAATCTGAACAGCAGTCTAGGAATTTTTAACAGGACAGTTCTATATTCTGTAGAAATAATTTAATTATGAATCTTGCACACACATCACAATTCAAACCACTCTATTAAAATTCTACTTCAAAGAATCATCCCATTTAGTGAGAATTTCCAATTTCTAACCTAGGATTAGGTTGCAGAATTTTCTGCACCAGTTTCACTGTACAAGTATGTCAAAATGTTTACTCCAGTAGGCAACAGAGATCCAACGACTTCATTAGACTGATGGACATAGAGCTGTCCTCCCAGTGTCTTCTACTTTTAATATGCACACGTTACACACACACATAGAGCTCTTCACCTAACAAGTTAGCTCAAAAGACACACTCACAGTCAAGAGACATCAGCACTGCAGTATTACAGTAAAAGAGTACATTACCTGGAGCGTTCCTGGCTGGATTCCCTGCTCTCCACAGGAGAGACACTAGTTGAATGTACAGAATTTTTGTGTGTGGATGGTTTGCCTGGTGACATGGATGGTGAAGGAGATCTAGCTTTGGACTTAGTACGTGATCTAGACCGCCTCTTCTTCTTCTTTTCATGGGGACTTCTACAAGAAGAAAATATTTTATTGAAGGATATTTAAAGCAATATTACACTAGCTCAGTTGAAGTTACTTTTCACATTTCTAAAAGCTTACGTAGCCCTCTTCCACAGGATATTTCTCATGCATTCAGCAAGCATCAGTCTTACCTCAATATTGCATTTCTATGGTTGTGCAAGACACTTTCAGGCATTAGGCAACTGCTAGTACCCAAGGTTCTCACTTGGAATGCTGCTTAGTGTGTACACAGAAATTACTGGCCAGTATTTGATAGTTTGAAGGATGACAATGAAAAGTTTTTCATTGGAGATCTGCAGAACAGAGGGAAGTTTCTTCCCAAACATCAGACACTTGGAATATAATGAGAAATGTAAAAGTTTCTATCCCTTACAATTTTCCTAGCTCATAAATGAGCAAACCATGGAACCATAGCTATACAAAAGATCTACAAGGCAAATCCATGGTTTGTTTGTTTGGTTTTTAAAAGAAATTACTCCTTTCCTTGCGATCCAATCTATAATGCAATAAACCACGGGCTCCAAATTATAAACAAGCTCCTGAATGCCACTCAAACAAACCTAGACCTAACAACATGTTTTAAGTGCAAACCATTTATGACTTGGAAATTACATACACAAATGTCTGTCACTATGAGAGCTGGAACAAAGGACTTAGGGGTAGCTGATGTGTTCATTATTGACAGAGTGGGAAAACAGAGGTAGCCTCCTCATATGCAATATTAAGCTCAAAGAGAATGCAATTAGTAATATACTAGAGATGGAACTACCAAAATCTTTATACACGGTTATGAATTCATGTCTGTATGATTTACATACCTGTATTGATACTACTGTAATTAGAATTACTAGAGTAATGCCTTAATTAGGATTAGGCAATACCTCATTGTAGGCATCTCTCTCTAGCATGCACTGCAATAAGTCTATTCAGAAGAATGTTGTTGAAGCTTCTAGAACATCTTAACACACTGTAAAACTCTGAGCCATTGTTTAAAGAGGAATCTAATTTGCTTCAAAATTGTCATCATAATTTACCTCTTGGAGTGGTGTAACTCTAAAAATAATTTATAGCTTAAAATGCTAAATGGTCAAGCAGCAGACACACCAACACTGCATTAAAAATAGCACAGGGCTGTAAAAAAATTCTTGTGTCTGTATTCTGTATGCTCAGTTTAGTAACTTCAGTGTGCTGGGTTTTGTGTACACTTTAGGTGTACACATGCAAACATGAAAAATTTTCAGTTCCTTGCGTTTTGAAGACACAACATGCCACAAAACATTAGAGACACAAAACATTTCAAAGCCTTCTGGGCACACACTTTGCAGATGTTTTTCTTCTGCAAGTGGTGAGCTAAAATAATGGTTGGTATGCCATTTTGATTACAATAGGTTCAGAGAGACGATATGCAAAGTGCTCTCAAAAAAGGCATCTCTTGATTCATACTTCACATTCCACTCTGCCAGTAAAATAATTGCTAAATGTCAAGCACACCATTTGCTAAACTGGAGTTTCCCCTTATTTGTGCAGATACAATGAGATGTCAAACAATACCAGCAGGAATAACATAATACCACTAACTGACCTCTGTGCAGAGGTCATATACCTTGCACAGGCAGAGCATGAGAAAATGACCCAACAAGAAGGAAATACGAACGTCCAAATAAAATCTGAACTCTCACAGCTACGAGGTAGCAGCGTATTAGTGTTCATTGATTTGGTTGTACACTCAGTGTTCAAACATATACAAGAATGGGGGAAGCAGAACGAGTGCTTCTATTTTTTTCTTCTTCGCCACAGAAGTATTTGTCTATTAAAATAAAGCTCCAGAACATAAAAAACGTAAGTTCTACCTAGGGATCATACAACACATCAGGCAATGTTTAAAGTCTCTTATGATCCCAGGACATGACCTTTTCCAGGACCAGGTATACTTACTTGGAACGCGGGCGTTTCCTACTATTTCCAGGACTATTACTAATGCGATAAGCTGTTGGAACACTTCTTTCATCTCTCCGCCTTTCTGGTGTGTGAGCCCTTCTCCTAGGTGACCTTGATCGTGACCTGAGCAGGGAAAAAAACATCCAAAAGTTTGCTTTTTGTTACTTATTTCATTACTTTTATTTCAGTGGAATTGTGCTGTCACCAAATGCAAATATAACACTTTTCAAATGCCTATTTTATACCAACATGGGGTATTTTAATCTCCAAGACTTGTCATCTGCGTAAAAATTTCTTGCCCATCCAAGACATTTAGGATGTAGTTATCCATTGATTTTCACTCCCAGTGGTGGTGGTGGGGAAGCAATTATTTTTTGTTATTGTGTGCTAATGTCAAATTCTGTATTAGCAGGTGGGAAAGTTTTACTTTAGTCCAGTCACCTTTTGGGGCAACAGAGTTTACTAACATTGGTATGCAGCAGTCCAGTTCAGCTCAAAGCCTGGGATTGCCTTGTCTTCTCAAATTAGTGGTATGTTTTTAGAACTGCTGCATCACAGAGATAAATACAAGTTTTTGTTTTCAGTGCATCTCCAATACTGACAAGTCCAGGAAATTTTGTCCCTGATGCTGCAGAATAATTCTAGCACAGCCAATATTTTCACCTGTGCAAGTGACCAACAACCCATGATCGGCATTGTTTGGCACTAGCACTTCGACTCGAGATATTTTTCCTAGAAAAGTGAGAGAGAGAGAGAGAGAGAGAGAAAGAGATCAAGAGGGGAAACAAGAAAGCATGCCCAGTTAAGATCAGAGATCAACTTAGGAGCTTAACTCTTTTTCTCTATGATTTGGAATTAAGTGGATGTGCAAGTAAAACCCGAGTATTTCTTAACAATAAAATAAATGGAATAAGTCCTGACGGAGGGGAGGGGGGAAGATGGAGAAGGGGGCAATTCAGGGACCCAGCTTGGAAAAAAGAAAGAAAAAAAACAAACCCCACATCCACCCAAAATTCCTGATAGTACCAGTTAGTTTTGTTCTCACTAAAATATATAGTTCTAATAATTTTACTTCTATTTGCTTATCTATTTTAAAGTCTTTCTTATTTATTTACTATAGGTATGTCATTTGATGTATACCAAACATTCATGTTCTCGGAAATACCTAATTTGCAGTGACTAAAAGACAAGCCATTTGTGAAATCACTGATCTTCTGCAGACTCACACCATGTATATAATATATATACACACACACACTCCTGAGCCATTTCTCTTATACCTACAACAAAAGAGATCAACTGAAAATGAAAAAAAGTAATCACAATGGCAGTTGTGTTGCAAATTATCTGCTTTGTCACTTAGAAATCTGATCTTTACCAGGCCATTCAGAAGGATTAAAAAAGGAAAAAAACCAACAGATTATAAAGTTTGGGGTCAGTCAGACACCTTAACATTTTACCAGGATTTCCCTCAAAAGAGCTCCAGCAGTCAAATCTTTTCGTTGTCGAAGTTGCCTGATAATTTTCCCGCTTTGTTGCTGCTGCCACTGATGAGCTGCTCAGACTCGGCTCCATGCTCAGTGTCCCTGTGGATGCTGTGAGTCTGTGATACGGAGGCACACACTTCACATTCAGAATAAAATGTGCTAGTTTTGGTATTAACTAGAATCCTGAAAAGGCACAGTCCCTTAACCAAAAGCTGAACCATAGAGAAACATGCCTATATGGACCAGCCTAAAAAAAGTCCAAACAATCAGAAAGAAAAAGGCATTAGCTTAATTTTTATGAACTGACATTTGTGGTTCTACAACATTCTTCCAATCATCAAATGTTAAGAACTTTGGCCATCAGCATCAAACAATTAAAAACAGCTTAACAGTTTTACTGCAATACATTAATTATTACTTTCATTAGACTGTTATTTCAAAAGGCACTTCATTGCTTTAAAGTCAATATCACTTGTGTTTAGTGGGGTTCCAAAAGTTCTAAGGGTTACAAAGCTTGGCATGTCTCATTACAAAATGGGAATTAAAGCCACATGAATAGACACTGCCTCAGCAATAAGAAAATCAGTTCGGAAGGAGAAAAAAAAACCCGTAACAACCTTTTTTTACAAAGAACAGCTACTTCCAAGTCTCTTAAATTCCTAACATTGAAGCAAGAAGTCTCACACAGGTGAGTCACACACACAGGTGTACTCTAGCCAAACCTATCGAAAAGTAGCCTGTTAATAAAGTATGCCACTACTAATTACTGTTTATAACCCATTGACTGGATAAATTATGTGGCTTTATACTATTCTATTACTAGACAGTATAAAGAAAAATTATCAAAATCAAAGAGAAGTTTAGACTTTCCATTTCTACTCTAGTTCAAAATGACATCCACATTTCATCTAACCAAATCACTAAATCATTCAGTATGTAACGAGTGCCCCTGCTTCCCTTCCTCTCCTCTCCAACACACACACAAACCACACTCACACATACATCATTAGCTTAGATCATGAACTACAAAGATATATTGGTAGAAAACAGAGATTCAGATGAACATCGTCATTATTTACACTTACAGCCAACCATCTGTGAAGCCTAACTTCTCAGCTAGAGCAGCACACTGAAACCTCCAGTGACTGACAGCCTACACTTCTTTGAAGAGCACCACTGTCAGGTACATTTCACATCAGACTTTTTTATGGTGCTTTGAAGTCGATTGGAAAAAAAGACACTGATGAAGTGTTTACTACCTATGACCGAAAGGTTGTTTGTTTTCCAAGACAGATTTAACAAGTGTGCCCTATCTTTGACATTAAGTACTTATTTGTAATAACTAATTATCTCTTTGGGACTAACAGCTCCAAAGCAATCCACGCTGCAAGACCTTACAGCACTTTGGGACATGGTTTTCTGTTTCCATGACTTTTGTTTAACTTTAATCTGTCACATTGGTCTAGAATTAAAACCGTACAATACCAGGAGCTTCACGGGACTCATTTTGGTATAGAAATTTTGTTCCAGAAAAAAACATGCATTTATACAGATAATGTGGCACACCACATGCCACAATTAAGCCAATATATCTGGGTTCCTTACGTAGCTACAATTTTTTAAACTTGTTTCTGTAAAACAGGTTTGGTTGTGCTACCCAGAAAAATGAGTACCCAAAACATGCTTTGAATCAACTTCATGTTACTTGAACAGAATTTTTCAACTTTAATGCTGAAGATGCATTAGAAAATATAAAAAAAAAATGCAACAGTACAAAAATTGTATCTTACCACCAAAGACTTTTTTTAAATGAAGCAGAGCCTCTAGACCTCTAACGATGCAAAAATAAATGATAAACAAGTGATATAAAATGGTATAGAGAGAAGTGTATTGCAAAGTTCATCTGCAGGATTTCTAAGCAAAATAAGCATTTTGGAAAAAAAAAAAATTAAGATACACAAACCAAAAAGGAAGAGTTTGAAAAGTATACTGAACATCACCAGAATAAAGAGCAAAGAAAGTTACTGCAAATTGCTATGTTTAACTTCACTTCCCATATCTCATTCCCTATTACCTTGTCACAGTAAATTATATGGTAAAGGTGATTTTTAATCTTACTTTTTAGAACAACTTATACCATGAAATAGTAACTACTCAAAGTGTTTTTACATAGAAGCTCAAGTAATGTCTACATGGAAACCTCACAAAATCTAAGGCTTTAAGACAGGGCATGTGTTGAGTGGTCATTATTACAATTTAGAGATTACAATTCATTGTCATATGAATGCAATATAGTCTAATGACAAATTATGAAATAAATTATGAAAAAATATGAAATAAGCATAGCTCCTCTCTTGGCTCTCAAATATAATAGTTTAAATAACTTCAAATCCAAAATACTTACTTTCACTGTGCAGATACTTCAAACCTAATAAGCTACTCTCTAAGAAAATTATGAAAGCTTGTTTATTTAGAATAGCAAACAAGATCTTTTTCTTAAGTATTTGATTAACAGGAACTGGAGCAGTAATTACTACAGAAAGGGAAAATTCCAGCTTTTTTCAGTTCACTCTTGAGGTAAAATAAAAGCATCAATAATCACTTTATATTGAGATTTGTAGGTTAGAATATACCTTTTTCAAAGGAATAAAATAAGGCAACAAAATCTCAAACATACAATATTAGACTGAGACATTCAACCAAAGCACAGTTACTCAAAATAGGGATGTTCCAGTATAATTTAGCATCAATGTCCACACAATGAAGACTACCTCTAAGCGCCATCCACTTAATAAAAGATGAACACATTAACCTGTACAAATAGTTTACACTTTATCCCAGGAGGGTATGACTCTCTACATAACCATTCATTCAGCAGTAAGCTCTAACATCCAATGTTTTGGGACTCTAGGAAAAAAATATTGTTCTAGGTGAAGAACTGAGAAAACTGAAGAGCAGAGAGATGTGAAAGGTGCCATGTTTTGAAAGAGACAAGAAAATGCATGGAAATAATTTTCTCTGAATCAACACTAAATATATAAACAAATAAAGAAAAACAGCCTAGGCTACAACACTTGCCATTTTTGGCAATTACTAAGACAAGGCATTATTTCTGCCTAAACATCTGAGGGACAAAACACATCAGTATCTGACTGGGTTATGAATCAGCCTCCCACTTTCGATTACTCTACAAATTTCCTGGTTTCAGGAGCAAGAGCTTTAAATTTGGAAATACAGTGAGTATGTTAAGGTGTAGCAAACACCTTCAATAAAGCAAAACTTCAGTCATCACCATTTCTTGTACAATGTCACACCACATGGCCCCTAATTAGAAAGGTAGGGTTAGAAAAGACTTCAAGAAATAAGACCATTCAATATTCTTCTAACTATAATTCCTGATGCAGAAATTTCCCACAATGGAGCGTTCACAAGCTGTATTAACTACCTTTACCACTGAGACACTGTGAAAAGCTTTCTAGTCTCTCTGTTATCCTTCTAAAGGATGCACAAAACTGGACAGAGTACTCTAGCTGAGGCCAAACAGAACAACATCATCTTCCAGATGAGGAGACACTTGATGCATCCTGCATAAGACTTGCTTATCTTTACTGACTACATTGAAGTAAACCAATACAGTCACTATTTTAAATATCAGATACAGGAGAAAGGTATTCATTACAGATGAATTACAAGAGGTACTTGGGAAGAAGTTTAGATTTAGCCACGGTCTTGGAAATGCTATAGATAGGTCTCCCACCTGATATAATTGCCACTAAAAGCATTTCATACGGCCTGCAAAAAGCTCAGAGGGAAGAGACACCCACTCAGCACCGATGATACTGCCTTAAGCTGCCAGAAACAACGGGTTTCTGAATGTGAGAGAAACCCTCCAGAGGCCTTTGTTTAAACTGGTATTCGCAGAACAGAAAGACAGGTTGAATGGAAAGCCCTTTCTCATTCAGCTCTAACTTCTGTCAAGTTTTAAACTGTACAAAATGTTTCCAGTGCAAGATGTGGTGCAGTTGTTCTGAAACAATTTTAAAATTCAGCTAGCCAGCATCAAGCTTATTGGACTTCTCAGGTTGTAGAATTCAACAGCTGACCTAGGAAATATCCAACCAGGTTTAATCAGGTGCTGTGTTGATTCATGATGTTAAGGCTTTTATGTGTCTGTTATTTGATTCGTGCCGGGAGGCACACTCAAGATGGCACACAAAGATTACTTCCAGTAGATTAACTATTCTTGGTGATTTTTGTGTAATTTTTCCACCAGTTGGACTATGGCCACCAAAAAAAAAAAAAAACCCAACCAAAACATAATGAGACTATCCACTATGTCTGTGGGAGACTTCAGTAGACTTCAGTTTTTTGTCTTTTTATCAGCAGAACCAAATGTAGACCAGTTGGTGGAAGTATTCAAGCCTCTGTGAAGGACCAGATATCTTATCTCCCTGAAGTCACTGAAGACATATCTTAGCATGTATCAAACTGAACTTGCAAGTTACCATTTATCTAGTTAATGCCTGATGCAAATTCATGCAACATGCAGGATTATCTTTATCCTATTGAGCAGCATACCCAAGTACTGGTAAGGATCTTCTCAGATGACTCTTCGTCCTTTTCAAGGTACCACAGAGGATGATTTAAATTTTTTTTAGCATTACTATGATGTTTCTCCTTGGTTTTACCAAATATCAGTAAAATCATGGATAAATATATGCAACATAGTTTGGATGAAGTGACATGGGAGTTTCAAGTGAAGACATGCTTGACAGGGAGTTGAAGAGATGAGTGATTCACCTGAGGAGGCTTTTCCCCAAGATATCCTTAACTCTGAGAAGACTTGCATTCACTTCTTAAACAACGAAAGCTTCATTCAGCATCATTCCCTTTACATGCTGGTAAGCACAGAAAAGGAATGGCACACAGTATTTTGCAATGTGCCTTATAACACAGAGCATCATGACCACCCGTTGTCAAAGGCAGTCAAATAAAGAGCATGTCAGGCTGATCGTTTCAGCCCAAGTTATGTTCATTTAATTCCTTGCATCTTGAATAGCAGAGATGTCTTCAGCAAAGTATTGTATTTAACCTTAAAAATCTAGTATAAAATAAAAAGTTGTAACGTGTCAACACTTACTCACATTAGCGTAGTCAGACACTTTGTTAAACAAACAAAAAAATGCACAAGTTAAATATGAGAAGTTTCGTCACACCGCCGTAAAGGGCTAGAAGCTGGTTTTCAGGAAGAAGCATATGTCATAGGAATGGCCACAAAGATAAAGGAATGTATGATTTCGCATGCATCAAGTAAACATATAGCTGTAGTAGTATTTATATGCACAATTCCTTTGAACTACAAGTTACTTGAACACTGTCCTGTAGCACGATCCAGAGAATGCAACTTCAAGAATAAGCCCTTCCTACTGACCACAATAACTGCTACGTGGCAGGGCATTTAGTTATGACAAATTTTACAGACAGTAAACTTTAAAGATGCCTAGACCAAAATGTCTTAGATGTAATTAACAGTATTAATATAACACAATATATATCCTCTTATAGCTGGATAATTAATATAGTGAATTTAATCTCATTAATAATTAAATATAAGAGTTAACTGCACTGGGCTACATTCTTCTATTCACCAACGCTGTTTCCACCCTTCTTGGATTCCTGTCATATCTCTCCTGCCATTCACCCATCATATTTTTTTACATGCTACCCAACTGCTTGCTTTCCTTCTGAGCTCTGCTGTTCAATCACTCAGTTCTCTACCTCTATTTCTTATCTTAATATTGTCTGGTTACTTTACTCCAGCAACAGCCACAGACTTATTAGCCAGTTCTCTTCCTGCTACAATCACATTCCTACATATTGTCGCCAGGTATTTCACAGATCGGAGTGAAAAAGCATTTACTGGTACAAATTTTGCACTATGTAATTAAAAATTAATGATTCATTATTTCATTAAAACTATTTTCAAAGACCTTCCACAGCTGATGATACTTATTTGCCGTCCTCAAGGTGAGTATACTCTTTGTAAGGCGTATGAAGATGCTTATATAATGGAAGAAGTGCAAAAATGTTTTAAGTGTTAGCCCACACAGAACTCTAAAGAGTATGTTTGGTTTCCAAACCCACCTTGAATGCCTGACAGTTCTATAGGCAGTGGGAAGTGAGTGCTTTGCTTTTGAATGTGATCTAGATCTGGACTTAGATGATGAATGATACTTGAATGGTGATCGAGATCTTGTCCGAGATCTTTTCTTGTGTTTTTTTCTTTTCTTTTCTTTTTCTTCATCCCTAGGAGGATCTTTGCTTTTGCTTGAAGGCCTTTCTGCTTGTTTAACTTCTACGGTAGGTAAAGTTCTAACTGCAGTCACAGGACATGGTATACTATTGACGCTCTGAAATCAAAGGTAAACAAAGAACAGTGTTCAGTTTTCAAAGTTGCAAGCAAATTTTTATTTTGAGAAAGTCCTCTAAGTGTGGAAAACACATAAGCAGCTCTAGTGTTTTATACTAAACAGAGGGCTACATCTACTCCTGTGCATGACACATAGATGGACGTTCTGGCAAAGAAACTTAAGATATCCTGCTCAGTAGTCTTGCCAATACACAATATAGTATTTTTGCAGAAATGCCGGGTAACGAGTACAACAGCAAGGAAAAGTATAACTAACAATCACCTTACTTTTTTTGACTCATGAAAGTGTGTGAGAAATACACGCATCTTAAGAAAGCAGTTGTTAAATCACTAACAATCTAACCTCCCATGAATGTTTTAATACCTCACAGTGCTGCATCAGTATTTTGTAAAATGTGCTGACGTCTTCAAAAACATGCATCTAGTAGTATTTAATGGAGGCTTATACAGTTCCCCAAAGATACATATGCAAGTTGGGATATGCATGCTAAGACTGACAGCTTAACTAGGACATAGTTCTGAAGTTTTCATCTTTACTTTTTAGAACAAATGTGTTCTAAAAAATGGGTACTATCAGATATCTTTTCATCTGTTTATCCCTTTTATTTAAAAAAGGATAAACCTGAAAATAAAATCAGGATCTACTGACATTCAAAGTGAAGTTTTAGTGTCACTTTCATCCCTGAACTATGGTGTTTAGATTATAACCTCAAGGAAAACAGCAAAACGAATTTAGTGTCAATACAAATTATTTCTGTACTTTGCAAAATAAATGTTTTGCATGTAAAGGCTTGGGAAGATCACAAAAATGATTAATCTCAAAGACAGAACAGGTCCATGCACAACTCATCCTCAGTGAGAAATTCTCACTGCAGTCGGTTAAGCAAAACATACCATACTCCAACAAATTTTCAAATTATCAGCTTGTACCTGAGAGAATTCTGCTCAATACCTTGTTTAGAACAATTCAAGTCAGGTACTATAGATATGCTCCTCATTTCAAAGCCTGTCACTCCCCCAGCTGCCATTTCAAGGCAACTGGAGAAATCAGTTTCCCTCTGTCAAAATTTCTGCTCCACCTGGTCTCACACATTCACTGTTTGATACAAGGATGCTTACTGTGATCGGAATAAAAAGTGATACATTAAAATCTGAAATAACCAACTTAGAAACAGGTGATCTTTTCCTTTCTTTTTACCCTTCTCCTACTGCAAACATACCAAAGCAATATTTGACCACATTTGAATAATGGGAAATCCATCTTTGCTTCAAGACAGAGAACCATGACACTTTTCTCAGCTTTAACTGATAACTGCTATCACAATATTTACAAAAGTAGCAATAAAGCAGTACTAAAGTAGTTTGCTTCAAGGATTATAAACATTTTCTAGCATGACCATTTGAGTGACTGGTTTACCAGAGGCCCATTTCCCATTTCACTAACTTCACAATCCACGTGTAATTGCAGACACCTCTTCTCAACTTTAGAGTTTCCCAAGAGACCACCACAGCTGACTTTTGTTCCTTGACAATGTTATTCATCTCTTTATACAGTATCTTAGTCTCCACTTTGAACACTACTGAATATGTAATAGACCAGTTTGCCTTGAAGTAGACACCTCTAATAGCTTGAAATGAAATAGCTGTAGGCAAAGTAGAGTTAAGAGGAAAACAAGAAAGGGAAGAAAAAACCAATGGTTTTCAGCGCCCAAATTCATTTGGCCATATAAAACACAAGCTATCATACCACTGCCAAAAAGGCAGTTAATAAATGAATGACGCATTTACTTCTAGCTCACACGTAGAGATTCTCTCAGCAATCAGAACAAAGAATGCCACAATGTTAAGCACCCCTATGCATCCACCAAAAGCATCGGATGCTGAAACCACGGGCTCTCCTTGACTTTCAAGATGCTTACGCTAAAGACTGACGGCACTGTCCAGATACCTCTGAGAAAAGCACAGCTGCAGGCTGGCTGGCTGTAGATTCAGAAACCACTGCTTCAGGTTACTGATGAACCATGCTTGGAAAGCCACACAGAAGTAACTCAAGCTGCTCCCAGGTGAATATGTAGGTTCTGGAGTGCAAGACAACAGCTAACGCACAGGGAGAAGTCACCTACCCATCCAAACCTACACAACACACCACTGTGACCAGGAGCTCAGGTGACAGTTGTCAGGTCACAACAGCATGATCAACTGTGAACAAATGTGCCGATTCCCTCAGTGGCAACTCTGTTTGCCTTCAAGAAAAAAAATCACCAGCAAAATGACCTGATTCACCATCAGAGCAGAACACAGAGCTCAATGAAAGAACTTAAGGTCAGCAAGTTGGCAGGCCACAAAGAAAATTTCTAAGTGTATAAATAATGCTGCTGAATAAAAATACTTGGAAAAAAAATACACCGGTCTTAGTGTCTGGCAAATAGAAGCAGCTGTCAGTGGTTTATATTTTTACTAGTGAAAGCTGATCCAGGCAAACTAGGGTAATGGGAACTAAAATTGGAGGCACGACTGCAAGGTGGTGGGGGTAGGGGGGGGGTGTGGGAACCAAAGCAAGCACAGATTCTGGGAGATTATTATGCATTTCCAAAAGGCAGAAATAATCTGTTTGACTGATCAGGCTCTGAAAATCTGCAAGCCAGTAGAACACAGTTTTGTAAAGCATGGCAACAAACTGGTTACCTGATGAATTCTATTATGCATCTCAAGGGATGAGTGATTTAAATTTTCTGAGAGCTCTTCTAAGAAGTTACACTGCAAAAATTCAGATAGCATTCACTGAATCTCACTTCTTTGTCCATTTTGGGTAACAGCACATTTTTTTGGCCCGTATTAAATGCTACAGTGTCAGACAATTTCACTGGCAGAGTTGAGTTGTTCTTCAGCATTTTATTTGCATGACTGAAGCAAATTTAACTAAAATAACACTTGCTACAGTGAACACTTGGTATAAAAAAATGTTTCAGAGATACATTTTTGGAAAACAAAGATGATTCAACAACCCTTGTTTAGCAGGAATGGGTTAGGAAAGAGATCTGTATCAGGAAGAATTTATAGCTATATAAGAACAGAAACGAGCACATCAGTTCATTACAAGATATTTGCATATTTGCAGTATTCCTAAAACGAAAACACATATTAGTTATTCTGGAGTTACACTACTTAATCCAATACACAAAGCCAATATTAGAAGTGAACCAAAAGGTGCTTATTGCAACAGAACAAAACACTCGCATTGCTCCTGGTACAAATAAAATCAACTGGTGAAGAACATTATCAATAATGTTACTAACACTTTTACAACTTGCTAATAATTCTTCTCTTCTGAACAGCTGAATTTTGCGGTAATTTGAATCCTATGTTAGATCAAAATTGGAAAGAGTGAAGAATGTCTGAACTGTGAAGAGTTAATCAACAATTCTTTTACTTCTGAAAATACTCCAGATTCTTTTCTACCACTGTACCTTTTTTTCCTGCAGGTTCCCCAAAGCTTATGGTGAAGTATTCTGACTGAGAATTAATAAGCAACTGTCTACTAGCAATGGAAATGTATGATTGCTCTGTGCATCAAAGTGAGCAGTTACTGCTTTTAGAAGAGTTTCTCAGTCCTAGCCCCAATAAATTGGCCCAAAATGATTAAATAGAAGTGATAAAAACATTTCCCATAGAATGAGTTCCTACAGAACAAATTAAATACTCAAAGACTCAACAGTTTCATCAGGGCTTAGCTGCTGCACTGAAACACAGCTATTAACAGTACACTGACTGTGATAAGTTCTTCAAAAACAGAATTTTGCATTCTCAATTTTGAAGTGTCAACTGTAAAGAAATTAGTGGCTATGAATCTGTTTGCTGTATGGATCAATATGCCTTTGTATCTTGAGTACTTTGAAGACTAAAAATCAAGGCATAGAACATTCTTAGCTCCCTCACCTATCTTAATTAAGATGGCAGTTCCTGATATTTACCTTTTTTCCCCTATTAAATATTAATTAAATATTTACAGTATGAGGAATTACAACTCTCATGTCGTTTTTGATAGTAGGGTTCTTGCAATAAAAAAAGTTCCAAATGCCAGCAAGCTATCCACACCCCAAATGCCACATTAGTATGTGACATTTTGGTTTACGTTTTTATCTGTCCTTTTGAAACAGCAAAGTAAGAGAAATTTACAAACAAACACCCCCCTTCCATGCTTAACAGAAGATATAGATACTGATATTCTGGAAAAAAAAAGTAAAGTAAGAAATTAATGGCCCTGAAATATTCTAAAGAATTTTTCTTTAAATACTTATTGAATGGTTTTCATTAGACAATCACATTTTGCTCACAAATTAACATTAAGAAAATATGCAAACATAAAATTATGTTATACATTATTATTCCAAAGAGGCATGCAGTAGTATTGACAGTCTATTGCTAAGAAAAGTAGGATCAACCACAGCAGTAAGTGTGAAAGATGTACACTATCTACAGTTGTTGATAACCCTGTTATGCTTGGCAAAACTTGAATAGCATCTCATTTTTAAACATGGCACACTTCTATTTCACTCATAAACAGACTACTTTCCACAGAAAAAAAAAATAGTTGTTACATATAGGACAAAATAAGGACAAGCCATCTAAAGAAACAAACAATAAAATAGGGCTTCAAAACAGGGAAGATGAAAGAGCCAAAAGAACTTAAGTTTTTCTTTGTGCTATAGAATCTTTATATTCAGAGGCACAATGGCAGCTGACATTTGGGACAAGCCATTAGAATAGCATTACTTTGAAATCATGTGCTTCTCTGTTTTTGCAGCATTATGATTGTGGATTTCTCTCCTTGTTTAAATTGGATACTAAGGTTTATACAGGTAACAGTTTGGGTATAAGCAACTGTCCTTTACATGCATATCAAAGTACTACCACCCCTAAAGAATTTCTGACGTACGATAAAATACGAGAGATTAGCAGAATAATCCATATTAGAAACCCATCAGACACACTATCAGTTAAATCATGCCCTGTAGACAAAACTGGACTGTACCACACTTGCAGAACACCTGTCACTACATCAAGCAACTTCTTTGAAGAAGTTAAATACACTGTGCCTTGTCTAGCCAGCCACCAGTGCTGGCCCCTTCTCCTATTTTTGTCTGGTATTACCAGCATCAGTAGATTCTGGGAGGCACTTTATCAATTAAATTACTTTAATGGTCACTTACGATCAATTTCTTTGACAAAGAATGCAGGTCTGCAGGCCTTTCTTCGACAGGGACAGCAGGGAGGGGACTTTACCTACACAAATTATATCTACCAAAACTTTTTGCTGGAAGCAATGATTTGGCAGCTTGGATTTTCCCTCTGCAAGACTCTATAACCTGCTACCATTATCAACCACTGTTAATAAAAACATTAAGCAAGTAGTTACCAGCAAGACACCGGACCATGTCAGTTTTCTTTTGTGAGGCTTGGCTGCACACAGATGGAGAACCACAGCTCCATAACAGATTCTTTTCCTTTCTCTTTTTCAACCTTTTGCTCCCAGATGCATCTAACAAAAACACTGCTCAGATGCACAGGGTTAGGGATAATCAAAAGTTTTGAACTGGCACATTTGCAGACAATCAACATTTTAACCCCTGAAAAAGGTGCCAAAAATGTTACAGATGTACACCAAGTGTACCATACCAAGGCCTGCTACCAAGGGTGACTCCTGTATTCAGAATTCAACTTGTGCCAACAGCCAGCATGTTTGCTTTAGTAAGCTGGGTAAAAAAAAAAAAAAAAAAAAGTAAACCAAACTAACAATACCATCTTAACGGGAGCTCTCCCAATGTCTAATCTACTTAATTCAGGTTTTGGTAAATAGGAATGTTCATAACTAGCCTTTATTCTACTTATACATAAATGTCACCTTAATTTTTAAAATTTAAATTAATTTTAGTAATTTTGGAATAAGGTTTGCATTTCAGATTATGAAACACCTTATTTTATTTGTTTAAAAATAAAAAAGCACTTCAATGCAGCACTCCAGATAACCTGGCATACTTCAGCTCTGCATATCTAAAAGAACTGCAGTTGTTAAAACTACAGGTTGTTGGCTGTCATAGGACAAAGAACTTATGTTCATTGCAGAATGATTGCAACTTCTCTTTACTGATGCTACCTGACAGATGTGCCAGTTGGCACCATTTTCTTGTTACAAAAGCGTCTATGTGAATTACACATGTAAACACAAGTAGTGAGATGCCACCCAGCTACTGTTTACCCATGTCCTGAAACAGGGCAAAGACTTCACTAGCTATGGCGTTACTGGAAGCTGATCAGTTTTGGAAACTGAGCTAAACGATGTGTCTCACAAGTACTGGTTCGAGGAAATATTATGCATAACTGTACTGCTGTAATGCATGCAAGAATGGTGAGGAGCCATTTGTGAAAAGCTGTGCTGCTTCGTTGCTCAAGCTCATTTTTCAGCTTTTTGTTCCTCTTGCTTGATTTTACTTTAAGAAAAAACAGGAAACCATATAAAGGAAATAATTCAGCTATGGAAAAAGTAGATCTGACTATTTTTAAGATTCAGCTGAAGTCAAAAAAGCTTAAAAGCACTATAT
Source organism: Nyctibius grandis (assembly GCF_013368605.1). NCBI lineage: Eukaryota > Metazoa > Chordata > Aves > Nyctibiiformes > Nyctibiidae > Nyctibius > Nyctibius grandis. The sequence goes on from NC_090671.1 coordinate 9,841,538, forward strand.
TCTGTGGTATCGACTATTCTTTACATACAGTTAGTTGAATCAATTTTGTTCAAAGGTATAACGTATACTCAGTACCAGCATTTCTTTCAAGAAGTACTAGGTATCAGGAAAATCTGACAGAGGTCAAGAAAGCTTTACTCATTTAATGCATTTCTACACAGTGTGATAAGCAGGTTTTCAGCACAAATGTACACTGTGTATACACATAAACAGCATTACTAGTTTTTATACAGTTATTAGGCAAGGGCAATCTCATGGGAATTATGCATCTCCCATGGACATTCTCAACTCCTCTTCATGCTTTATTATACATCTCAGTCATCACTCCATTTTTTCAGACACGTTTCTCTTAAAGAAAAATATCAAAAGAACCTTAGCTTAGAAATATCTACGTCCTTGACAAATCCCCTTGAGAAGGAGAGCAGAACTGCAGGTCTGGGGAGTTTTTGCACTGTCATTGTCTCTTTGCATTCACTCTTCAATATATAACTGGAAAAAAGTACTGAACATTTGTGCCAGTCAGGGAGAATTTGTTAGCAGTAGCAATGAGAATCCCAAACAGGATCTCTTTTGGGATATGACCACGCTCAATTCACATATCTGCTACTTTATTCTGATATGGATCACCTAAACTGCGGGTATGTCTCTTTCAATTGCCTGTTCTCTTGAAAGCATTTTAAGGTGTAATCCATGATTTATTTGGAAAAATCAAGAACTGGGCAATGAATTACTTGTTAGGTACTGGAATTCTTTCTGTGGGAAAGGAAAAAACAGAAAGCCATGTCATTCATTCTTGTAACCAGTCTGTCACAATCAGTATCTGAAACTTTCTATCAGTATCCAGAGACAAAGTTTTGCTTGATTAGTGCAACCAAGAGTGACTTACTGGCTTTTCTGGAAGCAATATAATTCCAAAACCAGGAAACTGAGGTTCTACTTCCCAACAGTATTGGTATTTGCAATGTGAATGGAAGGTCTGACTGCAGCATATACAGACAAATATAGGAATTTCAGTCTGGCTTGTGAAGGATTCTGCAACAATACCCCAAGCTGCATAAACTTCCAGCCCCATTTAGGTTAAGTTTCAGGACACTACACAGTCTACACCAAATCCCATTCCTACTTTTCCCCCACAGCTGTTTACAGCTATTGCTGTGAACACGTAAGTCTAAGGTTACTGTTGAAAATGGATTTTGACAGTTTTTCTTCCATTAATAAAAGAGACTGTCTGGACTTGTTGGAGGTGTCCGTACAGGTGCAGGAAACACAGACTCCCCCATCTTTTAGCAAGTATGCATCAGATCACACTGGATGTGGTGCTTAGGCTGAATAAACATGAGTGACACTCCTGGAACTAAAATCATCACTTCTTAAGCTAGGACAAGCACTATACTGGCGGAAAGAGAGAGTAGCTCAGTGAAAAAGCTGGAACAAGGGGAGAAGAAAAAAGAAAGAACAGAAACCAAGCAGGAAAATAGCCTGTTCTCCTCTGTGGATGAAGTTAAGCAATTAGGAACTTAAATGGAAAACATACAATGTAAATGGGAAAGTGACTCTTCGATAGAGAACATTTCTCTCCATCTGCAGGTTTTGGCAGCAGAGTTAAGCTTCAGGACAGTGCTACAATGCATGAACAAATCAATACTTGAAGGATTTTCCTATCTAATAAATTCAAATCCCTCATTTAGACTTATAAAATTGTAGTTATTTTATTGAAATCAGAAAGGGTTTATGTGAAGCATATTATTACGTAGCTATTTTAAACAACATTTTCTGTTTATTAGTAGGAAAAAAAGCAAATGTGTGGCTTTGATGAATACAGGTTTTTAGAGTTTGCTTTTATATTTCATTAGTGAAGTTTCATTACTAAAGTCTTTTGGCCCAAGATTCCTCCTTAACCTTGCCTACTCAAAAATTCTAAGTCTTATAAAACTGATTTCTAGAGGCCCTACCCAAAAAGGTTATTTTTATTATAACTACTCATAAACAGACTGACTAGTAATAGTTCTGTTCGCTGCAGAAGGTAATGCCAACTAACCGAGTAGTAGTTGCTTCTGCATGATAAGTCCTCTTTTTCTCTCTTTGTGATAAATTCTAGTAATCCAATGTACAGCTATGAGAAATTAGCTTTTAATTTCCTTTGGAAACAGTATTCCAAACAGCCAAATGGCAAGGGAACTTGCTAGCAATTTTACTGTGTTCCTAAAACCTAATAAGTAGTCATCATCGATATCCAGGTTACTCTTAGATTTGGCCTAAGAGTGCCATATCACGACGACCTACTCAAAACAGAGCTTCTGAAAGCCCTCAAACTGACCTTACTCTAGTATTATCTATTGTGCTTGACTATCCAGACAGTGAAAATGGGTGCAAATGGACAAGAGCATAACAAGGCAGAAGATGGAAAGCAGCCTGCCTCTGCCACACGGCTATTTCCTAGTAGTTTTCTAGAAAGAAGCAGAGGGTTTGAATTTCTTACACAACTATGAAAAATTGTTCTTTGAAAGAAGTGTAAGAATACTAATACTCCAAATTGATTTGCTACAGAAAGGTACTTGCTTCTACTCTCCAAAATAAGAGGTTCTGCTGAACAAACCCAATGGATTAGGTCATTTCATGATCAAGTAGGCACAGGCAGTGTGTCTATTTCCAGTTCTCTGGAAGACAGCTAGCAAAATAATTAGCCTCCTCAATTATTTCACTGTGAGTTTTTTTGTTTTGACTGTTCATTGACTATGCCCAGTGAACAACATGCATACATGTATTTGTTTGAATTTTGTGCCACTATCTGTAAATTTAGCTTTATTTTAAAAATCGTATTCTTAGAATAACCCAAAAACTTTTATAACTCCCATACTAAACTTGGGCCTAGAAGACAGAGAAAAACATCTCGTAAGCTTTTAAGGAGTCTACGTGAAATACTCAACTGGCACAAAGATTATGAAGAGCGACTATTATATAGCCTAGTTTTCTCCCACCTATGTATTTGTTTTCTTGATTAAGGATGTCCCAGCTATAAACCTTAAATCACATAGATCAGTTCACTAACTATTCATCTCAGTTTCATGCCAAATTACCAAAACTCAAACAACAAAACCCAGCAGAACAGATGCAAAATAAGTCTTAAAGTAAACTCAGTTGCCTATGAATCGTTTCTGGACTTGGAAGATGTCTACTCACATCAAAATACACATTAAATACTTAAGTATCACAACAGATATCCACATACTCTCGAAAGATAAGCGTTCCAATTCACGGACTTGCAAGCTCATTTTCCTTTTTGTAACTGGCTAACTGATCTCTGAATTACGCATCATATTTCTCTACCAGTTCTTTAATGACAGATGAGAGAAGTACGTAAGATGACTGAAAAAGATTAACAGTATTTAAAATTCAAATTTCTCCCCATCTAGAAAAGCTTCCATCTCTTCAGTCAACTTCATAACATACTGTCAAATTAACATTCTATACATAAGTTTTCTGCTAGCTTTACAGTAAAGAGAAATTTATTTCCTGCTTACCTCATTATTGAAGGAACTGTCTTCAATCTTCTCAGTTTCTGCCTCTGCCAGGGGGTTTTTCAGGGTCTGCAAGAACAGTGCAGCTTTCCTTTTGCGCTCTGCTTGTAGCTGCTTTTCTTTTGATTCTTTGGAGGCCTGTGCAAGCTTCTCTCTTGCTGCAGCTGCTAATTTATCCTCTAGTTTCTGCTTTGCTAAAAAAAACAATTAAGCATAGAGTGAGTCACGCTTGGGGAACCCCAATACAAACAACCAAACATCCTCTCCAAACATTCTCAAACTTTTCTAATACATCCATTCAAAGACATAATATGGGCATATCAACTTGAAATTATGAAATTCCAGGCATCTTAATTCACATACATAATTTACTTGATGAAAAGCAAAAAGGTGAAGTAAAAATTTTTAAGCTTCAAGAAAGTGACATGAAAATCCAATCCTGAAAATTCAGGATACTTTTGCTTTTATATTTACAAAAGCTGTCTAAAAAAGTTGTACAGTAAATTCAGAAGCTTGTTCTTGTACTTGTTCAAGCGATGCAAACTCTCCATTTTGCTCTTTCCACAGATCTGGTCTTTACCTTACATTTTCCAGCCCTATTTACATAAATCTTAAAATGTTTACACAAAGGGCTGCTCCAGAAACTTTCAGAAACTGTTTCACTATTGTTACAACCAACAGTTATTGTTATGCAATTACAGAAAAAGAATAAGCCAGTTTATTTATCTATGCACTTAATGGATATTTTGTCTAACCTTACACTTCTACTTTTGTGTTCTGTGCGTGTACAAGACAACTGTTTTTATTTTCAGTTTTACAGCTTTTCCAACACACAACTTTTTCCAAACATGTTTTACACTTCATTTTTATTATCACACAAAATATTTCATATTTTCTTTAAACATGTATCACCATAGCATACTTTGTGCTACTGAAGTTTACAAAATAACTGCTACTTAGGAGCAAAAGAAAACCATTTTGAAAATGAAAAATTAAATTCTTGTGGCATACTCATAGTTGTAAGAGAAATATTAAGTTTTTAAGCTTGTAAACACTGACAGCATCTCCACTTTATACACTCTCGGCTGTGAAACAGCCTTAGGGAGGAATAGGGGAAATTTGATCCCTTTAAAAGATCATTTCATTCAAATTCACACAGCATACCCTTCTGCCCTTACATACATAAACACAGTAACAGGAAAACCCCATAGAAAGTCTTAATGGCATTGCATTATAAGAGTAACAAAACATCAACAAGGTGATATCAGTCTATATGGGAGTGCTAGATAACTGAAAAACAGCTTGAAGCATTTCATTGTTCTCTGAAGAAAATGAGAAGCCCACATGCCTTTTTCTGGGCTCTGTTAATGCAATCTGGAAACTAGAAGCTTAATGTTTTACTCGGAGGCTGTAATGGAAAAACAAAATAAAATTCAGAAAGATCATGCATTCGGGCAAAGTACACAGCTCCAGTGTGTTACAAGTTTGATTTTAGCTGAGCAACCAATGAAGATTTCATTCTTAACAACAAGCAGGAAACTGTGGGAAAAGAATTCCGATTCCTGTTAACATGACATAGTGAAGATTCAAAATACCTAAATTGCCACACTTGTTCACATGACAGTTTTATAGTTTGCCTGAAGGACTCAATCTTTCACTTTGTTTTCAGTGTAACATGGGATACCTTGTTTAGCTTCCAACTCCTCCTGTGAAAGCTGAGGTTTTTTCTCTTCAGCAGCAGTACAAGGAGCAGCGACAGCTGTAGTATGGTTTGAAGCGCTATTAGCAGTCTCTTGGCCTTCCTTGCCCTCTTCTTCCTCCTCATCACTGTCATCATCTAATTTAACACGGTTTTTCTCCAAAGGAAGAAGGTCATTTTCTTTGGCCTTGATTGCAAAGCTTATTGGAGCAAATGATGCTGTGAATGAATGGGTAAGATTTTACACATGATTAGACTACAGTAGAAAGCAGGTTGCATTTCTTCACTTTATCCATTACTCATGCAGACTACACCACAAAAAAAGAAACTTGTATCATCCTTACATTATTCTAATTATTTTGGGGAAACGGACAACACAATCTTTTTTTTTTCTTTTTTTTTTTTCTTTTTTTTTTTTTTTTTTTTTAAACAAACGTTGGAAACTTCATTTGCCCTGTAAAGATCTATCTCAAAGTCTTTTTCTAATACTTCATTAGCAGCAGGGAAAGAAAGGTACTCTAAACCATCCCAGGTATTACGTTTCCTGAGACAAGATAAATAATTTCACATTCTGTCCAAATAAATTTTTGTTTCAGTACTTCTTCTTTTCCTAAATGGACAATCTACTCTTCCAGGCTTAAAATGAAAACGCTCTGTACTCAGGCTCCTATCTGACACACTACATTATCATGTGGTCCCTTATGTTTCCTTCACACTAAATCGATGGTTTGTACAACAGTAGTATTTGGCAGGCTCACAGAACAGTATTTAAAGACTTATTTCCATTTACAGGAAAATTAATTACTTTGGGGAGTTAACAACATTTCATTACAGGAGATAATGCAAAAGCTAAGTACTTCTCCCCAAATGTCTTCGTATGTCTTGCTGGAGCAAGACTGGTGGTCAACTATTCAAGTAGCACCTACTACTCCAACACAAAAGGACAGCACAACACATTCATGCCAGCACATTCAACCGAAAAAGAATGCCTGTAAAAAACATGGAATACCACAATAAAAAGGAAATTGTGGATCATTTCAAGCTAGGTTGTATTAATGGATCTTCAAAAAATATTAAGCATAGCTAATATATAACTATATTTAAGTCTGAACTAATCCTTTTGCCTCACAGAATTTTCCTTGGAAAGTTTTTTGAGAACCATTTTCTGAAAAAAATACAGAATTAATCTCCAGACCATTTATTCAAAATGCAACTTCTAGGAATAAAGAATGGAATTTCTCACACATCTCAAGCAAAACAACTTACTACCATACGGTCTGCTGCAATATTTATCTTTCTCAAGACGCCTTTTGCATATATATCCTGTAAGATTTCAATTAGGGAAATTTAAATATGATAATTAAATTACATACTAAGGTTTATAAAATATCAGCTTTGCATCTTGTAATTCTGGGGTAAGGAAACAGGCTCAGAAATAAAGAAATCAAGAAATTCAAGAGAAGAGATTATAATAGTGATTTTCCAACATTTTCATACAACAAAACAAATCCTAAAATGGGATTTTACTCCCTCAGAGGCAGAAGAAAAATCTAGTACGGATGTTATGTCTGTCTTGCAGCCAAGTACTGTATTTAGGTTACAAAAAAGTGGGATTTGTACCATATTAGAGGAAATGAAAATAAGTTTATAGGAATAGGATTGTCATGAAACGACTCACTGGTTACATTCCATCACCCAAACTTGAGCAGATTATTATTATTAAAGCACAGGCTCCAGTTTGCTATTTATTAATAACACAACAACAAAAAATGATATCACTTTCTGTTGTATATTACATTGTTTTAATCCTTATTAAGGGAAGATTGCTCCTTCTCTGGGGAAGCTACTCAACCTGCCCAGAGAAGAAACTGCAAAGTATGAACAGCCAGACAACCATGACAAAGAGCTTGGAGCTTGCACTCCATGAAGGGAAAGAAATGCCAGTGAGGAGTAGGAAGAGAGAAGAATTCCAAGGGACCACGGGGAGTAGATAAACTTATCACCAATTAAGAAAGCCACTGAAGTGGCAGGAAGGCAGTACCCATCCACAGGAACACAGGTCAAGAGTGTTCTTCCTGTTTCAATTTTTTCAGTGGCTTTCAGTTCTAGCTAAAAGATTTAAGTTTCTAGTTTTTACTGAAAAGAAGAAATTTTAAGATATCTTTTCCCTATAGGCCAGGAAATCAGTTGGCAGGTATAAAGAATCGCTTCTCAAACTCAGGACACTAATAGTGTGTTAGCTGACTTTGACTGGCTTCCAAGAGATCCTCCCATTTTGTCCCTCTGCTGCTATGACTGCAAGAGGAAAAAGATTCCACTTATACATGAAAAGGGTCTTTTTTTTTTTTTCCAGTATGACTAACATCCAACATAAGAAGACTGAGCAACTGAGTAATAAGCCTAGCGTACTTCCTCCATATGTATGGTTTCAAATAAGAATACTGCTTTTATTCAGAAGGAATAACATCTTTCTTGCAGAGCTTGTAACTGTCAAGTTTAAAACAACAAAAATAAGATTCTACTGGGGTCACTGATGAAAGCCTTCGAGTTTGCACAAAACTGAAATAAAACGATTTATTCTGTCAGACCATAAATACCTGACAGTCTGATAAGAAAGAAATATGAAAGCAAATTACTTATTTCAGTCCTTTGTGATGCTTCCAGTGAAAATATTTTCTGCATGATGACATTATTTTCCCTACTTCCCCCTGCCTGCCCCCTCACCTTTTTTTTTTTTCTCAAGTATATGCTAACAAATATTTTCATGCCCAACAAATCATGCTAACATACCTTTCACCAATTTACCGTCACTGACAGTTTTAGAAGGAGGAACATCCTTTTTAGTTCCTGGAACTCCCTTAGCACTTGGCTCAGATGTATCTTCAGGTGCATGTTCATCTGCAAACTGAGTCTCACTTGGTGTATCACCAGCAGTATCTCTTGGACCATCTTCAGATGAAGATACTCCCTTTTCAAAAGAAATGTGCAAGTTTACTAACTGGGTAGTTCATTAAAGAACTAATGCAGTGTCTGTGGAGCTGCAATTTTGCCAGCCTTTTCAAAAATCACACTATCATCTAATCACATAACAGCTAATCTTACATCAATAAGCACTCATGACCAAAAGTCTGCTTCTTATAAATAATGCACTGCTTCATGTAAACCCACAGGCTGCAAAAACTACAGACCTACAGTAAAAATGTGTTGTTCTTTTACATTGAAGAAAATGTTCTTCAGCTGGTACACTTTTGCCATCAACTGTTTTAAAAATTATGCTTTTAAAATTAAACCCTAAAAGCATATACTTTTTTTCCAAAGTATATTCTTTTAGGTCCTGATCTCCAGGGTCCATGACAAAATCCATTAAAGTTAACTCACAGTGACAGAATGAAAGTTTATGATATTTTTTCCTAATGTACAATTGCATGATACCTTCTTTACAAAATCAAGTTTTACAGGGATCGACACAGGTTAACATGTTTGATTTGTTCCAACATTTTGCTGAAGAACACTGGGCCTATCAATGTTTTTGGTAGCATTAAACTGATACAGTACAGATGTGCTGAGATTTCCAAAAGAATAAGGGATTACTGGTTCTACTATTACATGACTGAATCATTCAAGACAACCTCTAAACTCACAGTATAAAAATTTTAAGAAGGATTTTGTAGAACATTAAAAATATTTACATGGTGAGTCAGGCTAAGGCATTAAGTAATTTAACATTTAAATGAGCCTCTCAATAAATTGGTTGCTTTCCACCAGCTGCTGTTAAGTATACTTAATGTTGAAATACTAGGTATTGAAGAGATCCTTTCATTGCTCCCTGCAGCCATTCCCTGACCAACAGAACTAATTTCTGAAAATCCTCGAAGGGGAAAAACACAAGGAAATCAAGGACTTCATCCTGTGTTTACTGAAGCCCGCAGTAGAATTTCTTATTAACTTTAATGGCCAAAAGGAGAACAATCAGTTGCATTAGTTCCCTATATGTACATTACTAAAACATAAAGACAATATTGAAATCATTATTCTAAAAAATTAAAGAGAATGGCACTATCTACAAAACCATGCAGTAAGAAAATATGCATTGCTACACATGACCTCAAGGGACTTAAACAAGTTTCTGCTTGCTTCTTAGCCGCACTCCTTTGAACACTTAAAATTAATCCTTTATTATTACACTTTGGCTAGTGTACAATTTCCCCCCAAAATAAATGTTAACAAATTCTTATTAATTATGTAACTATGAATTCAACCCAGTGGTTTGCAAATAAGAAATTCTAGAATAACAATCAGCATTGTGGTACAGGACAATTTTGCATGTAATTTATCAACTGAATAAGATCATATTTACGACAGCTTATCTTTAAAAACAGTGTTTTCAAAACATTTTTCACTATTAAAACAAAATATTAGACACAACTGTTTCAAACAGCAACTAGTATTGAATTTCTTCATTTTCCACAAAGTGATTTTGAGGAGTTTACCCACAGGCCTACCTTCTTCAGTTTAAGGCTCCCCAATCTAAGCCTTGAGATGACAAATGACATAGGGCCTAAAAAAAAAATAGCTCTTTCCCATGAAAAGTTAACATCAGATAATGTATTTCTGATACTTTTGCGATTTTCTTTTCAGTAATAGAACAATCTAATGAGATTAGCTAACATGAGAATACTTAAAAACAAGGATGCCAAGTCTGGGTATCATCTTCTAATAACACGGACTAGAAGCAGCAAAGCAAGCAGGAAACTGATGTGAGATTTTGAAGCTCCAACACTGTTTCAGTCAATCATGACAGGACTCTCTTTAACAAAACCTCCCTCAGAAAAAAGCACGTCAGAAAAGCAGTCTAGCTACTGTGCTACTGTTCTAGAAAGAACCATGAGGCATACAAGAAGGTTGTTAAAAAGCTATACCGAACCTTCCTGACAACAGAACACTAATCCCAACCCTACAAAGCTCTAAACCTCCAAAAGACATATATTCCCTTGTACAGAAAGCTGAAAGATTTTTAGCTTGCCATTTTGTATTACAACCACACTGAGTGGCTGCTCATACTAAGAAGCAAGAACTAAATATCACACCACCTCACATATCCTTATTTAAATGCTACACAAAACTAAAAAGCAACCAAAAAAACCGCATTCACATCCTTTGCTGAACAATTTCTCCATAATTTAGTCTTCCATTTTTAAAATGTCTCATGGTAACACAACAGATAAGTAAGTCCTTTTCTCACTTGCATTTTTAATATATGTACATACAAACACATCTGTACCTGACAGTTGTCACTGCTCTCTTTTTGAAGGAAATACTGTTTTTTAAATTCATAATAAGCATTATACTGGTGCCACGGTTGCAGGAACTCAAACCTGTTAAAAGAAAACTGAATATGTGAAAAAGCACATGAACATAGTAAATGTCAACAATCCTTTCCCATCTAATTTTCTCTAGCAAATGGAACACTATTTGATGTTTGGAAGCACTGTAACTTATGCTTAAGTTTCCAGAGGATACATATTCAGAGCATGTCTAGAGACATTTTTGTTAGGTTGGTTGTTCTGAGGATTTAGGCAATAATACTTTGGCATTACCTTTAAGTAGGTTCCTGAATTTCAATTGAAAAAAATGATAGTACTTCTCTTCTTGAGACCCACATGTCCTGGCAATATATTTAAAAATGAAAACCTCAACTTTTAAAATAGAATTTAAAAAAAATGTTTTCTCTTACCTGAGATCATTCTTGGCACGAACACTGGTTTCAAATTTTATGCCATTCCTAGCAACATACTCAGCTAGCTTATCAATAACAGGTTGAATATCTGGGGGTGGAGGTATAATGGCAACCACTGGAGCAATTGTGCTGAAAACATCAAAAGTACATCATTTTTATAAATAGAACAGAAATATCTTTCAGCCTTTTGCTTTAACAAAAACAACACTACATAGAGGTTTGCTCTCTGGGTTCATTATGCAGTTAAAATAACTTTTTTCATCATGCAAAAACTCCATAGTAACTGAGCAACAATAACCATGTACAATATCAAGACCAAAGTGGAGGTACTCAAAGCTGTATAAACGCTGGCGAATGTTACAGAGGAATCACCAGTAATAGAACTCTTACTAAATACTTCATATTGAAGTGCAGGAAAGAGACCCCTCCAACCAACAACCAAATCTATATGTGGTACCTTGTAGATGTTGTGGTAGAAGTCAACCCACTGTTGCTATCGGTTGTGTCTGGGGGAGGTGGAGGTGTAGTACCAGGGGGTGGAGGTACTGTTGCTACCCCTGTAGTGCTTGATACAGTCACCCCTGCAGGCAACGCATTGTAGTAGGTGGCAACATCTATTCCTGGAGGTGGAGGCGCGAGGCAATAGGTGCCATCAGGTAGCATATAGTAACTATAATACATGGCTGCCACAGTTGCTATAAAAAGACATATTTAAGAACAATGTTCTAATTAGAAGAAAAACACCCAATTAAAAAAAATTATTGCATCAATATAAACACACTGAAAACCCAGATTCACACAACAAACTAATAAATGGTACCTAATTTCTTGTGTTAAAATAAAAAAAAACACAAAGGAAAAAGGGGACATATGTATCAGGGTATCAGAATGTACGGGAAGTACCACTCATTACCTACAAATTTATAATATCATGAAACCCTACTGTAATGAAGGCTGCAATATAAATTTTAGTAGTGTCAAATGGTAAGTCCCATAAATGAAAGGGTAAGTTCCATTTCTATATTTAAGGAATTAAGGACTTTCAGAATTCTGAAATTTGAAAAGAATTAGAGACACATAAACCCAATAAAGTTTGAATTCACCTTTTCAAGTATCAGGATTTATAAAATTTGCAGGAGCTTTATACAAGGACTGCATTAAGCAGCTTCAAAGATAATGGAAACCAGACACATCCAGAGAAGTTAAGATAATGCTGCTAAAAATTCCATAGCAAAATTGATTCTTAAAAGAGGTTATAGACAGGACAGTGTATACTTTTATCTGAAATGGTTCAAGAAAAATCTAAGATTAAAGATTTAATAATACATTGGAGATAGGATAAAGTCTTGGTATTTCAATATCAGGCACAGAAAAAGCAGTTGAGCACACAGCTTTCCATATTGCTTGCTTATAATTTAAGCATATCATTGCTTTTGTTGTTCTTTTGAGAAAAAAATAAAATAGAATATCTACTCCTTTATTAAAGAATGCCCTCTGCAGCTATGGAACTTAAAAAGTTAGTACTCCCTCTCAGATATTGTAATGAGAAATATAATTTAAAAGATCAATTTTTAACTTTGAATCTTGCATAATCCTGAATTTTATTTTCTACATATAACATTGCACCAGTGCACAGAATAAAAGGTAAAATAATGAAAAATTATAGGAATTGACTGTAAAACAAGTGGGATCAGTGGGATCCTTCAATTTACATGATTTTATTTTTGCATATTTTTCTTAGTGTTAGTCACTCCAACAAAACTGTTCAAGGTAGATTTACCATCTGCATTTTGCTCAATATAGTAAGCTTTCTTAAATGGGAATCTCATGAATTACTTTATAGGACAGTTTTATACTTAACAGTGAAGGCATTCATTATGCTTCATTAATAGAAATTGATGGAAGTTATCAAAAAACCTTAAGAGTATTGTGCTAACCATACTCAAAGACTGAAGACTTGGCCTCCCACCTGCCCACCCCCTCCACACCTCTTCTGTTTTTCCTAAACAGCTAACACTTCGACAGATACTCAGTGGAAGACTGTACCTTCAAAGATTCAGAAGACCGAAAAAGAATAAATATCAGTTACAAATTATCAAGTATGAAGCTAAAGTATTTTCTTCCCACCAGCATCAATTCATCAAGATACAATTCATCAAGACACACCAGCAGCTGCCTAATCACAATGCACTTACAATCAGAAGAATATTCTGCTTGTGATGTCTGTACAGCTGCCCCATCTGTTGACTGTGGTGTAGACGAGTTATTATCTGATTGCGCTTTGCGCACCAGTGCTGCAAGTGGATGATCAGGGTCTACTACCTTCAAAGGCTGAAAAAATTTTGAGAATAGAAAAAAAGATTAAAGTTTGAAGTACATATTTAAAGTATGGTAGCATCAACCTAATTTGAAAAGCAAATTTATCTAAGTTAACAGACATCAATAATGTTGTCAAAACACTGAAGTTTACTGCTTTGTACCTCTCAATTCAGAATCAACTTTTTTTCTGAAAATTAGTGGAAAACAGAACAAAACAAAAAATACTTTAATTTAATGTGAACAGAAATCCATGACATACCCACTTTTTTTATTACTCTTACTCCTTTACTGCCACGGCAGGGATAAGACACAGAACCTGACTTGTCCAAATATCAGACAGCACCACTGTCATTCCTCTGAAAGCCTCAAATGTATACAATCATCTGTCATTCCCATTATTCCATCACTGATCAAACACAGAAAATAACTAACACATCAAGCAAAATTTACGTGTAGTACATTCTGCTTAAATATTATTCACTGAAGCTATTATTTCACGTCAACATTTTACCTACTAAAATCTAAAAAGAAAACACACTCTCTCAGCTTATATACAGAAGGCATTAAGTATCTTAATCTTCTCAGCTTCAATACAGGTTCTGTGGGACAAATCCTTGATTGATGCCCTCAATACCAGAGGGCACCAAAAATAGAAATAGAATTCCTTACAAATGGAAAAATAACAATTTATGTACTAGAAAAAAGGTAACTTGAAAGTTTACCAAAACAGACTTAAATTGCTAAGACAGAGTCTGGGGAAAAAAAAAAAAAAATCTTTGTTAATAAAAGATCTTAACACCTGCATATTAGAATTTTTGTTCCCATGAATCAGATGTTTTGCAAGGTAGAAAGTAATTTTAATAAGGTCAAGTACCTTCACGAGCTCTTCAAGCCTATTGCATTTTTTAGATGCAAACAGACTCGGATGCAGATAATTTCCATCATCATCATCGTCATCATCGTCTTCTTCTTCAGATTTGACTCTCGAGTCTAAATAAAAGCAATGTCTGAATTTTATTTAGGTTTGCTATGGATTTGTATTGGGAAAGAAAGATGGTATAGGCCAAGCACGCATTCTTAAGAAATTACTGTTTTCATAAGTCTGCTTATTCACAAAAACATAAATACAAGAAGATATTGCTAGCCATCAATAAAACTAAAACCTAAGTGCACAGACCAACTTTCCATTGGACTAGAGCTATACAAGTGTTTCTAAAAGCTTGAAGATCACAGAAGCTCTTGTATCTGAAAGTTTCCCAAAACAATCTTTTCTTTTAAAAACCTCCTCCAATTTATGCAAAATTTTGAATCATCACATCAATCTCGGCTGCAGGATAAAAGCATTGCCATTGCAATACACCAAAAAGATGTGGCTATTTCACCAAAAGAGACTAGGAGATATTTCAATGATTCACATCCTGAGGCCATCCATTTGACAAGCAACAACTTACGTTTTTTCTCATCCGCTTTATTTTCAGAAGGAGCAGCGTATCGTCCCTCTTTCATAGCCTTCTGAATGAATTTGTAGTAGGGATTGAGGTAGTGATCAAATCGCAAGAAGTCAAACTGGGAGTTGCGTGCTTGCTTGGCTTTTAGCATAATCTCAAACTGTGCTCCCTGCTTGCAGACAAAGTTTGCAGTTCGTTCTATAATAGCATGCATTTTTGCTGTTGGTGGCTGTGGGAGTAAAACGACATATATTTGTATTTTCATAAGCAGCTTTTAAAGTGTGTTAGAACTCCAAAAGGAGTTAGAAAGACCAGTAGTTCCCTGCCCCTCTTCTCAGCTTTCTCTAGCCACTCAGTTTCATAACTACTTCCAACTAGTGAAAGCATATCAGCACTAAAAAGACAAAAACAGTCCCAATCTCCCCTAGCTGCTCATTCATTTCCTTTTGCAAGATTCCCGCCTTCTATCAGCACAACTGTTTTTGCCATTGCACGCCAAACTGAAGAGGGGAACAAGTCCTGGTTGAGTCTGATGTAGTGAAAAAATTCTTTTAAGCTAGGTACATTCCACAGCCATACAGACACTTCTGCTGGCACAGGACAGAAGACAGATGTGTTCCTTGACACAGCAGTGACAACTTAAAGTGGCCCTAACTTACAATAACTCACGGTGCTCTGAAGACTCAACTTGTATGATCTACTTCCCAACAGCTGTTCTTTATTCTGTTATCACTGAATGCGCAACTATTCTTCCCTAACTAGAAAAGCTTGTTACTATGCATTTGCTTGGAAGTAATGTGTTGTATCTTAAGATCAACATATGAATTGCAATTCCTATGTGCTGTCACATTCCCTTAAAGAGTCATTAAACACCTCAGCAATAAAAGAAAAAAGAAAATTAATAAAGTTAAGCAGCATCCATCTATTTCCACTGCTGAAATCCCACGTAACGAGCACTGCCGTATCAATCCCAAGAAGTGAAAAAGAACAAAAATACAGCTAAAGAATGAACGAACTTCACCATTCACTGTCTTTAATTTCATATGCAGATAGCTCGGTTTTGTCTTGTGCTCAATGAACTGCAGAAACACATACTTCATGTGCCTATAAAGACTGAAATGTCACATTAACGGTTTGTTTTAGCTTTGCATTTTTATTGGTCCAGATACAGAAGTATGTTGCAAACCTCAGAAAATCTTTTTCAGAAGATTGGAAGCACACAAGACAGTGGTGCTCTATTTAGGGAAAAAAGTCTGAACGCGATCAAACAGCACAGTTTTTGGCTGACTGGATCCTTTACTAGAACACATTCAATATGGAAAATAATAATTTATTCCACGTTTTACTTGTCCCTCTAAAACACTACCAAAGATTATTTTAATTAGATGCCATGAAGTTCTCAACAAACTGATACTGTGCGTAGCCAGTTTCATGATTTAATCATACATCAAGATTCTCTACTTCTGTGGTTCTTACACAGAAATACAAAACACTTAAGGCCCAGAGATTCATAAACAAAGCTGCAAATTAGCAAGGAAGTTCAAAAAAGAACGTATCTGAAATTACTGTCTGGTCTTGTATTTGAAACTGACACCACTATAAGCTCTGGAAAACAGGCACTATGAGTATTAATGTGCTTTTAATTGGCTTCTACAATTACTAATACCACTGATCTACAACACTTTACAAAGTGAAAAACAAATGGCAGAGATGCAGATATCATAGACATATTCTAGTTTGTTATTACATTTAATAAAAACACTAAACTGAGAACTGCTAAAACTTCTGAAAAAGTACTTGCCAGAGCAGAGAAAAAACCCTTCTGAAAAATACTCCAATGACTTAAGTGCTGTCTGTGTTTGTAAATACTCACTAACAAAATGTATTATAAGATTGTAAAGAAAAGTAGAGGAAGTAAAATTAGAACAAGTAAAGTTGCACATTAGATTTGTTAAATAGCTCTTATATCACACAAAATACAGAACAGGATAAAAATTTTCAATTAAAAGCTAATGAAGTAGAAAAACGCTCCTACAGAAATACTGTGTTCACTATTAGTTATTCTAATAGAGTGCTTTGAATCTTTACTGGCCAAGGTTGTCAGGTTGAGAAGGCAGATCAAATATAAATTAACACTTTCATGACCATGGTATGATCATGGAGAAAGAATATTATCTGACTTCCCAGGATCTTTTATGAAACTTGAAATAAATTGAATATCCTCATGGTTACAACTGTACTCAAGCAGGCGACTGTTCAGCTCCCTTCAGGAAAAATACATAAGCTGCAATTAAGTTTACAGTTTACTATGTAGCAAATTCTGGTAACACCACATGAAGGAAAGCACTCCTATATGCTAATACTTTCAAGTTACTCCAGAAATTGCTAAAAATAAACTCTTGCTTTTCTCCTTGAATAGGCTAGTCTTAAACACAGCCTTTATATTTGATCACTTCCTCCCCCCTTCAGACTGGGACTCAATTAAAAAGAATCCAGAAAAAAATCTTGAACAGCAGCAATATGTTGGTTTAATGGTCCTTTCCATTTGGAATGTCAACCTTGACATCTCAGCAAGTATCCATTCCAAGACAACTCCTTTTTTCTACATTATCTAAAATAATATCACAAGTGATACTAAATGCACTTAGCGTAAGCACTGCAATAATTTCAGTGTGAAAAGGAAGATTCAAGAGAGTTGATAAAACACAAGAATTCAAGAAAGAACATTTGAAATTAAGCTATTATTTTAGAATCATTTAAAATGTACCACACTAAAGTTAATGGGGGGGGGGGGGGGAAATCAGTAAATCATGATAAACTCCTTGAAAATTGACAGAAATGTAGGCTGCGTTAAATGTACACACATACCAGTTCCACATCAGAAGGTACGTTCAGTCCCGGAGGGGCAACAAAAGGTTCTTCATTTTCTTCTATGTTTTCTGTCTGAGCTGTTTCTACAAGAAATGACAGAATAAAATACTATAGGATAAAACATGTCAAAGTACCCAAATGTTAACAAAAAATTATTAAAATAAGGTATATCTAAAAGGATGTGCAATCAAGGAATTTCTCAAATGAAGCCATAACCAGCATTTGCACTGAAGACATTTAAAAACGGTTCCTCTCCCTGATGTTATGCGCAGTTTATTTAAGATTGTATAAATTATGTCTTAATAGAGGTATTAGGAAGAACAAAACCCTATAAACCTTAGCCCTGAATACAGTGCTGAAGACAAACAAGTGTCAAATCAAATAGAAAACATTCATTTTCATAAATATTACCTTTTGTTTTTACATGAAAACCCACGCAAAATTAAGGGGAACCAGAAACGTTCCTCTGAAAATATTTTGCTTTACAAATTTTACAATAATTGAAATGGAAAGTTTAGTTTTTAAAGTAACTTTTAGTATTATCTATTCCACTAGCTTTAAGAGAAAACGTATTCCAGTTTCATCCTAACAAATCAGATAGCACAAACTGCATGAAAACCTGACTATGGGAACTACGGACACAGACAGCAAAACAGCCTAATCATGCATGAGATGTCACAGCAATTACTGCATACAAGCTCTTACCCATGCGAGTGTTAATTTTTTTGCTGCTGTTTGGCAGGTTTTTTTTTTTCAAAAAAATGAACTCAAATAGTTTAACTCCACAAAGGCACACCGAAATTTTAGCATCAAGGAAAGGAGGACAAAGCACCGGACAAAGCAGAATAGGACTGGTTCTTCTGGCAGCAGCTCCAGCTAACACTTGAAGTGTTCACAGAACTACAGCCTGTAATTCACATTACTGTTATCTGCATCTTCCAATACTGGATTTTACTGTACTGTGACTTATAAAAAATGAATTTATAGTCCTGTATTATTGGAAATTGTTACCATATAGAATTCTATTAAAAGTCTGTACAATTCAACTACAGCAAAACACAATGCCAACGTTTCTATCTCACTTTTGCCCCAAGTACTTTTTCCCCAAGTACTACCAGAAAACGCCCCTTTGTTATCCATCATTACTAAAAATTTTCTAGAAGAGAAGAGTTTGGTAAGAAAGCTCATAACTGAGATAATGTTCCAGTGACCTGCTGTAAGGATCTCTACTTCTCATCAGCAGCACTGAGAATTCTCACATTACACCACAAGATTTTGTAATAGCTTAGCATGACACTTCTATGCTGCATCAAATTAACTAAATAGTAACTTTTTGGAAGACTGGGTAGTTATGTCTCTCTTTGCCAATGACTAAATCGTCACATTTTAGCATTATTCCTAAAAATGACTTCACTAAGGCTGAAATACATTATTCTAGATATCTCATCATTCTAGGAAAGAAAAATAATGTGGAGCACCCCAGATACAACTTGAACTCAAAACAGCTTTCTCACCAAATGAAACTGGAATTTTTATTTATTCCTTACACATCTGATCAAAGGTAGATTCTGTAACATTATGGCACATTTCGCACAGTTTTGCAAAGGTCTCCTTACAATACAGACACCCTATAAGGTTCAGCAGATTCCCTTTTTAGTGCCCAATAGAGAGGGGGCATTCACCTTTTTAATCTCTATACAGTAAAGATGGGGGAGCCAAACTACAAACATGTTCCTCTCTATCATCCCCAACTTTTAAGTAGGCTTATCCCTATATATACACAGATCCACATGACATAAAAAACACCCCTATGACAAGAAACACTCAAAAACTGTATGTAAAGAGAACTTAGAAACTATTTCGTTATGGAATCTACCAGACAAATGGGAATAAAACAAATTAAATAAACGCCAGAAAAGACAATGCAATTCAGCATAAGTACTGAAGATTACAGAAGAAACCCTTGGTAGAATGCAAGCAGCATGGACACTGCCCTGACACCACCTCTCACACACAGCCGCAAAAAACACGTAATAAGCCTTAGCACCTAAAATGATCCTGCATGGTAGCACACACCTTGGTAAAAAAAAGCAGATCTCATACCACGGTAATCACTAGTATGTAGTTAGACAACTCAACTGTAAACAATCCTAACTTTACTAAGACATAGTTCAGTAACACTTGAAAGCTTCCTTAAGACTTCATGTTAAAATGCAAAGTTATCACAATTGAAGGGGGGAACATGAGAACCTGAATTCTGCATTTTTTAAGATCACAGAGAGGGGCATGCTACATTGAAGACAGACTCATTTATTAAGATGACAAAATCTAAACTTAAAAAATATAAATTCTTGTCAATTACTATTCTTTGTTCGTAATGATCTTTTCCTTCTTGACCAAGAAACATAATGTTAACAGACAGCTATGTGATGAACTACTAGTTTTCTCTGAACAGGAATCTGCAAGACAGCAAAATTAAATTTCCTATCCTGACTACTGTAGTATTGACTGTGCCATGGCAGGAAAACATTTAAGCACATCAAGAGCTAAGTTTGCAAAAACTCAGTAACACAGTTCGATAAAGACTTTGCTGAAATGCTTTGAGATTTTTTACTTGCATTTTAATGAAACACATATTTTCAACCTTCAACTGGAAGTGAGAGACACAGAGGTGCTATGTTCTTCCTCTAAATTAACCCTTGCTTTTTTCACCCCTTACCTCTTTGTTTTGCAGGCTGATGCTCCTCCTCCTCAGTGGGTTCTGAAGGGTCATAATAATCACTGCCATAACGGAATCCCACTGCATGATAGGTACCATCCTCTGCCAAAGCTTCACTCAGTCTTTTATATTCCTCCTCTTGAACAAAAATGCAATTAACAACCATTAGAACATATTTAAAAGCTAATTTGTTAAAAAAAAAGAAAAAGTAATATTTCTTACTTTAGTTTTTAAATGAGAAGTTTTCACCTAATCATTTGAACTGTTATTAAAAACTGAATAGAAAAACACAGCATGTACATATGCTAACCATTTATTTCTTCCTGAAGAGATAAAGGCTGCGGATTAAAACATTCTAATGTAATTATGCATACCAGAGCACAGAATGTCATTTATACAACACTAAAAAAGAAGCAGAATGTGTTTATTTTGGGTTTGTTTGGGTCTGAAATCCCAGGCTGCCCTCAGAATCTGGGCAATTTCTGTGTGGATCTATATTTAAACTATCCTGAGGTCCTCTCACATACGCAAAGACTCCCGTTTTTCGAATCCACTGGGTACTGTCAAGATAACATCAGAAAAAGAGTATAAAATTAGGAGTAAATTTAATTTCATCATTATTTATTTAAACATGTGCTAAACTCAGGAAGTTTCCTTGAGCAATACCTTGCCTCGCCTCCTCCTCAAGCAAGTCCGTATGCAAGGCTAAATACCTCTCTTCATCACAGAGGGCTTCTATTCTAGCTTCTTCTTCAGACAATTGATAATCTCTGTTCCACGTGGAATATTCAGCATCATATTCAGAAAGGTCATGCAGGTGACCACGCCCATCGTACCTGCAAGATGAAACAGCTGGTCAATGCAAAAAACTTAGGGCTTAGGTTTATGCGACTAAATACTTACCCATTAAAAATGAAAAAAAGATACTTATATGTTAAAGCATATTTCCTTTTAGAAGTTACGTTTAATTTTGCTAATCATTTGTCACCAACTATCGAAAATTTGTTTAATAGTCTAAATTCCTCTCATAGAAACTAATAAATTATTACAATTAAAGGCAAAGGTACCCTTTTAATAGTTTAAGTGGGATCCATTTCCTTAACAGCTCTTACCGTACGTGCTTCAACCAACCAATCAATGTCACTTGCATAATACGTTTTTCTGGAAAGTCAAATAGTTTACATTCACACAAACCCGAATACATAAATACCTATCCGTAAGAACCAAACGGTCGAAATTTCCTCGCTTCTTTCTGCTAGTCCCGAACTCTCAGGAGATATCTTCATCATAGAAACTTGCGTCCATTGGAGGTAAAATCATGGCTAGGCTCGGCCCCTAGCCATTTGGCTGAGGAAATAAGTTCTGGGTTATGTGATAGAGAGACACACATACATAGGAACAGTAACATATACATGCAATTTAAGGAGGTTCACCGTAAAAATGGCAAAGATCAATGGCGTACAGTTCCTTTTTACTAAGCAGAAACAATTTTATTTGCAGGAAAAGCACTGCATTGGGATAACGTTTATGCATCAGTAAGAGAAACTGATTGAAAAGTAAAACGACAGTAAACTCGACTCCGCTGAGGTGTCTTCCCACACACAACTCTTGACTTGTGCCAACTTGCTAGACCAAAAACAAAGAAAGTAAATACTCTTATAGCAAAAAGTTAATGAAACATGTAGGTCTGGTTAATCAAGCTCTGTCCACAGGCAAACTTCAACCCATGTCTTCTCATAGCAATGTGCTTTTCTCAAAAAGGAGAAAATGAAGACTTCCTGCTGCTGGAGATAAAAAGAATCTAAGCTTCCAAAGGAGTTTATAAGATTAGTAAGTGCAAGCTACCTTAACTTACAAATGTAAGTTATTTGGATTTTTCAGTATCATACGTACATACATGCACATACTTAGCTTTCGCTCCCAACAATTTCTGTAATGACTGTAAATTGGGTTACTGTTGCACAGGACCACAAAAATGGCCCCTACCTACTAACGAAATCTGTCACAAAAGTGATCTGGGTTAGAAGTGTGCATCATAACACTTCCATTCTCACACATGTCAGAAATTAAACATGGCTATAAACATTTATGGTTGTTTTTTCATGCCTTCATGTTTTTTCCAATTTAACAAATTAATTTCAATCATAAAAATCATTGATGGCATAAACCCCAAAATAGTACAAGGGCATTTCTTTTTATTCCAGTCTTATGGAAGGAAATGAAAAGACCTTCCCTTACTGCTTTTTTCCCAAGCCAAATACAGTTGCTAAATCAAAACAAGAAAAATCATGTATAGCAGCAAAATAATGATGAAATTGAGGGAACAAATATCTATAGTATGTCATGTGATCCTTTTCAAACCAAAATCCTTCCATCTTTCCAACTGAGGTTTTCAGGGTCAGCCACAACTCTTAAATTGTACTTCCAGTGCTCCACTCAAATATACACAACCTGACCTCCCATTTTCCCTCTCTCCAAGAAAATATTCAGAAAATTCATTCTGAACAAATTTATTTCTAAATCCCACCCTGCACTTCTGAAACAACTTAAGAGACCAGAAAACAGATTCTATCATTCTCTCTGCCCATCAACCTGTGCCTACTGCAAAACAACCAAAAAAAGCCACGTCTGACATAAAATTTGAAAAGCAAGCATCCAAAACCAAAGCCATTCTACCTAATACAGTGAATCATGGCACTAGGAAAATGTAAATAGGCCAAGAATTGCTTTTGGGGTATGCCAGCAACAGCCTGCAGCCCGATTACGTAGGAGAAGTAAGAAAACCCCATTTTCCCTAAGGTGGATAAATACCTTTCCGCTCCCCACACTGCACCCTTCACGCTTAGAGAATATATAAAGTGCCTAGTAAGTATTCCCATGCAATAAGGCTCCCTTGGTTTCCAAGTGAGAAAAGATGATGTTTGTGGTTTGCATTGAAAAGGAACTGAATATACTCACTCTCTGCTCCATTCTGTAAATCCTACCCTAATAAGTGGAGCAGAAAGATCCAACGCACAGACTGCCAGAAGGAGGGGAACCTCCCAGCACTGCTGGAGTGGGGAACCCCAAGTTCCCGCTGCTGGGGGGACGGACCTGAAGCGTTACAAAACCAGCACTCAAAGCACTCTACCAGGAGGAGCTGCCCTCCCACTCTGCCAGTGAAGAAGATCCCCACACGTCTGCCAGTGTGAGCCCTTTGCTCATCCCCCACCCTCAGTTGCCCACAGCATAAGGAGGGGGGGGAAACAGAAAGAGGCTATAACAGGAGATGTCACAGCAGAGTCTGGGGGTTGTGTTACACCGACCTATCGATCATGATCTTGGGGTCTCCCATCCAAGGAATAAGGTGTCGCCCCTGCTCCTGGTACTGAGCCTTCTCATCATCTCGAAACAGCTTGCAGGCATAGCCGAACACCAGCAGCTCCACACGGCTACTCCCACCTCCACCTCCTCCTCCTCCTCCACCTCCTCCGGGGGGCCCGGGGACCGCTCCCCCTCCTGACAACAACATTAGGGGCGGCGGGCCTGCTTCTTCTGCAGTCCGTCGAGAACCTCCGACCCCTCCGTACATCACCAGGGGATGCAGCGAGGAGGAGGAAACTCGCAGTAACAACGACTGTCCGAGAAGCGAGTCCCCCAGAAGGCCGGGCCCGCACTAAACTCCCCAGCTCCAGAGCACCACAGTCGCCATCACCCGAAACAAAATGGTGACTATTCCGCTTCCGCTGGCGGAGCGGCGGCTCAGCGGGCTTCCGGCAAGACGCCGATTCGCGCTGGTTTTGGCAGCCCGAGTGTGAAAAAGAAGGAAAACGCGGAGCAACGCGGCGAGACTCCGCGCCACCGTCGGGGCAGCGCGGAGTCCGGCGACAGTGGCAGGCTGCCAGACGAGGACTGTGATGCCGCGGCCGTGACGAAAGTGCGAACAGAGGGAGGGGGAGGAGCGGGGGGGGCGCCAGGGCGGGAGGGGCGGGGCGGGGAGGGGAGGGGCGGGCGGCTCCGCTGAGGCGCGCGCTGGGCGGGAGGGGCGCGCGGCTTGTCTGAGGCGCTGGGCGGGAAGGGCGCGCGGCTCGTCTGAGGCACGGCGCGTGCCTGAGGGGAGCTGTTCGGGTCCTGCCGCGACCCTGCGGCTGGCTGGGGCGGGGAGTTTGGACGGTTTTGTGGTACATCTCAGCTGAAATGCGCACACAAAGTTTAAAAAGAGAAGAAGGGAGGTCGCGGAGGCTCTACGTGGGGCAGGGAGCCGCGTGTGCGGTGTCTGGCATACCGCTGAGGTGTAGCAGAAAGCGGGGAGTCACCTCAGGCCGCGAATGGGAAGTTCAAGGGGAAGGTGGGCCTGGGAGTCAAAGCAGGAAGGGGAAAGGCTGTGGCGCTGAGGAAGATTTTTCAAAAAAATTGAGAAGTTAGACTATTTTTGCTAAAATTATGTAATCTACGCCAAAATTTTCAACATTGATTGCCTCAGGATTATTATTTTTGTCACTCTTCAAGAAGTATGAAGGAACGTGTTGTTTTGCATATGTTACAATAAAACTTTGTAATGAAGCATGCCATGTTTTGCAGTTCACAGTAGGAGTTAATCCATAGCCTTTGTTCTGAGAGATTCTGGATGCCCGTGAATACAGGCAGAGCTGCTGGGGTTTTCCTGTGTGACCAACCTACTGGCATCATTGTACACAAAGGAATGAAACACGTAAAACAGTGTGAGAAAAGCAATGCACAAGCACTGGAAAAGAGATGGATAGCTTCTGTCAGCATTTAGAAATACCTGCTGCCATGTAAACTTACTGAAGGAGGAATCTAGAAACGTCCTTGGATGCATCTCTATTCATCTGGAATCATTAAATTGAAAATAATACATGGGGTTTCCACAGTACCTCAAAGTGAACTACAGAATCTGAGTAAACATTATAATGATGCTTTTAGGTAATTGTGATGCATATACAGTTCCACCTGCCATTCCATGTCCTAGAAAAGACGGTTAAAAATCTACTAAAGTTAACATTTGTATCCCTCACAATGAATATGTGGAAGTTACCAGTAATTATCTGATACTTCAAAGCTACCAGTGAACAGATCTGCTAAAGGTAGATGCTTCAGACATATCTTACCGTTTTATAAAAATAATGACTGAGTTGTTTTAATGAAGAGAGAACTTCTAAGTGTAACACTCACCTTTGAGAAACAAAATACAGACCTGAACACCAAGGAGACAGGTGGGAACACACTTGAACGTTGTGCAACAATTTTATACCATCTAGGAAACATCTGGAGTAAAGAAAAGAGCAGAGAAAACAATAGAAAGAACTCCAAAAAAAAAATGAACAGTTTTTGTTGGGGAGTATAAGAAAGCAATTGAACATTGATACTTGGCGAGGATTTTGTGACTTCCGTAAATCTTGTGGTAATGCAAATAATTCAGCAAAAAGATATTATGGCACAAAAATGGCTCTGTGCAGTTGAAGTGGCAGTGTGATAAGAGAACTTCAGATCATTTTACTGGGATAGCAGTATTTGAGATAAGGACATGAACTGTGCATGAGTCAGATAAAGGACAAAAATGGAAATCTTAGTTACAAAGAATGCAATTACAGAAAGATGGAGGGAGTATTTTAATGATCTCTTTAATGGTGAAATGAATAAAAGCGAAAAAACAGCAATTTTCCAGCCAGCTGAGCCATTTGCAGCAGAACTAAGAGGTGACCAGAACACCCAGGAACAATAAAGCACCAGGTGTTGATAATGTTCCCACTGAATTATTAAGAACAGGAGGGGGTAAGACTTCAAAAACTAATTTGTGTTAGTTTGGTGGTTTGAAAATAATGTAAAGAAATGAAAAAGGGGAACCACATGTATATTTCTGAGAAAGGGGACAAAATGAAACCCAAATGTTATTCCAAGCACACAGGAGATATGAAACCTGAAGCTTGGGAATTAGAGACCCTGCAGAAAGCAAAGCATAAGATGGGTAAGCAGTTCCATACAGAAACACATGCAATTTTTCAGTAACTAAGAAGCTATAATTTGGGAATGGGATTTGGTATAAGTTCAAAGAACAGGCTTGTAGTCTTCTATATTGGTTATAAGGAGACAAAACTGTATATGAGAGAGCTACCTTAAAGGATTTTGTTGATCAACACGAGCACAATGTTTTTTATAGTAAAAATAGAAAGCTTGCATATCGCTGTATTAATATTGACATCGGCACTCTTGAACTATTCAAGTAGGTTTGCTATTTTTGTAGAAAATGCTCTGCTTAGTCAGGCTGGAGCCAAGATCTAAGCTTTTTTTTTTCTTGGTCATCATTTGTTCATTATGGAACTTGACATGAACCCGTGCTGCCGTCAGACTTCTTCATTCTATCTCAGTGGTGTCTTGTAACAAAAAAGCTGCCGTATTCTTTAGGGAAGGATGCACAGAACATGGGAGGTTTCCTTGAACGCTGAAATTGTACATAATTATTCTCTTAAAGAAGATATTCCCTAAATTATCATGACTTTTTGGGCAGATTTTGTTACTTGTGCCATTACTGTAGCATCCACATGTAAAACATGAGGTAATTCCAATCAAATTGAATTGGAATCACATTTTAAATACAGAATTGCTGTATAACAGCAGCTAGGTAAACAATTTATGGGTATGTTAATGACTGCGATATGTAACTGGCTGCATTAATGACTGGGTGCAGAGCAGTGCTTAAGGATTTCCAGCTCTTTTTAATTATAAGCTTGCTGTAATTCATAGCATAGTTGCTCACTTTATATCCAGAGAGTTACTTACCTCTTGTATGAGTTGTATAAAGATTCTATTTACCTCTCTCTTAAAAAACTGATGTGAAACCCCCTCTCTTCTTTTTAGCACAGTGGTTTTGTCTATTGACCGCCTTTCTTATTCTGGCATGTTACACAGATATGCCATGTATCCCTCGGTAGGGTTTTTTTCCTTTGTGTTGGGGTTTTGTGCGTGTGTGTATTTCACAGCCTGCCAATTTCTGTGACTAATGTATTTGGTTACTGTCTTCAGGCTAGAGGATTCCTTTCTTGAGGGTGGTTGTAAGAAGCAAAGATACACTTAAACATAAACAGAAAACAGTACACAAAGCTTGTCCCTTTTTCCTTCCCTTTGCTTTCTCTTTTCTTTATTCAAAACCATCTTTACTGTTGTATTTTATAAGGTGTTTTATTACTGTGTGCTTGGAAAAGGTAAATTAAAGCTTATGAGTAGCACTAACTATCAATGTTGGGTTTGCTCCTGAATTCTCTTGTAGCAGTAGCTTTGTTTTCTTACAATTTTTCCCCCAAAAAGTGCTTGTGTATGATACATTTTGACTTAAAGTGTGCAACAAGGAATTTCTGTTACTGAACAAAAGATTTGTAGGGAAAATGAAATAGTCTTAAAATATAATCAGTTTATAACTAACCAAATTCTTTAAATTCAGCTTTCATCATAGATGTGCTTTTGTTGTTACTGTGGAAACCCATGACATAAGTTCCATAAGGAACGTGTTGTGGTTTTGTTTGCAAAGCATAGCATCACTGGATAGTAACTTACATTGTTTTGGTTTTGTTTTTTAAATAATGTTCTGTCTTGTAATAAAAATGAACTGCTACTTTGTAGACAGCACTGATGTGTTTAAGAGCAACCTTCAAAGTTGGTAGTGTATCTGTCTTATGGCAGGGAGGTTTTACATTAAATTCTTCATGCAACTAAGCAACCCACCCTGTGTTACAGTCTGGCCAATTGTATTTGATCTCCTCTTAGCTATTAAGAGGAAGCCTCTCTGCAAAAGAAAGAGAAGGTCATATCTGAGCAGGTTTACTGCATACAGAAAATAAACTTATTCTTTCTATGAGCAGTACCATTTGTCTAACAGCGTGATAGCATTCCTAACTAAGCCTTGATGATCATTGATCTGCTGCCTGAAGATACACAAATAAATAAATGCTTTCTGCCTTTTTTTTTTTTTTTGGCATGTTCCATCACTGGGAATATACAGATATCAAAAGGTCAAAGTCTGCCCTTGTGTAACCCTGTATTAGAGCCACTGTTATTTATTTATAATAGTAGCATGCTTAAAGAACCTAAGACAGATTCATTAACTTTAATGGATTATGAGGGCATATTTATTACTAATAACAACAAGGAAATACAGATTATTAATGGCTGTCATTTTATATGATAACATGAACACAGAAGCTTGGGAAAGGCTTACTTGCAAACTTCATGGCTCTGACAATTCATTTTTTTTTGAAAATGAAGTAAATGTTGTTCTTCAGCAACCACTGCTTTTTTAAGGCTTCTCTCTCAAATGATACTAAAGCACTCCTGGCCCTCCTATATGCTTTAGAGAAATCAGCACTGCACTCCTGTATGGAAATAATTACTAAAGATTTGGGCTAGGTGGCCTACTACTCATTCCTAGAGAAAAAGGTGAAGCAGCAGCAGTTTGTATTGTTTATTAGCTTCTTTAATGTTCTGTGATCTTTCGTTCTACAGAGTATTTTTTGAAGATTTTAATTTTATTTGCATTTAATTTTTAAATGTTTTACCAAAGATTAGTCATTCAAGATAACATGTTGAACAGTTTCATAGGTAGGAGACATCAAAGGAGCTCTTAAGTCTCCCATGGCAGGGGCTATTCTGGGTGGTGATCTTGTTTTGTTTTCAATGCTGGTATTTGAATGTCAATAACTTCGTTCCTTTGTTCCTTTAATCCATAAGAAGAGACACGGGAATGTGTAAAAAGATAAAATAAACCACCAAAAATTATTCTTCCTTGCTTTGTTGGCATACAGTTCAAGAAGGACAGGGAACTGCTAGAGAGAGTCCAGCGCAGAGCCACGAAGATGATTAAGGGGGTGGAACATCTCCCTTATGAGGAGAGGCTGAGGGAGCTGGGTCTCTTTAGCTTAGAGAAGAGGAGACTGAGGAGTGACCTCATTAATGTTTATAAATATGTAAAGGGCAAGTGTCATGAGGATGGAGCCAGGCTCTTCTCAGTGACATCCCTTGACAGGACAAGGGGCAATGGGTGCAAGCTG
This sequence comes from Nyctibius grandis, assembly GCF_013368605.1. Lineage (NCBI taxonomy): Eukaryota > Metazoa > Chordata > Aves > Nyctibiiformes > Nyctibiidae > Nyctibius > Nyctibius grandis. The sequence continues at coordinate 9,870,887 of NC_090671.1, forward strand.
GAACACAGGAGGTTCCACATAAATATGAGGAAAAACTTCTTTACGGTGAGGGTGACCGAACACTGGAACAGGCTGCCCAGAGAGGTTGTGGAGTCTCCTTCTCTGGAGACATTCAAAACCCGCCTGGACGCGTTCCTGTGTGATATGGTCTAGGCAATCCTGCTCCGGCAGGGGGATTGGACTAGACGATCTTTCGAGGTCCCTTCCAATCCCTAACATTCTGTGATTCTGTGATTCTGTGATTCTGTGATACTGTTTGTGAACAGATTGGAGTATGCTTTACTATCTTTTAGTTTGATTTTTTTTTAGTTGTTGTTTGCCTCACAATTACTTTCTAATTCCTGTGAATGTTCACAAATAGCAATTTCTTAAGTCTATTAATCCATCTGTGCAGCGAGTCATCTGCTTGCTAGACTGCCATTCACGTCACTAAGGGTTTTGTTGATCCATAACGGAAAGCAGAACATTCAGTCTATATTGTAGGATGTGAGCTGTGAATACAATTACGATTTGCTTAGGTTTGATGGAAAATTGAAGTTTGACTAGGTTGAGCTGTAATGTTGATGTAATGTTGTCAAATGGAAATCAACATCTCTGCACCTTTGTGTGTGAGTGAAGAGGAGAGAAGTTGTCTTCTGAAAGGTTTACATTCAGAATTGCTGCTGGAGTCTGCCTGGATGGCAAGAACAACTGGTACACGGACAGTTTGCGTAACAAGCCTGTAGGCAGAAATATTGCTATCAAGCCCTTGATAGTGTGCATGAAAAGATTTAATCATATAGACTTAGGAGTAAAAGTTTGTTTGTGTGAGGTCCTCGATAAGCAACTGCTGTAACCATGATATTTCATACATGCTTTTAAAGTAGATATTACAGCAGCGAAATTTGTCTAAAACATTTGAAAAACGCTTCTGAAATAAGCTTTTCTTTGAGTCAGTTTTTTAAAAATGGTAACTTTTGGGTAGACAGCTTACAAATCAAAGCAAACTACAATTGACCTATCAGTTATAGAGCTGAGGAATAGCTTGTCAGGAGTGTGAAAGCAGTCACTGATAGACACATTAACCCAGTGCCAGATGGCACAGTGGAACAACAGACTGCATGCTGTTGCTTATGGCTCTCTGCATCTTGAAGTTGACAATTGTGCAAAGACCTCCAGCAACACTATCTTCTGTAAGGCTACATGATTCATAGAGATGCCAAATAAGAAGGCTGAAGTGCCTTCATATTGATATTGCCAGTTTGAGTAATCAAATCCAATTAATTATTCCCTCTAAGGCTTCCAATTTTCTGGGATGAAAACCCCTTAAGTTTCTCTTTTAGTGCTCGATGTTTGGCTTCCAAATGTCTCAGCAGTGTCAAGTGTTTTATACTCAACAGCTGATGCTTTAGGAGTGTGTTACACACTGCGCCTTCAAATCAGTCAGTGTAAAGCCATATGTAATTTGCCACTTTCTTCATATGTTTTTTCTCTGGTTCAATTTGCCATCATCCCTTGCAAAACTCTCATGTTTCCAATTCGGACATTGGCTGGGATCAAGTGAGGGACATGGGAAGCCAGTGGAGCTGTTGTCCCTTCATGGTGGATGTGCTGGGTATAAATTGTTAGTGTTTCCATAATGGCAATAACTAAGGCTCAAATCCAAAACAGAAAAAAAAAGCTCACTGCCACTGTTCATTGAAGTGTGCTTAAATACTTTAGCTTCTGCTGTATATGATTGAGGTAACATCCATTTCTGAAGGTGGATGAAGTTGGAAAAGATACCTGTACTTAAAGGCGTGTACTTGGATCTAATGATTTATTCCAAACACTTCAATCTGAGACACATTTGAGTAGAAAATGCTAATTAAGTGATGAAAGAGACATCCTATATTAGAATTTATTATTCTAAAATTCATTGACTTTTGTTCAGAGCTGTGCCTGTTGTGCTGTCTTCCTCCATTGATGCCAATTTCACAGCTTCTTTCTGTTTTGATGCTGCTTTTCACAATACATACTCTATGTGCAAGGCTCAGAACATTATTGGTCTGAGGGGAAAAACCTGAGCTACCAAATCTGGAAGCAAACTGCTTCAAGATCTCTTGATGCTTCATAAAGATGCCTTTCTGTCTAATGCAATAGCTAGGGTTTTCTTAGCTTGGAAGTCTGAACTGCATAAGACATTTCAGTTAATACAACTTGCCTGTACAAGGAGAAGCCAAAACAAATGCTTCATAGTGCTGGGTAAATTAATAAAATCTGCTGTGATTAATAAAGACACACAGACAAGGCATATTTGCCATCGCCATACTGTGTGCAGTTTTGACATAAAAGGAAAGCACACACAGTAAGGAGACAATATTGATCAGTATGATAAGCTGAAGTCTCAGCATACAAGCAATCCAAGCCTTGTGATGTTTTTCTTATTTTTGTAGGCTAGGCTTTATAATATAGGAAAACTTTAAAGACAAAGATCTCAGTCCAGTATCTGCCTTCTACACAGCCAAAGTGATCTGTGTATCAGTACAGCTGCTCAGACATGTCTGTGTGCCCGCGCTTGATCCAGTTGTAGGATGAGACTATTAGTAATGTTTTCTTCTTGGCTTGCTGCTGTTTGCAATCCTAAATCTTTATTCATTCACATTTTGTATGGGAGTACACTTGTGCTGAAGACATTAAATCATATCTCAGAATAACTCGATTATACTGGCATTGTGGTTGTTGAATAATCTAATGGGTCAAAGAAAAACTTTACAAGCAGTATGTGTGTTAAAGATTGCTTTGTGTTAACTTCTTTAGTAGACCCAAGGATTTCTACTGCTATGGACCTGAGGCAGAAAGACTCTATAATTATCATTGTATTGCTTCTGTTCTGATCTGCACAATCTCTGTTGTATATTCTCCTGTTAATAGGTGTCAGGCTGAAGGAGTGCACATCGAAATGTGTTAACATGGAAAGGAAATAAGTGCTGCTCAGCAGTCAGTCATTCCTGAAGTTCCTTCCAGTAGAAGTAATTTATGTTCAATACCTTGGTGGCTTCCGTTTAAGAACTTAAGGATTTGAAATATTGGACCAGACAGCTGGAAAAGAAAGCAATAACATCGTATAGATGTTTGATATGTCTTGGGAAATAGAATTAATGTCTTAGTGATCTAATTTGTGGCATAAGCAGCAATATTTTGGTGATGGGAACTCAAGTTAGGATGGACAACAATAACATGCAAACAGAAATGAGAAAGTGTATTATGTGCGTAATTAACAATATTGTGAAACTACTTTATATCTTTGTCCTAATGATAAAAGCAAGGAAAAACAAAATCAGCCACACACAATGATCCCTAAAATCTGGAGTAATGAACTCCCCCCTGAGGCTCAGGGTTGATTTTCATAGCAAGCTTCTTATTTTCCAGGGCACTTTACAAACAAGTTGATTTCTTCAAGCTTCACTTCCTGCAGTTTCCATAAATTCAGTTTCTGGAAGGGGAAGTATCTTCGGATGAAAAAATCTGAAAGGCATACAATACCCAGACCAAGGACTTGGCTTAAGCCTTGAGTAACCTGGTCTGACTTCATAGCAACCCTGCTTCGAACAGGAGGTTGGACTATTGACCTCCTGAGGTCCCTTCTAATCTGAATGATACTGTGAATCCACGCATCTCTTCCACTGACATGTACTCAGTGTGAGGAATACATGATCCCAATAATTTCAAGAGAGTCTGTCTCTCCTTTAAGGATGCAGGCAGTGATGGATAGATAGTGGGGACTGTGCTGCTATAAAATCAAAATGTGGATTTTGTTCATTTTTAAGTTTTCCTCTGTAGCACCGTTCCACGTGTTCTCCAGCATTTTGGCTTGGGTTGCATTGCTCTTTATTATCAAGGCTTCTTAAATTACATGTCATACAAGAAGCTGCCACTGCTGAAGGGTCCTCATTTTTTTCCATCTTTTCAGTGCAGTTTGTCAGTCTTTCCCTGTTGCATTTCCTGGGAACTCACGCTTGCTAGCAGACGAGATAACAATCTTCAAAAGACTAGTGGTATTTCATTGAGCAAGACAGACAATAATACAGCTATGTGAATCACATTTGTACTCTTCTGCCAAGAAGTGGATCAATGAAAAGCTTTTAATTTTAAATAGCATGTATGGGTGTGTACCTGCATATATATGAGGGTGTGTGACTGCCTTGCTAGCAACCGGAGAATAAAGAACACTTACTTCCTTGAATTTCTGGTCTTGTCTCATTATCTCAGAGCAGATTTAAAGGGCCTTGACAAGGGATGCTAGAGGAAGGCTCTCAGGGATTACACTGTATTAATAATCGCCTGTGTTTGACTTGTGAAAATTGATCTCTGAACTTCTGTTTGAGTGTGGAGACTAGGGAACAGACCGAGTTTGAGCTAAATGAACATCTGATGGTCTTGATCATCGAACTGAGGGTTAGAGGCATGAACCAGGCACAGCACAGAACTACTAGATGCAAACTTTAAGCAAGATGCAAACATAAAGCTGAAGACTTAGAAAATATTTTCTTTTAAAACACAGGGGCTGACTAAAATGGTTTGAAAGCCTTTGTGGAAGAACTTTGACAGTGGAGTAGATGTCTCAAATGTAAGTTTATGTTAATTTGTGTAAACAGGATGTCAGGATTAGAGAAATCCTAGAACTGCTCCAAAGGTAAAATCTGCATTTTGAGCTCAGACACTGGTGAACTTACACAGGAAAAAGACCTTAATGCTGTCACACCTAGCGTTTTCTTAGCAAAGCTGAAGGAACCCAAATTTACTGTGCTTGAAAAAGCTACATGATTTAACAGAGACAGAATGGGATCATCTTTGCACTGCAGCAGAGCACAGTCACTTGTTGCTTTCTTGGTTGTTTATTATCTGGGTGACTCCTGACAACCTGCTGTCTTTATAAGACTTGTTTCTGGATCATGTTACATTAATTAATTATCGACCTAATTGTATCTGCAAAATATGAGTGTGATTTTGGAATGTGTTGTAGGAATGGAGTGCTTTGTTTGCAGTGTTAGTCCTCACAACTACAAAAAATCTATAGGTGACTGTCTTGTTCCTACCTAGTTACTGCTGGTTTGTTTGGAAAAAGAAACAGTGCTTATTAAAAGAAACTCAGACTTTCAACCATGTCAGAAATACTCACTTGGAGTTGTTTTCCTTGTTGTTTTCCATGGGCACTGTTACTGCAATAAGAAGCTTAAGAAAGTCTAACACAGTGTTTCAGAAATGCAAGAAGCAAATACTGTTGTATCCTCAAATGGGTAGTTTTCTGCAGAAATACTTTATCTAAGAAACCACTGCACAGAGTTTTGCCATTAGACAGGATCTGACCACACAAACCTTTCCCACATGCATACTCTGAGCAGGATTGTTTAAGTCTGACTTTCTCCTGGGACACTTCTGTCATGGCAGGCTAGTGAAGAAGCACTTTCCTTTTTGCCCACAACAACCTGTTCTTGATGTAACTTCCCCAAAGTTCACTTTTTTGTTGTTTTTATTGGTAATTTTATTAGTGTTTTTCAAAGGTTTATGCTCAGCAAAAAAATAGGATTTGTTATCCCAAAGGAAGACTTTTTTCTATTATGAGTCTTAAAATTCAGGCTGCCAGAAATGTAATGCCAGAAATGACTCTGCTCTGTGCCTTTCTCATGTGTGATAATCTGCTCTAACCCCTTTTGAAGTCTGGTGAGTTTATTCTTTCTTTGAGACCTGATCATCTCACAAGACACTGAAAATTATAATCTTTTCATTCCCCCTCCAACATCAGTTCCACATTGCATCTGATCTTAGTCTTTCTTTATAAGCAGTTTATTGACCAAAAAAAAAAAAAAAGTCTTAAAATACATCTTTCCTTTGCTGGTCTTTGTGTTGTTCTTCTAGAAATCCAGTACAACCCACTTGCTCCCATACCTCACTCAGATGTAATGAGGCCCACTCACAATAAATAAAAATAAAATTCCCAAATGATTCAGTGTATTGAACCAGCAAAGTGTGACTACTTAGTGTGAGACTTCAGCGTGGGGTTTAATTATTTTCTATGCCATTATTCTGGCATTTTTACCTGGCTCCTTCCTTAGGCAAAAATCTCTGATGTTATTGAGGTATTGCTGAAAGAAGCCTGAGTACAATATGAGTGTAAATAACTTAAGATCTGACCAAAATTCCAAAACAATAAAAAAGTTTTAAATTGGCCTCATAGCTCTTCTTTTAAGGCTGATTAAAAATTTCTCCTGAAAAATAATTTTCAGCTTTGAAAACTCTAACGCTATCAAGCTTTAAATGTTGGGGATGAAATTTTCCTCTCCTGCATAAATTTTCAGCCCAAACCTTTGTTACCAGAAAAGTAGTTTAGATAGGGACATGGGGCATGTTTTGGCAATGTGTTTTTTTTTTTTTTGTATTAAAAATTTTTCTTGGGTAGTAATACCCTTAGGTTTTAGAAGAAGCACAACTTCTAGAATTTGGCAGTGGTGTTTGAAAATGGTAAAATGTTTTGCTGTGGGAGTCATCCATTCTTGCTGTTAGACATCTTTGAAAAGCACCCACTGGCAAAATTGCCTGAATATCCTGTGAGCCTCTACCATGTGCCAATGCCCTGCTCCAGGTTAAAGGGAAAATAAACCCCATGATACTCCTTTTGGCTGACTTTAAGAAAAGGGCAGTGGAGCTCAGTGATGTCAGAAGGACTGAACTGCTCACTGAAGTTTTGTAATTGGAATATATTGCACATTTAGATCTGTTGCAGAATAATTTGATGCTGGACAGCATTCAGAGCTAACAGCACAACCTAATGAGATCAATGGCACCGATGCTTTCATGTTCAATGCGGTGATGGTAGAAGGAAAAATCTGTCTTCTAAGACTAAGGAAAAGGGATTATCCTCTATCATCGTTTCCTATGTGTTCAAAAGTATAATTTAGTCCTATGTTATTTTTCACATGCTGTGTGCCCAGAAAGTTCTGCTGGTCTGGACAGCAGGCTGCAATATTCCTGAGACTTTATTTATGCCTTCTTGGCAAATGGCCTGTTAGCAGCCAAACTGAATTAATATATACATCGCACTTTGGACTGTGGGATTTTCACTCCTCTTTCCTGAGTAAAGAAGGGCAGAAGTTAGTTATTTGGGAAGAGGAAAAAGCATACGGAATTTGAAAACTGACCTGTAAGGTTGAATCTTTAAGAAGCTTCTCAAAATTTCACTGTATTTAGCAGGATGCAATGCCTCGTCCTTTTTAAAGTTCACTGGGAAACTGCTCAGTAATTAGCTAAACAAAAAAAGTTTAAACTTTCCTATTGATTAGCTACATTTCCCATGTGAAACAAATACTCTGTTTTTATTCGGTGTTTAGCATAGAAATCCTAAGAATGTTTGTTTCTTCCTAAGTGTTTGGTAACACATGCTCTCTAGCATGATGGCTTTAATCCGCTGCATGGGGAGGAGGAAAACTTGGCTGGATTTTGAGAAAAATGGGAAGCCGTGTATAGTAGCTGCCAACTTTTAACAGAATTTTTTTTTCCTCAAACCACTATGTCGAGAAATGCTGCTGTAATTTAGTAGTACTTTATGTGGCATTATTTACAGAAGTCATCAGTATTTCTTCATTTTAGCCTTGGTCAAAAAGGCCATTGAAAAGATATGCTTTGCTTTCGATTTAAGCGCAGAAAGCCAAAAAAATGGGCCAAATTTGTTTACTGAAGTCTACCATTTAAAAGGAATATTCAACCCGTTGTCCTTTTTTGAGAACTTTCCACATTACATCTGGTTGCATAAGTCCTTCTCCTCAGCTGCCTTTGCCAAAAGCCTAGGTCTGAAAAGTATTCTGTCAATTTCAATAAGAGAAGACTCCAGATGTTTTTTTTTCTCATATAGTCTCAGAAGAAAGGCCTAGACAAAATTGAAGATTAGGGTTTTTCCCCCCTCCTCTTTCTTTCTTTCTTTGTTTCCCAGGGGAAAGTTATTAAACTCTTGTAAGAGCCGCAGTTTCTGTAACAAAGGGTAATGTTACTATAGTCTTCAGTATAAAGGAAATACTGCTAGCGGAGTGTTTTCCCTGTATCAAAGAACCAGTTACTACTTAGATTTCTTTTTAACTGTTTAAAAAAATAAAGCTTTTAAGTAGCACCCATTCACCTTTCTAGGACGTGATCATAACTTTTACTGCAGAAGGAGGAAAGCTATTAAAGAAACATATTCTCTGTGTCAGAAGGTTAAGTATGTAAGAGCTTGCCATTGTTTTTCTTTTGTGGTGGAGTTTTGAGCAGTCTGCTTGATTTCTGGGCTATGCAGGCTCTTTATATCCTCTTCTTCAGCCCTTACATATCTAGAAATTTAAGAGACCTTTTTCTTCTGAAATCACCAGCTTCTTTTTCAGATGTGGAGAAAGCTGCTAACTTAGAGGGTTAAATTAGTCTGCCTTGACTGTTGGCTGATCATTGATGCTTAAGAGGGCAGAAAAAACACTAGTTTGATCCAACTTCTCTGTCCCTGGAGCATGCAGCTGTTTTAAAAACCTTGTGTGCAATCGGTCAGCTCTCTAAGGTAATGGAAAACATTGGTTTGGATTGCACCAAAAGTTAAAAAAAAAAAAAAAGAAAACAAAAAACCCCAAACCAGACAAAAAGCCCCAAACAAATAAACAAAAACCAACCCAAGAAATGCACAGAAAATACCAGGAAAGTAACTTTATAGCATTTAACTGTTCACTTACAGGATCCTGTGTTTCTCTGCCCAGATGTGTTAGCTATTTGGGTAGGTCCCAAACAAACATGTGTCCCTGTAATTAGTTACTTCATTCTTTGATGTGCTTTCCGTTAAATATAAATTTAAGGACAGAACCAACTGTGTTTTCAAACAAATTAACATTTGTATAGCAAATATTTTCATGATTGTACTTTAATGTATGCATATTGTAGAGTCAATTTTCTGCTTAAAAATCTTAAAACACCACATAAAAGTTCCCAACTAGGAAGAAGTAGTAGTTTATTAGCCAGTCGTGGTGTCTTCTGATCTTGGATGAATAGAACTGAATTTCATCTAAGTTTCTCCTTAACGTGTTATTTTAGAAACGTCCTGTAATTAAATGCTTGTTCGTGTTTGAGCAATATAAAAGCTTTAACTAAAAAGGCAGAACCTCTCTCTTGACAATGTGATGAGAAAAGCTTCTATTGTTGAGGAATACTTCCTTTTAAATGCAATATGTGAAAATTATTCTTCCTTGTCTTTCTAAAAGCCTCCTTTTTACTCTCAGCTAGCTATGGAAGCACTGGCCATTGCGCAGAGATTCATCACAAGACCACAATACAGACCTTCAAGCCATAAGCGGGTTTACATGCCCCACCGCTGAGAGCTGCTGCTTATGACTTGAGACCTGACTTCACACGCGCTTGTGTTCGGTGCATACCAGATTGCTGAAAGTGGCCCTGGCTGGCAGGTGGTCTGTAGGCTTCTGCCCCCTTTTCTACATGGGAATTTGGGGGACGAAATATCTCTCTTCAAAATAGATTTAAGTGCTCTTGTTTGTCAATGAAAAAGGGTGGGCTAATCAGTAGTTATTTTGAAATTACTTTTTGTCTCTGGGCAGTTTTAAGCATACAAAAGAATTGAAGGTTTCCCTGAAATTTCTACCAGTTCTGCCAGAGCAGTAAATGCTGCCAAGCAGCACCATCCCTGTCATGATCTGTAAAGATAACTATCATCAGCTCTAGGCAGGATCTCATCAATGAGACACTTCCCAGTTAGTGCCCTTTCATCTCCAATCACAAGGTTAACTTTTGGAAGATTGCAGTGGATGCTTCTGAGCACCAGTTGAAACCTTGTTGTTTAGGGAAATTAAAGCAAAACAAAATGTTTTTGTTTAATTCCAATTTGGGGCAGGAGGACGGTTTGGAAATGTGCACAGCCAAGATTGTAAGCGTAACTGGAAATGGGCTGAGCTTTTCAATTTTTAGCGTACGTGTTTATTAAAGAGATTGAGAGAGGGTTCAATTACAATGAAGTAGTATTTTTGTGGGAAAAGAAGTGTTGGGTCCTAAATACTGTTTTTGTAAAAATCAGCAGATGGAAACTGAAGCCAGACATACGCCAATTAAAAAAGATTAGACATACATCACAACTGCTGCAATAAATCCGTAGTTCTGTGCCCTGAAATGTCTTTGAACTAAGCTTAAGTATCTTTTTGGAAGATTAACTTCAGCAAAATATGCGTTAAGCTTTAGTCAAATGTAAATAATTGCACTGGGTCTAAGAGTGATACTTTTCCATAAAGCCATTTGATTAGACCTGGGTAGCTGGCTCAGGATGGAGCGTGACTGCCTCCGAGGGGCCGGGCACGCAGTTAAGGAGTTGTGGCATTAGGCAGATGCACGATTCAGCATGAAGAGCATGTTTCATTAAATTTGAGTAAAATGTGAACAGAAAATTGTGATGAGCCCCAGGACAGCAATGTGTATGTGGAAATAGGTAATCGAAGAGCATTTTGGGGAGGCTGAGCAATGTATATATTGCACACCATGCATAAATAGTGTTAGTACAGCTACCAGGCTAAAACCTACTGTGAAAACATCTTGAACATGATGGGAGCCAGGAACATTGCAGCTTCACACTTGTGTAAGCTAACTCAGTCTCCAAAACAGGATGTTTCCGCATCAGCTGTTAATGACAAAGAGGGATCGTACTGTTCTAGAGACTCCTTTTCCCTTTACGAGTGGTGGTAATTGAATGGCAGGCATTGGGAAGACACATAAGGAATTTTTACAGATTTATCTGTGAACTAGAGCATTTGCTCGACCCTTAACTTCTGCTGGGTATATGTTCAGGCTGATTCAGAGTATTCGTATGACTCACCTCTGTAACAGGGTGCAACTTCTGCTACCTCTTCACAGCCTTCCATTTGACTTTCGTGTCCATAGATCCAAAGGTGTCAAATATATCACTGAACACTATTCACTGACAATTTATTGATCTTCATTCTCAAAGCTGTGCTCAAGAAACCAACAGCATAATTGTAACAAAGGATCTTAGTGTGTCCACTGGGGCAATCCAAATGCTTCTGTGCTCATATATAGCAGATAAGGTGCTGTGCCAACGCCCATTGTTTTGTTTTGTTTTTATAAAAATGTATTCTTGTGGTCTGAGCTGCTTGTTATTGCCTTCAGTGCTGACAGCATAGAGAAAGAATGGCACATTTACTATAAATCAGCACATGGTGCTGGGTTTCTGTTGAGAGAAATATTGTTTATTAAAGCAGCAGTTGGCAGCGCTTACTGGCAACTTTTCTCATCTATTTAAGTGATAGATAGTAGCAGCCTTACTGCATGACCAGATGCATCTTTGGTCATGTACTGTTTTGTTCTTCATGTAGGAATAATGTCTGGTTTGAGCCACGTACGAATGTGCTGTAGTCTGCTGTAAAAACCTAATTTCCCAATAGCTGAAGCATATAATTTCTTTTAAGTTTTTTTTCATTGATACTGCACAACTTGTGGGGATTAAGTCCTTGTAAAAAATGTACTGATGCTTTGTACAGAGAAATCTGATTGTACCCTGAAAATACGAAAAGGCAAAGATATTATCTTGGGTAACTCCCAGCTACTTACTATTAGTGATGCACCAACTGAAAAGTGTTATTTTTCTGCAGAAACAGGGCAAGACCTAGCCAGGAGAAAGGAGACTTTTCTTATTTTCCTTGTTCAGAAGATGGTGTTTTGCAATGCACAAAGAGTACAGCAAAACCGAGGGCCAGCTCCAGGTTTTCAGTCTTAGTCCAGTATTTTGAGCACAGGATCAAATTTTTTGACTGCTTAAAGCTAGCTGTTCTTCAGTGGAGTTTGCATAAAGGTTTTTTTTTTATAAAGGAATTTTAAAAAATCTTTTTCTAAACTTTAACATATAACATGTGTGTTACACTGAATTGGGGTCAGAAGCACAGAAAACATTAAGATTTTCTTCCACATCAAGCAGGAAAAGAAACTGAGCTACACTGTTGCTACCAAGTTTAAGAATCTGTCAAACACCTAATTTTCTGAAGAAAGCCCATGGGAAGTATTAATGTAACTGTGAGCTGAAGCTGAGCAATAAAACTTGGATCATAGTCAAAGCTAAATTATACCCAAAAGTGTTTTGCAATCCTTTTGGCCTGATCCTTTAAAGCAGTGAAAGGTTAGTCAGAAGCTGGACTGCAGGGCTGAACCTGGGTGTCTTCTCTCACATAAATCTTGGGCTTAGTTATCATTCCTATTTCAAACCGTGGTATCTTGGATTTTTTGTGTGCCAGTCGAATTCCTTGTTAGGAACACCTATGAGTCAAGAGGTCTCCAGCTCGTTTGCTGAGAGGCAGATTACTTATACTACGTAAGTGACGGCTAGTTGTGAACAACAGATTGCCATATTCACTTGAGTCTTGCGCCAGTAGTCATTAATTATTCTAGTCATTATTTTGCTTAGACAGTAAGTCAGGGATAGGTCTAATGGGATAGTTTTCTGCCTTAGAGGCTTCCTGTTCCTTAGGCAGTATATACTGCAGTACTGAGCAATAGCATCTCTGCAGGTCTTCAGGTCAAAAGAGCTAGATGCTGTACGACTTCCAGCCTAACAGCGCTGAGGTCCAGGACATAAGGCCTGTTCTAAGGTATGCCAGCAGTAACTAATAAATGCAGGACAGATGTATCCAATTATTTCCTATTTATTGTATTGCCTTAGAGTCCTTAGCTAAAACAATAAAACAAAACCAGCTCTTGATAGCAGCAAGTAGTAATGTTGTAAGAAAAAAGCAGAAAAGTATGCACCAAACAAGCCTAGGGTTTTGCTCGAATGAGGAAAAAGAAAAAAAAAAAAAGGAAGCTCATTATTCTTCCACCAAGCAGCTGCTGTGATTGGTAATTAGGGAAAGAAATGAAAAACCATCAGTTCATTTTTGTGCTTTGTTTTTAACGCACAAGTGGAGGAACAGACACACCAGAGCCTGAAGAGATTTTTTTGCTTGATCTTCAAAGGGCAGACGAGTTCTCTGCTGAGTAAGGAAATGCTGCTTCTAATAACAGGTGTGAACCTTGCAAATCTATTGAGAACCTACTTATTTTCTCTTTAAATTATCTAGTTTTGAGACACTCCCAAACCAAATAAATCTAAAAGCTAGTTACTCACCTTACTCTCCTCCTTCATCCTGCAACACACACGGGTGAGCATCAGACATGCTTGCCATTATTGCGAGTTTACTTAAAATGAGGCACACGTTGAACTCAGTGATTTGTAGGACTGAGTTTACAAGGCTCTTCTGAGGGACAGAATAATACACAATCTCTCTAGCCGTGAACACAGGCACAGATACCCACTTCCATTAGTCTGTACTGCTAAGGAACTGTATAGATGCTTGCATATTGCAGCTAAAAGCGTAACAATCTGTGACTAAATCAAAGGACTGGGAGGTCATAAGTCTGGTGACTTCACCTACTTGTGTCATCACTGCTATTTGTAACCGTGTCTTGCTTTACCTCTATCACTCAGTGCAGCATGGTGGCTTCTGGACATATATAAAGAGGCTGAATGAGACTGGCTTTATAGGCTCTCTCAGTTTATACCTCCGGCTTTGCAGGGTTTCAGCAGAGACTTTTTTTGCAGTGCACTCACATCTGTATTTTTATTTATTTACCATCTGAAATGTTTTCTAAACAGTTTTGGAGTTTCAGCACATCACCAGTGACATCCTTTTTTTCCCCCTCCCTCTTCTTCTTTTAATTCAGTCCTAATATCTAAACAACCCGGAGTTCATATGCAGTTTTTGAGACTTCCCCCAGTAATAGTTTGGAATTCTATTCTATTTTGCTAAATAGAATAGAGTGGAAAAGATGCCATTGATTTTCTGTAATTGTACTGCTTTAATTGACAGTATGTGTGTGAAGGGGCAGAGAACAAAGAAAGAAAATTGTCCCAGAGACCTTACATGCCAAGAAGAGACCTGTCAGGGGAAGCTGGGAAACGCAAGGGAAAAAAAAGGAGGGACTGTTGATAACAATTTTGACATTGATAATCTGTTCAAACTACTTAGAGAACTCACAGTACAGTTGGTTCTGTTTCAATAACAGCACGGTAGAACCACTAGTGTCCTCATTATACAGCTATTATTATAAGGTGCCAGTGTACAAAAATAGTGGGCATCTGACAGAATAATTTTTTTTGTTGTCACTGATGTGTGTTGCTTCCCTCTCTCCCATTCCCCAACTGCTGCGGGTGTAATTGCTAACGAGGCTTTGTAACTAGAGAGGAGGCTGGGGGACATGCCACTTGGCTGGTTTTGGCAGAGGCAGATTCTAATTGCTTGGGTAACTGAAGGGGGAATTAGGAGGGATGGTTGTTTTTTGTAGACAAGGTGAAAAGTCATTAGCAGATTTTCTGTGAATGTCGGTGATCATTAAAAGAGAGAATCAGTTGCATCCATTCACATCAAAGTGAGGACTGCTGTCTATCAAAGGCTTTGCATTGGTCTTCTGCTTGTTGTGTAGGAGAGCTGATCTTTGTGGTTGATTCAGAAGTTTTGCTCTTAGATAAGCTAAGGGCTTAAACAGAGCCAGTTATCGATGTCATTATTTATATCCTGAACACTCTATAACATAGGTAACGGACTTCTGCCCTGTGCATTTTTTTTAAAAAAAAGTATCCGTGCTAACTGGAGATTGCAGATTGTGCAGATTACAAGATAAGTAAAATAATGGAAGCTACTGAGCACTGCTTGTAGCATGCAAAGCTCTTTGGCCAAATTCATATCTGCACTGACCGGTGGGTCTGGTCTGTGCAAGGAAGAGGAGGGGCCTTAGGTCCCTGGAAGTGCCTGTAGTTCCTTGATACTCAAGTGCACTCTGACAGATCCCACCATTGCTATGGCTTTCTTTATTAGTGATGTGATCGTTCTCTCTCCTGCTTTTCTTGTATGACAGAATTGGCTGGTGTTGGAGACAACTTTAATGTCTCTCTGCCATGTAACAGCAGCGCTTTTCTAGGAAGTGGAGAGAGATGCAAACAGCATGAACAGAAGTTCAGAAAGGGTCGTTGTAGAAACCAGTATCTTCCCATTTCTGGAAGCCCTTTGAAGGAGGAGTTTAGCATCCTTTATAACCTCTTCTCCTCAGTAACCATCAGATGGAAAATGAGACACAAGCCTTCATGCCAACAGTACTAGAAGAGACTGGAAAGGAGATGCTTATTTAGAAATATTGGCAGCTGGACAGTAAAAAACACATTCATGTTAGGATAGAGTCTCCTTAACAATGCAAAGTCCTAATTTCACTAGACACTTGTTTAAAGAAATTTTCACAGTAACACTATGAATTTTTCAGAGGACTGAGTTCAGTCCCATTTACAGATGTGATGTATGTGGGTGGAAATTACTGCACATGGACTGCAGTGTGCCTTCCTGCTTAGGCCAACACATCTATTAGGTTTCCTTGCATAATGTTTGTTGGAGACACATGATAAATGCTTGTTTGGTCAATATTCCATGCCTGTAAGAGGATGAGCTGAAGGAGGTTAGCTAGCAAATAATCACCATTGAAATGCTTGAGTTATGTGAAACATAATTAACTGAGGAAGTTAGTTTGAGTCTGAATCAACCACACACAACTCCTTGGAAACGAGAGCGAGAGATTTTCTGCTGGCTGGTGGGGGTCCTTTGGGAAGAAGCAGCTATTAATGAACATTGTATCACTTACTAGCTATAGATTTTTTTGTTTGGCATGATGCTTTATTTGTGCCCTTTTTACAATCTCGCAATCAGCCAAATTATCATCATGTTGAACTCTCAGTCATAAGCATCAGAGAAACGGAGGACTGGTAGAAATTAGCATAATTGTTTTATGCAGTGGATCAGGAAAAGATTTCGTTATTTGAAGTACCAGTTGAGGTACAGAATTTTATGTAATCTTAAAGAAAAGCCTTTGCGATAGGTGTAATCTGTTTCTTTGTATGCATTATACATTCATATAACAGTGACATTTCTTATGTATGAATTGCCTGAAAATGTGCTGATTATAGCAGCATGTTTATCTGCAACAAAATATTATTCTATGCCTGTGGGTTACACATTAAATGACTTAAACTAGAGAAGATGGATTAATCCGGAAACTCATGCAGATTAACACCATAACATGAATGACAGTATTTATATGGTGCGGTGCTACTATGACCCTCTTTCACAATTGTAGTCTCTCTGTTGCTGCTTTTACACCTCCAGCCTGATTATTGTGTTAGCAATTCTACAACAGGGGCTGAAGTCGGTGACAATTCATGCCAGTATTTTGGAGTAGTTCGAAGCTGTCTGAGTCATATCCAGTAAGAACCAAATGCTGATTTCATTAAACTTGATGGCAAAATTCCCATTGACTTAAGTGGGACCTGAATTCTGATTCCAAATAGGAAATGAGTTGTCCTGAGTGTGTGGACTATAGATATGCAAAGCACCTCTGGATAACTCGAATGGCATAGAACTGCAAATAAAATACCGCTTTAATATCTCACAAAAATTGCTTGAGTAATATGCTTTCTAAATAACATCGGTTGATGACCTCTCTTTCAGACGTGCTTGAGGTTTTTTTTCTTTCTACTGTATAACAGGTTAAGTAACCTTGATGTGATGACAATCCAGTCACAATTCCTTCCAAATAAATGGCTTGAAAATACAAAGTACATTTAATTTCATTAAGGGTGACCACATGGAAAAAAAAATTAACATACCATGTAATGAAGCTGTCAGTGATGTCACATGGAGGGTGAATACTGCAAATCAATACAGGTTGTTCTGCTTGTAAGCTTTCAGGAAACAAGTATGTTAAGACTTGGCAGCTAAATCTTAAAATATCGACAGAAATGAATTGAATTTTAAAACTATTAATTTCCCTGTCTTATAGTAACTCAATTTAGCTAGATTTGTACCAAGCCTATTACTAGCTGCAGAGGGGAGAGCTATTGAACAGGCACATAGAGTGCCACAGACTAACACAAATATAGCAAAACTGAAATTTCATTAAGGCACTTAAACTTCACAGCTCCCCCAGAGTCAGTGGTAGATCTGCTTTACTTTTCGGTGCCTGTATTATGCACAGAGTAATTTCCAGCTGAGCTGTTCACATCCATATATAGTATTCAAATGAAAAAGATGCAGAAAAGTGGCATAAAAAAAATCACATAAGTTCTGTAGCATTAACTTCTGCCTCTTTGTTTCTGTAAAGTGAATTTCCTCTCTTGCTACCCTTTGGTTTTGTAGCTTGCTCTTGGGCAAAACATGGAGTGATTTTCAACAGCAAAAGGAAGGACATAATATTTGAGTGCAGCATAAATAAATTTCTCTGAGTCAAAAAAGAAAAACAACCCACTTGAATGACATCCTTGGAATAGCTGTTCTTAGAATAGCTGAACAGAAATAGCAAGACAAGATCAATAAATAAATATTATGATGCCTATAGCTGGAGTCCTTTTTCCCCCCAAAAAACCTGTTTGTTTCTTGCATCCTGTGCATACGAAAGAGGTGAGTTGGATTTATACCTTCATCTGCTGTTAATTAGGTGATATCTCTACACTCCTTCTCACTTGCCTGTTTTCTATTATAATAAACTGCTCATATTGCTCTGCTGTAGCTCAGCAGTGTTGACTTACTTTCTGTATCCTCCTAGGACTGTAACTTTAAAAGCCGCAGTTTAAAAAGTAAGAGCAGTCGAGAAAACACGAGAGCTAGTTGAAGTTGCGGAGTGCCTAGTCGTAGAAGCAGCAGAATCAGGACCATGCCTGTCCCTTCAGATGCTCATTAGATGTTTGTAGATGACATTGCAGACCCGCAGTAACATTTTGCCCTGCAGTTTGAGGGGCAAACAAAGGGCTATTTTACAAGTGTTTTGTCTGAGCTCGGCTAAAAGTGTCAGTAAATAGATTGTGCTAGAAGGAAGTTGTACATTATGATGAACTTAAATGTCACTGTATGAGCTGTTGAATACCTCTATACAAATCTCTTCATGGAGTACTTGGCTTGATGGATCTAGTATCGGTAAAAGTAATCTGAGATCCTTAACGTGCATCGCAAGTATCCCATTCAATGGGAAACAGCATCATTAGCACAACATACAGAATAACCAGACTTGGATGGCAAGTAATTTTACCAGCTATCATGAGTTATCAGTTCCAGAAAGTGCTTTAGTTGTATTGTAGGAGTCTCCTACCTATACAGCGGTATTGTCTAACTCTGCTTAGTGGGGAGGTACATGGGATACATGGGAAAGGTTTATGTCGTAGGGGCAAAAGGGTTCTGGGACAGGAATTAGCAGGGCTCATTCGGAGAGCTTTAAACTAGATTCGAAGGGGGATGGGGTGGTAGCTGGGCTTGCACCACTGGGGCAATGCTCTAGTGTTGAGGTAGACCAGGAGGCCCCCCATCCCCCTGGGGTGAAATCAGGGGGTGAATCTGGGATGAAATCGGTGTGCCCAGCTCGCTCCCTGAAATGCCTGTACACCAATGCACGCAGCATGGGGAATAAGCAGGAGGAGTTAGAAATCCGTGTTCGGTCGGGGGGCTATGATCTAGTGGCAATTACAGAGACTTGGTGGGACGCCTCACATGACTGGAATGTGGTCATGGATGGCTATGTCCTGTTCAGGAAAGACAGGCCACTAAGGAGAGGTTGTGGAGTTGCTCTTTATGTGAGTGAGCAGCTAGAATGTATTGAGTTCTGTCCAGAGACAGATCAGGAGCGAGTTGAGAGTTTGTGGGTGCGAATTAAGGGGCAGGCTGGCAGGGGTGATACTGTTGTGGGTGTCTATTACAGGCCACCGGATCAGGATGAGGAGGGTGATGAGGCCTTCTACAGGCAGCTGAGAGCAGTCTCTCAATTACAGGGCCTGGTGGTTGTGGGGGATTTCAACTACCCTGATATTTGCTGGGAGGCCTACTCAGCCAGCCATCCTCAGTCCAGGAGGTTCCTCCAGTGCATTGATGATAACTTTCTGATGCAAATGGTGGATGAGCCAACTAGGCGAGGAGCGCTGCTGGATCTGATCCTCACTAACAAGGAGGGTCTGGTGGAAGAGGTGAAGGTTGAGGGCAGCCTTGGTTGTAGCGACCATGAGATGGTAGAGTTCAGGATCTCATGTGGCAGGAACAGAATAGCTAGCAGAATCGCAACCCTGAACTTCAGGAGGGCCAACTTTGGCCTTTTCAGGCAATTGCTAGGGGAAATCCCATGGGACAGGGTACTAGAAGGTAAGGGGGCCCAAGATAGTTGGTTAGCGTTCAAGGACTGCTTCTTCCGAGCTCAAGATCAGAGCATCCCAACAGGTAGGAAGTCAAGGAAGGGTACCAGGAGACCTGCATGGTTGAACAGGGAACTGCTGGGCAAACTCAAGTGGAAGAAGAAGGTGTACAGATCGTGGAAGGAGGGGCTGACCACTTGGGAGGAATATAAGTCTGTTGTCAGAGGATGTAGGGAGGCAACTAGGAAAGCTAAGGCCTCCTTGGAATTAAACCTTGCAAGAGAGGTCAAGGACAACAGAAAGGGCTTCTTCAAATACATTGCAGGTAAAGCCAACACTAGAGGCAATGTAGGCCCACTGATGAATGAGGTGGGGGTCCTGGAGACAGAGGATAAAAAGAAGGCGGAGTTACTGAATGCCTTCTTTGCCTCTGTCTATACTGTTGGAGGCTGTCCTGAGGATCCCTGGACCCCTGCGGCCTCAGAAGAAGTCAGGATAGAGGAGGAATCTGTCTTGGTTGATGAGGGCTGGGTCAGGGACCAATTAAGCAACCTGGATGTCCATAAATCCATGGGCCCTGATGGGATGCACCCGCGGGTGCTGAGGGAGCTGGCGGAAGTCATTGCTAGGCCACTCTCCATCATCTTTGCTAAGTCATGGGCAACAGGAGAGGTGCCTGAGGACTGGAGGAAAGCGAATGTCACTCCAGTCTTCAAAAAGGGCAGGAAGGAGGACCCGGGTAACTATAGACCGGTCAGCCTCACCTCCATCCCCGGAAAGGTGATGGAGCAACTTGTTCTTGGTGCTGTCTCTAGGCACATCAAGGATAGGGGGATCATTAGGGGCAGTCAACATGGCTTCACCAACGGGAAGTCTTGCTCAACCAACTTGATAGCCTTTTATGAGGATGTTACCCGGTGGATAGATGATGGTAAAGCTGTGGATGTGGTCTATCTCGATTTCAGTAAAGCGTTTGACACGGTCTCCCACAGCATCCTCGCAGCTAAACTGAGGAAGTGTGGTCTGGATGATCGGGTAGTGAGGTGGATTGTGAACTGGCTGAAGGAAAGAAGCCAGAGAGTAGTGGTCAGCGGGACAGAGTCCAGTTGGAGGTCTGTGTCTAGCGGAGTTCCGCAAGGGTCGGTTCTGGGACCAGTTCTATTCAATATATTCATTAATGACTTGGATGAGGGATTAGAGTGCGCTGTCAGCAAGTTCGCTGATGACACAAAACTGGGAGGAGTGGCTGAGATGCCGGAAGGCTGCGCAGCCATTCAGAGAGACCTGGACAGGCTGGAGAGTTGGGCGGGGAGAAATTTAATGAAATATAACAAGGGCAAGTGTAGAGTCCTGCATCTGGGCAAGAACAACCCCATGTACCAGTACAAGTTGGGGACAGAGCTGTTGGAGAGCAGCGTAGGGGAAAGGGACCTGGGGGTCCTAGTGGACAACAGGATGACCATGAGCCAGCAGTGTGCCCTTGTGGCCAAGAAGGCCAATGGCATCCTGGGGTGTATTAGAAGGGGTGTGGTTAGCAGGTCGAGAGAGGTTCTCCTCCCCCTCTACTCTGCCCTGGTGAGGCCGCATCTGGAGTATTGTGTCCAGTTCTGGGCCCCTCAGTTCAAGAAGGACAGGGAACTGCTAGAGAGAGTCCAGCGCAGAGCCACGAAGATGATTAAGGGGGTGGAACATCTCCCTTATGAGGAGAGGCTGAGGGAGCTGGGTGTCTTTAGCTTAGAGAAGAGGAGACTGAGGGGTGACCTCATTAATGTTTATAAATATGTAAAGGGCAAGTGTCAAGAGGATGGAGCCAGGCTCTTCTCAGTGACATCCCTTGACAGGACAAGGGGCAATGGGTGCAAGCTGGAGCACAGGAGGTTCCACTTAAATTTGAGGAAAAACTTCTTTACTGTAAGGGTGACTGAACACTGGAACAGGCTGCCCAGAGAGGTTGTGGAGTCTCCTTCTCTGGAGACATTCAAAACCCGCCTGGACGCGTTCCTGTGTGATATGGTCTAGGCAATCCTGCCCCGGCAGGGGGATTGGACTAGATGATCTTTCGAGGTCCCTTCCAATCCCTAACATTCTGTGATTCTGTGATTCTGTGTGATTCTGTGATTCTGTGGGAGGGCAGAGTGATTTGTTACCCTCAGTAAGGCTGTACGATTTAGACAAATTGGTCTCTGATTTTCAGAGAGGAATATTTTTTTTTCCTCCCTGGTTGTCAGTATATACCTTTTTAAATGGACACATTTGTAGCCAGGCAATTATCATTTTGCCATTATGGTTAAATGGAAAAAAGTGTTGTATACAAATGACAGCACTATGTGTCTTTCACTATTGCTGAACCCAAACAATATGCTTTTCATCTCATAACCATACCCATCAGTAATCTTCCCTCCCCTGTCTCTAGAGTCACAGCAGCAGAGCAGCTGCTTGCTGACATGTGAAGAGCATATTGTAAGGCATCGAACTTGCATTCAAATCATGAGATGAGATGCTACTTAAAAAGCAAAGGATTCCTTGGGCTGAAGGTATGCTGCAGTCTCTTGTGTAACTGGAGACAGCACAGCACCAATAGTAAGTTTAGGCTGGATTTTTTTTTTTTATGAGTAGTTATTTTACACTTCTGCCCTATTTATTCTTAGATGGCAGCACATCTGAACAAAAACATGCCATCAGCTAATTGTAATCCCTTACAAAACTAGGCTTGCAAGCACGTGCTTAATAGCTTAAGGACTTTTGTTAAACCGAGTAAGTTAAGAGCCAAACTAGAAACGCTTAGTCCTTATTTTGATCTGAATCATCACAGCTCTGACCTTACAGAGCACTGATCAAACTGCAGCAACATCTGTAATGTATGTACCTGGTCCAACTAGACTTTAGCTAGTTTAGGCAATATAAAGTTAAGATTTTGTAGGAATAACTCCAGACACTAGCTCACACTGATGTGTGTGCTGTCTGCATTTGCTGTGACATTTATCTGGAATATCTAGACAGCAGTTGCACCCTCCACGATGGTGTTTGAGCAGGTTGATGACTCTTCTCTGGGAAGGTCCAGGGATGCTTCCACCCCATAACACTCCTTACTCAGTCTTACCTCCTAGCCTAGTGCTTGCCTGTCTGAAGGATGTGTGGTCTGGTACAGAGATGCTGAAGGACTTAGCTCAGAGCAGTAGCACAACAGCTGCTGCTTCTGGCTGCTAACACCGCTGCGATGCTTTCGGGTGCCAGGCTGGTATTTCTGCATGCTGCTGTTCTGGGTTGCGCAGGCTGGTTTCGGAGAGCCATCTCAGTGGCTGTTACAGAACCAGACTGGTGCGGGCCTCAGAGGAACAGAACTTTTTACTAAATCTCCAAGTGGCAGATGAATCTTAAATCTAGCAGAATAATTCTCACTTACCCTAATTTTTAGAAGCAGTTGGAGTGATATGGGCAGCGAGGTCTTAGCCTTCCTTTTGATACTTTGGCTTTTGTCAAGTTCTCTTGGGAACTAACAACTAGAGGGAGGCAGAATTTATTAAAGCCAATGATGGTAATGAATCAGTTCCCAAAGGGGTGAGGAATGTGTAAATTAGTTCCTTGCGGTGTGTATCTCTTTTCTAATTCTTTTGAATCAGAGAAATGCAGGATCTCTAAGGAATTATATGTATTTTCATGGTCATCAAGAAGGTTAGAGAGAAATTACTTACCCTCCTGTTATGAGTAACCCAGTCGTTTCAACACTGGCCCTTTAAACCATGCAGTGTGGACTAGAGATTGGAAATAACGCTGGTTTATGCACATGAGAACAGGGGGTGGGGGTTCCTGACAGAGACTGTATTAAATTAGAGCCAGGACTCTGAAATGCACCTTCACCTGCGTGGAGAGCATGCAGATTGCCGTGTCGTATTCTTTCTATCCATACATCCCATTGATATAGCCCATAGAGAAATAAGGGTGTTGGAGCTGTCATACTGTTTAGACCTCTAGATCCATACCTTGTTCGATAGCAGATGGTATGGAAGAAAGGTACAAGAAATTGAGTGTAACAGCTCAGCATGGAATAACCTGGATCGAGACTTATACAACCCTTACAGCCCATATCAGTTACAATTTGGTTTTTTTTTCACTGAGACGTATGAACTAATTCTCCCTCCAAAACTCCTTTGAGGAGGAGATGGGTTCAATTTTGTTATCTGTTTTGTAATGTGTGATGTTATCTGAACATATATTTAGCTACAAGAGCATCCAGAGCAGCATTGTATAATCCTGTTGAGCTTTTCCTCCATTCCTTTTTTTTTTTTTGACCTTTCTACTTAGTAAAGCTAATAAATAACATCTGGGAGAGGAGTGTAAAAAACCGAAACAAACCAAAACCACCTGCCAAAAAACCCCTCAAAACAACAAAAAACATTGTGTACTAGAGAAAAATATGTTACTGCAAGGTTTATTTTAAATGAAATGTTCAAACAAGATCCCAGCTTTGGAAAAATGTATAATCAGTGATGCTAAATATCCCAAAGCTTTGGGATTCCTGCTCCCTTTATATTTGCGAATAACACTCTCATCATGCTGGAAGAGCAAAGGTGAAGAGCCACAGACCCTTTATCCTCACCGCTCCCTCTCCACCTTGGGTAAACGCCAGCTATCTTTGTTTTAGTTACCTTGGAGAGGACATCTCAGTCAAGCGTATGGTCTAGTTGTAACACCACCAAGGCTCAGGCCCTGCTCTCTGAAGGTTACAGTCTTTACTCCTTTCCTGTCTTTCCCACCCAAGGACATGGAGGGAAATCGCTTCCCTGTGTTTCTGTGATGGCAGTTGGTGGAGCCGGGAATGGACCCAGATTTCCTAATGCCAAATGCAGTGTTCTCCCCACTGCGCTATGTTTTGCATAGTATGTGATGTGAACGGGCCTTTAGTTTACTTTGCACAGTTGTTAACTCTGCAATCAACTTAGTGAGTGGAAAGTCCTTGCTGAATTTGTGTATTTGCTTATTTCAGTCTTCTGTAGATATGTCTGTGTAATGAAAACTCAATAAAATGTTAATGGTTTAAAAAAAACCCAGACAACAAACCCATTCTTTCATCAGCAGATTATTATCTCATTGCAGGCAGGTCATGCCAGGGTGTCAGTGGCCCAGAATCTAAACAGCATCTAACCAGGAGAAGTCATTCTTCAAACACGAATCCCAGAATGAGCCATTGCATTATATAAGATCTATGAATTATTCATCAGCTCTGATTTAACATTCATCCTGCCACTGAGGCTAAAGCCAGACATATATTTGCTAGTAAAAATAACAATTTGCATTACAGTGGATAATAATGCAAATTGTTATTTTATTCTTAACTGACAATATCGTTACCATGATAACTTTACGTACAGATAGAAATTGTATCACTCCATACTTTGAAGTCCTCTGAGACTCAACAGTCATTCTTGTAAAGTCGTTTTATATATGTATGTGCCTGTGTGTTTTTATATTTATCTACACAGTCATACGCAGAAGGAACTCTACCTTTGGATTTTGAATAATAGCAAAGAGGCAAAATAAAAGGAATGTGCAAATAACAATGTATTCAAGGAGTTAGTATTGCATTATACTTTTGGCTGTGTGCTAAGCAATCCTTCATGTCTGCTTCTCTGTCTTTCTCCATTCATTTTTCAGCATGACTTTTCCTCATGCAGTACACACTGTACATTCAGTATCTCCTTCTTTTAAAGGAAATGTTACAAATTATATTCTTTGACTTTTTCCCTTTGTTTTTGCATAGCAATTGAATACATTGACTCCTGAGGGTAATAACCTACAGTGGTCAGCTCTGCCTGGAACACTGAATATATAAATCAGCGTAGTTGACTGGTGGTATTAATTATTTCAGCAAATTTCCCCAGCCCAGTGTTGCAGCTTTCATTCAATTACATGTTATTTAGTCCCCTGTAGTTCTGTAGGACAGAAGCAACACAGGTTATGTAACCTAAAGGACAAGTTCTTTTTACTTTCAAAGTAATTAGTGCTTTCTTCCTACAGTATAAAGGGTCAAATCCTCACCCCCAGGCCCATTAGGCTGATTACAGAAGGCACAAAAGGCATTTCAGTTGCATTGCAGCCCTCTGAATGTTGGTCCATTGACTTGAATGGAGCTTTCCCAGTTTTGGCCTGTTTCACCATCTTGTGGGACAAAAGGGCAACAAAATGAACTCTCTGCAGTTTGCCCATCTGGCCTGGGTAGCCTGTGTCTTCTTCCTCAGCACCTCCAGAAAACTTGTAAATATCCTTGAAACAAAGGTCTGAAATAGAGCAAAAGAGCAAGCCCTCGCTAGACCCAGGTGGCGGTGAGGAAAAGTGTGATGTTGACCTTAAGAGGCAATATATTTAATTTTAAAGCCAGATGGAGTTTATCCAAGAGCCCTAAAAACATATGATTGGCAAATAGGGTTAACCAAGGTCTCCATTTTGCTGTGTTGGTGAATAATGATGGTGAGGGAGAATATCGCAGCTATTCATTACACTTTTCCCTTGTGTTCAAAGCAAAATTCTGCTTTTTGTAGCATTCACTGAGATTTTGTTTTCTTTGACTTTGTGTGGAAAGCTTTGTATGCAGGGTGTGCTGCAAAACAAAAAAACATCACTACTCCAATGCAAGACCGGTGTGAACTATTGTCTGCCTGCTCACAGCCCTGCTGGGCTCTGGACACACAAGCCAAAACAGCTTGCACAGACATTGTTTTTCTTGACACCATTAATGTTCTGAGCCGAATCTGGTTTGTTCTTATCAGCCTTCAGCTATCAGAGATACAAACGTCGCTGTTTATGTACTGTCGGAACCAGATGTTTCTCCTTGTGCATAACGGAGGGATTTTCCTATGGAGAAATAGAAATGTTTCTAAGGAGAGCCACTTGTTATGAGGGCAGGCAGAATTACATTTACTGGTCCGTGCTGCTTATCTTGATCTATTTTGTATGCTTGAAGTAGAAAATAATTTTTAATCACTGTGGGTAGGAGAAAATAGATTTATGTCCCCTTTGTCACAGGTGCAAGCTGCTTTAATCAGTGGAGGCCTTGCTCTGTAAAGTAAAATCCAGTATATCCAGCCTTTATCATTCACATGTACAGGCTTGCTTACATGGACAGACTGTTTCTGTCATTGAATATTTTTGCAGGTCTCTACTTTTTGAGAGCAGTTTGCTGGCTATTTCTAGCAGGTGTATCAAATGCTGCTGTATACAGGGCCTCCTGGGTTTGTTGCAGAGCAAATCAGCTCCTCCTTGGAGCTTCTGCAGTCTGCCTATCCTAATGCAACGACTCCTGCTTCCCTTTACTTACTCCTCCTCCTACTTACCATGCTGAACTATTGAGCAGATATGAACTAGTAGCAACCCTAAAGGACAGGCTAAAAGTGTGAGGACAGAGAGACTAGAAGAGGAGCAGGCAGTTCGAGGAAGCCCTCCAGGGACTGAATAGTTGCCAGAACCCAAAGGAATGACCCCTGTAATGGTACCCTTTTCAGGAGCCAGGTTTGGGTCCCATCCAAGCAGTGTACTTGTCATTTACAGCTCTGAGGGATCAGCTGCCCTAGACTGTGGGACTGGATATCCCCAGTGCCTATGCAGCCTATCCAAATCCACATTTAGGAATTCGGAAGAGGGACAGAAAATGGTGAAGATCAGTCTGTCTCAAGCATGCATGAGACCTAAAATTTAATATTAATGGCCTTGATGTATGAAAGAGTAGGAGCACACTTACATGAAAATTCAGCTTCTCTCTGCTGTTCATTTTGAAGTACCTGTCACTGCTGCTTAGTGTTACTGTAGAGGCTATAAGCAGGGGGATTATGACGGGACATTTGGTTTGATACCGTGATATAATCTGTTGTCCCATTCCTGGGCAAAGTGTGCAGCTCTTGAGGAAGCCAGATATCTTCAGTGGTTTCAACAAAGTGGAAAAAATCTTCTTCAAATTTCCCACATTGTTATTCTATGCTATTGCTCATTATGGTAGAAATATAACTCTTGCTAATTAAAATGGATACTAGCAATTAAATTAAACATGCCTTAAAATGCCCAGCTTTGCGTAACATTCAATAATGGCTGTTTCTGCAGGGGATACTTTCTCATGTGTATGTATTTTTCTAAGATGATTATGACATGATTTGCTTTGTTTCAGAGCACTGAATTCTTCAAGGGCTTGACCAGAACCTCAGCTTCCTAATGAGACAGGTAGTAGCAGAAGGGGAGGAGGGAAGGAAAGAGAAAATAGTCAGCAAGGTGAACAACTTAGAAAATAACATGGAGAGGAACACATCCTCAGATTATTGGATAACCAGCTAATTTTGGTTTTTATTAAGGTTCATTTGATCTATGAGTCAAGGATATATAGAACATTTTTCTTGATCTCGGTACTTTATTATTCATAAAATAGCTGAAGCCTTTCTCCATTATTTCTCAGCTATTATGGTGAGGTATAAAGCACCAGAACATTAGATAATGTGTGTACCAGTATATTTAGAAGTGTTATAGTATTTCTTATGTTATTTCAGATTAGAATCTAGATGGGTACCAGCTACTGAAACATATTTTAACTGGCAAAACTGAAGTCTATGCAAGTGCTCACTGCAGAAGACAGCACATATTCAAGCAGATCTTGGTGTCCCCCTTTCAGTTGTTTCAGAAGTTGTCCATCAAAATATGTTCTTCTAGCACTGAATAAAATGAGATTCTTCTCATCTTTTCAACACACAAAAGGAAGCACAGAGTTAGATATAAAATACAGTTTCACTTGAAAGATCAGCTTACAAATAAACCATCTATAACTACAATTTTTTTTTCTGATTGCCTGTCTTCCAACATTGACCTTAGGACTAGACAGTCACTGTGGGTTACCTGTTTCAGGTGCCTAACAGTGACAGACAGTTCAGTTCAAGAACTCCTCTAACATTAGGAAACAAAGCTGCTGTTCAAGCCAAGTTCTCATCTGACTGTATGATTGTCACATAGCTTACAGGTCAGAAGATACTTTGCCGAATTTGAACAGAATTTGTGGAAGAAAATCAAATGGAAACCTAGGAGCATACATTTTTTTCAGTGCAACTTTCTAGCCTAGGCCACCATTACAAGATGAGGTGAAGTAACTTATTGCTGGACTTTTTCCTGATGGACCAAATGATCTATGTTCTGGGTTTATGCCTGGATTTTTTCATGAACGAATCTGGAATTCTGAGTATAGAGCAGTCAGATTCACATCTGCATTTGACTTCTTCAGTTTGTATTGTTTCCCCCTCCCTTTCCAGTTGTATTTATCCTATAATATGCTGTGTTGTGCCTTCCAGTCGACTGCCATGTGGAACTGAATCCTAGTTAACTTTTTCATGTTGCTTTGGAAGCAGAGCCAGCTGCTGCGACACCCACCGTGAACAACTTGGCAGTTAGAAAGCCCAGCTAGAAGCAGCAGTTATAGTGGGTTTCTGTGGATCCCATTTTAAGTATTTTGTTTTGTTTCTCTTCTAAATGATATCACAAGTATGCACAGAGTAGAGAAGATTATGCTAATGCTTGCAGTTATAACCTCCTGGGACTACTAGTATTTCTCTCTTTGGAGACCTGTCCTGAGAGATGAACTGCCCAGCTAAAGTCTCCACTTTCCTGTTCAAAGCAGATTTCAACTTCTGCTCTGAATGCTATTTATTTTGGGAAGGAAAGGACCAAGTGTTTTTTTACTAGATTTATCTGACAGAGAGCCATCTCTTGATTTAGACCACACAGATGAATTCACAAACATAGTGGCATTTTGCAGAGCTGCACAGCAGAAAGCAGCCGTCACCTGAGGAAATGGTTGGAAAGCAAAACCCATCCTTCTGAAGTGTTTTTGCTTTTTGTAAACCAAGATTTTTCTGACTACTTTCTTATGCCTTCACTTGCCCAAGTTTTCCTTCTCTGTGCTCATTCTTGCACTACTGTAATCAGGATAATCAGGAGCACAACTTTCGACTTCACCAAATAGGAAGATTAGGCCCATGAAACTCCTGTTGTTACGGGGTACAGTGTGCTTGCACACAGTAATTGGTCTGTGTGGAGGAAACTGTTGAACCAAGCAATGGGCTCAGTCCTTTTAATCCGAGTCATACGGTGTTGGTAGAGAAAGAGACAGAAGCATAAGACACACCAGCCTGGGATCTCATTTCATTTACAGCTCCAGGGTGGAGAATGCCAAATGGATTGCAGTGAGGGCAGGTTTCTAGCAGCAGCAATCAGCATGTGACTGGTTTTGTGGCTGCCATCCTCTTGGTTGCTCTGTAGGTTCCACTTTCTACACAGTTGCTAGAGAGCTGTGAAGCTATCTATAGGTGAGAGAGTGTGAATTTACTGCTGCACAATTGCCATTTATTTTTTGAATGTGTCTGTCTTTAATTTTCCATGCTAAAAATACTTGCATCACCCTATCTAGGAATGCTGTATGGTAAAAGCAGCCAATTCTTCCTCTGCTTACAGTTATATTTTCTATAAAAGTGCATTTAATATGCCATAAACATCTCTAACCTGATGAAAATGGTATCTCTTTCATTGCCTGTTTTGTAAATGCCATGGCAGGTCTGGTACACATTCCCTGAGGAGACTGCACAGGAAAAGCTCAGCACAATTTGCATCACAAGGTCAATATCACCCCGTTATTCCCCTACAATCTCACTACTTTAATGCTGATGAGATAAGTTGCACAGAGTCTAAGACTGTAGGTCACTACAGGCAGGGTCTCAAAGAAAGGGATGGAAGGAGTGGGGGGAATTGCTGGCTGTCGTAAAGAGGGCAGGAGTAAGACATGGTGATGACTGTTTCAAGACCAAGGAAGACAGAAGGGAAGGAAATAATGGTGAGTGCCAGTTTTTCAAGTGAGGGTTGGCTGCAGGAAATTTGGGAATAGCAGTGCTAATAGACATGGCAGAGCCTTCTGTTTATTTGAAAGCTGTGCTGTGCTCAAGAGCTGCTTTCCCCAAACTAGTTTCTTTAACCTCACTGAGCTATAGTGTATTTGGTTGGCTCTTGGAAAGGACTGGGACATGGTTTCTATTTTGAGATAGATCCATTTTATTCTTGGCTAAGTGAAGCCAAATCTTTATGCTAGTGTCTTGTCAGATGAGCACCAGAGCATCCTTCAGAAAGCGTGCTGGCATTTCTGGAAGTGAAAACTGTGCTGGATCCAAGTGCTTCTTCTGGCAGTGATAGAAAAGGGCGACATTTGGCTGGCAGCACAGCACAGCCCTGTGGTGAGCGATCATTACAGAGATGTGCTCATACTGCATGTCTTGGAGATGATTTAACTCTTGGTTCTCTGTTTTGTATCACCAGATGAGAACGCAGCTTCTCAAGGGGGAATGCGGATATAGCTCTATGCATTTGTACCCTGAGAACCCTAGCAAGCAGCTAATTGAAAGCTGTGTGTGCTGAGCAGGGGGTCTGTCAGTGCCCGGCAGGACAGGGACAGAGGACAGGTGTAACCTCAATAGAGGCTGTAATTTGGGTCTTACCCCTTGTTAGCTGCCAGTTTTTATTAGGCCTAGAGGCAGTCACTTAGAGACCTTTTCCCCTGCCAATTTTGTTTCAAACCAGCCAACAGGTTCAGAAATAAGGTGGAAGGAATATTAACAGCACATGAATAGGCAGATGGCACAACTGTATATGTTTCATTTCCTATGGGAAACCAGACACAGTTTTCCATCAGAAACTTGCAGTTTTGAAACATTGAACGGGAAGCCATTAGAAGCAAACTTCTGTAAATTGCAGAAGCTTCGATGTAATGCCTTAGTCTTTGTGCATAGTTAAGTGGTGTGTGAATAATACATATACTGAAAAAAACCCTGTATCTTAAGTGACTCACATTTTGCTAAATTTAGCATTGCCTCTGTGCTGGCATTCCCTGTCTGTGAAATGGGAATAGCACTGCCTCTTACCTTCTGTCAGCACTGTAGATTTAACTTCACAAAAATCCTGTAAGAAGTGTTTCTGAAAAGCTGACAAGTAAACAGAATTTTGTTTTCAAACTAGGATTTACCTATGATGCAGGAAGAAGCGTCAAATGCTAGGCAATAAAACAAAGATTGCATGTCAGTCAAACTGAATGCTGCTGCCCATTCTGTGCACTGAATGAAGCTGGAGTCCTGTGGAAAACTAATATGTGATCATATAACTAAAGGCACTGACATAGTGCATTCATACGAGCTGGTTTAACCAAGGTTGCATAAATAACATTGGTTCTGGCATTTCCCAACACCTGAATGCTTGGCTTTTTTACTTTAATAACACTCTTGCAATCTCCTTTGCATGTATATGTTTAAAACACCTAACTTCTTCCTCCCTTGTTGAAGTGACTCTCTGCACCAGAAATACAGGGACGTGCTTCGGGTAACGCAGAAGGTCAACAGAAACAATCTGATTTTGATTAGAATTTCCATTTCCCCTGTATGATTTTCCCTTGTGCCTGAAGTTAACACATGCTCTGTGGTGGAATTTTTTTCCCTCTTCCAGGAAGTGGCCTTTTCCACTGTCAATTTAAAAGGATATATTTATCCTGTGTCATCATCACACTGAGAGCTCTAGCTTTAAATACAGCCCATCACATGTTCTAATCAGGCAAAACATTTTAAATCCAGGTGATCAACAGGAGAGAAAAAAGGAATTAATTAAATCCATCTGTGAAATATCTACCCGACCATAAAGCAGATTCAAATCCAAAATTTCACTGCAACAGTCATGCAAAAATCTGTGCAAAAGTACCATGAACATCACCTGTCTTCCGCTTCCTTATACCCAACACACTAGAAGCAGAAGCTGTGAGTAGTTCTTTTGCATTGCATAGTTGGAAGTGGTTTGACGCTGCATTGATACGATAAAAATATCTGAGAAACTGCATGCCACAGATATACAGCTGCTCTGTATAATTCCTTTCTAACTACACAGATCATAGATTTCAGGAATGAATAACTAAGTATCCCACCTGGCTTCTTTTATGTCAACAGTTTGCTCACATCACGAGACAACATTTCCGAAATGCAGTGAAAGAAACAGCCTTTGGTGACATTCTCCTCACTGACTTTGACAAATGGTGTGTCATCCTGAAAACATATACTTGACAATTCCTCAGTGTATCTGGAGTGCTACCAAATGTGTTTGCTCTTCCATGAGAGCTTAGATCTCCCTGGGGTTAGCAAGCCTCATCAACTTTTTAAACCTGAGTTTTGGAGATCAACTTGCCATAAGAGGAACGATAAATAATGTACAGGTCTGACACAGGAAGGAGTTCTTGTGTTCTTGTTCTCATTTGGCCATTGACATGTGATGAGGATATGCTGGGAAACAGGTCTTCTTGGAAATGAATTAAGTCACCTGTGGCTGAGTTTTGGATGGATTATAGAGGAGAAAATTCAAGTCAATATATGTCTGTGAAAACATATAAGAAAGTTTTCTACAAAGGTTAGATAGAATGCACCAGGTAAAACCTTTCTTACTGATGCAATAGTAATCTCTTCTGCAATGTTAATTGCCAGTGTAGGGTTCTTTGTTTACAGTCTTCGTACTTTATACCCTAAGGTACAAAACCTGCTGCTGGATTGCTGACGCCTTCTGGAAACAAGAACACTTAATGACTTCTAGGCTGTCTTGGAAACTCTACTTTGGTTTGTCAGTAGTTTTGCAGGATGTGCCTTTTGTGTCAGTGGTCACTTCTGAAACATTGGAGAATAACTGTTACCTGCGAAAAGGACACAACTCTTTTGTTAGGGACTTCTTAGTCCTTAACCATGCGCCCAGAAGATAACCTTGCAATCATTACCCTACACTGCTGAGTTATAGTAGAACAACGACACGAGTTTTGAGATTTTATCCTTTTAGTGCTCACTGCTCTCTCTTATTTGACTTCATCTTCTGAAGGGCACAAGAAGGAAGAGAAAGGTTAAAACCTGCAGTGGTTTTCTCTGTTAATTTCTTTGACTGAGCAAGAGGGCTAATCTTTGAGCCATGATGTCAGTTAGAGGTGGTAGGTATGAGGAGTAGGTGGTAGGAACCTCATGTGAAAAAAAAAATATTCCAAGTAAAGATTCAGTACAGCTGCTCTCTTCCGTTCCAAGGAATCCATGTGTCTCACGAGGGCTGTTGTTTATTAGGACCGTGCTGAGACAGGCCTCTTCTGCTGCTTTGGTTTCTCCTTTGCTTAATTTCTTGTGCAAGTTTCTCTATTCCACTTTGAATGATTATGTGCCCCAAAATGCTGGAGTATTCCAAGCCATGGATATTTCAACATCATGTCCTGCACAGTGCCACCCATAGAAATGTAAATGATGACATAAAGAGAGAAAACAGTGGGAAATGAGGTATTTCAGACAAGACTTTCAAGTGTGACTGCTGATTCTGTGGTACCCCAATTCAGGTACTTTGAAAGCATAGATCACCTAATCTCCAAAAATTGCCTTTCTGTGCTGTCTTTAAGTGGATATCTAGCATTGGTCAGACACTTTGAAGGCGCTGTGCTCTCCTGTTTTCTAGCAAAGGCTTTTATGTTAAAAAGAGAGACTAGAACAGATACTATGAAAATCTAAAACGTAGAATATGGCAGAGGCTGAAAAAGTTTATTCATAGGAACTTACCAAAATGCATCACTGTCTGCACACTTGAAAACATGACTGCTGTTTTGCCCTTGAAACAACAGATAGGCTAAGTTATTAACTAAAGCTTTTATTAATGGGGGAAAGAGGGAAGGGAGACACCTTAAGAGCCTTCCGTTCTCATTACTGAAGTAATGTGTCCTTTGTTTTTGTAATCTTTGTTAGAGTAAAAGGTGCAGCTCCTTGATAAGAAGCAATATATAGTTAAAGATGCACCATCACTTCTGCCTTTCCAGGGAATTGTTTCAAATGAAGAGCCAGTGTCTATCAGCTCCCTGTGAAGAAAGGTCAGGCCATCAGCCACCTTGCTTGTCTTATGCCAGCCAAATGAATCATGAACAGATTGCTACTGCCTCACAAGGTCCTAGAACATTTTGCAGCTTCTGTTGCCGATTAGGAGCCCATATAGGTCTCCCAAACTGCTGATTCCCCTTCACATTGGGCTGTACGCTAAAATAGCGATTTTTCCCTCTCTGGTGGTTCTCTGTCCATATGTCTGATGTGCTTCCTTCTTACATGCACAGAAGAAATACTTTGGGGAATTAAATTATCCTGCAGAATCCTAGGACGTGCTCATGACCAGTGTTTTGATTAAACTGTCTTTCTACTTCCTTGGCTGTCAGGCTACTGGACGTATGTCAAAACAACTAAGACAGCAGTTTGCACAGTCATGTGAAACTGTGAAACCTATGGGCTCTCGGGCAATACGCATGTTATGCCAGTTTTGTTTCCAGCCCTACATGCATCATACTACCTGCCTTGTGGGTTGATTCTGGTTGTTGTGTTGAACTGCTAGATGCTCACCATGAAGACTTCTTATATGGGCGCCTGGATTAATCAGTTGTCCTGTGGGAGAGAGACTATAACATAAAATAATGGTTGCTTATTTTAAAATTGAAGCATGCATTCCAGAACGGTGTGTTTAAGTTCACTGTGAATTAAGAATGACAGAACACCAAAGATGAAGATGACATTTTGAGGCAAGAAATCAAAACCGACAGCCTCCAAAAATCGATTAAAGGGGTAGGTGACTCGTTGCAGCACTAAGGAGCAATAATAAGTGATCGTGTTCACTGATGGAAGTGATGAGAAGCAGTCAACAGAGGAAGTGATAGAAGACAATAACTGAGGTGAAGAGCAAAGTGTTTCTAATTCATCTTGGCTTTTTTCCTTATAAACAAGCAAACAGCCGAAAAAAGCCCACCCATTCCTAAACAGCAATAGCTATGAGCCTGTATTTCTAAAGAAACCTATGAGTACGTTAGAAGCTTTTGTTACATTTTGGAAAGGTTGATTTGCACAGTGTTCCTATGATCTTGGAATGTTTTATCTCCATATTATATTTGGGAGCTAAGGCACAGAGGAGTGAGAGCATGAGATGATTTGTTTAAGGCTACACAGAGTATGACTTTCCCTAGCTTGAGCATGGTCCTTAGTTAATGTGTCTAAATGACTCGTTAGTGCTGATTTCTGCTCTACCACCTTCCAGGCAGGAGAGCTAGCTCTGACCGTGTGGCACCGCAGCAAGCAGAGCTGATTGTCAGTGTCATAAATGCACACCCAAGGTGCTTTCTTTCACTACCAGTGATCATGATGGGTTATTACTTGTGTCATAGCAAAGACTAGGGATTTAAATAGCAGTTTAAATTACACTGTGGAAAATTTTGTATGAACACATTAAAAGTTGTCCTAAAGGTCTTACATATATGATCTGAAAAGAGAAGCAATGTCTTCATCCTGCCATTAACTGGCATCTTTGCTTGGATGTGGATTTTCACACTAACCGCAGAGCTGTTAGGATTTGGCTACTCTATTAGTAGTGTGAGTATATGTGATAGACGGAGCTCTCTTCAAATACAGTAAAGAGAGGTCTGTATGCCTTGTTGGTGTAATTGCTACATGGGACATAGCACCTGGAATTAATTACATCTTCTGAAGAGCTTTCCTTGGAATACCAACCACCAGAGGAATACCAATCAATGCATGATGTGACAGAG
The DNA here is from genome assembly GCF_013368605.1 of Nyctibius grandis. Taxonomy (NCBI): domain Eukaryota; kingdom Metazoa; phylum Chordata; class Aves; order Nyctibiiformes; family Nyctibiidae; genus Nyctibius; species Nyctibius grandis. Next base: position 9,906,736 of record NC_090671.1, read on the forward strand.
GCATTAATCAGAGTTGTTGCTGCTTCTATAGTGTCTAAGGACTTGTCTGTTTGAGATAAGTTATGCACAAAGAGAGGAGACTGTTAGTGTCCTTCATGATATATGAAGTAGAAAAAAGACTCCTGCCAACTCCCAAAATTTGAAAACTATTTTGTATTTAAGTAATTCCCCTATTAAAAACTAGTAGAACTTAAATAAAGGAGAATCTTGTGACTGTTCTGTTTGAATCAGTTCCTCATTTGCTTGCGTTTGTTTGCTCACTCATAGCACAAGTGTAAGTGATGGTCTGTGTTTCTTCATGTGCTTAGGCCATTTATTGAAACTTTCACCTTTTTTTTCCCTCAAAATATTTAAAGCATTAGAGGCCCAGTTCCATTTGAAATTCAGTGGATGATGGACATCAATTCACTTAGGCTTCTTTGAAAATCCCATTTGCTCTGTCTTATAACAATTATCAAATGTCTGTCTTTCAGATAATAAATAAATCTAGGCAACAAACAGCCTGTGTCCTTCTTTGACACAAAGGAAATCCATCCTTTCAGATGGACTCATTTATTTAGATAAGTAGAGGTTATAAGAGTGTAAGTTTTTTCTCTCTAGATCTCATCTTCTCTGTGAGTGGTCACAGCTTGGTAAGAGGAACATGTACAATTGCAGAGGATCAATTCAATGGTTTTATGCTGAAGAGAACTGAGCAAAAATTCCCAGTTTTTGATATCATCTCTGCCTCTTTCAGTCCTGCATTCAGCAGCTTCCCAGTAAAATCCTGTTGGTCAGCTTTCTGGGTTTTGTGTTTTCTCAATGTTTATCTACTAGTAACATTAGAGATCCCAGAAACCATGAACAAGCAAAAGAGTACTATTTTTCCTCAATTGTTGTATTTAAATCATACTGGTAATGTTACCAAATTGATATTTTTGCTTATAACTCATGAATTAGAATAAGATCTAGTCCCATGCGACTTCTTGCAGCTCAGGTCCTGAAGTCCCTCATTCATGCATAAAACAAAGCTAAATTTGATTTTGATATAGAGATAATGATCTTTTTTAACAGAGAAGTAAAAGGGGGGAAGTAACATTTTCATTCTTCAGTAATTCATCTAAAGTTTGGAAAAATTAATGGAAAAGTGGTCCTGATACACGTGTTACTCGTGAGGCATGTGTTTAGAAAAAAGTGCTCCAGCCTAAATCCTGCTTCTCCTGCACTGTATCTGTACCTCAGCCCTTCAGTCTTTTGTCTTAAGGGCATAGTTTTGTTTGTGCAATAGAAGGTTAATTAATAATCATTGACATAGTTGATTACTGTAGGGTGCAATGGGCCACCATATAACTATTTCAGTTTATGTGTTGATAACTACTCTGTACCTCCTGTCTATAATGTAGTAAACATACCTATGATACTGTGAGATGCTCAGATGTGAGGGGTGGTGAACAACGTAAGCTCTCAGATTGGTAGGTTTGTTTCTGCAGTTTCTCTGCATAATTTTTTTAATAGGCAAAAGGTTCTATTTTTCTTCATGAAATGGCCTTCCCAACTAGCCATAAGATAGCTGTCTTTCAAATGGACTGATCCTTTCTCATGAAGGAGGATGTGTGTTTTTAACATATGTAAGCAAGAGGTCACAGAAGACGATCATCAATAACACAGAGTTTCAGCTATTAGTTTTTATGGTTCAGACTAGTGTCAGAGCCACAGACCACCATTAACTTTCACTCTGTAATGGAGCATAATACTAGCCAGGGATGGGATGCTTGGTTAGCATATGTCAGAGTAATTACAGAACTCATATGAAAAGTACAGCTGTTAATTAGCTGTACAGTCTAAATGAAATGAATGACAAACTATCTGTATAATTCATGACCTGTCTCTGTTAATTTGATGCTGTCATGCATGAAGTTCAACTCCCTTGTTTCCTTCCAGTCATTGGAAAAGTGTTTATACTGATGCATCTCTGAAAGGACAGAGATACGAAGGATGAAGATGTTGTACACTGTGACAATGAATGAGATGAGCAAAATGTTCTTAAAATATTGTGCAATGTCTCCCTTGTTTTAAATCATGAGCAAAAGAGATACTGCTTGCATAAGCAACCGCCCTCAAGATGTTATCAGAGTGTTGATTACAATGGAGTTGGTCCTTAAGTCAGTCTTCCTATGAAAGGGCAATCTGGTGTAAAAAGTATTCTCATTAAACATCCCATGCTGCTGAAGGAGACAGATGTCTTTGCAGAAGACTAAGGGCATTGTTTTTCTGAACTAAGGTAAATCACTTCAACCTACCCGGCTTTAAAAAGACCACAGAATTTTGCTGGAATATTCTCAGTGATGTGAACATTGCACCCCACTCTGAAATAATGAACAATCTAGCTATGTTCATGTTATCCTTTCAACCAAGACAGAAAAGTAATAATTTGGGTTGAAGTTACTTCTTTGCTGATGAGATGCTTTTTATACAACTTTGGTAAATGTAAAAAAGGAAAACTTGTCACTTCTTATGACTGCAAATGAGAAGACTGTGAGAAAGTATTGATGGGAGAGCGCTTTATGAGGAATGCTTTTTTCCCTGTTTTATTTCAAGGCTCCTCAGACTTTTAGACTAATGCCTTGTGAAATCCCTCCACCCCACTCATCTTCTGACATGACGTCCTTATTACAGCATCAGCTTCCATATAGGTTGACAAACAATTTAAGTTTCTAGGAGTGCTAATTGTTCCATTTTTATTTTTATAGGGAAAATTTTAAATAAAAGAGCCACATCATTTTGCTGTGAGATAATGAGGTAAAACTTATTATCCATCTGTTGTACACGCATTTTAGGTAGCAGATTTTTATTATGGTAGCAATACAGAGGCCCTTGAAAACTGCAGGATTGTCTTGATCCCCATGATTCTCCCACAGCCTTTTGCTTCAGGTTTCCTATTGTGATCTCCCAAAGGCAAAGAGAGTAATTGCATCCATCTCTTGGCACATTATGAAGCCCTAGTAAATGCTCTCACTGCTTCGGTCTGGCATGTTTCTCCAGGGTATACAGCACACATGCATATGTGGACATGGAGAAAGAAGGGCTCTGAAGGGATCAGATGCTGACTGCTTGTGGAAATATAGCTGTACCTTCATGCTGCTGTTTCTCTTCCACCACCCCAACCCCCCTCCAGCTCCACCTCTGCCTTTGAAGGCAGTTTGAAACGCAAATATATTTATGTTACCCTTTGATCTAATTTCATCTCAGTAATTTCTCATCATGTTATAAACCACTCAGTGAATAAACCAGTAATTAGACTTTATGACTGGAGTTAGGTGTAATTAGCTATTTAAAGGAGCGCTAATAATGCTGTTAATGGAATTTCTCATTTGGGGGATAGTGTTAAAATACACCTATAAGAAACTCCAGTTAATGTGTAGAATTAGCGCTCTACTGATTTTATGTGTGTTGTTCTGTAATTCTTCAGGTAAAAGATGCTCCATTTTACTGACAGATTAGCTCTAACTGTAGTTTATGGGAAACTTTCTTGTTAAGTTAATGATAATATAATTTTTCTGAGCTATGCTTCTCACACTGCAACTAGTACTTGCTTCTAGAGTGGATTTTTTTGACTGATGATTTTATGTTGGTTAAGAAAATGTCTGATTATGTAGCCTGGGTCCCACGGGAGGAGACATTTGTATATTATATATGAAACCTGCCTTAGAGAATGTTTTTACATCATGCATCTTGAGCCAGCCTGGAACATACTGCATAAACAGAGGGCAACCAACTTAGCTGAAAACCCATTCTGCATAATATGACTCTCCCTGGCTGTCTTCCTCACTCTTCTTGAAGCAAATTAATTGAAAGTGTTGCCTAGTGATGGGTACTGCTTCTTCTAGCTGTACCTGGAAAAGCCTGGACTATTACTGGTTTTCATTTTCCGTTTTGCTTCCCTCTATGCTACTAAATTTCATTTGGCAGTAAGCGATCCTCCCTATTTTAAAAATTCTGTCTATAATTTAGTCCATTTATGTATCAAATGGCTGTGAGTAGATATATTTAACTCCCAAAGTGCCATAATTTAATTCAGGAAAAGATTAGCCTTTGAGGGTCACTTTTTTCATGTATGAATGTTAACAAAAAATAACCCCCCTGCCTTCCAAATCATTATAAAAGAAGTTATTTCAGTTTGTTTTGAAATGCTTTCTGTAACTATTTGAAAGGGTCTTGGAACCTCTTAGTCAAAATGCTGAAAACATGTCTAGGATCTGATGCATGTGGAGGTGAGAAGGTTAGACAAAAGCTTCAGTTAAAAAGCGGTGTGGAGAATGGGGTACAGAATCGTATGGTAATTCAGGTTAGGAGGGACCTCGGGAGGTCTCTAATCCAACCTCCTGCTCAAAGCATTGTCAGCTGTGAGGTCAGACCAGGTTACTCAGGGTTTCATGTAGTCTGATCTTAAAAACCTCCAAGGATGGAGACCACACCTCCTCTCAGAGTAACTTGTTCTATTGCGTGAATGTCCTGGTCATGAAGAAGCTTTTCTTTCTATCCTGTTTGAACCTGTCTTGTTTCAATTTATGTCCATTATTTCTTGCCCTCCTACCATGCAATACTGTGAAGAGCCTGGCTCCATCTTCTTGATGACCTCCTTGTAGGTATTGGATGATCGATATTGAGTCCCTTTAAGCACAAGATGCTAGTGACCAGAACTGTGATTTTACTACTCATGCTGGCTCCTCCAAACAAGAAAAACATTAAACAAAAAAAAATAAAAAGACGACCTTTCTTAAGAGAGTTAAGGGAGAAATGTGCCCATGCAGGCTCATGACTGTTCTTGAATAGTGTCCAAAGATTTATCAAACTCTGTAAGTTTTTTGCAAAATAATAGCTTAAAAATAGCAACACTATTTGGGGGAAAGGAAAATGCTGGTAGCAAGCTTGGAAAGATCAATTTTGTGTGAGAGTATTTCCTATGATAAAGAGCTAACAAGCTTCCTAAGGGCTTGGTGATAGAAACAAATGATTCAACTGTAAGATCTTAGGGGCTGGGACCATATTTTATTTGGTTTAATGGCAGTGAGATCTTGAACTACTGTGATACAAATTATAGTAGTAGTAAAATTATTACTTCTTCAAGTAAATTCTACTATAAGTTTGACAAGGACAGTGTGAATTACTCCCTGAAATTAAAGCAAGGATCTGTTCAAGCTACGAATCTTCACTGACACAGTTTGTTTTTTTGACGTGCTATCTCTGCCATTAGTCTTCTCAAGTTCTTTCAAATATAGTTTGCAAGATCCAGTTGTGGGCCTCGTTGCAGGCTTGCATCATCCAGTTTCTTGGATATAGGGATGAAAGCAAAGGGGAAGAAAAATGAAATTTCCTTCAGCAAAAACTGAAGTGGTAAGTCTGTGCAAATCAGTGTTGGGGAGGTTGTGCTTTTGCTTTACTGGCAAGTCTCTCTGTCTTTCCCTTTTAGTGCCTGCTGTGGATGGAGGAATCTCTGCTGACCACAACAGTGGATAAAAAGTGAGAGACTGGATGGAAGGGCAAAGTCCATCCTACCCCCTGGGCACCAAGTGTGCACAGATGATCCAGACTGTCGAGGTCTAAATGGAGTACAGCAGGGCTTCTGTATGACGAGTTGTCCACCTTCTACTGACTTCCTGGTCAGTTGTGAGGACTCCATGTAGGTGTGCAAGTGGGAACACAGCTAGCTGAGGAGTATAAGGCAAATGCCAGTTTATCAGAAAGATTATCATCACACATTGCAATATGAGTCACCAGCTCTTGTTCTGTGTTACCATGAATGCTATGTCAAAATAATGTAAAGAGATTATTTACATTAGCCTGACACAGGCAGCTGTGCACACCTCAGACATTCGATTCACTTTGACTGCGGACCCTGGAATGAAAATCAGTGTAGCCACTTTCGTGTGTCTGGAGGCATTTTCTGCGTTCAGCTGCTTCTGATCTTTCAAAAAAGCTGTGTCAGTAGTAGAGTGATAGAAGAGATGTAGCACTGCTCCAGTCTCATCATGAAAACAAATGCTAATTACTTCTACATGAAGTAGAAGGACAACGTGAGTCTATTTAAAATCAATTACCAAAGACAAGGATGTGTTTTCAAGATTAGGGTCAGATGGATTGACTGTAGAAGGTTGAGAGGTTTTTTATTTCTTCCAGAAAATACCACTGGGCTTTTAATTTGGGTTAACTGGGGACAATTTTTTTTCTTTCTATTACATTAATGATTTATTCCACATAGCATCCTGTTTAGTTGCACAGGGAAGAAAGCTCTCTTGTGGCTCTCAGTAGGTCTAGTCCCAGAAGAAAGAATAAAAGGGTGGCTTGTTTCTATCCCACATTCAAGATATGTGCTTGTTACAGGTATTGCTTAGTCTGTGAAGTCTTACCTTTAGTCCATCTACTTCAGGCTCCATTAGTGTGTGTTGTTTATTCCTGGAGCCCATAGGGAAGGAGGTTTCTCTCTTTCTTATCCTCTGTGCTCTGAAAACAACAGCTGTTCTGTCTTTGTGAGTCATCTTTTTCTCTGCCAATTCTTCCTCGAGGATTCATGGATGGAGAGGTACACCACAAAACAGCTAGCAAAAGGCAGGAGAGACTAATTTGTCCTGAAGCTTCTTCAAAAGAATCACTGCTCCTTATCTGGGGTATCTGAATGACAGCTATTGCTAGTCAGAAGTCTCTAACATAAAAGAGAATTAACCAAAATCACATGCTTCATCACAGTAGATGACTCTGAAGTGGGAGCTGACAAGACTTGGCTGCTAGGAAATTACTACAGCATCAGATTCACCAGCTCATTGAAGCTAGGTTTTTGGGCAGGGATTCCAAAGATATCCCAGAGGGATGTGGGCTTTTTAAGGTTAAAGAGATGACACAAAACACAAATGTTTTTTGGCATTAAAACTAAATTCAATTTTTAATGAAAATGTGAGGACAATAGATGACAGGGCAGGAAGTTGGGCCATTTTTTGTAAAAAAGTGTAGAGTTGGGAGTATTTTAGAACAAAGCAAAGATAGCTGGGTCCTGTGCAAAAGTTATTTAATAACTTAATCATACATAGAGATGGGATTTAATTTCAACTGAAAGCTACATTGAACCTAAACTCATAACCTCTTTAAAACATAAATGCTGAACATTATGCATAAAATGACTGAGCCTCTTCTACTTATGTTTTTTAAAAAATCAATTTAAATACCATCTGTCTGATTTTGCAGACCAGTGAAGAGGAACCAGCTCGAAAACATCAGTCAGTGCTTTGTACGCCTTCCAAATAGCCTGTAGCTTCAGATAATATATAGTGCCATGTTCACCTCCATATAAGGTGGTATATTTTTCCAAGAGAGCTGCCCAACAGCTCTTTTGCCCTCTGTCCAGGACCACATTGTCATGAAGCTTGGCACAGACCACTGAATGGGGGATGCCTGCAGTCCCCCTGCTGTACCATCAAGGGAACAGTAAAGATCAGTGGTTGGACCACCCTGCTGGGAAAGGCACGTGGCACTTTGTTTACAGGGGACACTGGGCAGCCCCTGGTTGTGTGTTTGGCCCAGGGCTGCAGGCTGCAGCCATCTCAATGAGTGAATTCCTCAGGCAGGTGCTGCAGGAATTACTTGTTGACAATGGGAGTGGTTGAGGAAAGCAAGTATCTCATGCCTTCCTCTTCAGCTATTTTGCGATCTCCCTTTAATCCTTCTGTCCTGGTTTGGCCTAAACCAGGCCGATTTTCCTTTCAGTGATTTTTACTTTCAGCTAAGTCTCCTCTAACTAACTGCATGTTTTTGCAGACAGTGTCTGCTTCCAGGACTGATAACGCTCGAAGTTTGTAGTTATCACTGAGGCACCGGTAGGGATGTTGTGCAGAAAGGCTCTTGCTGTACTTATTCTTGAGAGAAACCAAGGTCACTGCTGAATTCCTCATTGCTTACGAGTGAAGAGCCGAAGGGGGGTCGCAGCTGCAGTGGGAAGCAGACAGGGCAGGTGACCCAAAATTGACCAACGAGGGTATTCCATCCCATACACGTCATTCTCGGTATAAAGTGGGGGGATCACGAGGGTCTCGCTCTTTTTCTGCTATGGCCGGTGTCCAAGGAGGACTCCGTCTGTTTTCCTGCTGCCCCCGATCCCGATCCGTGCGTTCCTGAATCCAGCTCTCGACCATCGCTAGGCCCAGGCTGGGCCTTCCCGGAGCCTGCCCTGCAGTGCCGGTGGTGACGTGGCTGACTTCAGGGGAGCTCAATCTTGGTTTTGTATATATATTTGTATATATTTGATTATTTCTATTATTATTATTATACTTTTTTTTCATTATTATAGTTTATTAAAACTGTTTTAATTTTCCAACCCAGAAGTCTCTCTCCCTTTTCCCTTTCCCTTTCCCTCTGGGGGGAGGGGGGGGGGATAACAGAGGGCATCTGCCGCAGGTTTAATCGCCAGCCCAGCTTTAAACCGTGACAGATTTATTGGCGCCCAACGTGGGGCTCGAGAGAAGCTCCGACAGGTTGCTCTGATAAGTCGAATCCCAGCTCCAGTGGGAGGAGACCCGGAGAGCTCAGCCAAGAGAGTATCAGATTTCTTCCTTTGAGATTTACGAGGGGTTGGAAATTAAAACAGATAGCTAAGATGGTAATGTCATTTGTGAGCCTTGTGTTACCTCTTCTCTTTATAAAGCTTGTTTTACAGTTATGTGTAATGATACCTTACTTGCCGTATGCGCTGTGTGTTAGTGCTTACGTGTGGTTTAACAGGGCGTGCTGGTCAAAATGTGTCGTTTCGGTATGGGTTGTGATACTGATTTATGTCGTGATAAACTGGGCAGTCATTATTCCGATCTCTTATCTCTATGATACAATGATGGGCAGCTTTAATCGCGAATCGGTAGCTGCGCACACCGGGCGTCTTTTAACTGATTTTGATAGTATCTGCTCCTTTTTTGCCAAGCTGATTCCTGCAAAATTCGAACAGGGCATGTTGTTATTTTTGGGTGTCCTGTATGTGTTACTGGTGTGCTATGTGATTAGATGTCGGTGCAGCAACAGCGGGAGGTATCATGCTGCCCCTGTAACCAGGAGAAAACACCGAAAGAAATCAACTAGTAAAGTGAAGGATGATGATTCAGAGGCTTCTAAGGCAGAGCCAGCACGGGACCCAGGTGAGGGCCCTTCTCAGTCAGAGTCAGGGCCTGACACAGAGGGGGGTTTCCTTGATCGTCTTTTTAAAGAAGGCCCATTACACAAGAAGGACAAGAAAGGTCCTTCTAAAGCAGAACAATCACAGGAGGACTCGGACTCGGAAGTAGAGATAACCTACCACTCCTTATCCCTGAAAGAACTGCGAAATATAAGAAAAGATTTTAGTCGTTATGACGGTGAGCCAATAATTACCTGGTTGCTCCGATGCTGGGATAATGGGGCAGATAGCATAGAATTGGATGGCAGAGAAGCCAGACAGTTGGGATCCCTGTCCAGAGATGGTGGTATTGATAAGATGCTTCCAAGAAGGTCGAACAGTATCAGTCTCTGGAGGCGACTCTTGTCAGCTGTAAAGAGCAGGTATCCCTATAAAGATGATGTTATGAGCCACCTAAGCAAATGGACCACTATAGAAAAAGGTATTAACTACCTTAGAGAACTAGCGGTGCAAGAGATCATTTATAAACACCCTCAGGACATTGTAGATCCTGTAAATCCTGATGAAGTGGAATGCAACCGATCCATGTTCCGGAAGGTTGTGAAGAGTGCTCCACCAACACATGCCCCTACATTGTCAATATTAGTCTGGGGAGAAGATGCTATGGCACGACCTAGTGTGGGCGAAATGGCTAACTATATGCGACAGTATGAAGATAGTATTTCTTCCCCACTGCAGGCCCGTGTCTCGGCTGTGGAAAAACTGACTAAGGAAAACAAAGACACATTGACACAACTGTCAGACAAACTGTCCAGGATCGAGAATAAACTTGACTCTCTACCTACACAGGCCCGCGTTGCAGCCTTTAGGAGGCAACGCCCTCCTACTGGACCGGCTCAAAGGAAACGGAACACGTCACGAGGTATCCTGTGGTTTACCCTGCGTGATTATGGGGAGGACATGAACAGATGGCATGGACAACCTACCAGTACCCTACAGGCACGAGTACGTGAGTTGCAAGCTAACAGAAATACCAGAGAGAATTTTTCTAGGAGGATGGCTGCTCCAGTTACCAATGAGCAGGACTCCAGTCAGGGTAGATGGGCCTCAAATCCTTTTTTTCCAAGAGTGAATAGAGGAAATGAAGGTCCAATCCCCGTGAGCAGCACGAATCCAATCTTTAATTAGAGGGGCCCTGCCTCTAGCCAGGAGGAGGAGAGGGATAACCGGATTTATTGGACTGTGTGGATTCGATGGCCTGGCACATTAGAACCACAAAAGTATCGAGCCCTGGTAGACACTGGTGCACAGTGCACCCTCATGCCATCGAATCATAAAGGGACAGAATCTGTCAGTATCTCGGGAATAACAGGGGGATCTCAAGAGTTATCTGTATTGGAGGCCGAAGTGAGCCTAACTGAAAATGAATGGAAAAAGCACCCCATTGTGACTGGTCCAGATGCTCCGTGCATCCTTGGCATAGACTACCTTAAGAAAGGGTATTTTAAGGACCCAAAAGGATATAGATGGGCCTTTGGTGTAGCAGCTGTAGAGACTGAGGACATTAAACAGCTGTCTACCTTGCCTGGCCTCTCAGAGGATCCTTCTGTTGTGGGGTTGCTGAAAGTTGAAGAACAACAGGTGCCAATTGCTACTGCCACGGTGCACCGACGACAATATCGCACCAATCGAGACTCCCTGATCCCCATTCATAAACTGATTAGACAATTAGAAAATCAAGGAGTGATTAGCAAGACTCGCTCACCCTTTAATAGTCCTATATGGCCAGTGCAAAAGTCTAATGGAGAATGGAGATTAACTGTGGACTATCGTGGCCTAAATGAAGTTACACCACCTCTGAGTGCTGCTGTGCCAGACATGCTAGAACTTCAATACGAACTGGAGTCAAAGGCAGCCAAGTGGTACGCCACTATAGACATTGCTAATGCATTTTTCTCTATTCCCTTGGCACCAAAGTGCAGGCCACAGTTTGCTTTTACCTGGAGAGGTATCCAGTACACCTGGAATCGACTGCCCCAGGGGTGGAAACACAGTCCTACTATTTGCCACGGACTGATCCAGACTGCACTAGAAGAGGGTGGAGCTCCAGAACATTTGCAATATATTGATGACATCATTGTATGGGGTGATACAGCAGCAGAAGTTTTTGACAAAGGGGAGAAAATAATTCAAATTCTTCTGCAAGCTGGTTTTGCCATAAAAAGAGGCAAGGTCAAGGGGCCTGCCCGGGAGATCCAGTTTTTAGGCATTAAATGGCAAGATGGGCGTCGCCAGATCCCGATAGAGGTGATCAACAAAATAACAGCCATGTCCCCACCAACTAACAAAAAGGAAACACAAGCCTTCTTAGGCGTTGTGGGTTTCTGGAGAATGCATATTCCAGATTACAGCCAGATTGTACGCCCTCTTTATCAGGTGACCAGAAAGAAAAATGATTTTCAGTGGGGCCCTGAACAACAACAGGCTTTTGAACAGATTAAACAAGAAATTGTGCATGCAGTAGCCCTTGGACCAGTCCGTATGGGACAAGATGTTAAAAATGTGCTCTACACCTCAGCTGGGGACAATGGTCCTACCTGGAGCCTCTGGCAGAAAGTGCCAGGGGAGACTCGAGGTCGACCCCTAGGATTTTGGAGTCGAGGATACAAGGGCTCTGAGGCCAATTACACCCCAACTGAAAAAGAGATACTGGCAGCATATGAAGGAGTTAGAGCTGCCTCAGAGGTAATTGGTACTGAAGCACAACTTCTCCTGGCACCCCGATTACCAGTACTAGGCTGGATGTTCAAGGGTAAGGTTCTTACTACTCATCATGCAACTGATGCTACATGGAGTAAATGGATTGCATTAATTACACAGAGGGCTCGAATAGGAAACCCTAATCGCCCAGGAATCTTAGAAGTGATCATGGACTGGCCAGAAGGCAAAGACTTCGGAATGCCACCAGAAAAGGAGGTGACACGTGCTGAAGAAGCCCCACCTTATAATGAACTACCAGAGGATGAGAAGCAGTATGCCCTGTTCACCGATGGATCCTGCCGTCTTGTAGGAAAGCATCGGAAGTGGAAAGCTGCTGTATGGAGTCCCATACGACGAGTCACAGAAGCCACAGAAGGACAAGGTGAATCAAGTCAATTTGCAGAGGTAAAAGCCATCCAGCTGGCTTTAGACATTGCTGAACGAGAAAAGTGGCCAAGGCTGTATCTTTATACTGACTCATGGATGGTGGCAAATGCCTTGTGGGGGTGGTTAAAGCAGTGGAAGCGAAGCAACTGGCAGCGTAAAGGTAAACCTATTTGGGCTGTTGAACTGTGGCAAGATATTGCTGCTCGGCTAGAGAAACTAGTCGTGAAGGTACGTCATGTAGATGCTCACGTACCTAAAAGTCGGGCAACTGAGGAACATCGAAACAACCAACAAGCAGATCAGGCTGCTAAAGTGTTCCAAATAGATTTGGACTGGGAACATAAAGGTGAACTATTTTTAGCTCGGTGGGCTCATGACACTTCAGGTCATCAAGGGAGAGATGCAACATACAGATGGGCTCGTGACCGAGGGGTGGACTTAACTATGGACTCTATTGCACAGGTTATCCATGATTGTGAAACATGCGCCGCAATTAAGCAAGCCAAACGGTTAAAACCTCTGTGGTATGGGGGGCGGTGGTTGAAATATAAATATGGGGAGGCTTGGCAAATTGACTACATCACACTCCCTCAGACCCGCCAGGGTAAACGTTATGTACTTACCATGGTGGAGGCGACCACCGGATGGCTGGAAACATACTCTGTGCCCCATGCCACTGCCCGGAACACTATCCTGGGCCTCGAAAAGCAAATCTTGTGGCGACACGGCACACCAGAGAGAATTGAGTCGGATAACGGTACTCATTTCAAAAACAGTCTCATAGATAACTGGGCCAAAGAGCATGGCATCGAATGGGTATATCACATCCCCTATCATGCACCAGCCTCTGGGAAAGTTGAACGGTATAATGGGCTGTTAAAAACTACCCTAAAAGCAATGGGGGGTGGAACCTTTAAAAACTGGGATAAGCATTTGGCACAAGCTACCTGGCTAGTTAACACCAGAGGATCTATCAACCGAGCTGGCCCTGCTCAGTCAGACCTTTTACATACAATAGAAGGGGATAAAGTCCCTGTGGTGCATGAAAGGAATCTGTTGGGAAAAACTGTCTGGGTTCTTCCTGCTACGGGCAAAGGTAAACCCATTCATGGGATTGCTTTTGCTCAAGGACCTGGATGTACTTGGTGGGTGATGCTGCAGGATGGTGGAGTCCGATGTGTCCCTGAAGGTGATCTGATCTTGGGTGAGAATACTTAATTCTGAACTGCATGATGTTAATTGCTGCATAATACTAACAGTGTTCATAAGTGTCTTTCAGGTTGAAGCAGTGGTGATGAGACCGGAGCTAGCTGCAAGTGGAGTCCAGTAACCTCCTCGAGACTGACATCTTTAACCTGCAACCCGTGGGCACGAACTGTGACAAAGCTCATATCATCTCTCCTACCCTGGGAGACTCCTAGCCAGATGGAAACCCACAATCCTGAACTAAATGAACTTGATGAATTTTTTTTTTTGTATAGAGATGAATCATAAACTAATGTTATCTGTATATATTTTAAAATGAAAAGTTAGTGGTGATCTGAGTATGACGTGAATGGTATGGAATAAGGGGTGGAATGTCCTGGTTTGGCCTAAACCAGGCCGATTTTCCTTTCAGTGATTTTTACTTTCAGCTAAGTCTCCTCTAACTAACTGCATGTTTTTGCAGACAGTGTCTGCTTCCAGGACTGATAACGCTCGAAGTTTGTAGTTATCACTGAGGCACCGGTAGGGATGTTGTGCAGAAAGGCTCTTGCTGTACTTATTCTTGAGAGAAACCAAGGTCACTGCTGAATTCCTCATTGCTTACGAGTGAAGAGCCGAAGGGGGGTCGCAGCTGCAGTGGGAAGCAGACAGGGCAGGTGACCCAAAATTGACCAACGAGGGTATTCCATCCCATACACGTCATTCTCGGTATAAAGTGGGGGGATCACGAGGGTCTCGCTCTTTTTCTGCTATGGCCGGTGTCCAAGGAGGACTCCGTCTGTTTTCCTGCTGCCCCCGATCCCGATCCGTGCGTTCCTGAATCCAGCTCTCGACCATCGCTAGGCCCAGGCTGGGCCTTCCCGGAGCCTGCCCTGCAGTGCCGGTGGTGACGTGGCTGACTTCAGGGGAGCTCAATCTTGGTTTTGTATATATATTTGTATATATTTGATTATTTCTATTATTATTATTATACTTTTTTTTCATTATTATAGTTTATTAAAACTGTTTTAATTTTCCAACCCAGAAGTCTCTCTCCCTTTTCCCTTTCCCTTTCCCTCTGGGGGGAGGGGGGGGGGATAACAGAGGGCATCTGCCGCAGGTTTAATCGCCAGCCCAGCTTTAAACCGTGACACCTTCCCTTGCTGGTTGTTTCACTAGCAGAACAAATCGCTCCTTCCACCATCTCTGCTGTCTGGAGGAGAGCAGCAGCTGGATAATAAGTGGTGATACACTGGAGGGCAAACCCAATACCTGCTCTTCAGGTATCTGAAATAATAGAATCTCTACAAATTCTTGAGGGGAATAGACACATTGGAGGTGGTAGAGGTGTTCCATTTTATTCACTCTAGATTTTCCATACATTAACTTGTCCATATTGCTTTGTGCTTCATAGTAAATAATTATTTGTTCTCTTCGATGTTTGCTTTCAATTAGATAAAGTGTTTTATCGCCATCAACACTACTTTATTGCTCAAAAATAAATTTCCTTAAGTCCCTGGTAATTTTTTTTTCCTGTTTCCTGAACTGCTTACAGTCTCTCAGCACCTCTGTGGTAATGAATAATAATAATGATAATGATGATAATGAAACTGAGTAGTTACAGCAGGCTGGAGAGAGAGGGAAATAATGTGATTGAAACCCCACTCTGTAGCCTAAATGCATTCAATTTTTTCTGTTGTTGTGTAACTGAACGTTGTATCTAATTTGCTGTCTTTTTATGCTCTTGCAATTCTTTCGCTGGCGCAGCTTTCCCTGCATCTCCTTCATTGAGTTTTACATTTGACGTGGTTTCCCTGGATGATGAACTGTGGCTTTTTTCAACTTTACTTAACCTCCTTCCTGTGTTTCCAACCATATCAACTGTGTTTCTTTAGCGTACTCTTGTCACTGGCTTTTATTCCAGCTTCCATGTTAGGATAATCTGCCAACTAGTAAAACAATTTATAGATGGTACTTTTTTCTACTGCAGTAACACTTTTCATGCACCATAGTGAGGCATTTTGTTCCCTAGACAATCAATCTCACCAAGGTTCCCTGCTGAATCCATCCCATCCAAAGTGAGACTGGGAAGATGAAGTCCTCCTTAAAAGTTGCTCAAGCTAAGTCTACAATTTTCAGACAGTAGGATCAAAAGCAATGCCAATAGAATAAATATGAGTCTGTGCAAAGATTTGACATCTCCTTCACCTCCAAGGTGTTCCAATTTTTGTCTCTTTGCCTCCATGCTACCCTTTCCTTCAGCCTCAACTTCTTTTACTGTCATTCCATCAGGCTGGGAAAAAGAAAATCAGTTATTAAAACTGGAATAACGCAGTTAAATGTTTCAAAACATAACACTGCAACCGCAACAGCCATTCAAGCTTTCCTTTCTAATTAGCATAAGTAATGAATAGCTACCCAGGAGCAAGTTTCAGATTAATTAATTCCCACAAAGTTGTTGTCCAAAGTACTCCTTTGACCAAATGTTCAAGGTAACTCATTATAGTTTGAAGGTAGAATTGCAGAATCATAGAACAGAATCATAGAATCATTTTGGCTGGAAAGGACCTTTAAGATCATCAAGTCCAACCATTAACCTAACACTGCCAAGTCCACCACTAAGCCATATCCCTAAGCACTACATCCACACATCTTTTAAATACCTCCAGGGATGGTGACTCCACCACTTCCCTGGGCAGCCTGTTCCAATGCTTGATAACCCTTTCAGTGAAGAAATTTTTCCTCATATCCAATCTAAAGGTAAGGTAGGAAAGTATTATTAGCTACAGTACAAATAGCAATAAGGTTAGTAACTTTGCTAAATTGTCTTCTGCTGGTTTTGTATGCTTTTTGGTATTGTCCAGGAAAAGGAGAAAACCTAAAAATTTTGAACTGGATAAGGCTGTATTGGTTTCTATTTCCTACATTATCCTGCTGAATTATTCAAAATGGTACAGTCATGTCTTCATTAAAATCTTAACTCAGTTATTTTTCCTTCCTATATTTTCTCACTTTGGCCATTCAGATGGACAAACCCTAGGTTATTAGACATCTATGAAATTGTTTATACAAATATGGACAGTGACGAAATGAAATGAAAGTAGACCTCAGAGGTCTTTGCCATTGACCTCACTGGGACACCACTGATTTTATCAGAAGTATGATTTATTCTACAGTCCGTACTCTCCTGTGCATGTAGAGTACAGATCTGCTGCATCAACAGTGCTAGCTGATATTTGCTGCTTAAGCCATTGAAGAAATTTAGTGATAAAGCACTAAACTTACTATTCCCAAATAGAGTTGTTCTTCCAATTCACTCTCTCCACAGAACATGAGCCCAGGTTCTTTTCCTACCTTGCCATACAAGGATTTTCTATGTATTTTATTCCAGGGATACCAGTTTTTCTTTGAGTCTTGAAAGATAAATTAATTGCAGATATTCTCAAACAAGAGGCCTGCATAGTGATGCTAGCTATTGAATAGTTGTTTAGGAATAGCTACATCAACATTGGCAGTCTTCTAACTTACAGTGTCTTTAAAGCTGCATTAGTGATAAATACTTGAAAATTTTTTCCCAATGTTTTTGTTTTGGGTGTTTGACGTTCACTCTGTCTATCAAACAAGATAGATGTGTATAGTTCCAAATCCTCTGTGAAGATTACATCATTGCAAATGATGAGGCTTTGGGGAGACTATATCTGCCCTTATCCCCTAAAATCTATCTTGGGAGGATTTTCGTAATCTTTCTGAAATCCTGGATTTCCAGAACTCTTCATAGAACTCAGTAAAACCTCTCCTTGTCAAGAGCTGTGCAGGGAGGTAGTCACGTTGCTCCACTGCAATCTGCCTTGATGCTGTTAATAGTTTCTCTACAATCCTTATATCATCATGCATTTTTTAGAAGTCTTTTTAAAGAAAGTGTGATCATGTGAAATAAACATGTAGAAAACCTACTTTGAAGAGTCTGGAGTCTAGTTTTCAGGTTATGCTTTTATTTGGAGATGGCACTAGACATTTTGCTTGTTTAACACAAGAAGAAAAAAGGTTGTAGGCAGAGGCAAAAGTCTTTTAATAGATCAAGTGATGGAGTGGGAAAAATGAGTCTTATGTGCCCAGGAACTTGCCTGGAGAAGGTATGTTAAGAAGAACTTGTGTAACTAGAAGCTTTTCTAATCTGTCCAACCAAATCAGCTGATCTAATATAGCTACTTGCAAACTCTGCTCATTGTTTAAAGGAGACTTGAATAGCTTATATTCAGCTGAATATCTGCAGTTCCTTTGGGATGATCAGGCCTTTACATAAAAATCTAATTATTATGTTAATCACTATTCAAATGGCAAGGAGTAAACTACAGAGCTCCAATTGCAAGGTAGCAATAGGAAGATATCAATCGTTAGATTTGTTTCTGAAATACATGAATTTTCATGGTTTGTTGAAAGCAAACCATCTTTCTGGGGGAAAAAAAATGCCTTGAAAATCAATGAAGTCATTGCAGATGTAATTTAGTGTTTTGATAAAACTAAAAATTAGCCAGTTAAAATTCTTATCAATAATGAATAAGAAACATGAATGATTGCATGTGCAGTTTTCTGCATGATTGTTGCTATATGTATATGTATATACATAATTTTCTTTTGCTCTAGTCACAGAGAAATAAGAAACATTATTAGCAATGGAAAAGACAGCTCAGAATCAAAAGATGATTAAAAATGCTTTTTTTCTTGATAGTGCCATTGTGTTAGGGTAGGAAAATTGAAGAAAGAGAGCCTTCAGAGACTGCATCGTCATGACACTGCAGCAGACAGGCAGTAACAAGTCTAAAAATAACTATGTATGGGAGAAGTCAAAGAACACGAAGCTGTGTCTCTGCAAGATGTTGAGCAGCTCTTGAGAGTTTGGTATCTGGCAGGACTGAACTCCTGAACACTGACACCGGGGTTCTATTCTTCCACCTCACTTTTTGATTTTACCTTCGTCTTTCACAAGCATTGAAGATGAAACAGAGAAACAAGCTGAGCTGAACAAGAAAGTTGGAAATGTGTAAAGTTATGTAGCAAACTGAAAGTGAAGGGGTCATCATGGTCTTGAATTGCGGAAAGGATTTAGCTGCCAACATGAGGTATAGAGAGAATAGCCCAAAGCTTAGACCACAAGAATACAATTTGGGAGAAAGAGTCTCAATTCTCCAACAGATTTCTTATAACTTTAGAATAGCAACTGGGTTCCATGAGGATCAGTCCCATATTCCTAACACTGAGGTGAAAAAAACCTCTTTTCACATTCTTCTGTGGAAGAATAAACACTTTCCAAATCTGTGAGATGCGCAGAGACTATGGTGTGGGAAGTTACATGGTGTAATTCAGTTTAAGCATTTTGGAAGTTGGTCAGCTTTGATGTCTAAATCACAGCCATGTATTCCAGTTTCGGTAGTGTATGACTGTGATGGATAATTTTTCAATGACATTCATTTGTATGAATGAGCAATAATCCAAGTGCCTTTTGCTTGTCTAGAACTGCTTGTCAGGTGCTGCTGTTTGGGTGCAGGACCAGCCACTGTGAGTGTGAAGAGGTACTAGACTATTTCCACTGTGGCAGCTCCTACTCTGGTGGAGGACATGGCCAGCGACTTTCTTGTGGTAGGACAGGAAAGGACTCTGATAGAAATACACATTTACAAGTAACATGACACTGAACATGCAGGATATAGCTCATACCAGTCATTAAGTGGGCTGTCTTAAAGAGAACCCTTGTTACATCTGCTCTGATTAGAAACCTTGCGGTAATAGTGGATGGTTGCCTGAAAATGTTTCTTGGTCCCAATTTGGTAGAAGAGACAGATTCTGTATGTCAAGCAGGATGGATTCCTCCTTTGCTACTCCAAATCATTCTGCAAATATTTCCTCCTCAAGGTCGGAACTCAGCCAGTGCCTCCATAATATGTTACAGGACATTTGTTTCTGAGGCTGCTGTTTTTCTGATAATAGACAGAATCTTGTTTTCTGTCAGCGTATACACTGAAATCCCATGTACTTTACACAGAAAGGGTTCTGTTTCCTGTGTTCTGGATCAATTCCATTCCACACAGTTGTTTCATTTCATATAATTTCAATTAATGCTTGCAGGCATGTGGCCGCATAGATTGAAGAATGATTGAAAAGACTGCAAGCATTCTAGAAAGCAGAGAAATATTCAGGGACACTACTAGACACCGTATTTGCTAACGGATACACCTTTGTCCAAATACAGAGTCAGGAGACTTTGAGCCAAATTGAAGATGACAAATTCAAAAGCCAAGGAAGAAAACACTCTTAATACACAGCATATAAACAACTCCTGCTTCTTGGAAGAAGTGCTGAATTAGGTGACATAAGGACTTACCATTACATAAAAGAGGAAGCAAAAATATACCTCTGTAAAAGCTCCCTCTTCAATTTGACTCAGAGAAGTAGTAAAGCACAAGCTTCTAACTCATGAAAGCCTTGATTTAGTAGCCTGCTTGAGCATGCACCAGTATTTTAAGCTCTAAATAATTCCATTGACTCCATTAACATTCCATACTCACTTAAAGTAAAGCACACACGAAGGGGTTTATTAGAAAACTGTTAATTATGTGGCATAAGGAAGACTTTTTCCATGAGAGCTCTTTTAGAATTTGTTCCGGTGTATTGCTTTCTCTTGTTGTGCCCATTAGGGACGAAGGGAGACCTGAATGCTTTTGTGGAGCTTGTTCGCCTTACTAGACTATATCTAACATAAATGTCAAACAACTGAAAAGTACAGTCAATGCCTTTCACTGCGTTCGTGACAGGCTCTGCCTGACAAACAAAGACCTAGCATCAGTCCTGGTGCAGGTAATGATGGTTCAAGTAAAAATAACTTATATCAAATTATTTAGTACTAGGCTAAAATAATTTAGCATCACATTCAGGTTTAGAAGTGAGAATGGGGCTTTGGTGCCTTTGCAGAGAGGATGCACTTTATTTAAAATGCAAATTAGATCAATAGTGTATGTTCATTTGTCTTTAAATCTCGGTATGTTGCTGTTAGGCCTGCTTTCTTCGCTGAATTTCAGAAAGAAACCTGTGGTCATCAGTGTAACGTTGTACTGGGGGGAGTTCCTCCTCTCTGTAGCCCCCTGCCCCTGTTATAGGTCTTCTAAAGAAAACTTCCGTTGCAACCCAAGGTGCTGATATCTCAGTGGGGTGGGTAAAGGTAACCTGGATCTACAAAGAACTTTTGGCACCTGCAGCTCTTCCTCAGTGCTGTTGTCTATTTTCTATGCATGTATATGATCCACCTTTGTATGGAGAAGGCAAATTTAATTGTCTTGTGTATTACAACAGAGGTATTTGCTACTCAGAGTTCTTCATCTGTTGGCACTGGTATAAAGAGAATCACTGCAACTTCTCCCTTTCTTAGTCCTACCCCTTACCCTGAAAAGGGGACAGCAACCACAAAAGAAAGAGGGTTTTTTTTAGAGCAGGTGGGAAAATTCTGTGCTTGACCTCAGTGCTTAGCATTTGAGACTGGCTTGTTTTGGACAAATATTCATAATGACACAACAGGCCAGGCAGAGGACTCGGAACTGAATATTCTCAGCCAGCGTATGCTTCACAGAATGTGGTTTATGTTGGTAATTTCTGTGGATGAATTTTTAAAGACTTGTCTAGTCTCTTGTGTGCTTGGGGCCACATCTTCAGTCTACCAACAACATCATGAAAGTGACGTACTTATCAGCATTGGTGTAGAAAAACAACTAACCCTTAACATGTGTAGTACGTATCTTTTTTCACCTTTACAAAGCCATGCAGTAAAGTGTCATAAATGGCCAGTGCCTGCAACACATAAAGAAGATCGCTGAGGAGGAATATCCTATTACCTTTCTCTTATGCCAGCCATTACAAAATCAGTCACAGTCAGAGAGTCACAGCACAATTTATCAATTTCATTGTGTACCAGTGACAAATTTAAGGTACTCTGTACAAGAAATCCCATTATTGTGATTTTATATGTAAGATATAAATATATAGATTCTATTAAAACCAAAAGAAACAGTAGCACTTATTGAACTCCTTTAAAAAGGACTTACCTTAAAAAGTAACATGGTGTGATCCCTAGTAAATTCTTCCAAATTAATTTTCCTTTGCAGTGTTCATTTTTATAATGCGAGCTTTACTCTATTGAGCAGATAAAAAGGGAGCTAACGGCCTGGCCATATTTTCATCTAACAAAGGATACATTTAGCTAGCTCAATTACTAGTGGAAGCTTTAGATAGAAATACAAAAAGGACGACAGAGCAATTTCTTTTTACAATAAAACTATTAATTCTTGCACCCTCCCCTCCTTACAATATTCTGATGCTTAACACTACATTAATGAGGCACTTTTAATATAATTATGGTTGCTTTTGTTCCAGCTCTTCCTGATTTTTAGATGTGGCCTTAGAATTAACTGTCCTTGGCTAGACTTAAATGTTCCCCTTAATTGGGCTGAAACTGTCAGCTTTTTACAATTTCCTGCAACATCTTTTGCTATTTTTTACCACTGGGATTTAGGGAAAAGAAAAAGAAAACATCATTTCATGATGCTTCTCTCTTCGGATAATTTAACCAACATAAAATTTGTATCATCATTGCTGGGATTTGATGTCTAAAGCTTGACATATGGCCGCCTAACTGTTTTTCTTTGCGATCTTTAGATGCGATATAATTTATTTTCTTTTACTGCAGGCTGAAGAATACAGGATCTACCTTCTAATACAAGTAATTCATTAGCAACAGGCTATGTTGATCCTGGAACCAAATATAGTAATTACCCAAAAGGTCTTTAAACTGCCTTTTAAACAACTATTTGAAGGAGTGCGTTATTTACACAGCCAGTAACAAGGTGTGAAGCATTTAATCTTTTAGTTGCTGGTCCACTTCTCAGTTAGGGTTGTGCTGACTTTCATTCGTTTGTGTCCTATGACTAAGTGGGCTGGTGCTGCACACAGCCAGCTAGTTTGCAGTCTCAAAAAGATGAAGGAATAAATGGACCATAGCAGCTGAATTCCCTTTTAATTTTCAGCATGCCGCCTTCTACTCAGGGCAGGGAATATAGCGCTTTGTAATTCAGCTCACCACCTTTACTGTGGTGTTTTCTTCACCTTTATGCATGTTGCTAGCTGTAGCTCGTCTTTTGACATGGTTATGAAATGACAGTATGAATTACCTCTCTCTGGATGTATGAAATTTTTTCCATTATCCCCTTACGCATATTAAGAGAAAACTAGTCTTTTGTTTTGAACATTTGCAAACATAAATGAGGAAATTCCTCTTCACAGTCCAGTTCACCTATGAACTTTATGAACTGGGCATCATTACCACGCTTACAGCTCCAGCAGTTTCAGATACTTTGTATAAGTGGTCGATCTTTCTCTTAAGCATGCAAGAGCAGTTCTGCTGTTTTTATTTTATATTGCAAACACAAACCCAGAAACTAGCTCAGTTTCCCCTGTTTACCTTAATGTTTATGTGAAGCAACAACATGAATGTGTTGCAGGACAGGACATTTGTTCTCTGCTGCCTCCTCCCTAATGAGCAATTTGTCTTTATACCCCTAAACATGGTTCTTCCAGAAACAGGTGTTTTTTTCTGTTCAGAGGTTTGGCTTGAGGAAGAGGACCGGTTAGAGACACAAAATCCTGCTGGAAACAAGGCCTACTACTCTTTTTCATGAAGGTGTGAGAACAATTCCTTCAGCACCCCTAAAAAATTTCGGGGTGTTTCCTTCCTCAGGAGGAACAGTCTACACTTGTTTCTGTTCTGGTAAACTTTCATGCAGTGGCTGGTAAAACCAAGTTGTGCAGCCCAGGGGATAGGATAGAGGTAACTTGGTAAAATACCGATCAATGTGTGGTGGGAAAGCCCTGATAGGAAGCTAGAGGTTGTGCCCTGGAAAAAAGGAAAATGCTAAAATAATATAAAATAAATATTTGGCTTGTCTTGGTGGAATAAATGTCTTGTTCGGATAGTCCATTTGGGATCTGAAGGGATTCCTTTGGTTGAAAAGACTGATAAGAGAGTTATTAGAATTCCCTAGGCAGAAATACGTGAGATGGTGTGAGGTTGTGTGGATGGAAAGGTGAAGGCTCGATCTGAGCTGCCTAGGTAGAATGCAAAAGCAAAGTTTTAAAATTAAACTGAGGCAGGAGGAAGCAATCGCTCTTATGGAAGCATGGAGGGGTTTCCTGGGAGCAAAGTGTTTGTAGGTTTCGCAGCCCTTCGTTAATGTGCTGTACTTGTGCACGGCATCACTCCTCTGAAAACTCCACGGCTGTGTATTGTGACAAAGACACCGGGGAGGTGATTTTGTGTTGGACAAAATGGGGTTTTCATTACCAAGACTGGCAAGAGAGGGTAATAGAGACTTTCCTTACTTTCCTATCAACCCTTGGAGACTGCCCAGGTCTTGAAAAAAATCACAAGGATCACTTATTTTGCTTCAGTGACTAAGGCCATGTGCTCTTGTTCCTCTGGGGTAGAGATTAATATTTAACGACAAATCACTTTGCAACTGCAGAAAAAAATTAATGGTCATCTTTGGCCTGCTATGTTCATGGTTTAGTAGAATGTAATTCTTTATAAGAAGAAATCTTTACCAGATATTTAAATCTGGCGTTGTCTAATGAATCATTCAATGATGAAATATTCTGGAACCATTATAATTTTAAAAAATTAATCACACGTTAGACTTTTTGCACCACTTAATGTAGCAAAGAAGGGTACTATTTAAATATTACAGGCTTCATTAACTGAAACTAAATTATTGTTCAAAATCAAGTCCATCAATCTCATCCTGAGAGATGTCTGACCTGTATTTGTTTCTGCTACTGGAATAATTATAAAGGAAATTGTACTATTATTGTTAATTTTGGTCTTGTTATCAGGAAAACTTGTAATGCTCACTGTCTTGAGGTATAGGAGGGGTTAGGGGTTGTGTTAGCACTGAGGGTGATATTCGCTGAGTATTCCCATTTCATTTGTATTTTCTTGAGCAGCTTTTACAAATATACAACCCCCAAGAAACTCAGTTCTGCGCAGTACCTGAAAGATAGTCTAGATCCAGAAACAGGAGTAAGCATCCACACTCACCCAACTTAATCCTGCATAGTGTGTAATCATTTTTATTGATAAGGTGAGAATCTGGTTGATATAATAGGCCTTTTAAATATATATACTCTTTGAATGTAAGGTTTACAACAAGAATAAATTTAGGCTAGTGTTCTTCCCTTTTGCTTTTGCAGATTGTCTGTCTGTATCCACTTTTCAGTAACTTAACTCTAATGTGACAGAATTATACACTGCTGTATATAGTTGAAAATGCTAGATAAAAAATGCTAATTTTCTCTTACAGAAAAACAGTGATTAGGTTCTGTTTTAAATGAGATTATATGAGTGCAATTGGTGACAGTTACCTCTTCAGATATGTCCATGTTGTTATAAGATCAATAACTCATTGATTGAAGTAATAAGAGAACTACTATTAGACTTCATGAAGTCGTTAATTAGCAAATTACCAGTGTTGCTTACTGAATCACTAGGGTTTTATTGCTTAATTATATGCCTAACTAAGCATACCCTCTGCTCTAATTAGCGGAAGATGAGTTAAAAATATACAGGATATGGCCTACTTCTGTACCCAGTCAGAGCTTAACTCATTTTCTTTAATTTCCAGATATTATATCAACATTATAAAATATTCAACACATGTATTTCATAGATCTGCTACCATTAGTGTCAAATTTGTTGATGCAGCTTAACTGATCTAGAATTTTAGAAATTAATATTAATATATTGTTTACAAAGACTGCCAGTTGAAAAAGTACTTTAATGGTAAATAAGGCATATTAATTTCAAGTGTCTGTGCTCAAATATGATTAAATGCCAATGAGAAATATATTCAAGAAGACCTGAGGTACACTGCGGACCCCCTTTTTAGTATGAGTGTGATTCTTCAACTCTTCCTATAGTAGGCAGCATACATGGAGGATCCAAAAGCCTCCCTCTTGCAAGGGCTGAGTTCGGTTTTAAATGACACCTGTGAGTTGAAAAACATGTTGAATAGATTCATTTTCATGAACGGGTTTGGTTGTGATTAGCTGGCAACTTTAGCAGTTTCTAACACACTATCAGCCTCAGCACATGCTTGGTGTGAAGGAGGCAGAAATCTGAATTTTGCCCACCTTGCTTGTGTTGATTATGGTTTTGTTTTTGTTATTGTTGTTATTTTGTTTTGTTTGTTTTCTTTTGCATCTGTTTACAAACACTAGGAGCTTCAGGTGATCGTAGTTCTGAAATTCAAGCTTTCTTCCTGGTTGTACCTCCATTTAGTAAGCTGTAAAATAAGAGTTTTCATCCCAGAGCATGCTTAGGAGGTTCATGCAATATTGTAAGTAACTTTGGCTACTGGCTAGAAGTTACCTAGGAAATGTAAAGTGTAATAAATGAATGAGCAAAAAAATCCATCTGAGGCTGTTAAAACCAAAGGTACCACCCCTGACTTAGGAACTGCCAGAGCTGCAGATCACTGAAGGCTGTGAGAAGTATTGCAAGCTACGTGCCTTGTTCTTACAGCCTTCCTTAGGCATTCGCTACTGGAGACAAAACCCTCAGTTAAGTGGGCCTTTGATCTGACCTGGTCCAGACATCACAATGTAATTAATGCTTGTCAGAGCCTGCAGCAATCCGTATAATCCACTGCATTTCTGTTGCTGGATGTGGGTTAATGGGTGGTCTCTTGCTCTAGTCTCAAATAATGTAAATTAGTGTCTCCACTGAAATCATACTTTAAGCACTGAAGTTAAACGAGTTTCCTTCACCAACACCAGCTGATAATTTGGTCTGGAAATATGAGAGTGTACCCTAAGGACACTTTTTTTTTGTATGGGTGCATGAAGGCTGTATCGGCTATAAAATTAGACTGAATCATATAGATATAAACCTACTTTGAATAAATTTTCTTTATTAAAATTAACATTTTAAGTATTCCTGTGCTTCAGCTATTTTCATCTTAAACATTTTGATTATCATTTTAGAGTTTTGTCTTGTGTGGATGTGTAGCAGCTCATTTTTAGTGTGAAATCTTCTACTTCTTTTAAAGAGGTGTTCTCTAGCAAGTTTGATATAAAGTTTAACTTCTCTGCAGACAAAAATCACTTTCAGAACTGCACATCCCAAACGGAAGGGTGCAATGAAGCTATTTACATAGAAATCCCTGGCAACTAAGACAAAACAAACTTGACAGCATGGAATTAAGCATGACAATGAGAAATCAATGAAAATCTTCAAGTATCAGGACAGAGGTAGAGTGAGAGACATGCTAGAAATTTGTTCAGCGGGAATTGATGTAGTCAGCTTGAGTGAGGAATATAAAACCAATGATGTGTGGATACCCCTGCCTGAACAGCATATAATTCCCGTAGAAGGGGAGAAGGTTTTACGGAGTCATGGTTAGCCCTCTAACGATAAGAGCAATAAAATCAGTTCTTCTAAGGTGATCCCACTGGGCATCTTCTAGTGCATACTGTCAGGACAAGCCACTGAAATAGCTCACTTGTGAATGCTTTATTATCCTCTCTCATTTTCCACCTCCATGTATATTCAGGGCCCTCTTCCCACTTACTCCCTGTAGGGGACTGCAGCATATCCTCATGCTGGACCAGCACTGGGAAATTGTGAAACTGTCTCACTGTGAAGATTTCTAGGCTGAGATTCTGTATGGAGAAGCAGAACAATGAGCTAAACCTAAGATCAAAGATCAAGTGATACCTGCCAGAGGCTGGACAATGTCCTGAGCAAGCCACTCTGTTCAACCCTGCTTTGATCAGGCGGTTTGCAGGTCCTTCTGACCTCCACTGTTCTGTGATTCTGTAAAATGAGGTCTATTAGTGTGTATGTCAAAGTGAGTTTTCTTGGTATGGCAGAACATCTCCTGACAGGAGTATAGAAAGAATTTAGGCTCCTCAAGAGAAGTCAGTTGCTCACAAGAAACATCTTGATATATATGGCAAATGCCTGTGGGGAGATAGACAACTCTGTTATTGTCTGCTGGCAATAACACATTTCTGAAAGTAGTTTTATTGCCATCAGTCATATTTCCCTCAAGTGCGCTCGAGGGGCAAACAAGTCTTGAATATCCAGGAGATGACTAATGTACTGGTGTAGAAGCAAACTCCTTCAATAGTGTCAACTTCTGACACTTAAAAGTGATGAACATACATCTGTGCTGCCACTCTCACAAAAAGGATTCCAGGGAAGTGGAACAATCCCTTTCTGCGTAAATTCTTCTTTCCCATTAGCTAGATTTCGAGTTTTGCAAGAGTCCTGTGTTGTACTGATCTGAAACATAGAGGAAACTTATATACCCCAGGAATTTCCTAAATTGTCAGTGCCTGACATGTTTTTATGCACGGTTCCCATTGCTGAGCTCAAAAGCCTCTCTAGAATCTCTGATGCATGACCATCCCTATATATAACAGGTAAAAGCCCCAAATCCTTTCAGCATGTAACTTTCACAAAAGTGCCCAACGTACCAGTTTACAAATTCTCAGTGGTGTGAACACTGCTCCCTCTGTATAAGCCTGTCTTAAAACCCCAAGCAGTTAAGCTCATAAGCTTTGATCCAAATTCTGTTATCTCCTTGTGACCATTTGACCTTGTAAACTTACTTGAAAACCTGGTCACTTAATTGTTATAAACAAGTAGAACCCAGAATGCCTTGAAATCTGGAGATCTTTTAAAGTTTTGTCCCAAGCTGTCTAACCTCAGGCATCAAAGGAGGAGTCACCTTTTAAGAGTCTGAACCTCAGACCACCCTGTGTACATAGTAATAAATTTCAGGTATATTGAAGAAGGTCATTGTCAGGAAATCCTGAAGGGAGTCTCTGTGACTGAGTTCAGAATCCCTGGGTAATTCCAACTTCAAGAACTTCTTAAATAAACAGTTCATAAAGGAATACATATCTCCTCAATATAGCAAGTTCCCCACAGAAAGCATTTGTCTTTGCAAGCTGACTCCTTTTGTCCTGCGTTTGGACAAAAACTACAATATACCTCATAGCAGGGAAGCCATTGGAATGACAGACTTTGAAAGAAACAAGAACGGTAAACAAATGCGTTACTTGTGTGCTGAGGATTTGCAGCTTGACACACTGAACAAATGCACAGAGCCTTACATCACTTCTGATGCAAGCGCGGGAAGGTGAAAAGTATTTACACTGAGGTGCTTGTGGCTCTTGGGTCTTTTTATTAGGCTAGAAATTCTTTGATGAAAGCTATTTAAAGCACTTCTAAAACCTGTTTGAATAACATGCTTTATAAAATCATGCTGTAAATTAAAATGTCACTTTCACTATTAAAAGGAGTTGAAAGGATGTGTGAAAACATACTGGCAGTGCTTTTGTAATTGATATGAGAGCAGATGCCTGACAATTTAAGGAAGTGACTGATCAGTCTGACCACCTGCTCTGTTTACCTTTGAAAGGTGGGAAAGTGTATGGCACACAGCTACCAAGATTTCTGACATCAACATCCCTGCTGAAATATTTCCAATGTTGACACCTCGTATTCATCACTATTTTTCCCAGAGGTCCTTGGGAGAATTTCTCTTTCACACAGTTTTCTTAACAGGTTTGTGTGCTTTTGTTATCTAGTGAAGTCAGTTGTAAAAACTCAGTGTTGGTTTTGCTGGGTTTAAGCACGCAGCAACAGTATTTGTTTTGGCACTAAGTTGCATGAATAGATGCAAGTTTGCAAGGGATGGTGAGCAACCTTCATCTGAAAATTGCCATTAATGACTCATGGAATAAACCAAGGAGCCTGGTGGATCTATTTGATTACACATACGGCAGTCCTATATGATGCCACTACATATAGACACAGCAAGATTACTAGTTCATCCATCACTTTTAGAAAGAATAATTTTTCTTTATCATCTTCCTCTGAGCTTTGAGTTCTTTGATTATATAATTTTCAGAAAGATGAATCTCACAGTGCCTCAGTGGTATAGTTTCTCCCATGTAAGTTTTATCTACATATATCCACTTGGAAGAGGGAAAGAAACACATATAATGTAATCTTTGAAAATAATGCAGAGAAGAATGATCATAATGAGGAGGGGAGAAGTGTTATTGCAAAGGAGACACTGGCCAATGGAAGGCAGCAAGTCTGCAGGCTCCTTTGACTGAAGAGGAGCCACCTACTCAAAGCAGCAGACCTTAGCATCAAATATTTTGATGTGCAGTGAACTGGGAATGCAACATTTTCCCTCACAGCTATCAGCAAGTTTTATGCTGACCTCTAAAAGAAGGGAACATTACGTAGCCTGTTTGGCTGTAGAGGTGGGTAGCTTGCACTGACAGATGGCTCTTCTGGAATGAGAAGTGCTCTCAAGATAGTGGCTAAAACGAGCTTGCAATATCAGAGTATTGGCCAACTGCAGTTGCTGTCTTGGTAAGGGACAAGTTTCCTTTCTTGCTTTGGCACACAGCTGTAAGCCATTTGTGTTAGCAGAACATTGGAAAAGGCAATAGCTGTGTACTTTACTAAGCACTAGAAATATGTTCATTTTTATTGTCTGAATTAAAAAATATTAATACCGAAATATGTTTGGTTTTATTTGTTTTTAAATGCATTTGATTTGCATAGTTTAGTGATATAATTTGTAGCTGTTTGTTTACCATTCCTCTCTTGATAGTTCAGAGAAAAGAAAAATAGTTTATCAGAACAGATAGGTCTTCAATTTCCACCCAATCCAAGTCTTTCAGAAGACAAATAATTTCTTTCTTTTCCAATTCACAGGAAAGCAATGATAAATATAATCTTCCCCACCTGTAATTGCACTGATAAACTGTATATATATGTGGCCACAGATAAAAGTATCATCACATCTGTTTTAGTGACTTCAGTATTATGAAGATTACCCTATTTATTTCTAACCATATGAATTTGACAGTATCCCCTTTAGATTTCTATTCTATAACACGTCAATAATCTTTGAAAAATGCATTTCTTTGCTCTGTGAGACAGGATTGATAAGGTAAGCTATTAGAATGGAGTTTAAGCATTTGAGGAAATTTCAAGGACATCTGCTAGGGAAGAAGAGACTTCTTGGTTTTCTCTGTCTAGCTGATATTACTAGGTGCGTATATGCCATGGATTAGTAATATATAAAACTATTCGCATTATTGTGATGTCTTTAAAGAGTTGCTATGAATATGCATATATGCCTAGAAATTTACGATAAATTAAAGAAGACCTTCCTTCCATCCTTCCGTCCTTCCTTCCTCAGCCTGGGATTTGCAGATGGCTTCTTACTCACCAGAGCTTGCTCGCTGCTGCTGTTCTCTGCCCCGGGAAGCCAGTGCAGTGCTGCAGGCCGGGAGTGCCGTCTGCCCACAGCCGCTTGCTCTGCATGGATGCCAGGCTGGCAATGAGCAGTTTTTCTCCCTCAGGCTTTGACAGATGCAGCAGCACTTTGCCCACTATTACCCTGATTGCTCCTGGAAACTTATAGTTAATTGGATGGAGCGTTCCAGACGTGTCCCTCCTTCCAGGTAGCTACCTAACAGGCATAGTGAGAAATGCCTCAAAGCCAGGACCACCAGCTCTGTCAAACATAGCAGAGCAGAGAGGGAAGAAGGAATGAATCAAATTATTTCTTCCCTTCTGCATGAAGCATTATTCCTAGTGACTTTTTTCCTTTTGCTTTGTCCTGTTAATTAAGTATTGATGGAGACTGTCTTCTCCTGGAGTCTATTTCACAGTCATATGGAACTTAGACATTTTTTCCTGGAATTCAGCCTAAAGATTTCTGTCTTTTTCTCGGTGTCATTACATTACTCTTGGCTGCATGCTCACTGACCCCCTTCAATGATCTCCAAATGCATGTTAATGTATCCCACAGAAGTGTTGGGTTATCTTGATGTGATGCTTATAGTTGGGCATGGGGGAGCAGAAGCACAGGTTATCAATACCCCAGGCTGAGTTTTGCCCTCCATATAGAGTGCAGTTGGCCAATGAATCATGTAACGTTTTTTTTCATTTATGTGGGAATGTAAAAGGTGTGTACGGTTCATGACAGCTGTCTGCACATAACTGAACCTCATCCCCCAGCAAATTTCTGAAGGCTGGAATTGAGCCCAAATGTCCTTGTGTTCAATCTTAGACTGCACTACCTTCTAGTGGCATTTTACAATATTTCCTTTTAACTTTTTAGCACTTGCTGACAATGATCAGGAGACTTTGAGGCACAGCAAAACTAAACAAACGTAGCTTTTCAATATCTAATAAATTACAAAGCTTTTATTTTCTCAGGAGCAGTAAAAATAGCATGCCAAAAATCTCATTGTATTTCATGGACTTTGTTCCCATCAACCTGTAACTGAAATTTCAAAAAATGTATTTGCTGGCTTTTAATGCTGCTCTGCATATCACAGAAAATCTGATTGACATGAGTGAATTCATGGTTGATAGTTAGACTTAATAATGGATACGTTTGCTGAAATGTAAGCAGGCATTCTCCAAATATGAAGTTAGAATTGCTGAAGTGTTTAAGAGCCCATGAAGTGATGTTGGAATAGATACTTGCTTGTTAGTGGTTTCAGTTTACTTTGTGAATTATTTTTCTGCAAACCAGAAATAACAATAAATTATAAAACCAATTGGTTTATATTAGATTTTAATGAGAGTATTTCAGACTATGTTCTGCATGGATGACAGTGCAGGAAGACTGTAACTGCAAATGTGCTTGCAAGGGACTGGATTCTGGCCCAGCTTTTAAGCTTGTCCATGTAAATTAACAGGTAGCCCAGGACTGAGCTGACGCACCAGTTCCATCTGAGCACACCTTCTCATTGAATATGACCTGCTAGCTGGTCTCTTGGTTCTTAAACCATCCTTTGACCCAGAAGACGCAAGAAGTGTAAGAATAGGAGTTTCTGTCCAGGGTGAGCAGGGCAGCTTTGTCTACTAACATGGTGCAGCCTGCATGTAGCAGTGTAACCTGATTTTTGGACAGTAGGAACTGAGCTTACAGTCTAAGTGAAGAGAAACCACTGATCTTTCTGTGAAAGAGCCACAGAAAAGCTCACTGAATGATTTGGCCACAGGCTGGCAAGGAGGGGAGGGAGGAACAGAATCACAGAATCACAGAATCACAGAATATTAGGGATTGGAAGGGACCTCGAAAGATCATCTAGTCCAATCCCCCTGCTGGAGCAGGATTACCTAGACCATATCACACAGGAACGCGTCCAGGCGGGTTTTGAATGTCTCCAGAGAAGGAGACTCCACAACCTCTCTGGGCAGCCTGTTCCAGTGTTCGGTCACCCTCACCGTAAAGAAGTTTTTCCTCATATTTATGCGGAACCTCCTGTGTTCCAGCTTACACCCATTGCCCCTTGTCCTGTCAAGGGATGTCACGGAGAAGAGCCTGGCTCCATCCTCATGACACTTGCCCTTTACATATTTATAAACATTAATGAGGTCACCCCTCAGTCTCCTCTTCTCTAAGCTAGAGACCCAGCTCCCTCAGCCTCTCCTCATAAGGGAGATGTTCCACCCCCTTAATCATCTTCGTGGCTCTGCGCTGGACTCTCTCTAGCAGTTCCCTGTCCTTCTTGAACTGAGGGGCCCAGAACTGGACACAATATTCCAGATGTGGCCTCACCAGGGCAGAGTAGAGGGGGAGGAGAACCTCTCTTGACCTGCTGACCACACCCCTTCTAATACACCCCAGGATGCCATTGGCCTTCTTGGCCACAAGGGCACACTGCTGGCTCATGGTCATCCTGCTGTCCACTAGGACCCCCAGGTCCCTTTCCCCTACACTGCTCTCCAACAGGTCTGTCCCCAACTTGTACTCATACATGGGGTTGTTCTTGCCCAGATGCAGGACTCTACACTTGCCCTTGTTATATTTCATTAAGTTTCTCTCCGCCCAACTCTCCAGCCTGTCCAGGTCCCTCTGAATGGCTAGTCGTGCTATGCTGGATTAGTCAAAGTTATACTTAATAGTGATGGCAAAGGTGGAATAGCATAATCTGTTATTTATGCCCATGAGCAAAAAAGGCTGTAAATTATGCCTTTTCCAACTCTTCATAGTAACAGGGTATTATTACCTTAGCATCTGATTCTTGAATGTATAAATATCATGCTTTAGTTTTCATCTTTTATGATAGAGACCTGTTAAGAGTTTGGCAGCATTTTGATTAAGTAGCTAGGTGCTACAGTGCAGTCAGGTGGACAAGGAAGTGAAATCTATATTCTATCTATCTGGTGCATGTATATATATAATATACATAAAATATATGTATATAATGAGCTATGAAGCCAGAGTGCACAACTCGGTAAACAAGGGTAAAAGCTGAAACAAAACTGGCAGCAATATGCTGCTCTTCCTGTGGACTCAGGATAGCCTTGATCTGTTTTTTCGTCAGGATACAATGCTGAAACATTGGTACATGAGCAATAAGCCATGGAAGCTTATTTATTGCTATCAACTTTGTGGAAAAATGTCATTGTCTATGAGTGTAACTAGCTCTGTTGTTTTCTTTGTTTTTTATTCCTGGCTAAGCTGTAAAATATTACATACCTGTTCAGATAAATAGTGTAGGACAGTATATGCCACTATTAAACTTAAAAGTTGCCTTTCTTAAAATTTGGTCTTATCTGTCAGAGAGTTATTGCCTGCACAGGACTTACCTTATTATTTTCCCAAATATACACAATTGAGTGTTTTTTAAAAAATAAGATTAAGTTTAACAAAATCTGTGAAATGTCATAGTTCAACTTTAGAATAAACCACAGTGGAAAATGTTCAATTGCATGTTTTTACAATCATTTAAAATCAGTCAGCAGAAATATATGTCACTTAGTTCAGTAAAAGTAGAACTACACCTGTAAGATATTAGGGCAGGGGGTGGAGATGTGGTACAAATATAATAAAGTTGTAAAAATATTGTGGTTGTCTCTTGTATTTACTTGCTTCGGTGGACAATAGTAAAGTCTGCAAGAAAGGTGCCCAGATCAAGATGCAATTTAAAATAGTCAGTATAGCAGCTGATATAAGGCCAGATACCTGTTGCAGGCCAATTAAATGCTCATAAAATTCATAGTTGCAGCACTCCTCAGGACACAGTCCTTCCATCTAAATCCCGTGGAGACTTTGTAGTTCATTTCATTAATTAGGGCTTCTTAGCTGATTTCCTTTAATTGAAGCTTTTTAGACGTTATAGAGATATTTTCAAGGAGGAAAAGCTGCAGTTGTGGTTTGATTGACCAGCTTCATGAGCATTTATTAATGAGAATTAAATATGATCGATAAAACTTCATAGATTATCTATTGATACCTTATGCAACTAAGTACTAATTCTTTGTGAGTTTTATGTCTGTTCTGCAAAATTCAGTATGTCAAGTGCAGGATAGAATAGGAGAAAAACCTCCTGATTTGCTAATAAGAAATTTTTTTTGTTAAGACTGGAGGAATTTTTAATTCCCTAACCACCTATGTCAAAGCAAAGCGGGTATAAAACACTTCTGTAGTGACATAGAGTTTCACACTGTAGCTGGGTTTGCACGGAGCTTATATGAAGCAGCTCCAGCTGCCCTTTGCTCTCTGTCATCCTGAGTTACATGGGAACATTGCTTGTGGGACTGTTTGGCAACACAGATCAAGGGATGATCCCAGTTAAAATTAACATGAGCCTCAAAACACTGGAGCAGCACAAGCAAAAGGGTGACCGTTGCCAAGAGAAATGTTCCAGGCTGACTTTGTTATTGACTCTGCACTGATGTGGCTGAATATGCAAGGGCAGAGCAGCAGGGACTGCTTTCCCTTCCTACTGTTTGTGTGGTACAGTGGCAGCCAGAAGATCTGGTCACGAACTAGGGGCAAGGTCGTTCTTGTTGCAGTACAGAGGACAGATGTGAGCCTTGTCGTGAGGAACTCAGATCTAGGCATATGTATGTAGCATCAGCCTTTTTTGTATTTTACACTCAATTAATCTTTCCTTTTCTGAATCCTCCATTCAACTGGGACAATGAATGATACGTTATTTTACTACCCACTCCTGCCGGTTAATTTAATTCGTATGCGTACGTACTGATGGACTTTTTCACAGCACTGAAGGGATATGTTTGAATCAAAAAGAAAAATCTTCTTTATTTATATCTTAATACCATGAACACTTGGTCAGTGTTTTTATTTTTTATTATTATTTTAGCATAATTTGTTTTAAGAAAAACACTTCCTTGGCTGGAAAAGTAAAAGCCTTGAGGAATTTCTTAAGTCATTAAACAACTTGAATGTATTTAAGATTGGATAATTCCATTACCATCACAATCACTATTATGGTGCAACTGGGAGGGGAACAGATCCTGTAATTCAGATATTTGGAACAGAAAAGCAGGTAGCATTTGGGGAAGAATTTAGCCTGTTACCTCCTCATAGAAAACAAGTAAAAGAAGAAATAACCTAATCTTATGGTTCTGATGCATGAAATTAACATTTACACCAAATCATCTGAATGAAATCCCTATCAAAGAGTTTAACTTCTAAAGAGTCTTTTCCTACTTACATCTCAATTCAATTGCTAGTTATGGCTGAGAGATTCCTGTCAGTTCTATAATGAATGGTGATTCAGAACCCATCTCAATTTTTGTTAAAAGTATTTGTGAATTGATGATGTAATAAAATAAGCAGATAAACCATGATTTTAAAAAAATGGATTTAAGTAATTGTTCTGATCACTTGCATGTTAAGGTTCATTCTCCTCTCCTTCCCCATACTTAACAGTTTAATTCAGTTGTGAAGCTTGCAAAATAGGGATCTGAAGCAAAGGCAGCAAAAATAATCTTGATGCAGTTCTAACGCATCACCTGGGCCTTAAGCAAAGAGTTAGGGAGGGAGGGAGATTCAAGAGGCTTTCATTATGAACATTACACTTGTGCGTGTGCTTTCCGAAGAAGTCTGGATAATCTAGGTCTGTGGTGCTGCTAAGAAGGGCAGAGTGAGCCTGCACCACAATCTCATCCTCTCGTTTCTCCCAGAACTAGTTTTTGTGCAGCCAAGCAATAAGACAGTTCAGGAGACCGATCTGGCCCCAAAACAAAAAAAAAGTTATTATTCAGCTTAATCAGCTTCCTGATTAAGCTGGCTTCAGGGCCCAATGTGCCATGCTGGTGCTAGCACCAGAGGCAGAGCATGCAAGCTTGCAGATGGGGCAGAAAAAGGCAAGATCAGCATTAAAACAATTTGACCATGAAACTGCACTTCAGGTCTAATAAACCAGATAATGAATTGCTGTTCAAAGCTCTGGTATAAAAACCTCTGATGTGTGTCTAAAGCAGAGCTGTATTCAAAAATAATTGGCAGAGAAGAGCTAGCAAATGGATGATGCACCTTAAGTTGTGTTTTTTCCAGTCAGACTACTGGAGACACATCCATCCTGTACCTGCATTTCTCTGTCAACACCAGCGAAGAATGACTGTCAGTCCAGCAGGGCTCTGGTGCAGGGTGAATGATGGGCTCCTCACTAGACACGTGGATAAGCAGGAGCCCTTTTATTCGGGGAGTGCACCTACCGTTACTTTCCATTCAAATTTCTCTGCTCTGTCTCTTGAGCATTCTCTGGGGGCCCTTCTACACTTCACTTCCACAGCTTTCCCAGATGGCTACTCTGCAACCCAGATGTTGTTTATTTATTCTTTTGTCACTTTAAAAGGAACAATACTAAGAAAAGAATAGAATGAGAGATGTTTGTTCTCCATCAAAGGAAAAAAGAAGAGGACTTGTCAGAGTTTCCAGCATGTGCTTTTTTGAGGTCGAGAAGGTTGCCACAAACTGTTGCTCCTCTCTTAAAAGAATCTTTCTCATTCTTTTTCTGCTAGAAGGGTTCTACTTAGTGAGAAACTTGGCTTTAGAAACTCCATTTCTAAAAAGATGTCAGCACTGTAGGCGCTGTTTACATGTTGTATCTGGGATACTTCTCTTTGCTAATGATTAGGTTAATAACAACTCTATTTGTGACAGCCTGCAGTAGAAATCCATGAATGTCTCTGGAATGCCTCTGTGAGGTATGACTCTGCTCCCAGTTGTTCTTCCATGGGGTTAAAATACACATATTTTGTAGACATGCTAAGGTGGCTGTCACATTAAATGTATGTAGGAAGCCAAAGAGTGTTGCCACTTCATTTTCAGGGACTTATTTCAAAGGCACAGTTAGCAATGCCCTACTGACAGCCCTGTCAGATTATAGCATTTCTTGTTAATATTGCAGAGAATCCAGTATTTATGAGATCAGCCTTTTGCAAGAGTTCAAATAATAGTGAGTAAAGAAACCTTGGGTGCAAAAGTTCAAGCATCAACAGCCTTCCCTCTGGGGCATTCAAGACCATTCAGTTCTGTAGGGCATTCAAGACCTTTTCTAGCACACTGTTATGCTGAATAATGGGACTTTCAGAATTGCATAGTTCTTTCAAAGTGTTGCTAAAGAGATTGAGGAGGACGTGGACTGCAATCAGTCTCTTTAATGATATTGCTATAAAGATTGTATCTCTTGTCCATTCATTTGTCAGAAAGCGTTTTTATAGCAGATATAGCTATAGAACATTTGTCATCCAAGGCTAAATGTAATAGAAAACCTGGTACTTCACATGCAACACACAATTCTCTCTCTTCCTCTGAATGGGACATAAGTGTTCAAGCAGAGACTGTGGTCTGTGACATTTTCATCTGTTGATGCCGTGACTCATTTTCTAGACTGGAAAGAGATGTGTTACTGTCTGAGTGAACACATGTCAAAGAGCTGGTCGGGTCTTCCGTTTGGTTGGCTCCTGCAAGATCTATAATAGCCACACTTCTTGTTTTGCTTACAGATACAAGGAGCAGAGGGTTGATGTATTTGTATCCTCTGTGCCACTGATCACAGCAGCAGTTGGAGTAAATTTTGATCTCATGTTTAGCAATGCTCAGAGCCTGAAGATAAGTATTAATTGAGCTTGCAGAAGCTTTTCTTTTGTTGGAAAATTGTTCATATTAATTTGTTGAAGCATCTTCTAGGAAAGCTCACAGGCAATTTCAGGCTTTGACAGGATGGAGCTCATTAACTTCCACCCAAGCTAAATGTCAATTTACATACTAATGTCAATTTTCTTTTACCTCGGTGTCCCCAGTCACATTTTTTAGAAAACCAAATGCTTAAAGTAATTTTTAATCCATGAAATCACAACAGTTAAGAAATCAGCCCCTGATGTATTTCTCAAATAGGAGCTATTATATAAGACACTGCAAACTGTGGGCTTGTTCTCTAACTGCCTCAGAGCAGAAAGGGGCTCTTTAAGGAATTCTAGTAATAGTAACAATTTTTAAATGTAGTAAAAAAGATTTAAATATGTGAAAATTCTGGAGAACACTGAATGCCTTTTTTTTTTTCAACTTTATATCATCAGAACAAATCCCTCTGTAATTAGTAATTAAAAAGATTAATAGCAATGGTGCAGGAGGCAATGAATAACAATGAAAGAGAAGAGACCATATTTCTTCTTTTGCAGTACATGCACATAGGAGGTAAATCCATAAGATAAAAAATAGGAAATCTTTTTGCATCCGTATAATAAACATGCCAAACTTGCTCCCAAGAGATATAGTTAACAGAAGTTGGTTCACATTAATTTAAATGTCCCACTCCTTTGGGCAGAGATTGTTTTAAAAGGAAATCTAGTGGTCAAAGACTCATGCCATGAACTAAGCAACAACCAAAAGGAAATAGAAGAAATGGTTTTAAACCTGTTTTCCATAACTCTGGGGTTTTTTTGTGTTTCTTGCACCTTTCTTTTAAGCAGCTTGTGATGCTTGTTCGTAAGGTGGGATTTTATTCTAGGGAGGCTTTGTTACTTTTAAACTGCATTTTAGAATTAAATTTCTTCAAGCCATATTTGTGGTTTGTATTCCTTTTGAAAAGAATAATTTTGCTGTATTTCACTGGTTCTTGCAAAAGTCAAAGCAACATGTTGTCAGGATAAGGAAAAATATGTATGCAGAGTATCTGAGCCAAAAGAGATTTTGTACTCATCCAAACAGGAAACAAAAAAATGTACCAATTCTTTGACCTCTAGCAGCAACCCAATAAGGCTTGTAAAGCAAATGTTTTGTATTCATAAAAATACTAGAAATTGATTTTTCGTTTACGCAGTGCAGCAAGGAGCCCTGTTTTGACCAAGTCTGCATCAGGACTTGGCAATTTCTCTTTTTAATGAAAATTTCAAAAAAAGGAAAATATTTGTCTAATTATAACACTAGAATCATTGAGAATGGGTATATTTCTGCTCCCACGTAAATCACAAGGGATTTACCATGGTTATGAAATTTTTGGTCTTTGAAACCTTCCTCTCAAATATACAAGGTGGGATTTGCTGCTGCTTATTATGGCTCTCCTTCAATAGGACCCCAGAGTTGCTAGTGTTTGCAGATCAGTGGGTGCTCCCAAAGAAGTAAATTAGTAAGCTCAGCCAAGTAGTATTTGTACCACTGCCATTTTGGGGCGGTACTTCATGTAATCTTTGTACACAAGCCAAGAACTAAGAGGAAGCTTTCTTGACCACGGAGCAGAGTCTTACAGGTAAGGTGAGAGGGGAGGTAAAGTAGCATGACTAAACTTTTCCATTTCTGCTGTTAATAGCTTCTGGTCTTGGTCCAATACCCTGTGATCCAATTTTTAGGTTGTGGTGTGTGTATGATATATATTTTTGTCACCTTAGAAACGTGAAAATACTTACTAACTGGCTGAAGAACTTCATGGTGACTGGAAAGTAATTTTTTGTAGCCATGAGCGCTCTAAGCATGGTAGAATCTGCAGATGAAATAGCTGCACATGCAGATTAGCTTATTTATACAACATGCTGACAGTGCCAGCTAACTAGTCCGTCTTGCACAGAAAGAAATAACCTTATATTCAAGTCATTTTAGGTGACATGACAAGGCTCACCTTCTCTGTTGCTCTAAGCATCATGCAATATTTCAGAACTAGTAGGTGTGTGCAGACTTATTTTCTGAATATCAAATCTGCAAATCTTTGGTAAACTCTTGTTGCGTTTATTGTAGGTACACTGAAAAATCTTTGCATTACTGTGCATCTGTGTGAGTGTTATAACATTAACGTATGAATAGAGCTTGATGACAATGTTCTGCAAATAAAAATCACATATAGGAGAGGCAAAAAATGAGCATCAGATAAAATGCAATCTGAAAAATTAACTCCGAACAAATAAGAGGATAGTGCAGAAATATAAAAACCATTTTATTTTCAGATATACCTGCAAAACTGTTGTTAGTGCCATCAAGCGATGGTAGTGATAGCCTGAGACGAATCTCAGTTGCTTTATGTCAGGAATGAGAACTATCATGTTCCCAGAAGACAATTCTAGGCTGATCTCCAGAACAGATAGAGTTTGGCCAAGCTCCAAATTAATACATTTTTAAAAAATGCTTATTACATATAAAGTCAGAAAAAAGTTTAACAAATCTCATTTCCCCTTTTGAGTTGTTCCATGATGAATATGGTAGCTGAAGACACAAGGGAGAAGTCCACAGCCCTTTACAGTCCATTATACATACATTATTTATATTGCAGACTGAGGTGACATTTTGGTCTGTTGAGCACTGAATTTTTACAGTAGAGTGCAGAGAAGTTATTCAAACCAGGTGTTTCTGTAATTGCCGTGCACTAGGGACAACGCCGAGAGCTGAACAGATCCAAATTTACCCTTTCAGCTGAATGATGCAGTGGTTTAGTATTAGTACACAAGGCAATAAAGTAAATTGCATTGGAAAACAAGGCAGGCTGGCTGGCTTTAAACTGTTGAGTTTTGATTGCTTTTTGTGTCTTTATCTTTTGTTTGCTTTTGTTTAGGCCTTTATACCGGTATAATGATATGAAGAGATGAACCTGTCCATTAAAACTGAGAGAAAACTACTTGTAATGGTTAAAATTCAGCACAACTATGATGTGCCCTCTACTCTGATCATTCGCCTAATGTGTGGTACTCAGCAAGTAATATATTGAAACCCCATAGCAGGGTTATTTGCCTCCTTATTCTGCATGGGAG
Source organism: Nyctibius grandis (assembly GCF_013368605.1). Lineage (NCBI taxonomy): Eukaryota > Metazoa > Chordata > Aves > Nyctibiiformes > Nyctibiidae > Nyctibius > Nyctibius grandis. Next base: position 9,948,339 of record NC_090671.1, read on the forward strand.
GAAAGGAAGGGAAGAAGAAAGGAAAAATTGAAAATTCAACTCTTACTTCATAAATTTTGAAACATCGAGTAACACTCCACTTTAAGTACATTTTAATGCATTGCCACAAAGTACTTGCACACAGGCTGAGCTGTTTAATGCAAGTCTGATTTCCTCTAGAAATATAGAGCACAAATTTTCTACCATACCAATGTGAAATTAAATGTGGGTTGTCTGGCTTGTATGTGTCCCAATTTTTCTAAAGAAAAGACCTGTATATGACCTGCAGTATTGCTGTGCCAATGATGTCTTGGTCTTTTTAGTAAGGTACTTATGAATACTTTCAGTAAAAATATTAGCTCTTGATGGAGTTTTTCGTTTGACGCCACATCTGGGTCTTTCTGACAGAATATGAAATCTCTGACTTTTGCCACCTGTTTTACCCAGTCAGCCTGTGTTTATAATTTCCAAGTAATATTTGAAAGGGCAGAAAAATATGAAGAAAGCAATCATAGAATCATAGAATGGTTTGGGTTGGAAGGGACCTTAAAGATCATCTAGTTTCAACCCCCTGCCACAGGCAGGGACACCTTCCACCAGATCAGGTTGCTCCAAGCCCCATCCAACCTGGCCTTAAACACTGCCAGGGAGGGGACAGCCACAACTTCTCTGGGCGACCTGTTCCAGTGTCTCACCACCCTCACAGTAAAGAATTTCTTCCTAATATCTAATCTAAATCTACCCTCTTTCAGTGTAAAATCATTCCCCCTCATCCTGTCGCTACTTGCCCTTGTAAAAAGCCCCTCTCCAGCTTTCCTGTAGGCCCCCTTCAGGTACTGGAAGGGGTAGTGTTCACTCCTTGTAACAACTAAAACAGTCTGAGAGTCAGTGCAGGCTGCATTCCAGCTTGTTGAAAGATCTGCTTTTGTTGAGAGAGGCTCCTGGTTAAATTTACTCACACTGACCATCTGCATGATGGCATTTCAATTCTGTACTTGCTACAAAGATACAGTACATGCCTGTTTTCTTTGTGTTCATCCCTCTCACTCATTTCCTGACAAATGGCTTAAAAGCTGCCACGTATAATCCTTTTCGCATGCAGCTTTCCTTTTTCCATTCACCATTTAATTGAGACCTGGAGCACCAAAGGGGGCAGGGAATTTAATGTTGTCATTTGAAAGCCACTGTAAATGCAAGAGCCACCACTTCTGTCTATTAACTGTCTGCGGAATATGTTGTAGGTGTTCAAGTGAGGTACCTGCAAGTGGTTGGTAGGAACACTCCCCTCTTTCCCAGTGAGAATTTCCAACCTGCATGCATTGCAATTTGCAGTTCCTGTGTTGAACATCTCTGCTTTCGCTTGCTGGTGGGAAACTAAAAAAATTCAGCTGAATACTGTCTGCCTCAGTAGAGATATCCATTCTCCCCCAGAATCCTCATAAAACATACTATGAAGAAGATAGATAGTCTTGCACCCAGGCATTACCCTTGGGCTGCAGAGCCTAGGATGCTTGCTTTGCCTCGTAGTTCCTGCTACTAACAGGAGTAGGTCACTGATACCCTTCTTCAGTTGCTCAAGTGCAAGAAGCAGTTGATGTTATCTCAGTGAAGGTTATTGTTTCATCCTAGAAGAAATGTTCAGATTCTAGGGAAATGGGACCTATTAGAAAAGAATATTAGCCTTTAATACTAGAGTGAAACCTGTATTAAAACAGAAACATCCTCAGAACATGCAGAAAGTGCAAACGCGAGAAAAGTGTTATAGTTGCCACAGCAATTCGTATCACAGAGTAGGGATGTATGCTCAAGGGGCTACTACATGGGCCATCTTCTACAATCTGTAACTGCCAGATATCCAGAATCAATAAAGGAAGGCAAATATAATGAGCCTGAGGCATTCAACAAGCAAAATTTATATCACAAAGTTTAGGAGCTGAGGGCCTGGCACAGTGCAAATTTTACATTGCCTTTTTCTCACCTTATTCTCTGGAAGAGCAGGGTAGAATAGCAGGCAAAGAATATGGGGGGCAGTATATAAAGGAGAACAGATAAGAAGCCAGGGGATGTGATTATTCCAAAAAGAGAATAGAATAAAATAGAAGCAGAAATAAAGGCTGCAACATGTAAAAATACTTGGAGTGACAGCTGTATCTCAAAGGAAATGTAACAGTGAAAGCAAATAATGCTTTCTAACCCTGACAGCATATCTTTCTTCTACTCTAAATCCAATTATAACATTTTTTCCTTTGTCTCACTGAGCCTTTTATGATAAAGAAATAGTTCATCTATCTTAGCTGGTTGCGGAACACTGATTGAAGTAGTGCTTGCAGCAAAATATTTTAAAATGTGCTTAATTTGAAATTCATCTGACTGTAATGGGGTCACTCATATGCTTAACATTAAGCATGCACTTAAGTGCTTTGCTAAATTAGGCCCAATATTTACATCTTCAATGTTTCCATATCCTAATAAGAACTTAATTTTCTAACCACATAACACATGGAGTTTGCATATTATATGAAATACTGCTGCAGGGATTTGACAGGCTAAATTTAATTGTAGATAAGGGGGATTAATTCAAACCCCATTGGTGTCATTGAAAAGATTCTTACTGATTTCCATAGTTCATGCATATAGAAGAGAAGAATTAGATAAATGATCCCTAGAAGAAGAAGTGGGAGGGTCTTACAAGCTACAAAACAACAGATGTCTTTGTTCTACATCAATCATTTCATTTGCGATTATTCTGCAGAAGGACTCTGCCCATGATGACTTAAATGATAGCATCTGCCGAGGCCTTAAAAAGAGTCCTCACTGCATTAACTTTATGTGGCAATGTTACACCTGAACTGAGCCTGTCTGCTGGGAAGCATTGGGTAAGATGTGAGCATAACACAAAGCACAACAAGAAGATCAGTGGAACTCTGGTCATAAAATACAAAAATTATACTGAGATGTTTATAGTTCATTCTTGCTGGTTTTGGCTATTAAAAAGATAAAGCTTTATACTTAGTTCTTTCTGTACATTGCAGAGTTGCATTGGCCGGGGGTTACTTTATTTCTGTATTAACTTTCAACAAAATCTTGTAAGGAAGTTCTGTGAGTTTCTTTGATAGATTTATAATCATGAGATAGGCACATATAAGCTACAGTTAACAGTGCATCTCTGTTGTAATTTTCAACATCTGAAGTTATTGCAAGGATACTCTTAGTCCAGTGTTTGTAATGCAAGAGCCTCTTACTTGTCTTTATTTTTCTCTCGAGTTCTGTTTTCATATGCACCTGGTGCCTTTGCTGGAGATCTGAGCTTGTGTTGTACTTTGAATAACAGATCACAATTCCAAAATCAATTCTCGCCTCATAGCAGTTAAGATGGTATTGGGAACAAGATGAAATGGGAGAACCATGGGAAGGAAAAAATTGTGTTTTGTATGTGGAAAAATCCTAAACAAACCATAAAGCTTTTGTAATTGATCTGAGAATTGCCATCTTTTCTGAAAGGGGCTAGCTTATCTCTAGAGAAGGGTTCACAATGTTATTGGCTGCTTCTGCCTCACTCTTTCTTCATTCCTTGGTTTCTTTCTATTAAGAAATTTGTAACATCTCTTGTCCATCCCTTTCTAGTTCTTGAGACCTGAATTTGTATTTTTGTCTGTGCAGTACCCAGAGTCTGATGAATTCACAAAATGAGACCCACTGAGTGTAGGTAACTCAGCTGGTGAGGCTGTAAAAACTGTGGGAAGAAGATGAGGGCTTTGGTAATTAGTTATTTATTTGAGGCATTTGGAATTCCTAATGGCCCCATTAAGAATATGAATGCTGTTGATCTGTTTGCTGCACAGTGTCACAGGGAAGTGCCTTTACAAAGAATTTAAACGAATGATAGGGTTGTAACTGTGTATTATTGGCTTCACTTTTATAAACCTCGACTATATTAGTCAGAGAGGTTGGTGCAGTTATGCCAGTTCAATTACAACCAGGAGTGGATCTGTGGTTTATGTGATGTCCTTCCTCCGCAAGAAGGCTTTGTGTGGGTGTTTGTGCATTCACACATACACGCAGTCTGTTGAAACTCTTACTGAACAGAAAAATGCTCTGAACTACCAGGCGCTGTACTGACAAAACCTCCTTGCTCACTGGGAGCAACGCTTGTTTCTGACCTCGGTCCAGAAGCTGACTGCTGTCAGCCCTCACACATTTAGATGGGAGCTGCTGTTGTGGTACTGTTGGTGGGAGACAGCACCACTCCCCATCTAAAAAAGTGTTTTCCTTTGGCATTAAAGTTCTGTGCCTGAGCCCCAAATTCTCTGCTTGCCGAGATATACCTTGCATTTCTGGTGATTACAACATTAGTATGGAAATCAGGCAAGTTGTGATAAGTAGTTCCAGAGGTATTTACTAGCAGGAATATGTAATGTCAGATGAGGCTTCTGGCTGTGAGTATTCTTTTAAAAATATTGCCCATAATTCTGCTGCAACCTTCTTGGTTTGTATGTGTAAAACTGACAGAGTCGTATCGTTTGTTAGCTACAACTGCCACACTATGTATATTCTTCTTACTCCCCTGAAAAATCACAACTGTTGTATATTCCAGAGAGACCCATTTTGGAAGAAACAATAATGTTTAAATTGTACATTCATTTAAAAACTGTTACATAGTGAACTATATTTTTTCTATTTTAATTGGGAAACTTTTGTAGCAGAAAGTTGTAAAGCACTAGGATTCCAAAACAAATACAAAATGCACAATGATAACTGGAACTATGTTGCTGTAAATGAATGAAATGCTGTAATCAAACCTTTTGACACCCTTATGCAGTATCTAATTTTAAATTAGAAATAGCCAGGCAGCAAATTTACCTCCTCCATTTTAATGTTCATTAGAGATCAACAGTGGGGAATAAACTCTTCTTTGGACCGCTTATATCCCTTTGGTCACAGACTGGATGTTCACATGCATACCATGGACATCATAGGTTGTCATGTCCAAGGGCTGGCACACAGCTTAAGGAACTGAAGATGAAATGAGCTGTGCATTGCAGATTGGCATGTTACTTCTACTTTTGTGTTTGTATTGCACAACTGTCTTCATTAGCCAACAAAGACATTTTTAGGCTTCAAATTTAGTAATATCTGTAAGATGCTGTAGAAATGACTTCTCCAATTTTTTACTGAAGTGTATATTGAAATGGAGTGTTTTAATAAGTGGTTGGGAGCTGTTAGTTTTACTGCACTTCAGAAAACAAAGCTGATATTTAAAGATCTTCATACAGGTATAGAAGCCTTGCTTCAGATGCCCACTTAAAATATTCCTGATTTTTTTTTTTTTCCACAAAGTAATGTCTTACAGATATGGAGTAACAAGCCAGAAAGAATATTTACAACTATCTAGTCTGACCTATTGCAATGCAAGCTATAGATCTTTTTTCACTTGTAACTCATTGATTCATGGCTGTCTACAAAATAAGTGACCTGACATCACTCAAATTCAGCTTAAGATGGCCTCAGTGCGTATGAGTTAGAAATGAAAGATTTCTTTGTGAAGATTAAAGTGTTCCTACTGTTTTTCTTATTAATGCTTACTGGAAGCTTTGCTTGCCTAAAGCTGATGTGATATGTCCATTGTATACTCCTGCAGAGGATAATGAGAAAAAAACTTTTTAAATGGAATAACAGAATTAAGAAACAAATGCAATAGAGCTCAGTGGGAAACAAGGACGTATGAGGATCCTTTCGTAATGTAGAAAAACCTTTTAGAAGAAACAAGGTTAATTAGGTTAAAAATCAATTTCTCTAATATAAGAAACGCAATCTAAGTTTAATTTTAACCAAAGATTTGTTAAGTACTTGGCAAGCAAACATGGAATTTTACAGGCATTCTCTTTCAATTTTAAATGCAAATGACATTTGGCAGTGGTAATTGAAATACAGCATGACTGTCTCAGTTATTTCTGTTAGTTATTTTGGTTGCTTGTCACCAACTTTTGGTCCTCTGGCTTTGCTTGCGAACTTTCTTATAGACATGTTAACTCTTCAGTTGTCTCCAACTGCTTCTTATTTTTTGACTTATAGGAACGTAATTCTCATTGGTCATGCATTTATTAATAAAATGTGAAACCTTAAGAAAAAACCATGAGTGGTTTTGATCAGATACCCATTTGATATCAATGAAAAAATTAACGTTGATTTCACATAAAACCAATCCATAGGAAGCAATAGCAAAATAGCACTTCTATTGGCATCAGGGTATTTTTTTTTTTTCAGGAATGATGTCTAGAATAATATCCAATATAAAGATTAGATAAATTTAGATGTGATTCACATACAGAGAGAACCTGAACAGACCTGCAGAGGAATATTTTTGGAAGTGAGATCCAGGCTGTGTTAATGGGAAAGGAAAAGAGCTGCGACCCTCTTAGACTCTCATTACGTTCACACCATGACACAAAGTTGTCAGGAGCGTGGCAGCTAAAATCACAGTATTCCTAAATGCAACGAAGTTCTTGCTGTTAATGATGAGCCCAGGATTTCATCCATTCTCTAAACTGGTTAAAATCACTAAAATTCACTCCCAAACGCACCGGAAGGCTGCGCAGCCATTCAGAGGGACCCAGACAGGCTGGAGAGTTGGGCAGGGAGAAACTTAATGAAATATAACAAGGGCAAGTGTAGAGTCCTGCATCTGGGCAAGAACAACCCCATGTACCAGTACAAGTTGGGGACAGACCTGTTGGAGAGCAGCGTAGGGGAAAGGGACCTGGGGGTCCTAGTGGACAGCAGGATGACCATGAGCCAGCAGTGTGCCCTTGTGGCCAAGAAGGCCAATGGCATCCTGGGCTGTATTAGAAGGGGTGTGGTTAGCAGGTCAAGAGAGGTTCTCCTCCCCCTCTACTCTGCCCTGGTGAGGCCACATCTGGAATATTGTGTCCAGTTCTGGGCCCCTCAGTTCAAGAAGGACAGGGAACTGCTAGAGAGAGTCCAGCGCAGAGCCACGAAGATGATTAAGGGGGTGGAACATCTCCCTTATGAGGAGAGGCTGAGGGAGCTGGGTCTCTTTAGCTTAGAGAAGAGGAGACTGAGGGGTGACCTCATTAATGTTTATAAATATGTAAAGGGCAAGTGTCATGAGGATGGAGCCAGGCTCTTCTCAGTGACATCGTTTGACAGGACAAGGGGCAATGGGTGCAAGCTGGAACACAGGAGGTTCCACATAAATATGAGGAAAAACTTCTTTACGGTGAGGGTGACCGAACACTGGAACAGGCTGCCCAGAGAGGTTGTGGAGTCTCCTTCTCTGGAGACATTCAACGCCCGCCTGGACGCGTTCCTGTGTGATATGGTCTAGGTAATCCTGCTCCGGCAGGGGGATTGGACTAGATGATCTTTCGAGGTCCCTTCCAATCCCTAACATTCTGTGATTCTGTGAACAAATATGTAGAGAAAAGTGATTGTTTTGTTATGTTTTCCTTTATTCCTGGTTTAGCTTGTTCAGAAAGATGAGTACTTAAAGATGCAGAGTCTGGGCACAAACAGTGACATTGAATCATACAGTAGTTGAGTTAGTGCACAGTGCACTGCCCAATTAAAAAAATGTGTTGTTTTCTCTGTGTGAGGGGCGTGGTGGTGGTTGTTGTTTGACAGTCCAGAAAAAAACATGATGCTACTTCTGAAGGAGAGACAGTAGAAACTTTCAGAAATTTTTGTTTCAGATTGGATGAAACTTGAGAAAATAAATGACTTCTCTATTTCATACATGAATAAAACCAGGCATTCACAGGTTAATTTCTTGAAGTTGTACAGTGAGCTAGTAATGAAACTGTACTAACACATGGAAATATGACTATGACCATATTTTTCTGTCTATATACATTCTCATAAAAAAGCAGGAGCACCCCACAATCTTTCTAATATCTTTCCTTAGAAAATCACTGAAAGATAGACTATGTGACCCATTATAGAGAGATCACAGAAAGCCAAGACGACTGGCCCATGATCACTTAAAACTGTAGTGTACAGAGGAAATGAATCAGGTGCTTACATATCCCAGACTAGCACACTAGTCTCCAGACCAGCTTTCTTCTTTCCTGGTTCCTATCCTGCCTCCTACATAAGTCAGCATGAAAACTCCAGTTGGCTGTATGTGTTGAGTGTTTTTTTGAAGTCTGAACTACCCATGCTCTTGAACGAGGATTGCCCTTTACTCTGATGGCACGATGTTCAGTTGTAACAAGGCTCTAAATGTCTGTCTGCTCAAACCTTGGGCCCCATCCCAACCAAAATAAATTTTAAAATGCAATTACTCAATGTGTATAACATTATTCTTTTAAAAACTTTTAATTTTGCTTCCACAGCTTAATTTGAGTAAAATGACTTTAATATTTACTTTTTTTTTCATCAGAGCCAATTAAGAACTCTGAGTATTATGAAATTATAAATGTTTCCTGGGTAAGGATTAGCAAGAGTAGCCCAGCCTGCCTCTGTCTCAGAGAGCATGGAGATCCAGGTGCGTTTCTGTCATCAGTGACTCAGAAAAACAAGAGGAAATCGAAGCCAGAATTTTGGTCTGGCAGACAGTCTGGACAGATCTCACGTATCAATAGAAAGATGAGATAAATATTAAGTAAATATTATTCAGCCTAAAACAAGATCCAGCTGCAGCTGTTGGAAGTGGTGATTTTATTCAGAAGCTTGTGGAAGAGTTGTGTAGTGAATAGCATGCAGCAGAAGATATACGATCCATTTCACAATGAACCCCAAGTACCAGGTATTTTATTACCTTACACAGGGAGTTACTTCCAGAGGTAGTAAATTTTTCATTTAAGCTTCCTTTGTTGGCTATAATCCCTTTGATTTCTTTCTTTAATTAAATCATACAAATTTTCTGGCTGTTTTTCCTTCATTCTGTTTAACCACTCACTATCTTTTAACGGTGATGGGCAAAGAAAAAATAAATGCCTGACAAATATACCTTGGCAGCAAAGTCAACTACAGTAAATCCTGTGACTGAAATACCAAGTTGTACTCTGAAGGATATTTATTGCATTTAGCCACCCCAGAAGACAGCTCTGAAAACTCTAATCTCCCCCAGAATCCCAGATTAGATAAAGTAATGCGATAGGAGAGAGATACAGTGTTCAGGAATGGATTTTCTTCTATATATTGAATCGTTGGCTAGTAACCTTTCTGGCAGCTTATACAATTTGAATGCACCAGCAGTATTTCTGCAATTGTAGTCTCTGGGTGTAAGTTCTATCTCATGTTCTATCTAGTAGTTATCTATTAATGGTAGCTTGTGTTCATTATTATTATTGTTTCTCTTCCAGTAATGCAGTGTTTGTTTAATGCTTCTTCTGTTCTTACTCAAACCAAGTTTCTGTTGACTATAGCAGGCACAAGGAAAAAGATGGTTAATGGTTAATCTTAGAGCAATAAAGAAAAGACACTGATATGTCTATTAATTATGTATTATGTATTTGGTATTGAATGTAGGAGATAACTGACTTAAATAACAAGGGCTTTATCTGGTTATATATCACCAGTCAGTGATGTATATTCTCTATGAAATGAAGAGTCTATCGGCACACAAATGATGATAAAATTCTGAGTTTTGCACTTTGAATGAATTTGTACTAGCTTTGACATTTATTTTGACAGAGAACAGTTAACTTAAGAGCCAGGTTTTTAATCAATAGATGAACCTTAATGTTTTCATGAATCGTTTGCAAGCAATTAAAGGCATTTTGAATAAATCGTTTGCATTTTAGTTATGTTCTGGAATAAATGATTTGTTGAATAACTGATTTACTAGGTAGGGTGTTTTAAGATTTGTATTCATGGAAATTTTTGATTGGCATTGCAATAAGTTAGGGAGAGGGAATCGTCCTTAGATCTTCAATGAAAACCAAAACGTGCTTTTCATAACTGGTTCAAAAAGCTTTGGTTTTACATTCCCAAATTACATTTTCTCTGATAATCTGGGAACCTAGAATCTCTAAGACGGAACACTGAGCTGAGCAAAAATTACTTGTCCATCTCTTAGTGAGCCTAGGACCACGATGCTTGTTAAGAGTCCTTGCCTAGGACTTGTCTGTAACAAATTAACTGTGTTCTAGTTTATTGAGGAAAGTTGCAACAAATTCTGTGCTAAGTGAGCTTGTGAGATTTCTCAAGACAAGTAGCAATGCCCTAGAAGAACTTCCTTCTACAACTATAAGTAAGATGCAGGTTAGAAAACTCATTGTTAACCGTGGCTCTTGTACTTGACTGCTGAAAACAGTGTGATATAAATACTAAATCCCTGGATCCCTAACTTAATGATACAGTGACAATCATAACTTTAATGCTAAAACAAACACTTGTTGAATGGTTGTGTGTTCTGATGTAATTGCTTGACCCAAAAATTCATTATCGATAGGCAGTTTGAAAACAGCTGAATCATGGCCAGCATAACACTCACAATTTCAGAGGATCTCCAGATCTTTCCAAAGACAGAAGTCTTTGCTGTCACTGCTGGTTGTGAAGCTGTTGAGGAAAAACAGTGTTCCTTGACAACATTGTATTGTAGAGTTAAAAGAATTGTGTGAGCTCAGATAAGTTTACCTTAAGAATTCTACAAAGGAATCTATTTAGGAAAGCAAAACCTGAAAGTATTACAGGTCTAAATTCCAGAAAAGTAAATCTTCCCTGCCCGGTTAAAAAGGGGGGCGGCGGGTGGGGGGAAAGTGTTATGTTAAAGAGTTACAAAATGCCTTAAATGCAAGGGAACCTCAGTGCTTCCTGGCTCAACTCTAATGCATGGATAGTGTTGAATTGCTTTTGTAGATACCCTGTCACTGTATGTATGTGACTTTGTAGCTTTTGAATAACATTGTTGTAAATACTTGCTTTGCAATTAGTTATCAATTATCTGTAAAATACCCTGGTAACTCTATACACAGACACCTAAATTAAATGTAAGTCATTGAGAAAGTCAGTAAAGCAGTGAGAGTCAGTTTAAGTGTGTATATATATACACCAAGGCTTCTAGTAAGAGGCTGAGCTGGAGGTAGACCTTTAGTTTAGGTCTTAAGATATTTATAGTATTTTGTAATTTCCGTTTTTGTTCTGTTACATTGTACTTTTTGGGCCGTTTTTTCTGTACCCTTATAATATGAAGGATTTTGATTTCATCTTGTCATTGAAAACACTGGAAAAATTGTATTTTTTTTCAGATAAAAATGTCAAAGCAGAAATTTTAAGAGGCTTCTGAGGTTTCTACTGTATGCCTGAATTGACTCATGTGTAACACAAGGATCAAAATTATACTTGGTGAGATGCTTTGGGAACTTTAGGTGAAAAGGTATATAAATTCTGATTGCTAGTAGTCTTTGGGAAATAATGCTCTCATTCAACCCTTTCACAATGAATTTCCTTTCATTATTTGTTTAAATCTTACTATACAACTATCCTAACTGCTCTTAATTAATTCTCTAGTTATGAGAGGGAGCAAAAACCTGAGGATTATACATTTCAGATTTCTGTCTTTATTTGCATCTGAAATTGTAATGAAGCAAAGAATTCAGAGATGCTTATTTATCATGTTTGATAAAACTACAAGAGAATTTGTTTCCCCTTCCAAGACAGCCCGCTGCTTTTATTATGTATATTAACATGAATGCCCTCAAAACAAACGGTTTTCGAGATTAATCTCTGAGATTAAATAAATCCCAATGGCATCTCTTCACTAATGAGAATAAAAGGTGGTGCTAGAGAGAGAGCACAGTGGAGACCGGATAGCCTGCATAATAGTTTCATGCAAATAAATGTGCTTTGTATTGCAGTGAATGAACTGCAGCTACTGCTTCTCAGATAAGAGCAGCCAACATTTTAGAAGTGGTTTACTAGAAGTGAAAACCCTTGTGTATTCGTGCCCTTGTTTTCTTCTGCATCACTCAAAAAGAAAAATGTCGAAAAGGGATGAAATGGATAGTAATGTCCATACATTTGAGCGTGTGAAGTCCTTGGGGTCACATCTAGGGATAACCAGGTGGAATATACACAGAATAGAAGTAAGTAATGTAAAGGCCCTTCTGGCCTTAAGCAATATGAAGTCATCCCTGGTGGAGAAAACTTCCTGCAAGAGGATTCTCTGCTGTTTAGCAGATTGCGTGCAGCTTTTTCAGAGTAGCTTTAAAATCTTGAAAGAGCAACACGATTAACAGAACACAAGAAAACTTATTTGTTTAAACTACATCTTTAAATTATGATAGAACCTATACAATAGCAATCAAAGAAAGGCTGTGTAGAGAAAATTGAGGCAATTTATTTATAATTCTGTTTAATGTTGGAATTGCCTCTCTGTGCAGTTTCTAAAAGGAGAACACCATTATACTGCTGAGCAAGCACCGGCTGATTTTAAGGCAAGTTACTGGAAACAAAATTTGTTCTAAATTAGTGAATAGTTTGAAATATCTTTAAGTACTGTTTAAGATAAAGAATATATTGAGTCTGTTTATCACTGAAGCACTGTGGTGCTTCATATGCAGAATTGTCCAGTTTACTTTAGTAGTCCCAAACTTACATTTTCTGGTATGGGTAATACGTTCCTCATCCACGCTCTGTTACTGTACTTTCCAGTACACTGTTCTGCTTTCATGATGGGTCTGAAAGAAATTTGGAAAACTTCTAATTTGAAAAATGTATATTATAGAAAACACATATTCCTGCATCTCAAGCATTTCAGTTATCTTTCAATGAAGATTTATGCAAACTGTAAAGACTTTTACAACTAAGAAAGTACTTGTAGAATAAACCACTTCTGATGAGTGAACAAATCTTCAAGTATAATATTTGATCCAGTAACTCAGTGTGGCTATTTTGAAATTTGTCTTTCTGTACTATATAAGGTTTGTTACAAAAATATCGGTGTTTTAGTTTAATTATTTGGATGATTTCCATCAATTATATAGATCATCTACTAATTACAATTAACTAGGATTTTTTAAAATGAGTTATAGTTTTCCGATAGCATTAGCTATTTTTTTTTTATAGTCTGCTTTACTTTTAGTATCTTCTGCTGCTGCTGAGCTCTCCTCAGCCTATAATTCCAGCAGCACTTCTGATTTTTCTCTCTGCTGATTCCTATTCTACTGAATTTTCTCTGAATAAATCCTGGTCAGATTAGTGGGAGAGATTTGTACTGGTTAGGTCATAGAAGAGTAGAAGCTCTCAGAACAACAGGAGTTAAGGAAGATTTGCAGTTAGGTCCAAATATTGAAGAAGAGAGAATGTATAAAGTTCTGCTTTTATGTCCATTTCTGAAAGTTCTGGGAAGGTAAGAAGTGCTTGTGTAAGGATGTCTCCTGCTGGTACCAGTATCTTAAGGTTTTCAGTCAAAAAACCCCAAAACTGGTTGTTTGAAGGCATAAATTTATCTTTTCTTTCTGGGTTTTGTAACGATAAATGTCTACAGAGAGTGCAGTTTCCAGAGAAGAGTCATTTTGTTATCATTAAAACATAGGAGTTGTTTGGTTTTGGGCTTTTTTTGGTGAAGGTTTTTCATTGGTTCTCTGAGATCAAGAGAGGAAATGAGAATAATACTGAAACCAGCATGTTTTTCCTTTGATTTCTGTCACCCCAATCAGGACTGAGCAAAAAAGAGGAAATGCCAGAGGGAAGCAGCAAAGTTATGAAAGACTTGAGATATTTCCAAGAGAAATATTTTTAAGGATAGAGATTCGACAAATGAAGATGTTATAAAGGAGTAGAAGTAGAGAGTGAGGTTTTGCATCTCTTGTCATGATTAGAATATATAATTAAACAATGTGCTGTAAATTCAGTGAAAAGCGGGAATGCAAATTACGTTCTTTGATTAAACAATGTAGTATTTGATTCAAAACTTGATTCAGAAAAGCACTTAAGTGTAGGCTTCAGTCCTGCTGATTTTGAATGTTATCTTCTCCACTTAAATGTACATTTAAGTATTTTTCTGCTCATATGCACTTTACTAAATTGAAGGCAAAAGGACTGAGACAATGATCAGACTGGATTTTGAACGGTGTTGCCTGTTCATATAGTTAATTTAAAAAAATCTATTTTGGATTGTCAATAGAAGAATAAAAAACCCACTTGTTTCTTTAGGCTGAAACTGACTCTGCTACCAAAGGGACATATTTCAGCCTAATTATCAATTTTGGGATAGTCATGCTCTTCTGAGGTGTTTGAAACAATATGATTTGAAACAGGATGTTGACTTAGGTGGGCCATTGACCATATTCTGTACGGTCCTTTCTGTGCTGGTACAGTCGGAGGGGCGGGAAAGAAAATAGAAGGAATGAGAGGCAAGATGGCAAAATTGTGTGGCAGTTTGTGGTAGGTAAACATGCTCCAGTGTGGGCTCTCTATGGGCGGAGGTTCCTTCAGGAAGTATCTGCCCACTGTGGTGTGGGGTCCTCCACAGTTTGCAGTGTGGATATCTGCTCCCCTGTGGTCTCTCCATCATGGCTGCAGTGCGCTCTCTGCCCAGCACCTGCAGCACCTCCTCCTCCTCCTCCTGCTTGGACCTGGGTTCTCACAGGGCTCTTTCTCACACTTTTCCTCTCGCTCCGTGTAGGTTTTGCCCTTTAATAAGTGTATTTTCCCAGAGGCCCCCCCAGCCTGGCTGAGGGCTCAACCGTGCCCTGCGCTGGAACCGGCTGGAACCGTCTGTGTCCAGCGCGGGACAGCCCTGGCCTCTCCTCACAGAGGCCCTTGCAGCCCCGCCAGCACCTGGGCATGGGCACCCAATGCAAAGGTGAAGAAACAAGATATCATTTTGAAAACCTTTTTAGCAGGTGCTGCAGAAAATGCTGCAAAGACTTTTACAAATAATTGTGTGGGTCTTTTCAAGGTACGAAGGGAATAATAAATTCCATATTCACTCGAGGTGCAGCTTGCCTGCCCTGCAGGTAGTATGCACTTACCTCATGTTAGTTATGGATCAGAGCATTAAGACCTTTTCCCACAAATGGATGCTGTTCGGTAGTAAGCCCCAGGGCTGATACAACTACTTCAAGTAACAAGGACCTACTTACAAGGTGATTTTAGTATTACTAACATGAACACATTCCTGGTTCAGGTCTTAGCTCCTACATCATATCTGAGGCTGTAAAGATAAAAATACTGCTCATGTGTTGCTTTATTTGAGATAAATGTGTTCCAGAAAACAAAGCCTGGAGAAGGATTAATTAAGCTAATACACTGTGTTTATATCGAATAAAGCTGAAAATCAATTCTGTATGCATTCAGCTTTTTTAATGGAAATATATATTATTTTATTAGTTAAATGGCACAATTAATTATAGAGAAGACTTTCTCTTTGGGGCTGCTTTATGACTCTGTTACACTGCTTACAATTAATCCTAATGGAAAGATCAGACTAAAAATTCATGGTCTCTTGTAGATTGTTATAACTTTATTGTTGCTTCCTAGTGTCTGATACAATGACACTTGCTTCAGAAAACAAGCTTTCTGAATTTCATTCAGTGGAACATAGTCCAAACCCATTATTTTCCTGTGACACTGGCTGACAGGCCTGCCCTACTGAGGTGTCCCAGGCTTCCTCCTCACAGGTGCTTGTTCTCATGTCCCATTCACTCCCAAGGGGAATGGAAGCATTGTACCTTCCAAGATTAGACCACTGAAGTTTCAGCTGCAGGGCTGTGTCTGATGAATCTGCGTTAGGTGTCTACTAATGTGGTTAGAAACCGCATCTCGTTGCTGCTTAATCCACCATGACTATTGCCACACAGTTATTTGATTTATGTAGACAGCTAATTTATTAGAGATCTGTCTTTAAAGTTGAATTAAAGACCACTGAAATACTGTTAAAGACAAGTTGCTCACCCTCACTTTAACTGATCTTCTTGAAATACAAACAGAGCTAATGGCAGAGAAGGGGTGGAGAAGAAATGGAAGGCTAATACCGTATTCCTTTCATCCTGTTGTTTTATAGACCTTGATGTGTCCTTCCAGTTTATTGAAACTGTGGTTACTTTTGCAGTTATGAAGGCTGGCATTTCTGGAATGTCATAATTCAGCTGTGACACTGATGTGCTGCTAGAAAAGTCTTGCAATATATTGTGAAGTGCTTATGATAATGTCTATGTCCTCTGCCCCAAATGAGGTGGGAAGACTTTTATGAATGTTTCAATATTTTGATCTAATTTCAATAGTGAATATATGATTTGTTCCTTTAATGGGAAATGTAATGAATTGGGCTGGTTATTTCACTAGGACATCTGCCAGGGAGTGGCTCTAGCTTAATGCAAGTGAATAGTAATGGCCGTTGCTTACTGGGGACAATGTTAGCAAACGTTCTACTTAGTAGAGCTATCCTTAACTAGTGCCAAGAGATTTTAGTGGTGATCAGTCAGACTTCAGGAGTTAAATTAGTCAGAGAAGTGAGATTGTAAATTCAAATCTACTATTATACTAAATAAGCATTAAATGCAGAAAATATGCATTATTCACTGTGATTTTTTTTGTCTGAAATCTTGTATAGATTTCTCTGACCATTTTTTAATATTCTTTTTAATTCCTTGGTCTCAAAAGCTTCAATTACATGAGTATTTAAATGGTTGGAAGGATCAAGTCCAGGGCATGTTATCTACTGCTGTTATTTTAATAATTTTAATAGTATGTTTTCAAGTATTTCCTATGTGATTCTCAGTTTTGCCATAATGTGTGGTGAGATTCAACCCAATAAGTAAAATGGGTTGTCACAAGCTAATCAAGGAACATGACTTTCATTTTCTTTATGTCTATGCTGAGCTCATAATTGCACTTTATGCAGTATCTTCAGTTAGTACAGTAGTCATGCAGGTTGGGGCTGACTAGTGGAGTTGTACCCCAAGTGTGTTTTGGTCTGTGTCACCACATTTCCCTGCCACAGAAATGAGGGGGTGTATCTGTGTCTGGGCAGTGGGAGGAAGGGAGAAGGACTTGTGGTTTTGGGAGGTAGTCAGTGCTAGAAAATGTTTCCTGATCCTAAACTAAAGCTAAACCTTAAGAGTTTTTGAGTACCTAATGTGCTACCCAGACTGAATAAAGAATTTTGAATTAATAGAGTTACAGCTTCTTATCATAAAAAGATACGAAGCTTAAGTATTTTAAGATCTATCATGTTGTCTGCAAAACTGTGGTAGTCTCTTTTGAATGTGAAAGTAACAGGAAACTTTAAAAGCATGGAGCAAAAATGTGGAAGGGAAAGAGATATTTAAAAGGGCCTTTCCCTATAAGGTAGGCTTGGATTTTACTCTCTTTGGTTGCTGTTTGTGTTGAGCTTTGAGAACTGTTATTTAGGGTTATCTTTATCACTGGCTTAGAACTTTTAAAAACCATAAGCAGTGACAAAACTCAAGTGCAGAGGGTGAATCCCTGTTGGTTGGGCAGTGACACTCCTCATTTGTCTTGTATCTGTGGCACCTTGGGCACTTCAGCCTTTGACCCGACGTACAGACACGGTTTACAGCTGTCTTCAGCTCTGGTGTTTAATGCAGTGAGAATGTAAGACAAGTCAGTCATCCCTAAGGTTCTGTTAGCTGGTGTTGTTTCTTCCATTCTGGCAAGGAACAAGTTTAGCAATTTTGGTCTGTATTAAGGTGAGAAATTAAAGTTAGTTTTTTTCTTTCATTTTGTCTGTCTTTCATTCTTTCTTTCTTTGTTTCTACTAGTGAGGCAGAAGACAAGGGGGGAAAGAGGACTCTCTTAAAATAGTGCATATAGCTGTGCCTCTTGTTCATGCTCTATTATTACTGTCCTTGTGATCTTAAATAGGATGATGCTATACAAAAAAGCCAAAGGTTAGAAGAATCATTAGCCTTCATTTGTAATTACAGTGCACTACCTATGTCTTACATATTGTGAGAGCTATCATTTGTAGTAAAAGTGTACCCGTTAAGGAAAGAATGAAAGTCATAACTGAGGGTATCTTTTCTAAGAATGACTTACCTACAAAAACATTACAGTATAGTATTTCTACAGTAGCTTCCCCGCTATTTGGCAGTGGATATGTGCAAATCCTCTGCATAGCCTGAAGCAATAACAGCTGGTAGTGTGATTCTGAGAAATACCACCAAAAAAGCCAGAAGAATAATGAGAAAACTTTTAAGAAAAAGGATGGCAGGGATCCAGTAGTCCCATCCCTCCAGGATAACATTGACCAATAATGAGTATAGTACTTTTCTGGAAATACTATAATAAGATAAAATCTTATGTTGAATCCTGAACACTTCAGTATGTGAATTCAAAGGCCCAGATAACTTTGCCTATTCCAAGCATCACTTGCTCCCTGACATTCTGACTAGATTCCGACTTCAGCAAATCACAACCTCAGTGCCTAACTTTTCCTCCTCAGTCTTTTCTTTACTATGTACTTTTAGCACAATAGTTACGCAGTATTATTTTGCATTTGCAATTAACATTTTGTATCAGCCAGAAAAGATTATCATTTCAGGATTTTTTAAATCAGTTTTCCATATGTTTCTTTGGCAAGGGACAGCCAAGTCAAATTGCTACTGCATTGTGTGCAGGAAGGTGCCCTGTGGTCTTCCAGTAAATTAAATCACTACACGATTAATGGTCATGGTCAACAAAAATCCAGTTCATCTAGCTGTGAATGTGCAGCATGGAGTTAAAGGGCACCTTGTCCCTGCAGCTCTCGTTGCTTTTCTGGAGGAGAAAAAAAGTTCATGGCTCTCTTAAGTTATCAGTAGAGCCATAGACCTACATATGGAAATAAAGAGACTATTTTAATGAGCTGTCATTTTTATGAGGTTAACTATTTGTAAGAATTATAAAAAATTCATAAACTTCAATCAATTCTTTAAATAAATAGTAGAAAATTTCCCAGAGATTTTTTATGATCAGAGTAAATGTGAAAGATTTATAGCATCTTAGAAAATATGGAACAGGAAACACTTTGGTAGAAGTGCCTGAAGGACTACGTATAGTGAGCAACACAGGCTAATGGGCATCATCTTCAGCTTCTAAAGCAACTACATAGAAAGCACAAAGTAATGCAGAACTAGTTGTGTGACAGGTTGGAGTGGTTTCTGCTGGTTTCTTTCAGAGCATCTGTGTGTGAGCTGGCATGATGACTAAACTCTAGGAGAGACAGTAGATCTTACTAGTTCATCAGGAAAACAAGTAGTGATCTGCTTAAAAAATGTCTTGAGCTTGTAGTCTGAAACTTTATCCAAAATTCTTCCTTTGCCAGTAAAACAGGCAGATGTCTATCGGAATTTACACAATTATGGTAGAAATTGTCCAAAACTTTTGTCAAAAACAATCCCCCTGAATATATGTTAAGGGTCTATTGTTCATTGTTAACACCACCCGTGTGCTGTGAGTGGTAATTAAGTAAAACACAAAGCACAAATAGGAAAGTGAATTTCAGGTGTAAGAAATGAGGGGTGTTGTATGTTGTATTAAAAATCAGGATTCTTTTCCCCAAGACTGATTATCAAATGGACTGCAAGCTTACCTAGAAAAGTACCTTAGGTACTTAAATGGCAGGTCCTACGTCAGCTCTGTTTTGCAAGAGACTTTAAAATAAGCAAGCACACAACAAAATCCTCAGTGGAATGTAGCTAAAATGCTGTGTAAACCAACATAAAGTCAGGCAGCTGACTCTAGGCTCTTGAGAGACATATTAAAGCCTTCCATCAGCGAGGAATTTGTTGCTTCTCATTGAGGAAGCTCCTGCTGAGGAACAGGCTAATTTGCTTTGCCACAGATAGTAGGCAAAAAGTCTTGAGTGATGTAAATCAAATTAGTTTTGCAAATCTGTCCTTCTTGCTTATTTAAAGCCTAACACACATTTCTGTTGAGAATTAATTTGCATGTGGAAATATAGGCAAATCAGAATGATATTACACTGGGATATACAGACTACAACGAGGATTTTGACATGTCAGTCCTTTGGATTTTCTTGAAAACATCAGCTTTATGTACTGGGCATTAGATTCCTTCCTTTGTTAAGCACTTATCATATTCATAAGGTTAGATCAAATATGCTTATTATGTGGTTGACTTTGGTGAATCTCTTTACATGTACGAGCTTAAACATGTACAGGACCAGGTGAAGAATCAGGGCTTGAGATGCATAGATAGGGAGGAAAAATGCTATTTTCAGTGCTGTGTAATAGATAACGAGACAGGCTGTAGTCCTCAGGTTAATGTGTAAATAGGTGCTCAAGCAGAAGCAGTGCATGTTTTTGAAAAAAACCCGACACGGCACTCCCCAAAACAAAAAACCAAACACAAACCAACAACCCTGAACCATGAATTTTGATGCACTAAGCTGCAATGGAATACAAGGCATAATTTAAAAAAAAAAGTTTTAGCAATTTGATTCATTAGATTGTAGCATGAAAATTAATGTCGTGTCTAGTCTCATAAACTATTAGAAAATGATGTTTCTTTTCCTAAAATAAATAAATAAAGATTGCAAGCTCTGAAGATGCTTGCAAATCCAGAGCACTGGGTGGAACTCTAAACAAGGGGTAATGAACAGCCTGTTGTATTTTTCCACTCAAAAGTCAGCAGATTATATGTCCGAGAATCCCACATTAATCATCTTCATTTAACCTGACAGTCTTCCCTCATATACAAGTCATATGTAATATAGATGGTTTACTGAAGTTCTAAACTTAATTGACAAGCTCATTAATTTATGAAGCAAGTTGTTCAAGAGTGTAACATTGAAGAGGAATACAATGGTCTGCCTGGGTTTTGCCTGACATATTGGGCTGGTTACTCTGAAGTTGGAACAATTTTTTGAAAAAACACATTAATTAAATGTTCCTAAAGGTAGGAATGTAAGGAACAAAAAGTGACAGAAGGAATGAAAAAGTTTGCTTTGGTTTTAAATTGCGTGGTCTCTCCTTTTTCCACTCCAGCTCATCAACTCCTCTGAAAAATTAGTTCCTCAATCGGAGTTGGAAATTTTTTTCATAAAATGTCAGAGTTTCTGTGCTTGTACAGAGCACAGAAAATTACCATTCTTGGCTTCACAGTGGTCAAAGCTCTCCAAAGCTGACTTTTCAATTGAAGTGTGTTATTTCCTAGGTATTTATCATGAGCGTTTAACTTTTTGAGGTTTTTAATTGGTAGAATATTATAGGATAAATGTTGCTGTATTGCAACCATAGTGCAACCAACGCTTTTTAAGACATATGCTACGCACCCTGAAGCTACTGTTCTACTCAGTAGTTTTCTGAGGCTCCTGAAATAGCAGGCATCATGATGTACAGACTAGAGCTTTGTTCCACTGACATTTTCAAAAAAACAACAATTGTTCTTGAAGCTTTGTAGTGCCGTTACAGTAACATTTTTTTTCTACTTTGGAAACTCTTCTGGTAGATGAGTGGCAACTCCAGGCATCTTCTAAAAGAGAGCAGACTTTTCCATTTGTTGTTTGCTCTGCATTTTGTCATCTTAGCTTTAGCAAAGATTTATTCAGACAACCTGGAAAAATTTTTTTTTAGAAAGTGGGTGATTTTTATATGCAAGCTGTATATCAGCTCCTAAATCCAACAGATACAAGTACAGTTACTTGTGGAATTAGTTTGGCAACCAAAATTACTATTCAAGGAATGCATATCTGCTCTGTCAGTTCACTGCTGATTTCCTAAATGCAGCAAACCTAAGAGCAATAAATGCCTGAGTAGACCTTGCCAGACTTTTAGTCTGTTTTTTTCTGAGAGTCTAGTTATTTGGAAACACAAAATTCTCTTAAGTATCAGGTTTAAACTATTAAGGGTGAACTATAAAATACAAGGCTGGCTGGTTTAGTGACAATGTCTGAAGAATATAAATGTTTGATTGACATAGAAGGTGGATGTAAGGAGCCTGTGGGGGGAAAAAAGGTTTACTCATTGGCTGATTCAGAATATAATATTTAAACCTTCTTGGATTATAGCAGTCAAATACAGTAGTTTGCAGTGAGCATACTGTCCTCTAGAGAATTTGGATCCCCATTCCCTAATCAGGTTGATGAGCATATTAAAATGCAAATAAAGGAAATCTCACAGAAGAGTTGATTATCTCATCACATGTGAAGCAGCTGATATAGGAACATTTCTGAAGCTGTTCTAAGAAAGCTTCTTTGAGACAATGGAAAGGAATATCATATTTAATGATATAAAAGAAAAAAAAAGAATTGTTGTTTGGCCTAGTCATGGGATTTGATTGCAGAACTTAGGTGGGAGCTACGTTAGAAACTTCTCCCAGAACAGTGTTAGCACCAGTTAGGACATTAAAATGTGTTTTTTAATACAGCAAAAATTAGAGATACACAACAAAAAGCCCTGGTTTAGACAACAAAACAGACACAGTACTTATGTGAAGTGCTTTTCTTGTTAGGAGGCATTTTGATCTCTTGCTGAAAAAAACTGCAGTAACAAGAAAGACAACACAGTCTTTCTTGCTTTTTATACTTCAGCTGACTTAATTAAATTCCTTTCACTCTTTGCATGTGTAAACATAAGCAAAGCCTGGAGGATTGAGCTTTCATTAGTGCGTTGTGTAGGGGAAGGAAGAAAAGGAGGCACCACTTCCACTTTACTTTGAATTTTATTAATGTGAACTAATCTGAATGTTTGTCTAGTCCAATGTCCTTTCTCCAACAGTGACCAGTAGGAGATATAAGAATAAAGTTTAACTCAAGTGATGATACCTCAGATGAACCTCTCAGCAAGGCACAGAAAAATGCACTCTACACATATGAAATATTGCTTTCTTACTGTTGAGGTTTCTGTTTCATTCATCCACACAGTCAGAAGTTAAACAATTTCAAGTGCAGAGACTACTCATAAAGATACTTATCATTGAATAGCTGTAGCCCATTTTGGAATGGGAAACAAAATACTCTGCGTGTTAAGCTTATTTTTTCACTATGACAAGTGAGACATTTTGCTATTTCTTTCACTTTTTCCATTCTCCTCAAGTTATGAAAATGGGTTTGATTGTGATGTGTAAATGCACAAAAAGCCATTTTTTCAGGTGACACAAGACGCACATAAAGAAAACCAAGTTCTTCTGAGGAAGGGTTTAAAAATTTATGAAAAAGGTGCTTCAGCTCACACTGACTTTTTTTCCCTGGAAGTTCAGAATCTTAAAATAGAAATAACCACTTCTTGATGTAGTTTACTCTAATGAAGTGTTTTGTTCAGGTCATACACATTCTAGCAATCTTTCAGTGGGCAGTTCTGACATGACCAGAGCTCCCAGTGATAACTGAAAAGAGTACCTTATTTCCTGTTAAAACGAGTAACTTAGTGGTAGGGAAATGGAACTTTGTGGGTGTTTGTTTTGTTTCGCTGGCAATAAAAGGTGTTTCTACAGATGAGTGGGAGTGCTTACATGTGATACTTGCATTTGGCCTAGGAATGCTGGTGCATAATGTTCTCAGGAAACACTTTGACCCTTTGTAAGTCTGGTGAGAAAATCCAGTCTATTCTTCTGAAACAAGCTATGTCACAGTCTCTGCCAGTTTTGCTGCACCTCCTTCTAGCAGCAATTAGATCATCTGTCTAATCTAGAGAGCTCAGCCTATTGCGCTTCACACAGTAGTTCCTGTGTTGAGTCCTGTAGCTCATGTTTGACCAAAGTCTATGTAGTGTAAACTTCAAAGGGATGGCAGAATCCTTGTTCTGGGCTTTCTCCTTAGCATTAAGCATTTCTATTCCTTTGTCCACTTTCAGCCTTCACAAATCTGCAGAGTACAATCAGGAGGGAGTGAATGAGTATGAGGAAGCGTGAGCTGAAGTCCGATCCTTGTCCTTTGTACTTTAGATCTGTTTGCAGTCCTTTGCAGCCAGATGCAAGCTTTTTTTTTTTTGATCCCCCCACCCCTGTGCTCCAAAAAACACTGTGGGGCCACAGTTAGTGCTGAGCTGAATCTGAACAAATAAACCCTGTAGAAGAGCAGCATGCTGCTAGGCTGCGTGCCGTACTTCACCAGTACGTTCATATGGCTTCCAGCCAGCTCAGTCCTATGGCAGAGCCAGCTCATCCCTGCTAGCAAAAGGATGTGTGTGGCACAGGCTCATGTATCCATAAATGTTTTCTAGTCTCCCTCATGTTCTGAGCTAAGTATACAGATGAAGCCTCATGAAGGTCCAGGCCTGAATCTTCCAAGCTGGTATACACATTTGCTAAAAGCACGCTGGGCTTGAGGAATGATTTTAATTAAATATCTGTTAAATGTTTAAAACTATTATATTAAAACTTAGAATCATGCTGATTGGCTCATTTATGCTATCTGTCTGAAAGTAAATCTGACTTATGATTTACGGTGTATCAGTAGCCAGCTGCTTTGAATCACACACGCCATGAAAAGGCCTTGCACAAAAATTGCTGAATACTTTCCAATATCTGAGAAATTGGAAATAAATAGCAGATCTTTAAAAAGTACAGGAACTCAGTGAATAAATTATTGTTATTAAAAAGAGAGCAAATAATGACTAAAGAGCAAGATCAGTCAGCATTTATGGAATTTCCTGACTAACATAAGCTATAAAAAAGCTTTTCTCAAAAGCAAAGCAAGCTGGAATAGAGTTACATCCTGAGTAATGAGCTGAGTGAGTGATGTAAGAGGCAGAGATTTATTTTTGATTGATTTAACAGGATATAGTCATCCCGACCTTCTTGAACCATAAATGTCTTGTGACAGTTTGCTAGATAGAGCATTTCACTTATCTAATCTGTTATTTTTCATCAGCTGCTTATACACAATGAAAGAAAAAGATGGAGAAAGTGGTGGAGAAGTTATTAGAATAATCAAATTCTTTACTTAGTAAAGGCTAAAACAACTTGGAAATGGCTGTTAGAGAACTTCAGAGTATCTTTTTGTCTTTTTAATATTTTCCCTTTGAAATTATTTCCCAGGTTCCACTAAAAAGATTTCATGGCAAGATGTCTTCCTCTGTGCCAGGTTATCCATCTGCAATTGGGACGTAGGCTGCTTAGTTTTGTTTTAAATATTTGACATGTTCCAACAGTAGTCTCCATTTTCACTCCTAGACTTGTCTTTTATTGAAAGTGAGTCTTGCAAAAGGTCTTAAAGAGGATTCAGCTCCCTCTTTTATTTCCCATTCCTGGTCTGAGTACGGAATGCCTCTTACAGTGACTTTTTGAGTGTTCCTTTGCACTGGCACAAATGTCTATTGGAACAATTTCCAATGTGTAGCTGTATAAATGTGAATTAAAAAAAAAAAAATTTCAATAGTGAATTGACTAGCAAAAGTAGAGGGATTGATTGGATTCAGAAAATCACTGGAATTTAAACTTGGTTTAAAGTCTCATTGTGGGGAGGTAAGAATGTACATAATTGCTCTTCTGGATAAAGGATGATTTCCTCAATTCTTTTTGCATGCTCGAAGAAAATGCACAAAAATGTGGTCATCCTTCAATATATTTATTCTACAGATGATTGGTTTATATAATGTATGTTGGAGGTCTTACTCAACCTGGAAATGGAGCACATTCTTGCAAGTGACTCAAGGGTAGAAATCAGATACAATCTCAGCTCATGATAATTCAGCAGTTGACTGGGAGAAAAGGGAGAGGAATAAATTTTTTTGCTACACATTGCGCCTAAGATGTATTTAATTTGGTGCATTTATGAAATTAAGTTTTGGGAAAAGCTACATTAGACTCAAAAATATCTGCAGCAAACCCATGTTATTTATATTGTAGTACATGCTAGATATATGAACTAAGAATAGAGCCATATCAGTTAATGCTTCGCAAAAAGCATGATAGCAGCAAACAGTTCCTGTCTCAAATAATTTAGAGATAGTAATCACAGCTCATGCAAGTAAAACTCAGCTATCTTTAGACCAGACGACTTATAACTGCCAAGAATGCAACAGTATATGTTATAAAGCATATCCAGCATTTTTAGTAAATATTTAGCTTTGAATTACTTGTCTTGGATATTATTAGCACTATTGCAATCGTAGTACAGACCCTGGTGTAGACTTACTGCTGTCTCATGTATGTCTGAAAAAACTGTAATCACCATGGAATAGAAATGTGTCAACCTCTAACCATGTGACTGGCTCAATATAAGAAGCTTCCACCTCCTTCCCTCACCTCCCAGACCAATTCTTGCTGTACTTTCTGGTTTTGAAATATCGGACTATAATGGGAAGCTTCAAACTCTCTGCCCATTACAGCCGAGTTTCACAGTACCAGGAGCTGGGTATTCAATATGTGCAAGTATTGAGAAACGATAAAGGTATGAAAGTTCATGCCACATAGCACTAGGGAGAAAGGAGAAATACTTGTTATCCCTGCTTTAGAAAAGAACAATAGATGTACAGAGATTGGGCTACTTGCTGAAGATCACTCAAAGAGCCTGCAGCAGAGGTTCCAGGAAAACTCTTGCTGCATTTGCTGTGTGGCTACAGACTAAAAGGGCAGCTTAGGTCCTATTGTAGGTCTCCGCACACGCTTAAAGTGTTCAAAGCTTTTGAATACAGTTTTTGCACCTAGCTCCTCTGGTAGGAAAACTTCAACTACTACTAGGTTAGGGATTTTGTTGTTTAGTATTAGCTGTCAGGGTGAAACAGTTATTGCTATCACAGTGCTAAATGAGTTGGATGGAGATGGAGATCAATTGCTGAACAAATTAGCAACAGTATTATCAAGACGAAAGAAAGAAAGGTCTGTGGGAAACAGTGTATGCTTTGTTATCATGCAGTCCTAGAATGGAAGATACAGAGCACATAGATCAAAATATAATTTACACCTTGATCAAGAGCATCATTGTTATTTAGCTACATTCGATGAGTTCTTTACTCTTTGACTCTCACTCATTTTTCTTTAAGCTGAAATTGTTTTCTTCCAATATGTGACTGGAAAGTTATTCAACTATATTGCTTTATTGGCATATAATTCATGTGCTGACACTGTTTCTATTCCAAAAAAGTTAGTAAGCAAAAATCATTCTATAAATTACTTTTTCCTGGTAACTTTTTTGGCATAGCTTATTAAGAAAACTTGGATTAATGATCCAAGAAATTGGAAGATAAATGTTGATAAATGAAAAATTTATAACAAATTTTTTAGTGAGGTTCCTAGGAGTATTCTTATTAACTCACAATACATCAAATGTTTATGATCTATTAAGATGCAGAGATCCATTTCTGAACTCAGGAAATTATCAGAAGCCGAGGCTGTCCTGTCTGTGCTTGAAATTTGAGGGGTGAGGCAGGCAGTCTAGAAGTAAATATCTTAAGCATGACTCTTGTCTTTGGGATGTAAGGGAGGTCTTTCCCTGAGGGAACCTGTGATCAGCCAAAAGTGCCTATGGATCAGTTGTTTGAAAAGATTGTGTTTAATAGAATAAATTCTACAGATAATGAAGTGACACAAACTGTTTACAAAGTCGTTGCACAACACTACAGGAGGTTGCAGAAGCTCCAGTGGAAGCAATGGCAACTCTTGTGCCAAGCTGTGCTCCTCCTTTAACTGAAGATAATTATGTAAATAACTTGTATCACTGTTCTTTGGTGCTAAGGGTGAACTGCAAAGCAACAGAAAAGATATTCTAATCACTACATCTAACTACACTGAAATGAGCATTACTGAAAATCTTCGGGTGGTAATTATTCTTTTTATTATATTTAATGCAATCAAAGCAAGAAATGCTGTATTCATAGTTTAATATAAAAAGTCAGATGTAGGGAATATCTAAGAACTTTGAACTGACTGGAGCTTTAGTGCTCTAATATTCTTGCCTCCTTCCTTTCACTCAAAAATATGTAGGACAAGCATTTCAACTTAATCATTGGTTGGTGTTTAAAAAGCCATGACTCATATAAGGCTTCTGTATCTTGTTGAATTTAGACCTGTATTTTCTCAACTTGGCTTTATGTGACTTTATGATAGTTGGTTTTTTGCTATACATGGTCTAGGTAATTGCTTACTCTGTGTTACTATGGTTGTAAGCCAGAAAATTTGCATGTTGCTCTTACAGAAGAGGTCCTGTCTGAAATAACTTGGTTGAGCTAAACATTCTGCATACACAGTTATATGCAATGATTGTCTGAAAAAGCTGTCCAATTACAATTAACGCCTTTTCCAAACATTGTTCTAAACTGTTAAAACTACTGTAAAACCACACTCTAATCCAACTAAAGTACCCCACACATTCACAGAAAAGTGTTGTGTGGGATTCTGAAGTAAAAGTCTGAAAACATTAGTCTCTGAACAACTGAAACAGGTAAACTGCTGAAGCTGAGACTCTACATAGAACAACCCTCCCTGTTATTGAATTTTTCAGAAGAGATCTTATGCAACAGATTTTCCCTGTCATTTGATTTTACAGAAAGAAAAATGCTAGAAGAGGAAATCAAGAGCCTTAGCAAGCAGAGACTGAGTCAGATGAGGCTCTAATCTTGACAGAATCTGTAGGTTTTCCATGAACAAGGAAGAGTATGGACTTTCACAAAATACTATATATAGTTCTGTTGAAAACTGAAAACTGTTCTCTACAGACATCTTCAGAAGCCTGTTATTGAGTGAAGGATGGGGTGAAAGACCATACTCCAGCACTATTATAAGGAAACGGAGCCTTCAGCCTGCAGTTCCTCTCATGGGGCATTATTGATGTCACTAAGATCCCTGAATACTCATCAGACTATAGTTTTTAATTTTTTTAAAATTTTTGTTATCATGAAAGTTCAGGGCTTTTTGTTCTTGTTTTTCTTCCTACACTACCTGAGACCTTTAGGAGGAAAACTTCCCAAAGAACTTCCCTAGTTTTACATCTTTTTTCCTCTCATGGTAGCCCTGAATTCGCCAAGTGTGAGAATGATATATACAAAAATATTTGTCCCTGACATGAAAGATGGATCTGCATACCTTGGAAGAGGCGTATCTCTAATGGAAACATATTTCTTAGACTACTGATTTTCCTTCTCTTGCTTCTTGTCCCAAGTCTTTAAAGCACACCTTTCAGAGATGTTTCTTAATGAAGCAGCACATCCTATTCCCTCTTTTCTACATCTTGTATTGAGGGATTGGTAGATTTATAATGATGTTTTCCGTGTTTTTTTGGGGCTTATTTTCCAAGTTCTGTTGTCATATGGAAGACAGGTTTTGGTTGCTTGGTAGTATTATTATAAATATAATATTTAGCTCTTTGTCTAGATTTTTGAAGAGCTGAGTATTTACCTCCTTTAGGCTTTTACTACTTAAAATCTGAAAACAACACTGCATCTTGTTTCGGTCCTCTCCTTCCCATGGTTTCCCTGCTGCAGTTTGAGTTCTTTGTTCTTCTGTGGTTGACGCTGCTTGCTGTAGTCATTGTATCAGAACAAAAAAGGAATTAAAGCATTCGCTTTCACACTGTCATCTGTTGTTAAATTCTGTTCACCATATACTTCTCATTAATTCCCCCATGGATAGGCTGATCCTAAGGCTGTTCTGGGATCTTTGAATTCACGTGAATGCATGTAATGCAGGAGATCCTACTCTGAGAACCACTGAGAAAATAGAGGGATAATAAAGATTGCTTTATCTGTGGTTGTGAAATGGCTACAAGGTATTTGCTCCAGTAAGGAAGACTAGCTCTATAAATTTGACTTATTCTGGCTCAGCCAGTAAGTGCAACTTCACACTAGTGTGTGTTGTTGAAAAGACATGGCTTGCTTTCCCTCTCTCCAGGGACAGTGCTTCTCTTCTTTCCTTGCCCTAACTCCGGGCCAGCCTTTCACTGTGCTGTTTCAGCATGCTGTGTCAGAAGAAAAATAACCATGTCCTTTTGTTAAATTACGCAGCAGTTCCTCTTAACTTCATGCTGATTTGTATGCTTTGCAATGCTTTGCTTTTGAGATTTAGCATTCTTAGTACTTTTCCGTTAATTTCCTTTATAATAGGATTTTAATACATAGAAAGGAAATGATCTCTCTGGAATGTTTAAAGTCCTAATCTAGCTGTGTAAATCTCTCTTATTATATGCATTTCCTAGTGTTGCTAGCTAATTTTAAAGCATTAGCTTTTTCGTGGCTTTCACAGGAGTCTTGATTTGCATTTGGTGTTTAGGCATGTAGACGTTTGGATCTGTTACAACATACTATTTGTGTGCTTATTAGCATGTGCAGCCTTTTAGTCTGGAAGATAAAACTGTTGCAGTGTGTAAAATACGGAAGTGTGAAGTTGACTAGAGGTTTTACCAATTACCAGCTGAGAAATTTAGTATAGTGAGCGTATGTTAGCATGGCCACATCTTCTGAAGCCATGAGAAGTATTGATTGGGAGTATTTCTTTTAATATCAGCAGAAGGAAGGTGACTGAATAAAAGACCAAAATTAACTTCAGTGTGAGTCTTGACTTTAGCAACTTGCTTAAAGTTATTTTTTAGTGACTTTAAAACAGAAATTTTCACTGATGTAGTAAACACTTTCTCCTGTCCTTTCTGTAAGTTGATTTTCTCTTGATCGCAATCTCTCTTTGGACTCCCCCTGTAATGAGAATGATGTATCTTTATAATCATTGTTATTACTGCCAGAATAGGTACAATATTGAATAAACAACAAGGGATTGTATAATAGGACTGTGTGTGTATCTGAACAGAGTACTGGTAATATCTCTAGTGGGGCCTAATTTATTTTCTCTGGTGCTGGACCAATTGAGTCTCACTGCTAGTGGAGTCCCATAGGTAGGACAGTGAATTTTGTAAAAAGAAATCTTGTGTCAGATACTTTCCACATTTAGATACAATCATTCTGCATGCCTTTAGAAGAATGATAATATGATTCTTTATAACATTGCATTACTATATATAAAATATATATAGTAAGTATATTATATATAAAATATAATCCAAATAAACAGAGACTTAAGTAGGTGCTGAAGGGCTATGTTTTAGAAGCAAAGGAAACATGGTGTATTTTCAAAATACTGCCAGGGCAGTCTGCTTAGAAGTAGGAAACCGTGAAATACTCTGCTGCTTCGTTCAGTAAACACTGCAGGAATTTATATTTATACAAAAAAATATCACATCAGTGACACTGACCAAGATTTCTGGTGTTTCTGGTATTAATCCACTGAGAAAAATGAAAACAGAGTAGGTATCTCTAAGGATTATTGTAATCATTGCTAGTGAGAGAAAACTGCAGTGTTGGTGAAGGTGCTGCATATAACATCAGAGAACTACAGGTCTTCATAGTTGAAGAACTGGGGAAAGTGGGGGAGAAGAAAGGGACAGAGTAGGGATGGACACCACATGGAGAAAACTGTGACAATTACAAGGCTTGGTGATGGCTAGGGAGACTCCAATTGCAAACTAAGGCTCTCACAACATGATTTAGAAGATGGTTTGTGTAATAAGATTTAACAAGATCTTATTTGTCACTCTGAAAGAATAGTGTGTGGATACTGACAATGTCCTCAGTGCTGTCCTGGTTTTCATTCTTAGTGTCTTTTTTCTATGCTGCTGCATGCTTCATCCATTTGCTCATGCACAGAAGGCAATCAGCTGTGTATTCTCACTTGTCTTGTCTTACATTTCCTCATATAGCTGATACCCTCACATTATCATTCCCTGTAGATGACTTCTGGAAGCAAGAAAATAGGATTCTTCGTACACTGCTTGTGGTTGTCAGATTACTTGTCTGTTTACAAAAAAGGTATGCACAGCATTAATAGTTGATGCGTAGGCAGAATTGTTACCTGCTATTTACATTATATTGCCCATTGTCGGACTATGACATTACCTGTTCTATCAGAGATGATAACAACAAAGATGATGCAGCAGTTCTACTCCAGTGTTAGTTAATGCAGCATTGGGTGGAGAATAGATGC
The DNA here is from genome assembly GCF_013368605.1 of Nyctibius grandis. Classification (NCBI taxonomy): domain Eukaryota; kingdom Metazoa; phylum Chordata; class Aves; order Nyctibiiformes; family Nyctibiidae; genus Nyctibius; species Nyctibius grandis. The sequence goes on from NC_090671.1 coordinate 9,980,154, forward strand.
CGACAAGTTAAAATATGGAGTTAAAATATTGAAATTGGAGAGAAGATGTTAGGTTTAAACATTGTGGTACAAAGACAGTGACAATTTGGGTAGAGGTGTCTGTATAGCATTGTTTCTCGATATTTAATAGCCCACAAGACAGCTAAAGTGCTCTTTTAATTGCCCTTTGCATACTGGATAATAAACACTTAATCAAATTAATTTAAAGAAATGGCAAATAAATGAAAAACATTTTTACACAAAGCTTGATGCCAAGAATTCATTGATGAAGTATATGGCTGAACCTCTTTACTTAAGCACTAGTAACTACTTTTGCCAAATCTAACATTAAAGAAGGCTTTGTCTAATAATATATAACCATTATGTCTTTGATGTACAGCCATGACAATGATCTTAGTAAAGGATTATGGCATTGCATTAAGCAGAGAAAGCTACTGTAATACTGCAGTATTAAACCACCACAGTGAACTCTGGAACAGCACAACTTATCTAACACATTAAGGATAAATTCAGGTTATTAAGCCTAATTAAATCTATTTTAACAGGATTTAGCAGCATCTATCTAGAGGTTACCAGTCTTGATTTAAAATTGTCTAGAGCCTGCATCAATGCTACATAAGTCACTGAGAAGATTACTGTGTGCATTGGTGGTCTTTGGATCAGGCTGATCTGCAGACAGATGCACACCGCGACATCAAGATAACAAATGGCAAAATACATATTTCTGCAGCCATCCTATTATCTGGCAGCTGTTCCATTAACATCTTTCTGAACCTGCAAGACTGCTATCCAGTTAATGGCTCATAATGCAGATATATAATTGTTGACTGTTTCCTGCTAAGCAAAGTAATCTCTACGTTCTATTCACAGTTATTTAACTCTTCACTTTGCATTTCTTTCACTTTGCAGTTCAGAGCCCAAAAAGGAGGGTTCAGCATCTTCCTTTTATTAAGTGTTAAATCTCTTCCCTGCTGAAATGCATATTTATAATCCCTCTAAGCTATTTTAGAGATAATTGTTTTGGGTCTGTCCTAAATGTTAGGGATATATTTTACCGTGCTTTAATTTGTGCTGATATTCTGTTGATCAAATTTTCCTTTTATTTTAAATCAGTGTAAAAGCTAGGATATCAGTTTTCTCCTATATTGGTATCTGCTACAGAAGATAAGCTGTCTAGCATAAGGAAAGACTCCAAAGGAAAGTATCAAAAGGCGAGAGAAAGCAAAATCCAGGAGAGTTGTTTTGTCAAATGGGCTCACAAGAGGAAAAAAACACAAAACAAAACATACTGTGTGACCTGACATTTTCATTAGCTGTGAAATTTCCAATGCAAGTTAATCTGTAATTTCTTGTTAGAGTGTAGGCCGTTGCCATCATTTTTTGCCAAGAAAAATAGTGTTTAAAAAAATTGTAACGATGCTTTCTAAACTGAATCATCTCAATCACTTTGAAAAGAAAACATAGCAGTCCCTAGAAAAGTACAGATGAGTGCAGATACTGTTCAGTTCACTACTGCCTTTCTTTGCTCTCCTTTGCCTCTGCAGCTTGTAACTGTACCTTGAACTTCTCTCTGTCAGGAGAAGCTCCCTGTCAGGAAGAACTTCAGAAATTAAAATCACATCCCTAGAGAGATAACTCCATACAAAGCAGTATAGTCCACTGACATACTAGTACAGAGCATAATGATTAGAAATATAGAACACTCCTGGTGGTCTTTATCCTAATTTGCTACTTATATAAACTGGAATTTAAACATTAATGAATGGAAGTGTGTGGTTTGAATGTAAAAGATACAATAGGTGTCCTAGCTTTTCTCACTGAGGGCTTTTTCCTTTATGTCTTGCATTTGGATGTAATTGGAGGTATACTATTCTGCAGACCCTGCAAAAGAGGAGCATGCATATACATTCCCGTCTCAGGAAGAAAACCATTGAACAAGTTCAAAACCTGACATTTTTGTCTGGATTTTGGGCAGTGTCCATTCTTTCTAACATAGCACAGCAGAAAGCTTGTATTTTAAATTTCCTGTCAAAAACTGGCAAGAGTAATTGGATTTAGGGATGACATACAGTTTTTGCACCTGCTTATACCTCCTCTGTATGGACCAGTCCTTGTTTGATCAGTGGTTATTTTTTCACTGGTGTATCAGCCTTGTACACGCACGGAGTGTGAATTATGGTAATATTTGCACACTGTTGGATTTAAAACCAAAGTGGCTGTTGTCTCTGCAATTCATGTAACTTTTTTGAATAATTTCCTACACAAAACATGTTCAGAAATCCCTGCAAGTTTCTATAACAACAGAGATGAGTTCAGGACTCAGAAAGTAAATGCTCATTGAAATGATTGAAAGAAGCTTATTTCAGTAGGTATATTTCCATAGTCAGTGAAAGTCTAGTATATACAAATTAAATTAATTTCAAATAGTTACCTCAGGGCAATGCAAGCTTTGCTAAAGTGAATGCCCAAGTTTTGCTTCTGAAAGCTCCATCTCTCATAGATACACTTGATAGCGCATGCTTTTAAGTGTCTTCCTAACATCCTGCTTAATCATGTTATGATTTATGTTCTTTGCATTGACCTCATGACTTCATCTTTAGGCGCTTTATAATAAGACATGATGTGATACAGTGTGAGTACTGTAACGTTAGGGGATGGCGATGAGGAAAGAAAATTGACCACTCATTTATGCAGTGTCAGCTTTCCGTTTGCCTAAGAATTCAATTCAATGTGTCACCATTTTTGCTGCTTTGTACTACAAAACAGTAAAAACTAAATAGTCGGCCTAATTTTCCAGGACTCTGGATTTAGATTTTGATCCAGTAAGTTGATTCCCTATTCAGCAGAGTATGTGCTTACATCCTCTTCATGTTTATTGTGGAAAAAAGCTTGGCCCAGAGATAAAGGCACTAGCTTGAGGCTTGTGAAGACACATTTCCTTGTTCTGTTGATTCTGTCATAATAGTTGTATGTGACCTTGAACAAATCAGACTGTTTTGAAGAATAATTTTGTATCCCAGCTTCATTTACAGAAATGTGTGCTCTGAAGAGCTTTTTAAATATGTTGTGGTCAGTCTTTCTGTGCCCCAGAAAGAAAAATGGTAACACTGCCTTATCACTCTTCTGTCACAGATGCAGTCGTAACTATGAGTTACTCAAATACCAGGGTAATGAGTGCTTGAGAGATTTCTTTCTTGGTATCTTGGACTTAAGTACATTTTTAAGCATGCTACTGAAAAGGAGCCCGAAGCTGGAAAACTTGTAAAACAATTCCTCCTAATTTTCAGGATGACTTCATTAAAATAAAATGTACACTCCTGAGAAGCCACTTGTTTTAAAAGTTTCAGTCTTCTATCTTCAGATAGAACTGATGCAACTTCTGTGGATGTCTGGAGCTCAATTAGTTATGCCATGGAATCTGTTTTGGGGAAACAAAACCAGTCACTTAACCTGACTTTGCTGAACAAGCCCAATAGTAACATTTCATGTGCAGTATTTAAACTAGTCTGTTGGTGAAAATGAGAAGAGAAGCCTTTATATTATATTTTTTTTTCTCTAATTAGTGGGTTTGAAAGAATTCATATATTATTACTGACTTATTTTTATGTCACTGCATGTGTGTAAGGAGATCGTGTTGGTCAGGAGAACTTCAGATTAGGATTTGTGGAAAAAAAAATGAGAAATACTAAATATGATAAATAGAAATTCAGGGCAAACTAAAAATTACCTGAGAATTTGGTCTAAATTCTTCATATTGTGCTAGAAAAATGAGATGGTAATGTGAAAATGAGAAAGCACTTTATTTTGATGTTTTGTTCATGTTTCACTTCAAAAGCACCAAAAACTTACTTTTTGGAAATAAAATTTCTGGAGATGCCTTGTATTTTCAAAGGGACTTGCATTAACTATTTTTATAGTTGAACTTGAACCAGTAGCTCTTCACTAATGTGTTCGTAAAATATTCTGTCACAAATGGTTTGATAATCCTGATATTTCCCTGAATTCTGCACTCACAGAACACAGATTTTTAGTAAAGGTTGAAGTATTTCAGCTTTTCCATATGGTGATCTTTTTGAAAAGTGGATTTGAAGTAACTGGCTCTGGTGCTTTAGGAGCTATGGTAAAAATGTAGATAATTCTCAGCTGCTGAAGAGGAATTATAGCACCCAGTCTGGATGTAACTAACACCAAGTAAGACTTGTTGTCACTCTAATATAAAGCCAGCTGATGCACGTAGGTAGATAAGAACACGTAGTATATCACAAGTGAAACAAGAAATAGCATTATAAATTGCAGCACCGTAGTAATTTTAAGCAATAAATTAAAGCTGCCCATTAAAAACCTTGTGAAATATAATGTTATTTTAAATCAGAACAGGTTTCTCATGCCATAATTTTAGTTAGGTTGGAGAATTTCAGCCTATCCTTAATATTCATCATTGAGTAATTAAGGATGGATATATCATTAGACTTAACAGTTTTTCAATAAAAAGGTCGTTAATTCAGTGTATAGAAACTGAATGTCTTCTCACTTTGAATGAAGGTCATTGGTAAAACCCTGGTTTGCTATTAAATGCAAATAGAGTTCCTACTCCACAAAAGACTAGTATGGAAGATACTGTCTCTCTGTCCAGGTATCTCTGCTACACTTTCATGGAAAAAAAAGCAAACCATTTTGTTCCACTTAATTTTGTCAGTTACAATATTCAATTTCTATATTTGGAAACTTGAGTCTATGTGCTATTGGTGTTTTTCCCACAGAAAAAGCAAAGATGTAATGCTGTACATACAATGTTATATTAGTTCTGTTTCTAACAAGTAATTGGATGAATGATTTATATAACACCTCCCGGTGAGACGAGAAATAGGCCAACACACACACAATTTTCTTTTTTTACTGTGTATAAGTGGATCTGTCATTGAACTGATGAGGTTTGCTTTAGTGCAAAGAGAAGACTGGATCGTATTTTAGAATAGTGATTGCATGCATTTTTGGTAAATATTTGAATTGGATAACTGGTCAACTGTACGACTATACTGTGAAGAACAGGTCAATGTTTGAAGTGCACTTATTTTGGGGTTAATGTTACATTAGTCAGGGTCTTCCAGAATGGCAAATTGGCATTTTTTGCTCTTAGTTTACATGTTTTGCTCAAGAACCTTCCTGCCTACCTGTGGGTTTTGATTCCCAGCTCTGGAGGCATACTCTGCATCTGTACTGCCTTTGGAATACCTGAGAAGCTGCAGTTTTGTTTGGACTTCAGCTACCATCTAGCTGGATTCAAAAGTGGTTTGAGAAATGTTTACTACAGGGATGCCCATTGGATTTTTTTAGATTTATAGCCAGTGATGTGGATGAATTGCCTAACACAACACTGGCATGGTCTCTCTTCTCTCACAGCTCCACCAGTAACAGGCTTTTCAGGCTGTGAGCCTGCCACACACATCAGTTGTGATTTTTTTGCTATGATTAAATGAACAGTGGAAGGGAAAGTAGGATGGATGTTCATGTGAGAGCTGGGTATCAGGCAGAGGTACCAGTGGGTTGTTCTCAGTGGGCATTCCTCCACCACTCCACCAAAAGAGAGCTCTTACAAAGCTTATGTACCCTCATAGTGATCAACAGCATTGTTTCAAGCCAAAGTATCCAATAGTACTTCCAAATGATGACAGCTCTGACGTGGGTAACTTAATTTCGATCATTATCTCTGGGATCAATCTTAATGTAACTGCTGTGATATTCAACTGTGCAGGTACCTGAAGCCTCAAGGAAAGCAATAAGCTGTGGCATAAATATTTAAAAAGTTGTACAGGTGTTGCACTCTTTTTTCAGCTAAATTTCTCTTTGTAAATGTCCGAGGTCTGTAACTGAAGCAGGCTTAGTTGAAGAAGCAGTGCTTTAAATTCCTCATCAGATGTACTTGTCTAGAAGGCACCAGTGCCTGAGACACAGAACCATTTCTTAATTAAATTGAAAAAAATCTTCCACTTTCCTCCTTTGTACTTGTCTGTTGAACAACAAATCTCACTCATGTAGTTTCTTTCCATGTGGCTATGGTAACTCTAACAGCCTCTTAAGAAGCAGCAGTTTATCTTGTTTGGCTTTAAAGGTTACAAAATTTAAAATATAATCCAGTTCATGCATGAGCCAGACTGGATATGTCTTTTTCTTTTTTCATTATTATTGATTGTTGTGAAGTTTATGACTTGGGAAACATGAGAAAGGGAAGAAAAGTAACGATTTTTTTTTCCTTCAGTGCTGAGGAGGTGGGGGGGGGAAAGATGATTGCATTGTCTATCAAATACTGTTTGGGAGCAAAAATTTTGGTTCTGACATTTCAGTTTGCAGGGATGTGTATAAAGCAGATACCTGTTATTAAAAATCGGATCTAGATTTTGTGAGTTAAGATGATCTATAAATTAATGTTTTAACTGGTACCAGGTTTTTTTTTCACCTGACTTATGGTTTTCAAAGTAGTAGTATTTCTCTTCTTGAACTAAGGTTGCATGTCTCTTCTGTATGCCTTGACTGAATCGGTGTCCCAGAAAAGCATTAAAGGGTTACTGTATAACTGGAGGAACACTTCTGAGAAAGATGCGTGACGAGATCCTTACAAAACACCCATGGCTTTTCACAAGACTAGGAGACATCTGGAGCTCTAGTTCCACCTTGTATATTGCTTTTAGCCAATGGATATTTTTCACAGCCTGTCAGTAGTATATAGAGAGTGCAGTATGGGAGCAAATTATTGCTGTGTCTTGCTTTATCTTGGTGCCTTCAAGGATACAAAATGTCCATTCTCTCTAATTTTCTTTCAAGCTATTTGCTTTCTAACAACAAAGGGACCACAATATCTTTATTTTTAAGGGAAGTCTGTTCTGTACTTGCTTGCTTGAATCATTCTTTGAGGCTCCAGACCTCTCCTAGACCGCAGCTATTCTAACCCCTAAATACATTTAAAGGTCCAGGCATGTCATGCACTGAAATCCATCCAGACTGTACTTTTGCATGACCAGCAAAATTTCCTCAGTCTCAGAGCAAGCAAGAGAGGCACGTAATGTTAAAAATAAAATACAAATGCCTGAGTTATTTGAATATAATCACTTTATTAATTTAACTGTCTAACAGATACTGATGACAGTCTAATAATAAGGTCCAAAATGTTCTTTCTCATTAAAGGAATTAATGAACTCACACATCTGAAGAATTTAATTTTAATTAATTAGGAATAATTTATACGAGAGAGAAAAGTACCAAAAAATATTCCTATTGAGGAGTGGAAAATTGGTAAATCTGTTAATGAAGGATGCTGGGTGCCACGACTCTCATGAAAAGGCTCCCGCAGTTCTGGGATTCATGTGTAGAAAGTCTCTGGGTGGCTGGATATTTTCAAAATTTCAGCACCGTAGGCATTCCCATTGCTATTGTATGTCCTAAATAGTATGCCCTAGAGCAGGCACAACAAACATTTGCTTCAAAATCTGTCCCTACATATAGGTAAGATATTAAAATGTGATAAGGATTTGTTAGTAACATAGCTTTTAATTCCTCCATAATTTCAAAAAGTAGAAAAATTGAATGCAAATATTTTCCTTGAATTGTGAAGTGTGGTTTCTCTTTTGAAATCTAGCTCCTTTTTTAAAAGTTGCACTTCAGAAGCACTCATTTTATATGTAGTCATGCTCTCTATTTCTGTAAAGCAAAGATGTTTTTGTCCATTACACTGTGTTATGGTGGTTTTCTCATCTTTCAGGAGTTAACAAACAGTACATTGGAAATAGTAAGCACATTGCTCCAAGGAAGCAATTTCAGTTCTGAAAGTTTCCTAATATTTTATACCCAGAATGAACTTTTATGACTGACTTAGAATGAGTATATCATTTTGCTTTATGCTTCATTGAGTTAATTTCCTTTGGCTGTCATGCCCAGATTTCAGTCTATATTGGCTTCAGAAGCTTGTTAATGTTAAAAATAACTAACTTGAAACTGCTGAAACCATGACTGATATGTAAAAAGATACGCTTAAACTTGCAGGAAATGCTGAAAGAGGTAAGTTAGGAGTGAGTGATAAGCAAGCAGAAGTTTTCTAGAATTGGAATCAGTATGCAAAGTTGTTTTAGGCATATCAACTAGTTTGGATAATACCTAAGGAGTCTTTACTGTTATTACAATCTTTTTTATATTGCATGTTGTAGGTACACTTCAGGAAATATAATTCCAGCTGTAATTTGAATAAACCGAAGAGCAGGAGACTAACAAGAGAGAAAGGACCAAAGAGTTTCCTAAGATCAACCAGCAGATCAATGACACAGGTAGGAACAGCGCTTAGACTATCTGTTTTGCACTCCTCTACTCTGATGGGTACAGTACACAACTTTCAGGCAGTGTTTTATTTTGAGTAGTAGCTGTTTCAGAGTTGTTTTTTAATTCTGCTTGATCTTTCTAGACCTGGAAATCGTGTGGTAACCAATATGTTGGGCAGGTTTGCTGTATGTGCAACTCAGATTGCAAGTGTGTGTGTGTGTGTTGTGTGTTTGGTGAGAATGTGTTGCCTTTGTACGTCAGGACTGAATGCTAATTTGACTGAAAATTGTTCTTTGTCAACATGCATGGGAAGAAATCAAAAGGAAAACTTAGTGATAAATAGTAATAGGATACAGTTACAAAAGAAGTTACGTTATCCTAAATTTGTTTGTGGTCAACAAGATAGGATAATAGACTGGAAATCAGGAGACTTGCTTTTCCTTCTAATCTGCTTGCTTCATTGTTGAGCAGACAGTTTAATGGATTAAAAGCTCTTCTGAGCAAAACCTCCTTCATTCTCTATATTTGTGCATATAAATACACATTATGTGTTCATCACCTTTTTGCTTAAGGCCTGTTGATCCGCCCATTACCAAAACAACAAAAGACAGGAGGGATTGTGTAAGCTATTGGGCAGAAACTGCATGGTAAGGGTGAAAGCAAGTAACTAAAAGTGTAGACTTACAGTTCTAACATTCAATCTTGTGTTCTAATAATGTTCCTGGTGCAGCCTTAGAAGAAAAGACTGCCAGTGAGTCTTTATATAGGGCTGGGGTATTTGTGCTTGCTTTATTGTGATGTTGAGCAATCAGCACTGCAATTTTTTTCATTTCCCTTCTAAATGGAAGTGATTAACTTTTCCATTCTAAATGGAAGTAGAGGAAAGCCGTGTTTTTAGGCAGGCAAACTTAATTTTAAAAATAAGTATGATGTTGAGTTCTATAGCACCGGCCATTTTGATGGATGGGAAAAGCTTAGAGATGGATGGCAATGGTAATGATGAGTGCTGAAGAATGCTAACATTGCTAACATGCAAACAGTGCTTGGCAAGAGAATATAAATTGATGAAACCTGGGCAGATTTTAGCAAATTGAGGATGAGCAGTCCACAAAAGACAGAACACAGTGCCACCTAGTGCCTTCGGCAAAATCAAACTGGATATCCTCAATCGACTTTCAGGTGTGTAGGGTTTCTAAAAAAGAAAATACGTGAAAGTAGTATTAATGTGTTAATGTAAAAATCAGTGGGCTGTATCTTCCATTAGGAGGCAGGTCTGTTCTGACTTCCCAGGAGAGCCCTTAGTGTGTAATAAACATTCTCAGCTTGAGTGGATCCCTCTCAAGTCCCTTTTTACTGTTGAAATATGGGGTGTCACCCGGGCAAAGTGTACGGGTGATTATTTGTCCAATCTTAGCAAACAGTTCATTTCCCAAAGGATGTTAGACACCATGTGCACACGAAGGCAAACCCCTGTACACGGTCAACCTCCTGCTGAAAGGTCAGGTCTGCAAATTTTCCTGAAATCTAAATTTCAAAGTTGAGATTTTATGCAATGTTTTATCAGTCTTTTTTCATTAACTTGATGGAGCATATGGCTGCTTCGATTAAATTTTGATGTGAAGAGATGGTAATTGTTATATAAAAATACATTGCATTATTGTTAGTAGTGTGACATTTGTACTTGGAAACACAGACCAAGTCTGCTCTGTGATAGATTGAGTTGCCCTCTGGATTTCTCTCCCTCCATTGACTGCAGAGGGAGCTGCAAGTGACTGTCTGCTTTAATTTCTCAGATGGGTGGAATGAATCCAAACCAGAGTGTGGAATATTTGGATTTGTGTACTTGTACTTCTATTATATTAGGCTGCTTTGAATTTTCAGATTTCACATGAATTTTCACATGTCAAATACAGAGGAAACAAAATAGCAGCCCCGTGTATAATTGTTGGGCGATAACATTCATGTGACAATGTAATAGGACTGGCAGAATGACAACTTTTATGCTTTCCACATTCAAAGGAAATGAGACAAACTTGAAGCATCTGATAAAAGACTGCAAATGTGATTCTGTTTCACTAGCAACAGAGCAGTATCTCTGTCATCTTGGCAATGGTTAAGGATTAGCAGCTACCGCTCTTATATTAATGGGTCTCAGCTCTCAAGAAATGGGCTAGTCAAAAGTAAAGTAGTGGAGAATCTCTGAATGTTGCGCTGTGGAGCAGATATGCTTAGAGATGAATATAAAAGGAAATCCTGACCAAAGATACCTTCATCTGGACGATTAGTATTAGAATCTGTGTGGTTTACTGCCCTTGGATTGTCTGCGTTTCAGTGCTTTGAAACTTTGAAAAAAGAATAAAAATTTGTAACTTTTCTTTTTAGGGTTAAGTCTAGCTCAACTAAGAGAGACTATTCTTTATTGCAGTGCTGTGAAATTGTAAGCTATGCATGATATATAGTTTTAAAATAAGTGAAATTAATCCTTGAAGAATCTAAAGTGGTTTTGTGTAAACTACTCTGTCAAGGGTTTAATTTTATCTCTACTGCTTGTCAGAACAATGAGGGGGGGAGTAATAATGGGTAACTTGTGGAAAGTAAACTGCTAAGTGTGGTCTGCTGTGATCCATACAGTCCCACCATTTGATACCTGTGATATGCATTATGCATCAATTTTTGTAAATCCTCAAAGCTTCTAAACCTTTAGCAGTGAATGGTATTTCTACAAAAAACCTCTTACCCGTTTATTATCCTCCCACCTCAAAGGTCTCAGTTATCCTGTAGAAGAGCAGAAACAATGTTGTATGGTGCTGGGTGATCTATCAGACAACATGGCTAATGGTTACCAGCTAGTCTAAGGGAACAGTTCATAAGTAATGAACGATTTGAAAATTATTACTTCCAATGGTTTGGTAGGTACTTAATCAACAAAAAATAAGAGAAAAAGAACAATAAGGTAATATAATAAAAGGCTGCGTGTACCCTTAGTATCAGTCTCCTTAGCTACTTTGTTTAAAATAAACCATTTGAAAACTAAAAAGAAAAGGGAAAGAGGAAAACTGCTTAAGAGATTTCAGTTTCCCTGAATTCCATTCCTTCCTTGACTGGTTGGAAAAGTAGTGGGATCAGAAGAACTTAAGAGATGTTAATTAATATATTTTTCATATTGCTTGATATATTGAAATTCATTTTTTGTTCTTGTGATCTTTATCATTCACTTTTTCACCCCATTTGCATTTATCAGAGTTCTGTAGTCAAAGCACAAAGTGAAAACTGCAACACTAATCAAAAGTTACCAGATAAAATAGATGTGTATTAAATAGAGCAAATGAAAGACTCATCCATCCTGCCTTAAGTGCCAGAGCGCTGATGCACTCCAAGAGCCGTCTTCCTTTCCTACGCAGTCAGCTCATTGCGTGCTGACAGCCCTTGCTCATGGCATATAGCTCATGGTCTTAAATAAATCACAAATTATAGGCAGTTGTCCCTTCAAAGAATCAACTGACTTCTTTTCATCTATTAGTTGGTTTACATTTCTGAGGGTTTTGACCCATCCTGGAGAGTTGTATCTACCTTATATTACAAAATTCTCCTGCAATAGCTATGTTAACAGATGGACAGTATTGATGAAAGCATCTTGACTTTATGTAGTTGAAAGTTGTACAAGTGTGATGTGTGTCATTGGAAGTAGTTTGGCAAATTAAGGGCTTTGTTGGTATCATTTGTGCCTCCAGCCTTTGCAGACAAATAATTACAAGTACGCTGCTTACGTCAACCATTGCGGATTCTTTTATTACAATCCTTTTTTTCAAGTGGAATCAAGAATTCTAGAGTCTAAAACTGTGGACAGTATCAGTAAACCACTTGAGTTGAACCTGGACTCTGAACTCCTACTCCCAGGCATGTTTTATACCAGTTAAATGCTAATGAGAGTAGACTTGTTATGTTGTATGGTTTCAACTTCTTTTGTACTCTCTGCTACCCTGTTGCCTGACTCTGAGCCCTTGTGTTTGTATTTAATATGGATTAAAGCTATTGCATCTATTCCTTAGGAAATATCTGGAGCATGAAAGCTGTTATATTAAATTAGTTCATTACAGTATTACATGCATAACTGCATAAACATCCATTTGGTCCTTGCTTTGATCACCTCTGATCTCGGCTGTTACTGCTACTGACTTCTACAAGCCTTTTTTCCCCTCGTATGTTTTTTAATTCTGATTTGAAGTTGTCAAGAGCAGGTTCTGTTTATTTCCCATGATAATGGCTTGCCTATTTTTTTTAATAGTTTGAACTTAAATCAGTTATATTGGGGCATTTTTATATTGGTGTTGAAAAAGCATTGATGTGCCAGCAGTGTTTTGCTGCTGCTATCTGTGTTTCACCTGGAAAAGCACCTTGGTTTGTCACTGAAGGGCACTGCATAAATGTAATATAGTATTATTTATTTGTTATCATAGTACCACACTGACTAGCTACCTCCCAAATACATCAGCAACTAATCCACCTTGGCACACTTTTCATTCCTATTTTCTTTGCATTCCCCCCCTGTGTGTTTTCTTTACTTATGACTCCTTGGAACATTGCTATGGTCTTTATAGAATCATAGAATGTCCTGAGTTGAAAGGGACCCACAAGGATCATCGAGTCCAACTCCTGTCCCAGCATAGGACAGCCCCAGAATTCACACCATGTGTCCGAGGGCATTGTCCAAATGCTTCTTGAGTGCTGTCAGGCTTGGTGCCATGACTGCATCCCTGGGGAGCCTGCTTAGTGCTCCACCACCCACTGGGTGAAGAACCTTTTCCTAATATCCACCCTAAACCTCCCCTGGCATATCTTCCTGCCGTTCCCTTGAGTTCTGTCACTGATCTCCAGGGTGAAGAGGTCAGTGCCTACTCCTCCACTTCCCTTAGTGAGGAAGTTGTAGACCGCAATGAGGGCTCCCCTCAGTCTTCTCTTCTCCAAGCTGAACTTAGACACTAGCAGTTTGTATCAAATCTACCCATTTCAGCCCTTTGGGTCACTTGTCCATTAATTTTTATTTTTTTTCAATGCTTAATGTTGTAGGTTAACCCTGGTGGGCAGCAAAGCATCACACAGCTGCTTGCTCACTTACACAAACACGACCACCACCCCCCCCACTCCTCCTACCCTCCCCAGTGGGACAGGAGAAGAGGAAAGTGAAAATAAAAGCAAGAACTCTGAAGGAGGTATCTTGTTTCACGTACATTTTCCTTTTAAGTGATAGGGAAAGCTGCCATTGCAACAGATAACTGTGTTAATGCACTATGTGCTGAACTGTGTTACTGCTTACGAAAACATCTCATGCAGTATAATGTGATAAGTAGTTTTAGAAATTTCCTCTGGCTTTTGTAACTGCTATGCCATGGTGCCCAAAGTACGGGTACAAATTTCCACTGGATATCATTTGGCAAAGCTGAGACTACTGAGTGGGAAAAGAAACCTTCCTTAGTCAGGAAATAAGCTTATGAGATGAACGGATTTAATACTTTTGTGAACCGTTCTAAATCTACTCATACTAGAAATGCATGCAATTATCCATAAAATAAATTGCCTTTGTCTCATAATTGTCTTTGCTAACTATCTTTTTAGCAAATTAAAAGGTGAGAGGGCTGAATGCTTACGTCTACATTTGTCAGTATTGCATGCTTATATTGTCCTTGTAAGTATTGATACGAATCCCCAGTTTAAAAATGTTAGATTTCCACTTTTCCCTAGTACCTTGAGCAAAGCCTGACAGTGCAGTCTGTGCTACTTGTCAATGAGAGTGCTTTACAGTCAGTGAGATCCACAGGCCTGTCTCTTTTTGCAGTACTTTTTCCAAATGGGAGAAAATGTTCCAAATAAAAGCTGCCTGCAATTAAAAATCGTATCACACTTTTACAATGCTTGCAGTGCCCTGAGGGCTCACTTTCCCTTTTTCTACCACAGCTGAGAACTGATTGGATTGAAAAGAAAATGTGTACTATGGAACTGGAAAGAAGCATAGAGAAAGCTTGTTTTATCCCTAAGTGAAACATGAGAGTGGCTGTAGAATTAACTTGGTTCTCCTGGCTTAAATGTTAAATCTTTTATGCTCCAGAATTTGCACAAGTTCTAATCTATGAATACAGAGAAATTTAACAGCTAGACAGACAGAGATCTAAGCTGCTTAGAGTTAGTTCATCTTGTTTGGTTAAGATTTATCATAATAGCGTCCCAGCTGTGAGGCAGGACCATTACAGTACTACCACCATTCTTGTTGTTTTCCATTTCTCTGACTAAACTTCTAGACAGATAACAAAGAAGTTAGACAATGACATGAATTTAAAAATGTGACTCTGCTTTCTGCCTATGAAACAATACAATATGCAAGTAGAATTCCAAAACTTATAAAATTTAGTTCAATATGTCTGTATTTTAACAACTGAATTGAGCTACACCAGAGAATCTGCCAGCAACTGTTCTGTAGTCCTCTAGGTAACAAAACGTGGATGGGCAGATCTTGCACAGGTCTTGCTCCACTAATTAGCGATACGTCAGAAGTTAATTTCATCAAAAAAATCTCAAATTTTCACACCACAGAGAAGGATTTTGACCCTATATGAATTAGGGAGCTTTCTTATGCAGTCTGCCTAGTTTAAAACTTGAAACAGTGGAACTATGAATATAAAAGAGTTTTCAGCGCTGCCCCAGAGCACTCTCCTGCTGCTCTGGCAATCCATGTGCGAAGCAGGGCTCCCTACTACTCACTGCTCAAAATGATCTTCCTTGAAAAGAAATCAACATCCAGGTTAACTTAGCTCTGCTGTGATTATCCCTGCTTCAAAGCTATATTGGAGTTATTGTGTGATGATTTGCTCTGTGCTCTTAGCACAGAATCATCCTCCCTGACTTCTGGAAGCAAATGCAGTAAGGAAGAAAGAATCAGCTTTGATCCTTTCCCACTGGATTACAGGATAATTTGTTTGGCCTCAGAACATACGATGAATTATAGGGAAGGCACATGGGAAGTACTTGCACTGAGAAAACCTCTCTAAGCTACTCCCTGGAATGAAAGCAGCACTCTGATTTTCATTTATATCCCCAGACCACTCAGATTAATTCAACAGAAAATGCCCTCTGTGTTCAGTTAAGAGGTTTTTGTGCCTGGGTGGGAGAGGAGTTAGAGGTTACTTGAGTGAGAGCCTCGGTCAGTGCTGAAGAGTATCGATGCAATATGGACTGTATAATATGTCATAAAGAATGAGTGCTGCTCTTCTGCAGAGGACAGTTGTACAGTCCTTTCTTTCTTTATGTGATTTCACACAGAGTTCTGCACAGAGAGTTTCTATCGGATTGGCACTTCTGCTTTGAGCTTTTTTTTCCCTTGCCATGTTTGCTGAGAAGAGACTGAAAATGTGGTCAATCCAAGGCTTGAGATAAGGCATCAGAATACCCATATGAAACATAATCCACTACAGAATCCTGATAGTAAAACCAAGCACATAACAATATTAAGAATGCTCAGTGCCCTGGAACTCCCCTTTAGCTAGAACTGTTAAAGCTGGCTGAGCTTGGAGTAAAAAATCTGCCTCCTCTTTGAGTCCCTATTGCTACTCTTTATTTGTAGAGCTTTGAGCCAGTGAGCCTAGAGGGGATAAATTAAGTAAAATCAGTAGAGGATTTAAAACATGAAGGTGATGCAAAGCAATAATGTTAGAGGCCAAATTCTCAGGTGGTCTGAATTAATGTATGTCAGTGACTTCAATTAAGCTATGCTAGTTTCCTTAACAGAAAAGTATTTGGCTCTAGATTTTGTTATCTGTCCAGAGACCTGCTTAAGGAGCCATTGATCCAGAGAACTGCTCAGGACTGGGTGAAGACTTCTGAATCTGTATGTCAAGATCAGTGGTTTGTCCAATGTTGTGTTATTGTTGTCAGGGTTTGGGGGTTTTCTTGTCCAGACCAAACCTTTTTTTTTTTTTTTTAATTTTTTCAGGCCAAAAAGGAAATGATAGTTGTACAGCAGATTTTACAGCAAGGATTGGAACAGGCCAGGCAGGCTGTCCAGTGCCTCTGTTCTGATGTTATAAGTGTGTTTGGCTTATCTTGCAAATCTAGCTGTTTCCATACATCCTACTAAAACAAAAATTGGAAATACTTTTTTTTTGGTGTGTTTATGTATGTGTGGGGTTTTTTTTAACCCAGATTCTGAATAATTTAGTAGCCATATCTGGTTTTGAGTTCTCTTTTCAATCATTCTGGCTTGCTAATTGTTGCCTGATGGGGGGTTGTGGGATAACTGCTTTGGAGAGATCTCCCCTGTGCTGGAGTTCCTTGCTCTGAACTTTCTTTGGCTGCTATTTAGCACTTCTGTCAAACTCTATCAGCATCTGCCCTGCAGCATCAGAAGCAGCAGCTGCATGCCTAAGAGAAATTGTCCTCTTTTTCACCTTAGTAATGCCATGCTCTTTACGTTGCTTGGTGAGGGTTAGCACTGTGCTTCCCGCTGCGTGTTTGGAGGGAAGGCAGAGCTGCAACACTTGGGCAGCGGTTGCGGTCTAGGTGATGTGTTAAAGATTGATACTTGCAAGATCATAATGTACATAGCATCTTCTTTTGGGGCTTCAGGCATGTGATGTTTATTTTCTAGGAGGTATTCCTGACGAGTGCACTTCTTTGCTTCTTTACTCTGCTGTACAGTTCAGAAGACAGAGAGCAACTGCTGGATGTAAAAGACTGAAGGGGACAACCAAGGAAAGTTCCTTGGTCTGTTAGACTTCTTTGCTTTCATTATTGGCATCCTTCTTACCAGAGTGCTGTAAGAAAGCAATGATAAATTATAATTGTGGAAGAAACTGGTCCTAGGTAACACTTTTATTCTGTAAAAACATGTACTTCTTCTAGCTTGGTGTCATTTTTGTGAGAATATCTACAATCAAGAAATAATAGCACATCTCTTGTCAGCTGTCTGCTTCAAGATGTGAGTCCAGATGTCTACCAGAAAACAGATGTACAAACTACATAAAAACAGATAAGACAGTTACATTATTCAGTGTATAAGTAAATCCTACTATATCGCATATCCTCCATGCATTAAAAAAATTGCTTTTTTCTTCACTCAAGAAAATGCTTCTGTTCAGAACAATGACATGCCAATCTCCTTAATTTCCTTGCCTAACAAATTTCCCAGTACTTGTTTGAGGAGAGTCAATAGTGTACTCCTTTTCAGAAGCCATCTGTTTGTTTAGACACAGAAGTATTCTACACTGTCACTCCTTGTTAGCTTTATTTGTTGTTTCAATTTCTTCTATAAGCACCTTCAGCAATGAGGTGCATATTACTTTTAACATAATTAATTCTTGTCTTGCTGACCTAATATTAATACTACAGGAAGATTTTCAACCTTTAAGTGTGACAGACATGAGGCACCATGTATTTTAAAAGTCCAAAGAAAGAAAGAATTCCGGAAAGTTACATAAAGAGAGTGACAAGCATTGCCCATTCTAGAGATGCCAAGAAGAAGGAATCTTGTCAAGGCTAAAGCAAATTGAATCAGAACCAAATTAATTTAGATAATACAGATGAGTAGAAAAGCCAGCAACAGAAATCTCACAGACAGCAAAGGGCCAAGAGGGACACAAAGCTGGTGGTGTCGCCCTTAACTTCATCCTAGTGATCCTTGGATGGCCAAGGATCCACACTTCCCACTGCCTATATATATGGTGGGAATAGTGAAATTGGTATAAATAAGAATATTATGCTATCTGTCTTTCCCCAAAACACACCACCTTGGGTCCCCTGGATATATGGAAGCTACAGATCCAACTGAGAGAATGGGAAAACTGGTATTAACAGGCCTATATCTCGTGGTTTACTTTCACATATGTATGAGTTTCCTCCTTCAAGCTAAAGCCAAGGTTAGGGTTACAGTAAGAGTTAGCATGTGAAATAGGTTACAAACTGGGACCTGTAGTAAGAAGCTACAGAGCACTGGGTGGTAAGAAAAGACTGACGTTACTGGGGTCCAGTGACATTTATTGGCTTTTCTTGTACAGACAGGTCCACTCTTTCATGTTGAGACTAAGGTGAGAATTGCAGCTAGGCTTAACTGTTGGGAACAAAAGCATCAAGTTTTCAGACGAAAACTGGAAGATCCAGCTTTCTGAAAAAGCTGTGATTTATGAAGAGGTCTGGTATTAACAAGGGTGATGTCAAGGGTTTTTTTTGTTGTTTGGGGATTTTTTGTTTGTGGTTTGGTTTTTTTTTTTTGATTTTTTTTTTTTTTTTTTTTTTTTGAGGATAGGTCTTCTCTTTGTAACGAGGGGCTAGTGGTCAAGTTATGGTTAGGCAACACAAGATTTTGCATGCATGGATTTGAGAAAGCTATTGCTTGCTGCCTTAGATGTGACACATTTATTATCTTGTTTCTTAGCATTTTGGCTGTGTCCCAGAGTATTTCATCTGTTGTTGTGCCATTATCATTGTTATCTAAACGGCCTTGCCTCCTGACTGCATAGCTTTTAGGTCATTAATGTTACCAGAATTCTGCAGCAAAATGATCTCTTTATCTAAGTTCCTTAACTTCCTCCTTATCTTCTCAGTAAATAAAACTGAAAACTTTATCACAGAGCATGGTCAGAAATTTACATGCCCTTATTTTACAGTTCTTTACCCTCTGTATCAGTACTTGGTCGATTAGCAATAGATCCATTCAGGAGCATGAGTGTAGAATGTCAATGTACCTTTTAGAGTGGTAACGGGACCTTGTCTTTCTGTGGTTAAGATAATTAAGCTCTTATTCATGCACTTCTGGCACATCAGGTCTTCTTTTTGTACTCCTGACTGATGAATTTGAGAAAAGTGTATTTCCTGCCTTTGCCTATTAGTATTAACTTTTTCTGTTTCTAAGGAAGAAGTGACTCATGAAAGTGTTGAATTAAACTGTCAGGTACTGAAAGTAGAAAAAGTATTTTCTGCCCCTTCCCTCCCCCCTGCTCCCTTTGCATCCAAAAGACAATGTCATTTTTCCAAAATTGTGTATGACAAAGATCCAATTATCTGTCCCTAGTATATTATTAGCTTATGCAGATATATTCACTGACATGGTCAGAATTTCATACTCTCTGTCACCGCCTGATGGCATTGTAGCTGTGTCATGCTCTTTCGGGATTTTTTTTTTGTTACTATTAGCACACCTGACTCTGAGGCTTAAAGTCCCGTATATCCCAGTAGATGGCCAGTGCATAATTAAAATATAAAATTCCAGTAGGAAGGACAGCTTATCTTTCTAAGATACTTTGCTGGATCACTTATGCCTATGTTATATGGCCCATTGCTAGTTTTTCCAAATGTTTAAGAAATTTTCAGTGAATTATTCTTGTAGAAATTTCATAAGATCTGAGAATGAGATAGAAAGCAGAAATTGCTGTTTCAGTAAGGAGGAATTGAGGCACAGTAAGACTATGGCATACTTTTAACCTAATTTTAAACATCTAAACACTACACGGAATATTCAAGAGAGGAACGTTCATTAATTTGCGGTTTGACAATAACATCTCATAGTTTATTAACCAAGATGGATATAAATGGTATATGGGAAGTGGAGTTCAAAAATTTTTTACTGAGGGGAAATAGAAGAGTCCAATTAAGGTAAGGTGGTAGTAGCATATCTTCCTCTGTCACACCTGCAAATATGAATTACATGTGGTTTATTGAGAGTAAGAGGCAAAGATGCAACTTCAGCTAGACTTTGGACAAGCAGTTTTAAGGAATTATGCACTTATCTGTATTTTGAATTTAAGAAACAGTTATCTGGTAAAATTCTGAAGCCAGGCAAAAAAAAGAATCAGTAGTTCTGGTAGGTTTCTACGATGTGAAGGGCTGTGTTTTTGTGTTCTCTGCTAAAGCATGAAATCAATTCCTGCTTTGAAACACTTTTTGTCATGAATTTAAGTGATGCCATGTCCTTAAGACAAAATTTTGCAACCCAGTAGTGAACAATTTTGCTAATCCTTCAGGTCTTGGTCATGAGCAGGGAGAATGTTGGAAACTCCAAAAGAGGCTGTAGAAAGGAGGAAATGTGGTTTCGTCTTTAGTGAAATTCCTGGTCCGTGTGATCTTAGGTTGCTTCTCTGGAGAAACTGAGGTGTTCTAAAGCTTGTCATTTAAAAAAGTGTGAATGGGAAATTTCTAGAAATGTGAACTCATTAATAAACAGGGTGATGAAACTGAAACTTCAAATGAGCAGTGTGAGGTTGACTTTTATACAGCTTTATAATATTTTGATGTTCCATAAAGGCTTCTATATTGATCTTTAAATAGAAAAGAGATGTCTTTTTACCAGAGGGACAGCTGAAACAGTTGCAATTTATGTTCTGGATTAGAAAATTTTTGTTGTTTCCTATGCTTTTTGTAGAACTGAAAACTGTCAATAATGCCATTGCTTGAGTATTGATTGATGTCTTGGATTGTCAATCCAACGCTGTGCCAGCGTTTTCTGATCATCTTCATTTTCATGAAGTGCTGTTCTGCCTGAGCTTTCTCTCAGAAGTGGGATTTAACATTTTTGCATTTTTCAAATAAAAAGCCAGTGATGAGATCTACAGTCATAAGATGTTGTTGTGTCAAAGAGCTCTTTTCTCCTGGAGCCATTGGCATGTGTGGTTCTATTACAGAAAGAAAACAAGCAGCTGCTGACGGCAAGGAGCAGTAGGGTAGCAACAGGGGGCTCAATTATGCCCAAACTGCACAATATTTAGGTGCACCTGGCACCCTTAGGTAGGTTACATAGGTTTTTATTACAAAGATGTCTGTGACAAAAGCTATCTAGGCTTTAGCAAACGCTCCAATAAGGCATTTTATCACTATAAATGCTAATTCACTGAGTCTGATGAAATATGATTTTTTAAGTGTACCCTCTAGGTGTCAGGTCATGCTTCTAGAAATAAAGTTTCAGCGTGTCAGATCTGTTAAGTAAAAAGCAAGGCATATTATGGAGAAGCCTAATCACCTGCAGGAGTTATATGCAGCTATGAAGCACAGTGCATTGCTCATGTGCAACCTATCTGAGACAGAACATGTGAGGTTGAATATACAGCACAAGACAGTGAAAGTGGGGAAGAAAAATCATCAGTTTGGTGCATAGAGCGTTCCCAGAGAGTCAGGGTGACCTCACCCCTCTTCTGACTGTTTGGAGCAGGGTGTCTTCTACTGGAGCACTTATCTCTGGCATCTGACATGAGTTTTCCCTTTAAGGGGTTACAGGACCAAAGAGGGTTTTTTTGCTCAGTGACTTCTGTTCCCTCTTGGAAGCAGCCATGCCTTTGTTTGACTTTTGTGCCCTGGACAAGCTCAGTGTTCAGACTAAGTAGATCTTTCTTGTTACTGCTGGTGCTGTCATTTCCTAATCCAAAACCTCTGAGTCAATGGAAGGACTGAATTCCTTGGCTTTTAGCAATTCTGTCAGGAAGCTGAACAGTTGAGGAATGAGTGTTATGGGATTGTTTTCAGTCTTCTGTCGGTTTTGGACTAAACAAGAAAGATCCAGCGATTTTTTTGAAGTGCGTGTGTTCAGACTCATGTATGTATTCATAGTTTATTTCCTGGCCCATTGAAGAACAAGAAAAGGTATATCTTAAAAAAACCCAAACCTTAACTCTATTGTCCATCAAAATTTCAGATTGTCTTAATAAAATTTGTGCATTTTGAGAAGATGGAATTTAATTCAGAGTTTAATTAGTCCCATTCAAAATTTATTTATAAATCGTTTCTCATTTGATTAGAAAAAACTTGGCTAGTTGTATAGAACACAACATAGATGTTAAACTGGAAAACATGGGTCAGGTGACTGGCAAATGCTGTAGAGTTAATTTTATTTCCTTTGTCTGAGTGCAGTCTTACCATACCTAAGAAGGATTTCTAAAAGTGTCAGTCTTCATTGAGAAAACTATCAGTGTTCATAAACTCTTTTTAGCATTTTTGTGGTATTCCTCTAAAGGTGAATTTCATTTTGGGTTTTCATTCATTAACATCAAGAATTTCCCCTAAGCCTGATATGTTTTCTGCTTACTCAGTGTATTTAAATAGCTGACTTTGAGACTATGCTGTGTTAAAACTCTGACTTATATTTTCTATGGCATAAGGTGTAAATTTTTAAAAAGGTATTAAAGTTTAAGTAAACTTCTTTGTGTGTCCTTATCTTCCAAACCCTTGAGGTGAAAATACTGTGGGGAAAACCAATGAATTTAAGTTTCCCTAACTTTCTTATTTTGAGGAAGTAATAACATTCTGAGAAGCTTTCGTAATAGCAGACAAACCTGAATAAAGCCAACAGAAAATAAAATAATATGTGACTTACCGATAACTTCTGAGGAAACACATATACAGATAGATACAAAGCATATTTTCATAGAAATAATAAGAAAGAAATCTCACATTAACTAAAGACTTCTTAGTTTCTTCTGTATGCTTAAAGTAAAACCATCTCAGTTTTGAGCTGCTAACAGTTGATCCAGTGTTCTCTAATACTCTCCTAGAATTTCTCTGGAGACTTTCAGTACTCAGAGAGAAGATGACTATGGCAGAATTCTAACACAATAAAATATGTCAAGATCAGAAGAGAAGAGCTTTATATCTTTAAAAAAATCCAGGAATTTTGAAGCGAGCAATGAAAAACTTCAGGCTGTTATTAATACATTTCTCTATGTGTCATTATTTTACCTATGAAATTCCCACCACCTAAATGGCTTAATTTATCACACTAATGGAAAGAGAATCACATTTAAATTCTGGATTTGCTGTTGGAACAATGTCTGAGGCTTTTAGGGACTTAGGTGAGAGAAACTTCAGATTTTTCTTTTCTTTTTTCTTTTTTTAATAGCCTAGAAAAGAGGGCTTAGTTTCCATAGCATAAACCCAAAGCATATTCATAGTATATTGTTAAATGACATTATCTGCAATGAATTCTTTTCCTTTCATTTCAACCTAAAAGGTATAAATTTTAGTCTGATACTCCTTGTAGTCATGTTCTACCTTGCATAATTTTGGCACGCTATCCAATTGTACAGCATTTTAAATGGAGTTTGAAACATGTCTAATTTAGGAAATATTTACATATAATCAAGGAAACATGACAGGGAAATCTATTTAGTAGCAATGCAATCAGCGGTGTAATTGATATTGGAAATCTTTCTAGGAGGACACAGTTAGTTTAGCAAAACAGTTATGGCTTCATGTATTGCACACAGAGGAAACCAGCAAATTGCACTGCTTATTTATTTAACGGCTTCATCATTGTAAGTAATGCTATTGTGTGGATGATGTTTTTACCTATTTAGCAAATTTACTTTGTCATGACTCAGTAGACCAAGCTGCATTTTGTGCTTGATATTCTTTTGAGGATTCATATATGGGGTGGGGAGAAACTCAACCAAAAAAAACCAAAACCACCATACCTCAACAAACCCCAAAACCCAGAATTGTCTAAATAATTAGTTTGAGAACACAGTTGTGTGTACACAAGGAGAATTCACATAAAGGAGATGCCACACTTTGCATCAAGTGCAACAGAGTGTGAGGATTTCACATATTACAGCATAGTGGGTCTTACTAGTGCTTCAAATTGTATTCATTTTTAGAATACGTAGCCTAAACCTTTTCCCTACCAAACTGCAAGAAATCACTCTAGTGTCTTACTATGACCCACAATATCCTATAGTGTTTTCAAATATCTGTGGAGATTTTGTGGGGAAAAACTGGTCTGGATTTGCACCTGTGTATTGCTGGCATTTTTGGGGGCTAGCTGTGGCTGAGGGGCACAGGTTGATAGGAAGGGTGACAACGAAGAGGGTTAGCACTGGTTGTTTCTGGCGTCCTCCTACTGAGGGAATTTCTTCCTTCTCTTTCCACCTTTCTCAAAGTCATCGGCAGCAGCAGCACAGAACACCCTTGCCTGCTGTAGTTACTTGGGCTGGGCCCGGTGTTGGTGATCAGAGCACCCCTGGGTTTGTGAGAGCAAGATTTTCTCCATTGAAAGGCTAAGACTCAGTCTGGACAGAGTTTGCTTTCTATCAGCAGGATTGTATGACTATAGCTTTGCCCACACTTTTCCCTTAATTCCTCAGTATTAAATTCGTACTTGGTTTTATGGCAAGTATAATTTTCTTTTCACTTTCTGTAGCTTCATTGATATACAAATATTGAAGAAGCTAATTTGCTTGTAGGCAATGTTTTATTAAATATATTTATGTCATTTATGTATCTAGCAATGTGCTGATTCTTGGATAACAGGCACATTTTTATAATGCAGTAGCCTACTGCTAGTTATTATGATGTGTGAATCAGTGCCTAGGAGATGAGGACTGCCACTTATTGAAGTGCTCTAGGCTTGAGATATGGATGCAGTTTATTTCCATTTGTTTTTTACGTATCTGGGTTCTTTTCCTAAGCATTCAAGTATCTGTTGTCTGCCAAAGAAAATAGGTTGTAAATCAAAATCTTCTGGCTCCTGTGTTCAGCAAGAACTGATAACTCTTCTTTTCATTGTTTTTTTCATTTTAAGCATTGACACATGCAACATTTCTTGAGCTAACTGCTAAAACTTCCCTTCATGTAACTTAGTGACAGACTAAATAGCTGTACCAGCACAGAAGAATACAACCTTTCCTTTAATTTTCATTGCTATGGTTATGTGAGTTTATAAAAAGTTACTAATTTGTCAGAGGTAAAGGCAGTCTGTGTTAGATTTTAAAAGCTATGAATCTTAATATTGGTCCAAACAGAAAATGTTATATGTAATACCTACTGCTCTAGTGAGACACTGAGCAAAACAGAGAAGTGATGATAAAGGAATAATGGGGGTCTTAACTCTGCCAGAAAACTGTGTGACTCTGCTTGTCTAGAAATACCTCAGGAGCTGATGAATCAAAATGGAAAAGACACTTGTTCACCAATAGTTAAGGAGTTCTCTAACTGTGACAAAGGTTAGGGTGTTTGAATCTCTGATAAACTGGGAGATGTAATCTATAGTACTTTAAGAAGGTGTAATGTATTTCTATAGAAAGTACTCCAAAAATTTAAAAATATTTATTTGTGCTTTTCATAGCATTCAATATTCTGGGAAAAAAAATCTCTAGTAATTTCAATAGGATGGTTTTAAACCAAATATAATAGTGTACTATTTTCTAGTCAGTTCTTTAGTGCTTTTATAGAAAGGTAGTAATTTAAAAATGACTAAGAAAGTCACCTTTTCAGAGCCATAACATACAATCTGAATTAAATAAATCATTGGGTTGGCTCAGGCACCTTGTGAAAAATCATTTTGAGTCAACTCTAACGCAAAATGAGGAGTAAACTAGAATAATTTGCATGAAGAAAATAAGTTTGTTAGCCCATTCTTTAGCAGGGTTATTTGCATATTTGAAACAAGAACTAGTCCCAGAACATAATTCATAACAGGACTTTTCCATGAAATGCAAGTAACCTGAGCAAATAAGGGCACAGATTCCCATATAGTTCTTTCCCATATCAAGTCCAACTCTCTTAGGAAATAAGAAATTGAGATACAGCAGGAAATTCAAAGGCAATACAATTCCCTGGCTTCCAACAAAGGCATAGGTTAGTAATTAAATTGTTATTAACATTATTGAATGAAAATCAGTATCACTATAGCTATAGTCAGGTAAATGCATACCATCCTTCTGATGCATGCTGTTTATGAAAGAGTCCTTTTTTGGTACCAATACCATTTAAAGTTTCCAGAACAGAAGTGTTCTTTACTTTTTGGTTCTTAACTGTATGAAATTGTCTTCAGCTGTTTTTCTTTATAAAGCTTAGATTTCCTTAATGAAATACTTCTGGATCAAACGAGTCCTGTTGCAACATGTATTAGTAGGGTCATACAAATTTTAATTTACTGGATATATAGAAGAGTACTGTAGTAGTTTCAAAATGATTGAAAGATGTGCTTCTTTTGACCCACAATAGAAATTTCCTTTCTTTTTAGTTCACAGAAGCTGGAATTTTAATTCTTTGATCCAATCTGCATTGCGGTTACTATTGTAATCCTAAATATTTTTGCGGGAATGAAAAAACGCAAAGTTTCCAGCATCTTAAATGCCCACGTGATTTATGTGCCCAACTCCCATGACTTTGGTTTATTTATTTCACTGGTAGACACATTATACACAAACTTTCTTCATAGTTAGGAGCTAATCCCATGCCCACTGGAATGTATGTTGAGTTTTATATAGAGAATGAAGTCAGAATTGAAGTTGCACCTTTGTGCTTAGTAACAGTCTATAGCTTTTGAGCTTATCTCAGTATCTCACTTGAAAAGATGATGCTCTCAGCCAGGATGTCAAAGCTATGAAGGAAGAAATTTTCCTTTTTATTGTGCAGATCTCATTTAGATGAATTACAGAGGGGTCACAGCTTTTCATTACAGATAATCACTTTTATTAAATCACAGGCACTATTGTTTCCTCCTTCATACGTATTGAAAGTGAGACTGGAAGTAATACAAGCAGCTTCATTTTTGCCTGAAGTAGCAAAAGAAGTGAGAAATTGCATCTTTTAAGCTATATTTCAAGCCACTATTTTTTAAAGTTCCTAAGAAAAGTAAAGGAGGGTAAAGACAGGTAGTAAATTATTCTAAGAATCTAAGAGATACAACTATAAAGAGACCTTTAAGGACATTTCCTAACACTGTATTTCAACATCATAGAACTATTTAAGCAATAATTAGTTGTTTAAGAAGCATCCTGGATGTGCTATCTTCTCCCACACTAGAATAATCAGTTGATGTGTCTATTGGTTCCCTCTAGAAGAAAATACTGCATCAGTTCTGCCAGCTGTTCCTTTGTTATACCACTCAGGGGAAAGTAAGTGCATTGAACTCTTAAAAGAAACCTTTGGAGCTGTCTAGAAGTAGGTAGAGTAGGATTCCTTGCACCCCTTCACTTCCTTTACATTTCACTTACCTTACACCTACAATTTGTCAAAGAAACATATTTCCGTTGTCTTCCCTGACTGAAATCATAGATTTATTGTATTTCATTGAAGGATTTTATTTAACACATGTATACACAACAGAAATAAGAGATTGAGAACTTCCTTAAAATGCTTCAGAAAAAAAATCATGCAGAAGATCAAGTAGCATTAGCATAGTCCCATGACATCTAGTTTTCTCATAAACACTCTTCCTTTAGTTTGTAATGGATTGTGAAACATGAGCAACCCAACACAAAAATTATAGTACCAGAGAGTCAATATGAGCGTTTTATGAATCCAGGTGGATAAGAAACAAGAATTGATCTATTCTATAAAGTCCCTTTCTGACCATGTTACATGCTATAACTCAAATTCTGTTTATTCCGTTTGAACTCAACATGGAAAAAATCCATAAAATGAAATGCAACAGTAAATAAAGAACGTTAGTTCTTGGAAGAAACATCAAAACTGTCAGTACCTGTAGAAGAGTTACTTTGGGAAAACACTGTTTATCTTTATGTCTCTCTTATCTTTGTGCCTCTTACTGTCAATTCTGAGTCTATGGAATCTAGGGAAATGTCATAGTTAGTTTATGCCTTCAATGTAATGTACATTATTTTCTGCTCATATACTGTCAGTGTTTCAGTAATAGCTCACTACCTGCACAAAAGGTGATTTCTGCAGTATATTACTGCAAAATTATATAGCAATGGGGAGTAACAGGAGCAGCTGCAGCAGGAAGCATTCTTTAAAATATTTTTAGTATTTGATGTCATTAAAAATTATGCTAGTAGTGTGTGTAAAAGAATTGTACTTTACATTTTTTGAAATTGAACAACAAATTACTGTTTATTCACTGAGCTTCTGCAGTTCCTATGCACTTCAAAAATACAGCCTTATGTTCTGAAAGCATCAAGGAAATGCAGGCATAAAGGCCTGTGTTGTCCAGGAGCATAAAGTGGCTTTGCTTCACACATTTCAGCTGAATTGTGCCAGGTTTACTGGCTAAAAATGAAATCCAGAGCCAAAATAGAAAGACAGCTCAGCAACTGAGAGGCATAGGTGGAATGCCCAAGTCACTTCACATGCCCTGAATTACCTTTAGGAAATCACAGTCAGAGTTTTGAGATTCTTTAACCTACACATGCCTATAAATAGGTACAGTGAATGCGAGACTGCCAGAGACCTGGAAAAATTAGAAATGTATGGCATATAATTATTCACTGGAATGCTACTGGTAACAGTTTGTTTAGTTTTATTACTGCAATGACGGAACTACTTCTAAAGATATACAGTAAAACTTTTTTGTTTGCTTGGACACTAAGTTAGGGAGGTACTGTAATTTCAAATTCAGATTTAAAAAGTGAATTTAGGAGAGGTTAGATGCAGGTGAAAACTGAGGAGTATTCAGGTCCATAAGAAAAGAAATGAAGTTTATAGTTCACTGTCAAAAGTAAGTAATATATTCCTTCATGTATTTGGATCAAATCTACATTGCTCGTGCTCACGTTTTAGATCAAGTTTTGTTAAATGGCTTCTTTAGAAGGTCAGGTGTATCCTGACCCGAATCATTTTGCTGTTTTAGCTGTGAACTGTAAGTTCTTATGGCATGTGCTATTTCTGCGTGGTTTTTAACATCTCCAAAGTCCTATATGAATGCTTTTAGCAATTCAGTTGTCTTAATGTTCATGTTATAAAACCATATATTCATATGAACATTGCAACATTGATCCCTGAAAACCTGAAATGTGTCTGAATGTCTTGTTATTCCAGTGCCTTGCCCCATTACATGCACCTGAGTGAAGCAGAGCCATGCACAACCTCGCAAATCCCTTAAAGACAAAGAGATCTCGTGCACACTGAGAAGGTCACTGCTTCCCTGCAGCAGCAAAATGATTTCCTTCTATTCACCTGCAACTAAGGGTGTCTGAATTATAATCTGTTTGTAATTAACAAGCTTCTTCACCTTGACAACAGATACCACCACCATTATTTTTTTGTCTTTTTTTCAGAACATATACTTGGCATTAAAGATGTAAGTTTATTTTAAAGATATTGAAAGCTGGATGTGCAATAGGGTGCTTATTAAACAGAGGAATATGTACACCAACATGGAGACTTCACAGACACATTTCTTCTGCTGTTCTTAACAGAAGCTATAGGCAAGGGCTGGTTACTGCTGTGCTTTCTGTTAATTACATGCATTTTTCTTCCTTTGTCTCCTAATGGATAAAAAGTAATTTACATATTCCTTTATATGAAATCTTTCTCTCAGTGGAGGTGCTTGTTAGTGTAATTGAGGTGTCATTTATCCAAGGTAGTGTCACTGCTGCTCAGTGACTATTATGTGCATGTATTTCTTTTTGCAGGATTGTATACAGCCAAAGAATACTGGTAATTTTGCAATACAAAAAAGAAGCTCTCTCTGTGATGAAAAATTGTCAAGATGCTGAAATTACTAATGAGCAGAGGGATGAGTAGAGTGAACCCTTCCCAGAGAAAGGGATTTGATTGGCAGCATAGTCAGGTTTCAATCAGGAACAGGTTTCCTCGTACCAGTAATGGATTTCCTTGCTTGTATAAATTCCTCCTGCTGTATCTGCAAGGATGATGGTTAAATAGGCACTGGAAATAATGGTTCCTTTTCACAATACAAATATGCAGGGAGAGTTTCTATTTTTCTTCAGTATCTCAGTGACACAGGAGATTTGCTGATGGATTTGTGTTTATTCCTTCTAACCAGTCCACAAAAGGATGAAAATACAAAGATAATTAGTAAAATTAACAGGGCTTTTGGTGTCATTGCAATGGTATACTATAACTTTAAATGAGAGAGGAAAAATTTTGGAGCTCTGCCCCCCCAACCCCAAATATTCTTGTTTCTTTGCATTTGTCATGAAATCTCCCTTCCAGACTAGCAGACCAGAAGATAGCTGCCTAATGTATTATATACAGTTCTGACAGCCATACAACGTATTTTCTCCGTACCCGTATTACTTGTCTAGTAACTCAGTTCCTTGGAATTAACATCAACTTTAAAAATCCCTGAGCATCTCCAAGTGTCTGATGCTTGAAAACAAAAGCAGAAGCAAGAAAACTTCCTTCCCCTTCTCCAAAGATTTACACTTTTGCCTTGGAGGAGTGTATGAGGTAGTGATGCTAAGGTAAAAGCCAAATCAATTATATTTTGGATAGCTTTATAGGTATTCTATACTGAAAAAAAACTGAAGTCTGAGATGTCTGCTTCTCTGTCAGATTCAGCTGAACTCAACAAATAATTAATAAAAGTTGTTAATGAGTAACAGAGAGAAAACACTGTAATCTAAGGCTCATTTCCTTAGGAAAAGTAGCTCAATAACGGCTTGATCTTTTGTTACTTTAATTATTCAGATAAGCTACCACAGAACATAGTACAAAGAGGCAAGATGCAAATCAGACTTTTGTTTCCCTGCATGCACTCTGTGATGGACAGTGATGGGCATTGCAAAGTTCTTTTCTGTGGGGCTGTATGTTTTTATCAAAAAAAATTATTATATTTTTACAAATTTATCCATTTGAGCTGCTTTTCTCCTGTTTACTGCACAGTGTAGAATCATATGAATTAGTTCTAAGTGTATTAAAATGTATGAGCGAGACCAGAGATATGCAAGCTGAAATGCTAGCAAGAGCAAAATAAAGTACTGCAAATACAAAACACTTGACTCAGAACAGTCAGGTAGGGTACCCTTTCTGCACATATTGTATCCCTCAAAATCCGGTTTGAAAAAAATCATCTCTCCAGCTATGCAATAAATGTGATTCTGTATATTATGCACACAAACCAGTTTGTAGCTGATCAGCAGGTAACATTGTGCCACTCTGGGGCATCCACATTAGATATGTGGCCTTTGTTCTAGAACAAATAGATTTTCCATGGGTAAATTTTGTTTTAGGTAGTAGATTTCTCCCATATTGGCAATTAATCTTCTACTGCTGACATTTCATAAATCCATTGCAGGTCAGTTGCACATGGTAGCCAAAGTTATTGTCTTGTGGGATACCTGTTAAAATAGCTTGTGTAGTCTTGGTCTAGTACAAACAGTCATTTTCAAAACATTAACGGATATCAGGTATAAAAGCTGGCAAGAAATAAATAACAATTTTTCCCAGTCTTAGGCCTGTGGGGTCCTTTTCTTATTTTCTGTAGCAGCTGCTATAGCAGCTTTTGTAGCAGCATCTCTGAATTATTGGATCCCTGCTGTCAGAATAGTCATGAATATTGCTTGCACTCAATGTTTCCAACAAAACATAAACCTGAACTTAATCTAGTTTTTTTTTTATTTTCATTCATTGAGTTCTCCAGTCAGTTTAAGTACAGTGAATGTTCTCTTATATTTATCATTAGACATCAAAACTCAGCAGTTTGAATTCTGTATTGGAGGTGGTGGTAGAAGATAGAGAATGCTTTTACATCAAGCCTGGGAATGTACTTTTGTGATCAGGCCCCTTTGGTTGAAATTCAAGTAAAAGATTTGCACAAAACTTTCATGAATCTAAGCAGCCAGACTTGACAGAGGTCCAGTTAAAACTATAGGAAGGAGGGCTGGATGCTCAGAAGTCCTTAGTACACAGTCAAGCAGTTGATCCATACAAGTCTCTGTGCTACATGTAAGTCTCATGTTCTTTGATTGCATAAAGATTAAAAAAAAAAAAAAAAAGGAACAAATAACCTATACAAGATACAATCAGTAAAAGGGTCCCTATTCCTTCTCCCACAGATTTAAGGCATCTTATTTAAAATTGAGGGACTAAGGTCAAACAGGGAGTATCTCTGTAGGAAAGGAATGTATTTTGTTAAAATACGCTGTTCTTTAGTTTGAAGGAGGATAAGGTGATTTCTGGTTTCTTTTTTTATTTTCTTTTTGTGTGTGTGTACATAGTGTTTCCTGAGTTTCTCCATTTGATTATGATGGAAAAGAAAAGATGTTTTGGAATTTTGAAAGTAAACTCTTGTAGCACTCACTGAGTTGCCTGGCAGCCTGCATAACTGTTGTTTAAGCTACTGAAGACTGCCCCAGAGATTTTCTAAATGTATCAGCTTGTTTTACACCGATGTAGTTCCACTGCTGTCAGTGTAACTATATAATAGTTGACGCAGGCTGGAAAATCTAACCCAGTCTGGCTTCTGTTTTCATCCACCTTTGTTGGAAGCATAACACTATTAACCAGAGGGCTTTTGTTCTAGTCCTCTGTGGGTGCTTAAAACCAATTTCATTACTCTTATTTATCATACACATGAAAGAATTGTGTATTTATGTTAAAAATGCTCAGCAAAATAGTGTAGAAATAGTATCATTTTGAGAGAAATGTGGGAGAATTTGTCATTTACCCAAATCTGGAAAGAGACCCAACTCCATGCAAATCACAGTGACTAAAAATGCAGCCAGCAGAAAGCTGTTAATTATCCTTCTGAAATCCACAGCTGATTGCAGCATGTTTTTTAATGTAGACGGTGATTGGGACCAATACAGATTTTATTACTCTTGCTGTAAAGCAGAAAATCAAAGCATTCTGAATTGCTTTGTTTAAATGTCAAGTTGACCACAAAACAACATGCTTTATGCCTATAATATAGAATAAATGTAATTTGCTTCCCTGCTGAGTTCCTGCATTTGCACAGGAGGATGATCAGTTTAAGGCCGTGTTGTATTTTGATATATCTTCAATTGTTAATAAGGAAAAAGATTAGAAGGTAATCTTAACTGTACCTTACAAATCTCAAATTCTTCCTAATGTTAGGTATCTATGGACCGTGATAACTGTCTTTGCAGTTGAATCTGATTGCTTATTAATGAAAGAGAATACTGCAAATTAGTCAAGACACTTTTGAGATTACACACATTGCTACATTGTGGAGAATACAACTACTGTAAAAGAAAAAGGATGTTCACACTTTCAATGAGTTATTCTGAAAATGTTTAGATGTGACTATATCTGGTGTACTTGCTGATGCTTTTCCTAATCTTCAATCCTATGTATTCACAAAAATGCTGATGAGGAGGGTCGTCCTGTACTGTGAGAGGTGTCACACAAGGTTTGGAGGTTTTCTGGGGTCATCTATACAAAGCCTGGGCTACCCATATCTGGTGTCGGCAATAGACCTTCATCAAGTGGGAGGTGGGACTAGAGATCTCCAGAGGTCCTTTCCAATACTAATATTTCTATGATTATTCCCTCTGTAGGAGTGATGCATTTCTGGACTTTTTCCTTAAATGAAATATTTCCTTGCATTGATGCAAATCTACTGAAAGAAAATTTTCAGTTAACTTCCGTGCATTAGTAGGATGCTCTTTTAGTTAAAGAATCTAGTACCACAATGGAAAGCTCAAAGTCCTTAACCTCTGTTGAGTAGTATATTCAGAATCCAGTGAAATTCAGACATAAAAGCTGGGTTGGAGCTTTATTTAAATTCTCTTCAGATTGAAGAATTCATCTTTTCCTGTGAAAAGCTGCAAAATAACATAAGGGGGGTTTGTTAATTTTTTTTTGTTTTGGTAACTCTCCCAAGCTAATTAATCCAAAGAAAGAATAAGTGTCAGTCTGAGAAATTAAATTATCCATAGATTATACATATGACAAGTGTATGAACACAGTCACAATAGGCTAATAATGGTAAGATATTAGCACCCAGCCAAAGGCAGAGTGACCTGTGCTCTTTTTTGGCTATGGACTGCATTTAAAGATGGATTGTTTTCTGCATATTTTATTTTGATGTGATTATAATTGAACATACCATTTACTTTCAACCTAATGATTTCATATCTTTTTCACAGACACTACTGATTCAGAAAATCTAATAAATGGAAAATATTCAGAGTATTTTTAAAATATTATTTCTAGTGCTACTTAAAAATGGGAAAGAAGGTGGCTAGAGAAGAGTAACATGATCTGCCACCTTCCCACAGCCCACCTGTGTGATTCTGTAGTATCTAGTTTCAGAAGCTTTGACCTTTGGAATCTAGAGCAGATTTTTTTCTCCCACACTGCCTTCTATTTTACTAGATCTCATGACTATGTGCTCAAAGTCATGTTATTTCTAGACCTAACAATCTATTAATTTCTGAAATTTAGGAACCCGCTTTTATAACATGTATGCGCTTTATAAGGTGGAGGGTGATAAGTTAGCAGTAGCTTGGAAGTACAAAGGTGTGCTTAGGTACCTCGAGGTCACTAGGTTTTGAGTGATTCTTACAAATGTGCACAAATGAGAGAGCAATATGAGCAATAGTTAACAATATAACAAAGGACGGTTAATTATCCACACAGACCAATTTTTGGTTCAGGTAGAAACTGCTGTTCAAAGTATGTTGCCTCCAGATTTTGAAAGAGCTATTAAGTCCATTCAGCTAAGCCTCTTACAACATGCTGTTCAAAGTCTGTAAATATGGACAGAAGATTAAGATTTATTTTGTAGTTTTTCTAGAAGCAATAAAAACATATTTCATCTAAAATGCAAATGTGGGAAGCTGCAGGAATGGACTTTGCATAAACTAATTCAACCCTCATCAGATTTTAGAATTTTTTCTTACCTTTCACTCTGTGGAACTAAAACTTTATCTTTGTTTCTTCTTTTGTCCTTGTTAATACCACATTGGATTTCTTTTGAGTTACTCTAGGGTACAAAGAAATTTATTGAAGAAAAGGGAGTGAAATGTAAAACTGTCCTTTCCATTCTAAAGAGAAAAAGCAAGACAAAGAGAAGTGTTGAGATAAGACCTACTAGTTTTCATATTTCAAAAGGAGTGAGTAGGATGTCCTAGCCACAAGCCTGTTTATCATCTCACACCTAACACACAGCTAACTGTTGTTCATATAAATACAACTAATTGAAAAGCAAATTGCAGTTTCCAGACCAGAAAACTGACATAATCTGTGAAAAAAACACTTAGTCCTTTTAACAGCATTCATTATCTGATGTCAGTCATCATTCACTTCTCAATGTTCATTTCAGAAGTGCTCTTGTATACCCTGAAATTTACTGAAAGAAAGAACTAAAGTAGTTTTTAGTATTGCAAAGGTAATACCATGCCAACTACTCTTTTATTTTTAGATAGAAAAATCAGCCATTAATCATCATTATGATAAAATATCCCTTATACTGTACACATTAATCTAAGCACCAAATTATAAAGCTTGTGTTGCCAAGAGAAAACCAAGAATTTAAGCTTCAGTTCTTTATAGTACAAATAGATCTACTACATCAGAGAATTTTCTTTGCATGAGTCAGCTGATAAGAAAAAACCTACAAAAAAACCCACATTCAGTGGGGTAAACTGCAAATTAAGAGGTTAATTAGTCCAGATTACTTAAATTACATTTAATTGAAGATTATACTACTGGGCTTCAGTTTTCTCAATCCTTATTTCAACTTTTCTGTACTGTTGCAGGTTTACTTGCTTTAAATAATAACAAGTACTTAATTTCATTTTGGCAGTGCAGAGGAAAAGCAATGAACTGTCCATACTGCAGAGCTTGAAATCTGCTGAAAAATACCTAGCCATACGTCCTTGAAAGTCCTTGGTAGATTTGAGTTCTTTTTCCTTCTTGAATTTGGTATTCAATTTTTTTTTTCCTTGAAAAGCATGTTCTTCTACATGAATACCAAAGAAGCTATGTTAATTGTGGATTCCTACAGATGCAAAAGGTAAAAAAAAAAAAAAAGAAATAAATCAGTTTAACAAATGTGTCCAGGTAGAGGATATCCCATTCAGTTTTCTTTTTGTCTTTGTGCTAATTTGGCCAGTCTTTTTTTTTTTTTTAATTATTTCTGTATATTACAGTTATTCTTCTGTAATAACTCCATGCAAATATGGCTAGTCATTTTTTTCTGACAATATTTTTAGCTGAACTTCTGTGAAGCAAGCTTAAAGGTCTTCGACTCTCTTTTTCCCTCCCCTACACCTCCCAAATAACTTTTGAAACCTTTGAAACTCTAAACTACAAAATTCCTTAGGTTTTACTCATACTATGATAACAAGAGCATCCACGCACCCAGTCCCCTGCCCCTTAGTTCAGTTGCGTTTTCATTCAGGCCCTTAATGCAGCCAAAGTTTTTTTTCTCCTGGCCTGAACAGATGGAGATACTGAGTTATTGATTTGACTTTTGTCCTTGTTGTGATGGAGGGGATGAGGGATCCTTCCATACAGTTTAGCACCACTTAAGCACCCCTGAAAATCTATCCATTCTAGGGTTTGCTTATCTTCTTTAAACAGGCAGGTTGTACACTGTGTAAGCAAGGATGAGAATGGCTGTACATCTTGAAAGAGGAACTAACTTTTCTTCTGTGGAGACAAAGCATACCTATTTTTAAACTTTTACTGTGTATGTTTCTTTCAGCTGCATGAGTTCATATTTAATGAAAGGTTTATTGTACTACCAGGTCATTATGTTCTGGTTTTATCATAAAGTGATGGCTGAAGTGATGAAAGGCTAGTAAATTAAATGTAAACTTTTGTTGGTTATTACATTTATAGAAATTTTTTGTTCAGTGGCTGAAGACTATGTTAATAAAATGATATGCAGCATAGATAAAAGGGTGCAACATGCAGCATAGTGGTACTGACTGTGATTTAAATGTAATAAAGATCACAAGCTACTTCAGTGTCACATCAAATTATCATGTTGTTTTAGACTTTAATGTTTGCCTAACTTGATGGGCATGGATAGTGCTTTGTGATGCAGTAATAACATGGAGATTTTCTATATACGTTTCTAACAAGGTACAGGTAAAAACAATAAGCAAATATAACTGGAAAATATATTCTTTCAAATTTTAAAATTATATTTCAACAGCACACATTTGACTACTTGTGGATGCTACTTTTGTGGTGGCTGAATATCACATCTTTGTTAGTTTTAACAAAGTTTTTGTAGATTCTGGAATAGATAACAAAAAATCTATGCATAATAGTGAAGGTAAATTATGCATTTATAGATGAAGATAAATTAGACTGTGTTGTTCTAAATACATACATTACAGTTTGGAATAGTTTTATATTTACAAACCTTGTTTCAAATTGCGGTGAAATGCAGCCATATGGGTTTCCTCCTTTTTTGCTTTTGGACAATGTGGAGGTAGTTGAGCTGACCAGTTACACACACACCCTTGTCCAAATGCAAAGTGTACCAGGTTTAAAACGTATTTTTTCTATCTAGAAACAAGTATGAAAGTTCAAAAGGCAATTTCTTTTTAAATTGCAAGGAAAAAGAAAAGGACAGCAAACAAATGGATCAAAAAAGAGATTACTGTAAAAAGATGGACGGATAAAGATGAATCATTGGCAAAATTTTATTGATTTTTCCCAGCCAGAACTAGCTGCCCCTGATTCCTGGTAACAAGCAACATGTAACATTAAAAGCAAAATATTTATAAGTTGTATGACTGTTAAGGTATAAATCACATCTATACATTCAAGGCAGTTCAGTGTTTGCATAATACAGTTTTTACGTTTGTCTTTTTAATGCCCAATTTCTGTCTTGAGAGTCATGTTTTCTTTTGTGAGTAATATTTAACTCCTAGACGCTTTCATCTTTTGTTTGCTTATAATGGGATTTCATTTTCCCTTCCTTTTTTTTTCAGGCAGTTGTTACATGGATTATTGTTTTCACTAGTTGTTTCAATGTGAGAATGATTTATAGTGGGCAGACTTTCTCCTAATGATATTGTTAAAAATATGCCTTCAGATGAGCTTTCAGAACTATTCATATAAAAAAATTTGTGTTCCTGGATAATCATATTGCAAGAGCGAGCTGTTTTCCCTGTGGTATAATTTACTGAGTGAGATGGTGTGTTGCAACTAGTTGATAGCAAGTACTAATAATCATGGTAATTTACTTGGATTAGGTAATTTGACTAAAAGAAGCACATAGCTCACTAAAAACAGGCTACCAGCATGAGTTTGCCTTATTAACCTAGTTGAATGCGCATTAGTAAATTGACATTTAATCTTTGTGCTTCTGGTTGACTTTTCTGATCACACAAGCCAGCTCATAGGGAGGATTTTTTCTGTGGCAAAGAGGTGAGGAAAAACCTGAGTGTGGTACTACATACTCAGAATCATTGTGATCCACCATTGTGATACAACTTAAAGGCAAATGCTATGTCATGTGTCACAACAGATTTCTAGTGTCAGTTTGTCACGGTTTAAAGCTGGGCTGGCGATTAAACCTGCAGCAGACGCTCTCTGTTAACCCTCCCCCCCCACCCAAAGGGAAAGGGAAAGGGAAAAGGGAGAGAGACTTACGGGTTGGAAAGTTAAAACAGTTTTAATAAACCTATAATAATGAAAAAGAGTATAATAATAATATTGGAATAATCAAATATATACAAATATATATACAAAACCAAGATCGAGCTCCCCCGATGTCGGCAACGTCACCACCGGCACTGCAGGGCAGGCTCCGGGAAGGCCCAGGCTGAGCCTAGCGACGGTCGAGAGCTGGAT
Organism: Nyctibius grandis; assembly: GCF_013368605.1. Taxonomy (NCBI): domain Eukaryota; kingdom Metazoa; phylum Chordata; class Aves; order Nyctibiiformes; family Nyctibiidae; genus Nyctibius; species Nyctibius grandis. The sequence goes on from NC_090671.1 coordinate 10,018,914, forward strand.
TCAGGGATGCATGGATCGGGATCGGGGGCAGCAGGAAAACAGTCGGAGTCCTCCTTGGACACCGGCCATAGCAGAAAAAACAAGAGCGAGCAAGAGGAGAGAGACCCTCGTGATCCCCCCGCTTTATACCGAGAATGACGTGTATGGGGTGGAATACCCTCGTTGGTCAATTTTGGGTCACCTGCCCTGTCTGCTCCCCCCTGCAGCTGCGACCCCCCCCTTCGGCTTTTCACTTGTAAGCAGTGAGGAATTCAGCGGTGACCTTGGTTTCTCTAAGAAAAAAGTACAGCAAGAGCCTTACTGCACAACATCCCTACCGGTGCCTCAGCGATAACTACAAACTTCGAGCGTTATCAGTCCTGGAAGCAGACACTGTCTGCAAAAACATGCAGTTAGTTTCAGAAAGTGCAGTTATTTAGAGGAGACTTAGCTGAAAGTAAAAATCACTGAAAGGAAAATCGGCCTGGTTTAGGCCAAACCAGGACACAGTTGAGAAATGTTACGTCCTTCGTATGAGACATAATTGTGTCCTCGCGTGGTAGTTATAGTCATTTCCAAACTAGATTACTTGAAACCAGTATGGATGTGGAGCAGTGGGATGATCGGAAGAATAAAATTTGTTCTTACAAAGAAAAACTACAAGAGTGTAGCTTTTTTACCATGACAAAATCAAACTAAGAGGCTATTCTTGCTACCTGTATGCACATCAGAAGCATGAACACTACAGAGGAAAAGGGCTACTGAATTTGAAAGACAGCGCTGACGCAAAAACAACTGCATACAAATCAGTCATGAAGACATTTAGACAGGAAGTAACAAGATACTATTTGTCCTCTAAATGCTTCTAATCATATAAATTTCTCCAATCACTCAGACCTTATCAGTCAAATTTTGATTCTGAAGCTTGCAAGTATTCTCCAGTTACTGAGTTATGTTTCCCTGTGATTTAATGCTTCCTGGTTTTCCATCTCCCTTCCTTTTGAGAGAGGAAATATCTATTTTGATCATTGTGTGAGGCAATTGTGCCAGTTGGTTACAACTTGATTTAATGTTGGTGGATAATGTTTTAGACATGTACTTTTCCCTTTACCACTTTATGGGATGAAGATAATTTCTTCATCCCATAAGGTGATTTAGTTGCACAGCCCGAACATTTTGCTTCTATCAGCCTCTCAAGCAGGCAATGCTGAAATAGGGCTGACAGGAGATCTTGAACGTGGCACAAGTCAGGCAAAAGATCGTTTTGGTATTTTTTTCTTTGAGTGGTTTGAGTGGCAGATCAATTGCACTGTGGTACTGTACTTGTGGCACAGAAAAATATATCAAAAAGACAATTGTAAACAATTATTTTTTATTCCAAGGGCTTCCCTATTGCTGTTACCAGCAAGCTGAAACATAGCACGAAAAAGTTGACAGCATTACTCTTTTTCTTTCGAAAATAAATTTACTGTATGTCTCCAATAGTTTAGGGGAGAATTGACACAGAACATTCATTCTGTATATTAATGCTTGAAAATAGGAGTTCACTTTTGGAGCATGGTTTTATGTAAGTTCTCCTAAGTTTCGTTAATAAAATAGAAAGCTCAGTAAACTGTTGCAAATCCTGTAGAGTTTTAGGAGACTAGAGTGACATATCTACACTAATTCTTAAGAGATGCTTGTTAATCTCTCAGGCATTACTCCTTGAGAACAGAATGCCATGAGAAAATAATTTGTAATTTTTCCTTGAAAATCTAAGCACATTCTGATCCCTCAGGTCTGTTCACTGAAATGGTAACCTTTATCAGAAAACTAGTTTTCCTGAGCACAGACCAGATTTCTCCATAGGTCAGGTTATTTCCTGGCCTCTGCTGAGTGTTATGGTTCTGATCCTGGGCCTACAGTAGATCTTGCAGAGTTAGCATTAAGATTTTATGCACAGCATGAGACTGTGTCATACAGGGATACCTCTTGTCATTTCTGATGTGAAGAAAGGGACAAATTATCAAAGCAAGAACCTTGAATTTGTCATAGATTTTTACAGAATGTATTAGTAAAGGATCAGCATTATAAAATGCACGTAAATTAGCTCTTGATCAGGTACAGCACTGGATTAAATGGAGTTCACTCATACAGAGCATATGGAGTGCTTTAAGTTTCAGCCTTCCTATATCTGTACCCAGAAAAATGGCTGGTGTTAACATGCACCCATTAAGTTAGTTATTCTCAACTAAAGTTTTCTGCTAGGTTAACCTCCCTGCCTATTTCCTTTTACATTATTTATTTACAATACTCAGTAGAATTCAACTTTTCACTGTCATCTTATCTTAAAAGCAGAGCTACCTAGAACCCAAAGTGCTAGATATACAAATTATCTTACGTGACATTCTTCTGATAACGCTAAAAGCTGAACTACGAAAGTGCAAAACACCCTGTGGTGTTCCATGGTTGCTACAGCCCTCACCTTCAACTCCTACTAAGAAAGTTTGAAATGTATTTTGCAAAAAAACAGTCACCTAAAACATTAGTTTAGCTAAGCTTCTTAATGTAGGATCTTGAAGTTTGTTTTACAAATTAACATGAGTTAAAAAATGTTACCTATTACTATATGCATGTAAATAGATTCTTATGATGTTCTTTAGCATAAAAGAGCCTAAAAGTACAGCAGTAGCTAATAAGAGAGCTGCTTTCTCCATTATCTTTTCCACGTTCATAGTCTGTGGCTTTTGAGTTCTTTCAGGAGTGATTATGCACGTAATGAAATAATTTAGCATCAATATTTTTAGAGGGAAATAATTGTTCTTAGTAGTTAATATTTCATTGTTTTGTGTTCAAGCATTTTAAGTCTTTTTCACCATCAAGCTTTCAGGGAGTAATTGTAGGACTGAAAAATGGCATTTATTTCATTCCCATTTAATCTTTTACACTGAGAGCTAAACTGAAACCAGTTTGATGTGATGACATTACTGTGCTGGAACAAAACACATAGCTTAATAGATTTACTGATGTAAGGAATAATATGCATTTGCACAGACCACAGTCATGAAAGTGTAATTTGAAAGACAGCAAAACTGAAGCTCAAACATTTCAAATTGATGGGATTCAGTGCCTTTCAAAAGATTAATTCTGCATTCTTCTAAATCCAGAGATTTGAGTGGGAATTAGAGCTCACACAGTGGGGTCTAAAATATCTTTTGTTTTTGGGAGAAATTAGTCTCTGTTTGAGAGTTATATTCCTGCACCACAACTCTACTAGAAAAATCATTCTCTATTATATAAGGAGTAATTTGGTATATATTCTCTATTAAAATAGTAACTCTTTCCCGTGAATCCCTTGAATTTATCATTGAGAGTTGCTATGCTGTGATTCTCCATCCCTACCAGCTCTAGTCTACCTGTAATGCCTACTAGCTTATGAAAGGGATGAGCAGAAGCAACCTCTAGCCCCAGCAGAGCAACTTCAAACCTTTGAACATTTTCAAATCTGGATTTAGTTTTAGCAGTCAAGGCTCATCTGTAGTTTGCAATTCAAATTCTGACGTTTGCTTTTGTTATTGCTTTTTGTTGCTATTGCTCTGCAGTTTATGACTTTCTCTCCTGCACTATGGGAAACAGGTAGAAGATTTTAAGCAGCGTCACAGAGGCATAGGTGGGTAGTGCTCTCTGCACAGCAGCTATCTTGTGTGGTAGTTATCATACAAGTGATGCATAATTGTCAGTTTTAAGTTTTAGCTTGAATTCCGAAAAAAGTAGTAGCTTATAATTTATTGTGTTTATGGCTACTTGTGGGGCCCATCTCTCTTAAACATGAGATTCTCTCCATATCAATGAATTTTTTTCCCCCTAACTTATCCCACAAATCCCCACCGTGCATTTTGGTCTCTCAGAAGAACTCTTATGATTGATGGCCTTCCCTTGATGTACTTGGAAATCATTGTTTCTCTTGTCTTTACCTTCATATCATATTTAAATTTCTCATATTCTTGATTTATCAGATCTTAGCTGTTCCACTGAGATCTTACACAGCTCTGTGGTTGGAATCTCATGACAAGACATTTCACAAAACAGCCCAAGAAAGCCTGCAGCCAAGAGCTGATGTTCCCAGGCAATCTTCACCTGCCATCAAGAACTGTTCTCTACCACAAGCAGTTAATCAGAGAAAGCAATACATTTAACTGTTGGCTTATTGTGCCTGACTCCCTGAATTATAGTTATTATAGTGCTCATAGAGTGACTGTGCCAGCTAGAACTAAGCATAATATGAGCTAACAGTGTAACTGATGTTATCTGATAGTGCTAGACTTTTCCTCATGTAGTGCTTGATTTTTCCACTGCCATTTTTCTGTTTAAGTGATTCATATTATATTCAAAGCACTGATGCCCCGTGAACAAAAAAAAAAACCATTTTTTAAAGTGAATTATGATTTTTACCATAGTTTACGAAGGTTTCATGTCTTTGAGGCTCTTTGAAAAGTGACAAGTGTCAATATTGACCAATATTGTGTATAGTGTCATGCAATATTCTGGGCTGAACTGATTGAGGAGTGGACAGTTTCTAGTGATTTCCAGTTCCGCTGATAGTTCCCACAATGTTTCAGGCAACTGAATTTGAAAGTTGTCACTCGTGTAAAACTATTTAAAATGAGAAAGAAATTGAAAAATATCCTTTGGATTTGAATGTCTAAGTGTTAGCCAGATCCATCAATATGATAAACCTGCCAGAACCAACCTTAAAACACTGTTTGACAGCATGAAAACTCTGTCGGAATCCACAGCAAAATGAAAGATAAAATCAGAACTAAAAGCATCCTACAATGACTGCAGTCTGTAAGATATGTTTCTTGTCAGATATTGTACATGTGTAGTTAATAGTCTGAAACCTCATGAATATTAATCCTGAGACATCAAAGTAAAATTACTGTGTATAACAGCAAGTTAATCTCTGAATTCAATAAACACAGTATACTTTTAATTTAGATAATGAAAGGCTTTGGATTTTAACTAATATAGATTTTGCATAGTGGTAAAAGAATTGATAGTTTTACTGTCCTGATTTACTCCGATGGAAATGCTTCAGCGCCCTGTTCTTTCTCTTTAACTCTAAAGCTTTTAATCTTTTTATAACATCTCTTTCATAATGGATCACTGGTGCTTTTAAGTTGATGTCTTAGGGTACCACTATCAGATTCATCACCCCTGGAAGTTTTGCTTAATTCAGTGCATATTTTACTTAAGGAGGCCAGCTTGAAACTGTCATGTTCTAAACCATGTTAGAAAAGAGGACTTGGACTCTTCAAACCTTTGCATTAGGAACTGAGTCCCTAGTTTAAGACCTTTTAACAAGGCCCATTTTTCAAGAAGTAAAATCACTTAAAGATGCTTCTGACTTTGCTTTTTTGAATGTCCTTTCACTGAACAGAAATGGAAGCTGAGTGCCACTTTTGGGAAGTTTGTTTACTTTGGCACCTTTATTCAAACCTGTGCCCATTTTGATAGTTCTGTTGCTCTAAGCTTGGCATGCTCCCAGTGATCTTTGTCTCTTCCAGTAGATGAAAACCAGACCTATATTCCTTGTTAGTGGTATAGGAACCATGGATTTGGTTGCTGTGAGGATCTTAAATAATAGAGAAAACCAGACTTATACAAAGTAAAACAAATATTTAATCAAAACATTACAGGAGTTAAAATGTTGGATAAAATTGGACTGAGATAGATTGAAGACATTGCACACGTGACTGTAACTAGAGATTTTAATAGTGATCTCTGTAGACAAAAAAGTAGTAGTACATCACAGCCATTGAATAACTCAGTCTTAAAGAATGGAAAATAAAAGTGAGTTCCAGATGGTCAGTGCTCTGATGCACAATATAATGGACTGGAGAAGTAAGTAAATGGGAGAAGGATGTATGGAGCGTATATTTGTGAAACAGATGAAAAATCGGCAATGCTTTTCCAACAAATTGGACAAAAAAAAGTTGGGCTTATTGCCTGTTGGAATAATCTGACATAATATCAGCAGTTTTGGAATGGCAATGATGGAATTGTTATTAGTTAACCGTAAGCAAAAATCTGGCCTTTGCTGTCTCTATTGATAAAGTGGTAAGAGTCATCACAGCTTGTAATTCTGAAGTATACTGCCATATATCACTCAAAAAAACCCCTAAAAATTAAAGAAGTGTCATAGATGCTTTACATAAAATTAAACAAATTAAGCAGTTTGCAATACTATAAGTGCAAAGGTACCACAAATATCCCAAGAAAGCATTGCTTGCATTATTGGCTGATTTCTACGTTCCTTTTAAAATGGCATCATGTAAAGTAAATTATCTCTAGCAAACAACAGTCAGACTGGATGAGAGGCTCTTACAGCTATTTTTATGACTGAAATTATAGCTGAAGTGGTGGAGTTATATTTTTTGACAGTCTAGATACTCTAATGTTTCCCAGAGCTTGAAAGCAAATGTGTATTTCCTGGGTACAGAGTTATAATGTGCCACTGGAGTCTTGTCATTGGTTTCTTATAAAATTCACTCTCAAAGTTTAAAGGGCAGAAAGGACCAACTGGTAAAGAATTATGTGATATATCATTAAAGTGTATGAAAACTGCAAGGTGTTGCTGAACACCTTCTGCTTGTGCAGTCCTCAGTGGGATGCAAATATGTCCGCTACCTCTCAAGATCAAATTTAATATCATCTCTACTTTTCCCTCTTACACTGTGACAGGATTATAACATACTACGGCATGGTTTATTACAGAGTTGGCTCTTAAGTAACAGATGTTCCATAATGATAACAAAGACTGCATATTATAAATTGACTATTGACATGTTTCTAGACTTTACAATAATGCAAAGTTGCTAATTGGTGTCTCTGCAATATCTTTAGCCTAGAGGCTCTATACACAAGAAAAAAGCAGTCGGGGCAGTGTTTGGTAAATTGCAGTCATGTAGGCATTCAGCTTTACTAGAGGACACAACAGTAGTTGTTCCACAACATCGACCAACAGAAATAATTGTATGTCTTCTTATAGAGCAAAATGGCAAGTTTCCAAAGCTGACATTATCTATTTTCATTTCTGTAGTACTTTCTCCTGTTGTGAAATCTGCCTCAGTTACTAGGAAATGTGCTTTTCTCTGAGCTTAAAACAAATTGAATAGAGAGACCACAGAAGACAATTTTGGAGTTCATAACCCAAGTTGTATCACGAAAAGTAATTTATAGATAACAAACCATTAACCTTGAAGAAGGGAAAGGCAGCAAACTGGCAGCACTTTTATTAAAAAGCTGTGTGGGAAGAGAAGAGCAATATCTCAAACCCATCACAAACACGTGAAATGCTATGATCGTTTCACCCTTCGGTAAGCAGGACTTCCTAAAGAATTTACCTTATGAAATAAATTAGATTGAATTACATGGGAACATACCAAACGCTCACAGTAGTAAACTTCTGCTAACAACATTGTGAAGACTGTGATATACATGTATGCAAATCTGCATGTAAGCATTTTTAACCAATTAAATATAGAGAAAGTTGTCTTTTTGTTCTTAACTACCTCAACTGATAGCCCATTATAGAAGCATATTTGATACTTTTTTTCCCCCCTCCTTTTAAATAGGTGAAAACCTAGATACTCCATGGGGCATACTTATGAGGTAGCAATCATTGGTACAGTCATGCTCTAGCAGCTAAATATGTAGCACTGGAAAATAAAATGTTATTTACTGTCGCATCTACTCTAAACAGATACGTACACAAAACACCATAATCGAGCCTGTGATAGGCTATAAGTATGTATTGCATAGGGGTCAACAGTAATAATAACTTCGAACACTGTAACAGTTGTTGCTCTTTAACAGAGAACATCAACATTATATACTTCTCATTTGTTATGATCTTGGGAATAAATTATTTCATTATGATAAATGATTAATAAGCATGCAAAAAAGAATTACACTAGTTGATGGTTGGTTGAAAATGGAGAAATGTTCATCACGTACTAGCTGCAGAAAATGGACATGGGAATATAATCAAACAGATCTGAATTACAACTGAATAAGTTACCGTTCTTCATCTGAATGAATATAATCAAATGTGTGCACATTTATAGACTACTTTGATTATGAGTGCCTTAATAATCTGGGCAGTTTAACATCTAATATTTTTCAGTGGCTTATGAATCATGTACACGTATCTAACAGTAATCCTAATGTACTGATTTAAACATAATACTGTTCTCATTCTTAAAGAGGAAAAGCATGGGTTCAATAAACAAATCATCATTGCATATCAACTTCTACAACATTTCCTTACTTTTTCTGAAGGGAAAAAAAGAGGAGAATGATCTACTGAAAGCTTTTCAAAGCCCTAAATATCTGGAAACTCTACTCCTCTAGGGGAGGGGAGCTCTTCTCCATCTGATGCAACAGAGCTGCCACTTATGTTCAGCTCATTTGGTGTATTGATGATGTTGTTATAGACAGAAGAAAAGGTTTGTGATACATGGAAAAAGTAGTAGTCCACTGATGAAGACCATAGTGTGTGGATTAAGGGTTTAATCGGGTCCCGTAGCCTGTACAACAGTGGCAATAAGCATGTAATTATGGAAGAGGAAAAACCACAGGCAAGCATGTGATATTCCTGATACTCCTCCAGCTTTCTATTACTTTTATCCATAAAGAGAATATGGTTTCTATGGATTTCAAGTGATTGTCAGACTGAAATCTGACAAATCTGTGTTTTTTTTCTGTTGTTTGTTGACAGAGCTATTGCCTTCTCAAAATAAGACTGCAAGTATAATTTTCAGGTTTTTTAAACAGTCTTCCTTAGCTCTTCTTAAATTTAAGAGACTGGTGATGTTTAAGTTTCTGTCTGTGTTTTTTTTTTTTATGTTACTGTTGGCTCTCTCATTTGTGTTTGTCATTTCACAGATGCTCTGAATTGTCTCTTGTCTTGTCTAGCCTGTAGGTTTTGGCTTCTGAAAATCCTGTAGTCTTTCAGAATCCCTACCTTCTTTAGAATAACATTTATATTTGTTGTCTCTCATTGTTTTCTGTGTTTTAAGAACAACTGTTGATTGAGAAAAAGAATTGGAAATAATTATAATGATCACATAATTTGCTGAAATTAACGTGGATAAAAGAATGAAATACATATGCCTGCATTAAGAAGGAAATTAAGGAAAATATTATTTCCTTTTAAATTGAAGTGACACATAGTTTTAAACCATTTCAGTATTGCATATGTTGCCTTGAAAGACTTTTAGAATGTGTCTACATACTAGAAAAAGAGCACGTTTAATAAAATATTCCTACCATTTGCTAGAACTACACATTTCCTTCTGAGTGGCTTGGATGTTCCTTGAAAATGTGGCTTGATTTCTGGGCTTTACACTTCTAGAAAAAGTAGCAAATCACATATAACTTTTTAGAGCATTGGTGGATATGTAAATGGAAAATATTCCATAATTGCCACAAATGTAATCTGTTGGATTGTATCATATACTTTATTTGATTTTCAGCCTCAGTTGACTACTCTCTGGACTTGTATTGAGATGACAGGTATCTGTCAGTCAGCACAGGGAATACTTTTTCATTTGGGTGTCTCTTTATTCTTAAATTTTTAGCTTTATATCCTGTGAAGAACATCTACAGCAAAACTGTGAGCCCCAAAAGAATAGTTTTTATATATATCTGAAGTTTAGGTCATCTAAACAGGATAGGAAAGAATACTTTCTGGGTGTGGTGTTTAAAGGTAAATGTAAATCAAGACCTGCCGACATAGAATCCAGATGTTTCAGAAGATTATTTGGACATTATACTTCACTTCTAATTCTAAGACTTGTAGGTGTTTCATGTGTAAGGCAGTTTGTTAGTATGGTTTTTGCAATCCCAATAACAAACAGTAAAAATAATTTTAAGCAAGTAGCAATAGCACTGTAAAAGGATTCCTCATGTCTATAAGTTTCCAGACAAGAGTTTATAAAACTCTTGTATATGATAGGGAAGGCCATTCTGAAATCTAAAATAAATGCATTTTAGAACTGTATCAATAGCTAGAGAATGAACTCACACTACTGGACATGGGTTTGCAGCTTCTTTCTGTTTCTTCATTACAAAGGTAAAAACAGAGATAAAGAAATACGTGCTGCACATATGACTGAAGAGATTCAACATGTTATTGTAGTCCGGTATCCTGACAGTGCAGAAAGACCTACACACATAGATGAAAAAAAAATAAAGCCACCATAATCAATTCTTTTCAGCCTTTCTGACTGTGTACGCAGAGTGAATGCAGGCATCTAAAAGAAAATGTACTTTTTTTTTTTTTTCCCCAACATCTAGCACATTAGGTTTCTAAGAGAGTCAAAAATATTATCTCCATGCTAGCTTCTCCTACGGTCAGAACCACGCTTTGCCTTCCCTGTGTCTTACCCCTCACCTGGTGTCTAGCAAACAGGCAATTAATGCTATCTGCCAGGTAGGAGGGGGTAGTCTAGTGAATTTAATTAAAGACACTGGAGACTGAAAGGGGACAGACATTTTAAAAATACCCAATGAATTATGGATTGAAAAAGACAAAAGCGACTGTATATTATGAAGTATTATGTATTTTCTTTCAGATATCTGTTTCCATTTTTATAGAAGAAGGTTCCATGGCTTACTCATGGGTTCAGAGAGATCAAGTTTTGGAGTTTTGCTTAGATATTCAGCCCCTGACAAGGCTGAAGGTTGCTTGTTATTCTGAGTGAAACTTAAGGAAAACAGAATACCATATGAAGCCTGATTTAGTCATGACTGCTTTCAGTAAATAAATTTATGCACTTATTCTTGCCAGAGCAAAACTCTATGAAGGCTGCACTCCCTTGGACTTTCTTTTCTTCAGCTCTTTCTCTAATACTTCGCCTTCAGGAGTGCATGACAGAGTTGTTGAATAAATAGTAAGTAAGGTAAAAAATGAATACAGTGTAGAAAGCACTTGAATTAATGCCTTGCATTACTGCCTAGATTCACACAAAGACGACTGTAGAATATTTTCTGATGTTTTTTTCAGCTTAAACAGTATTCTACTTATCAATATGTTTTTTTCTTAATTGCTTCAAATGAAAAATTCAGCAGCTGGGGAGAAGCAAACTGAAAAGTAAATCCCAAGTATTTCTGTTTCCAACTGTGAACAGAGCGACTTTCATAAAAATGAGATATCTGTCCCTGAAGACTATCCCACTGATCAAAAAAAAAAAAAAAATTAAGGTACAAAGAAGGATTGGTGACATGACTGCTGGTGTCAAAGCTTTCTAATTTATTCCCAGAGAGAATAATGACAGTTATATCTCTCTCTACATTAAACTTGTCAAAGCTACTCATTGATTTTTAGACTTAAACTCTCCAAGCCTAGAAGTAAGGCATGTATTGTTCCTTTGCTTGCTTGCTTCCTTACTTTCTGTGTCCTGGTATACCCCAACCTTCAGGAAAATTTGTAACAAAGTGATGGTATTTTTTAAAAAAGTTCTCAGATTATAATTAAAATAAAGGCAGTGCGGCCAGTAGCACTATGCCTCATTAAACATTACCTTGAACATTTTAATTTAGTCAGTATAAAATTCTGTTAAAATGTCATTTATCTCTTACTGAGAAGGTGGTGTAAAAGCAATGGAAAGAAAGTCATGATTAAAAGAAGAGATTTTTTGCTGATTGCAAATATGATAGGTCAAATATTGCCCAGTGTAGTGTGCATGAGACAGTTCTGGTATTGACATTGTCTACAGGATAATACAAGGATGCAACTTTCAGGATAATGAGCTTTTCGTGGTTCAGACAAGTGAAACTAGCAATAAAAAAGTCTGCCACTCCCATATAACTGTAACTAATGGTGACTGTCATTTCTGCAGCTGATGGGCTCTAAATTATCACAGAAGTCTCCCAGTTTGTGTTACTGCTGGCCTCATCCCACAAATAGAAACAAAGGTGGGCTCACAGTATGGACACACCTGAAACATTTTTAGCGTTATTTTTCAGTGTCACTTAGGTATTTTTGTTAAACTAACTGAAACTTGTGATTGTTTACCAAGGTTTTTATCAGAGATTATATTTACCTGAGATGATATGAGATAGCACAATATTTTTTTTTTTATAGGTGTGATCTGAAATATTTATAATGTGGAGGCATCCCTGATGTCCTGCTCCCAGTTTCTTTCTCCTGTTTAAGGGATGTAAATTTTTCATGCTAAGTTTTCTGGTTCATTTTCAGTTTTTATAAAATCTGGGTAAGATTTAAGAATTCAGAGGAGAACTTCATTGTTTAATGTTTAAAGTAAATGCTTAATATTTAACACTCTAATTCTTGATTGCTATACTTCATTAAATCATGTCAGGAACTGTTTACTGCAGGTGACAATACCATTTTCAGCTAGAGATGCTGAAGTATAAATAATTGTGGTAGATCTGTGCACAAGGACCTGTTCCTCACCAGCACTGGAAGGAAAGGTTAGGCACTGTGTGAGTGAGGGGCTCAGCATTGCCCACCTGTGGGGCTTTCAGTAACTTGTCAGCTGGAGAGAAGGGAAAAAGGAGATGATGGAGATGTGTTGGAAGGGTTCCCTTTCTGGGGGAAACTTGTACATGCCCTGGGTCAGACAGGGGATGTAGGCACCCAGGGATGTAGGCAAAGGAATGAAGGGATGGAGTTGTTGCCAGGCACAGGACATTGAAAAGCCCAGAGACCTGCGCAGGATACACTGTGCCCCTCTCCTCTGGCAGCACAGGTACCTAGTGATGGCCCACGGCCCTGAGCTACTTTAGGAAAGCCCTTGTCAGAGTGCTTTAAGCAAGTGCCTTGTGGCCACTGAAGCTAGACTTTAAGGCAGATACTCAGAAACACTGTTAAGAAAGCTGATAAGATTAAAATATGTAATTCAAACTGAGCTTGCACTTGGAATTGGGCCAAAGTGTGGAACTTCAAATTTATTTATTTGAAACTATGATGGTATTGACTATTTTATAACCAGACTGTGGATACAAATGCTCAGCAAAACTTAAGTCTGCAAAAATAGAGGATGAGAAGGGCAGAGAAGTATGATAGGCTCAAACAAAAGAGGTAGGGAAACAAATGCAGTTCTCTTTTAAATAGGTTTTCTTCTTAAATCAGATTGATTTGTGTTCAGTCTCCGAAAATCTAAAACTTTTGAAACGATAGCCTGCTTTTCTGTGAGAACCTTTTCTCTGTTAAGGATAGCTTTGCCACTGTTGGTTTTATGTTATTGCATTTTCAATCTGATCCTATTTTCCTGTGAAGAGCAAAACTATCAGTGAACTTACTGAATGGCTTTAACCTCTAAACAAAATTCAGAAAGTCTCCTGCTTCATTCCTCTATTCTTAAAAACACTTTGTATGTTCAGGTCAATAACTGCAGTTTCCACCCAAAGATCAGCACAACTGTGCCAGAGAATGTAGTCTGCCCACTTCTGCATTTGTAACGCAGGTTTCCTGACCACTCTAAAATTTCAGAGATTACTCCAGTCGTGTTACAGAGTTGGGATAAATGTGTTTGATAGGTTGTTCTGGAAAACTAATGTTCAACTACTGTTTGACTTGGAGGGCTTCCTGAGCCCAAGCACTCCTTGTCAATATTTGCTAACTGTAGGGCGTTTTGACAACCGTGTTGTAAAGCACGGCTCTAAATACTTTTCAGTCTTAAAATATTCCTCAAGGCTGAAATATTTTTGTGTTTAACAAGATGAAATCAATTTAAAACCCAGACTGAATGTCTCAATGCAAAAGAAAAAATTTAACCTTAAATAGAAACTCTCTAGTGTACAGATTTTTGTGTCATTTTATTTGCTTTCCAGGAGGAAGCGTGTTTATCCAATATGGTGCTGGAGGGCAAAAATATTTTAAAGTGATTTATTTTAATGTTGATAAGGTTCTACAAGAAAAACTGTAGTTGATATTTAATCTGAACTATAATCAATCATAGAGAAGATGTGCTGATAGCTATACCTGTTGACTGACTTAAACTTATAGCTATAGTAAATACATATTTTTCTATTCCACAAATAGTATCTTAATATTCTCAGCACCCTTGGTTCTGTGGCATTTTCACCAGTCATCAAGTAGGATATTCTTATCTAACTCAAGCAATGTCACGGGATAGATAATCAAGCGAATACAAAAGTCTATCCAGCACACTCTGTTAGTAGCTTGAGCCCTGGAAACAATATACATCTGGGCTCAAGCCAAGGTAATTAGTTCTGCCTCCCTGGAAAGGTAATTATTCAAAGCACCACACTGAGGCAGCCCTGGTGCTTCTGGCTCCAGAGATAACTCACCAGAGCCAGCTCAGGTGGCTCCGCACAGTGCTGCTCCAGCGAGCCCAGCCATAGGCATGTTTGTCCCTACCGCAGTGGAATAGCTTTGCCTCCCTTGAACTGCTACGTCTCTTTATCGTTTCCCTTTGTAATCTGAAATAAGTAAAGCAGCTTTGGTTGTACTTTCCATATGAAATGATACCTTCATATTAGCTAAATGAAGGACAGATCTTTCCTCTCTTCCTTAATAAGTTCTTCAAATAAGCTACATCTGTTATGGAACTATAATGGCTGACCAGAGGACAGTCACTAAAAATATGCGGCGTATTACAGGATATAATTTATACTTAATATGTGTAGTAGAGTGATCATTTAGACAGTTTATTTTACCATGTTTGCCCCATTTAGGCTGTGCAGTCACTTCTTAAATGTGTTCTCTTGGAATTATAATATTGAAGTCTACTCTCTCTTCAGCCCTGGACCCCATATCACTAATAAACTGTCTGGCAGATGTTTCATTTGCCTTTCTTACCTTTCTTTAATCTGAATTTTCAACATTTTCCTTTTACATTGCCTCATAATGCTTTTATTTTTAAAGCAAATTTTAACTTCTGATAGAACCACCGCTGGGGTTTATAATGTAATATAATGTCCAGAGGTTCAGACGTGTCTTTTAACTACAAGCTAAAACAAGTTGCTGCTGATTATTTCAGCCAAAATACCCAAGTGCTGAAATGATTTTCCAGTGCTGACTCTTATGTAAACACTATAAAATTACATTTGTAACTGCCAGGCAGTTTTTGTAAGCATCAATATCACAAAAGTCACTGCTGAAATGTGTCAGAAGTAAATACAAGAGATTGAAAAATGGTCCAATGATTTATTTTTTTTTCTTAAAATAAACACAAAACAAGCAAAATTACTTTCAGTTATTTAGACAGTTGTCGGTCTCCAGTTCCTGTTGCTTGTGCATGCTTAGCTGCCTGTAGAACCTCACATAGTGGGTGGGCTTCCCAGTTTTGACTGGTCTCTCTGAACTGCCAAAATGTCCTTTTCCTATAGTTGAGGATTCTGTCAGTTAAATAGGAGAAAAAACCCACCCAGATGTGCACAAATGACTGAGAATGCACCAAAAAAAATCTTCCTGTATAGGAAGTGCCTGGTAGTGTCATCAGTCTTTTCGCATTACATACCCTGCAGTCTTGTTAGCACATTGTTTTTTGAGGTGCAGCTCTCTACTCTTATCTTGATGTGTCAGTGTTCAATTGCTTTGCAATGACTGCTGAATAACATTTTTCTTTAAAGGTTTTTTATTTAAGAAAGCTTTTCTATCTCTTGCCAAACTCTAGTTCCTCCTAGAAGGAGTGTTTGGGTGCATTTTACACTGTCTTCCATCTGTACTATATTTCTAGCCCACTCTGAGCCCTCATATTTCATTCTTCAGCAGTTATGAGATCAGATTAATAACTAGTATGATAAATATATGAATATCAGGTTGTACATCATGCTATCAGTCGAAAGAAGGAAAACTTCAGGGATCTTTGGTTGCAGTCTCTCTAGCTACTGAATATATCTTCTGCATATTCACTGAGTCTCATAACTTTTAACTTAATAGAATTAATTCCCTATTGACTATACTCATTTATTGAGTTTGCAGAAACCCATAAAGGCACAGTCATACGCTTTATGATCAGTACTTCTTGATGCCTTGAGTATCCCTGAATCAAGTTATTCTTTTATTTTTGATAATAGAAGCTGATGTGATACAGTGAGGAAAACTTGGATATTTGTTGTATAAATTTAATAACAATTCTGTGTTTATAATTTGATCCACTGGCTGAGCAAGTATCACCAGGTATTAATTCAATCACCATATGCATGAGCTCAGAAACTACAGCAGGCAAGAACTTGAAAATCACCTAACGAGCTTGACACTGATGCCCCAAGATTAAAGGATAAGATTAAGATTTAGTTACTGATTTCCCATTCTGTTCTATCCTTCAATATTGAAAAGCAACAGAAAACAGATTTCCTGTAACCTTGTAGATTGGCTAGATTGAAATTAATAGGAACAAAAGAATTAGTATATTGGATAAGATTAGGCTCATTTATCTTGATGCTAACAGAGGTTAATATCAGCTATTTCAGAGGAAAAATTTAGAAAGCAAACTTTAGAAAGCAAACTTTATTTAAGGATGTTAGAAGATAACTGTTTCCTTAGAAAGGAACGATCTACTTTCCCATTACAGTACATCTGAGGAAATGCGGTCATAAGACAACACAACTTTTCTGTGTTACTGAAATCAGTTGGAAACTGTAAACACAGTACTATTTTTTTCTTGTTCTTGCTGCTCATTTCTTGTTCCTTCTTTTTGCTTTGCTTTTTTGATTCTTTTACCTTCTCTTGTAAAAAGAACACAAAGACAGTATACTGTGTGCTTCCAGAACAGTGCACTATAATTTACAAACAAAGCTCTGCTTCATCTTCCTTTTGTCTTGGAGCTGCATGTTAGAGTGCAAGAGTACACGTTTTACCATTGCAGTGCAAAGGGAAAATGTAGCTCGTGATAATTACAGCATTATCCAAAGGCTGATCATGCCATAAGGAATTGTGCTTCCATCTCCTGTTTTGCTAAATAATGACAAGTCTTTTCTGTCAGTAGTATCTCCACAGAATCTTCTGGAAAAAAAGAATATAGAGTTAAAATTATGTTCAAAACATAATTTCATCACCAACACAATACTACATTACTTGGCTGAATGTGCAAATTGAGGTATCATCTAAAGAAGATTATGTATTTCAAATTTGAACTAAACTGCTGACAGACTGAGTGCCTTCAGTCTTGCAGAATTGATGAAGTGAGCGGTGGCACTGCACAAGCAGCTGTGGGAAGCACTATTAACCTTGGCCTTTTAAGAGGTGGCAGGCAGTTTAGTAGAGTGTTAGTATTTTCCTGATCTCCTGATTCAGCCAGAGATGTAGCACAGTTTTGGTGGTGTCTATCTTGACTTCTGTACAAGTCTGCAGTGCTATAAAGAGGTAAAAACTATGCAACTTAGCAAACCTGTCAGACTGCATGAATAACTTTCATTGCAGTCTGCAGTCATAGTAACTATTCACGTACACAGCTGGTGCCTGAACTTTCTTTTTGGTCAGTTTTAGGCTTGAAATTCGCCCTATGAACCAGCACAAGTCTTAATGTGCCAAAGTTACCTCTCCTAAAATTATTTTTCTAGGAAGTAGGTGATTTACAGAGAGTGTTTCAGACCTTTGCATGGGGCAAAAATCACATCAACATGTGCATAACAAATGGATGTGAGGGGCAGATCAGGACTGCTTAAAGAGCCATTCTCTAACCAAAAAAGTGTTTCATGCGACATGAAGATTATCGTGGTACATAAGATGACCAACATTTTTTTTTTTTTAGTATAGTCCCCCAAAACCAAAATGGTAGCTATTTATTTTAACATGGTAGAAAACACCACCAAAAGTTGACCTCAGTTACTTTCCCAACTAAAACAAACCTGTGGCAGTCCTGAGAAGTATTAGTCACTCAATATGGCTTTTTTTCAAATAGGGTATGCAGAAAATACTTAGCTCTGATTCAAAAAAATAATTCTTGTCTTCTAGAGTGGAAAAAACTCTCTACAAACAAGGCCTTATTAAAGAAAATTGAAAGTACTGATAGTGCAGTGCTGTTCACTTAATATTTAGGATTAAAAAAAGCACTTTAAAAAAATGCTATGATAGCTTATATGAGGTGAGTTGAGATGTACTGTATCAATTCTTTCCCCTGTTTTCAGCATAAAAAGATGCTGGTTTTGTCATTCCTGTTTCTTTATCTTACAACAGACAAAACAACTCATCAACAAACAGGCTTATGATGGATTTCAAAGTCTGCACACAAATAGGCTCAGTAATATATGCCCTCCCCCTGTAGGGCTGGGGTGACAGGAAGAAAAGACTAGATAATGCTGTGAGGAAATCCCACTATCAATCATGTTCTATATTCAATGGAAAAATGTGCCATTCCTTGAAAGATTGTGATATAGTGGGTGGTATTTTGGCAAAATATTTGTACATAGTTACTCAAATGACTGCAATTTCATTGTGTAGTTTTATGGCTGTATGACATGTATTCTTGCTAACAATGTAGGATAGAAAACATTTGGCATTGAACAGAAGATAATAACTCTCTCTTGAAGTAGATACCTGATGATCTGGTCAGGTATCTGCAGTGACTCCCTGAATATAAATGAGTATAAAAGAGGGTTCCATTATTTAACTTTTTTTAGAAAGATCTTCTGAAAAAAAAAATCAATTCAAGAATTTATTTTTCATTTTTTTAAAGCAATTAATTTAAAAACAGAGTTGCTAAATATTACCATGGTCATCTTCTATTTTAAGGTGAAACTTAAGTATAGTCCCATTCTCCATTTAGATCACTAAGTATTACCAAGTAAGTATATTTTAAAGATGTGTTCTTCTTGCATTAGGCGTAATTAATGTTATGTCTCTAAAAAGGCAAAGGAAGTGGTTCAGTTGTATTACAGGTGAACAGTAGAGCTTTCCAAAGCCCTGGAATATTTTGGGGTGATGGAGAGGCATACAGCTGCATGCCCTGCATTACTGCTCCCAAAAATCCCAACAGCATGCCCAGGTTCAGTATGTTCACACATACTGTTGAACTGAACTGTATCTGGAATTGAAGCTGTGTGTCAGTGATCGGCTGAATCTGAACTGCCAAGGAAAACTCAGAATATTGACATGAGATTTATTATCCTGGTCATACACCATTTATGACAAATGCTTTATATTTCAACTTAATCAAATGTTGTCAGGTGTGCCTGGGAAGACATAGATTAAGAAAATGAAGTAATAGTAGGGTAGGAGTGAATGCAGATGAAGCATGAAGGATATGGGAAAGAGGACTGTTTAACCATATGCACTGCAACATAGGGTGCCTTTAAACCACCCATGCCTGTGTAAATTCAAATCTGCGCTTGTAACATCATTCCACGGCCCACCAGAGTCAAGGAAATATTTTTATTGATATGAAGCTGTTAAGTTAGTTTTATAAGATATCTTAGAAGGAAGAATGTGCACTAGTTTCATCGGCAGCAGAGCTGCTTAAACAATTCAAACACATTTTGCCCTTTCATTTTCCCTGTTATTAAAACAGCATTGTTACCAATAGGACTTGTCCCTTCTCTCTTTCTTCCCCACCCCTTTTCCCCTTTCTCTATTCAGACTAACTCCACTTTAATAGCAATTCAACTTACTTAGTGCAGGAAGGGATAATTTTCCCAGATATGTGGAAATCTTATCACAGCAGTTGTCATGGCAAACTCAGTTTTTATTCTTGAATGCTTATCATCTTTTCAGTAGATACTATAAAGAATATAAAAGTTGTACAATTATGGGAGAAGTTGGCTTGCAACTTGGGGACTTTTAAAAATTTGAGAGATCCAGAAAATTAAACATCTAAGAAACTATTATTCTGTATTAATTAGCAACAATTGTCATTTTTTGCATTGATATGAAATGAGATGATCACTGCCTTTGCCTAGTAATGAGAAAGAAAACTTAAAAGTGTGAAATCAATTACTTCTATGATTGTTGTGTTAAGCATTATGCAATCAGAGGCTGCTTTGCATTCATAACACATCCAGAATCTCCTATCCGAATAAGCTCAATTATTCTAGCTGTTTCTCTAAACCTTTGTTTCTTCTGAAACTAAAATATTTGATTGCAATAACAGTGCAATTTACTGCAAAAGTCTTTTTCATCTTATAGTATAAATTGACAGAATCAATATGTAATAATATTTTGAAGGTCATACATTTCAATTATCCTCAAGCTTATGCATAGGTTACAAATTGCTTTAATCGGGGATGTGTGAGGCAAATACATAGGCTCTGGAAAATTGTTTCAGATATTGTTTTGTTCTTGTAACTTCTTTATTTCTAAATAAGTGTTTCCAAGAACAATGAAACTGTTTTGCCTGAGACAGACGGATAAAAATCATGGGCACTTTCTCTAGTGAAAATATTGATTCATTCCGATAATGTGAATATAATAATTGAAAGGAAAAAATCAAATAGTGGCATCATACTGCCACGTAGATATTTCTGTACATAAGTCAGAATTTTGTTGAATGAGAACTGTATTATTTTGATCTAAAGATAATTTAGAATTTTCTGTTTCATATCATGCAGTTGATTTCTGAAAAGTTTGGAGTATATGCAATACTTCTTATGTATTAAACCAGTTTGATGCAGTATACATTCTGCTTACAGTATGTTGGAATAACCGTCTAAGATTAGGTTTGGCATTTTGGGGTACATATGAATCATGGCGTGCATAAGGTTTTATATGTATTCCCCAATATGAACAATAACATTTATTAAGTTGACTATTCTAAATCAAGTTGTCATTCTTTACTGGCTTGCAATGCTGCACTTAAATCTCACTAAACCATAAGCTTATTTCACAAGTTTGTATTAACGCATTTTGTGAGAGGCTTAGAAAAACATCATGTCAACTGTTCTGCACAGGGAAGCTGAGTTGGAAAGGACTGTGTTTTAAGCCTTATTCCTGCTTAACTAACTCTTAACTTTCAAAATATCTTTCATACTTCCTTATACACGTCATATGAATAACATGCATAGTGCTAACAGCATGACTATGATTCTTCCAGCATCCTGGCTCTCTTACAATCATAATTTTTCCCTTTTGGCTAGGAAATCTTTGCATTTCTTCATGGATACGAAATTTAACTACTCTGATAGAAGGCCTTTTTGAGCAGCAATTTGTAAAATTAGAGATGGTAACTGGAGAGAAGTGGCATTTGCAAGTACATGAACATGGGTGCTACAGCAAGGCCAAAGGAAAAAAATGCCTGGCTAAATCTCTGACCAGACACCCTGCCCACTAACTCTGCTGTGACTTCTGTCACACAGCAATTCCACAGCGGCTCATCTTGAGTCCTGGCAGGGTTTAGATTGAGATAGAGTGGGAATAGATATCTGTTATGGAATTCTGCAATGGCTTTTTTTTCCCCCTTTCAGCTCCCAAATCAAAGTAGGAAGCAATACAATCGGGAGAGTTGCTTTGTAAAATCAATCATCAGCACGATCATGGTGCTTTAAGTCTTCTGTTTTCTTGAGTGGTCAGTACATAGACAGTGGAAACACTTGGATGTTACTGATGTGTCTGTTCCAGAGCTGTTATCATGATGGCAGAGCGGGCTGTGTTCCTTTCTCTTTCAGGAATGACTGTTGCTTTCAAAGCCTTTATACTTGCTAATGCATACAGAAGGAAGAATGTATCTTGCTTTTTCAAAACAGCAGATGCTGCCTGCAACTGAAAATGTGCTTCTCAGAAAGACAGAACCCTTTGACAAACAGCAATACATAGTAGTACAGTTGGATACAGAATATATTTTTGTAGATGAGTATGCAAAGTGGTTTTGATCTGAAAATCTGAAAGGAAAATATGCATTACCAATAAGTAATTCTTTGATTAGAATTATTTGTGAAATATTATACACTTAAACCAACATACAGAAATTACTCCAAATTTTCCCTTTTTTATTTCTTCTTGATTTTTCTCTACCTTGCACTTACATTTTTCATTCAATAGTATCAGAGAGAATCTGCTATATAAAGATGTGACTTTTAATACCTCTTCTGTTCTGAAATGGTGTACAACAATACGAAAAATTGATTTATTTTTTGCCAAGTATCCAGAGTAAAATACTATATTTACATATTTTAGAAAATATTTATTTTAAAACCGAGTTAACGCATTGCTTGATATCCTTTTGGTTCACTTTTTACATGCTTTCGAACAACTGTCACACATTATTCTGATGTTTAGATTTTGTGTTTCCACATATAAGTAATTAAAAAATATAATTCCATGCCTCAATTTCCACACAGAATTTACACGGTCGCATTTATTCATTTGAGCACCCATACCAAATAAATTGGACTTTTCAGAATGTAAACTAGAATACATGTTTAGGTATTGTTAAATACTGATTTCACACCAGAAATGCTTATCTGTCAAATGAGCTTGGTTTTAGCTACAGAGAGCTCACTGGAACAATTTCTACTGATTGCCTATGAAGTCCAGCTGAGGCTGATGAATGCTAAATGGTCCAGTTGACTAGTGGCTTGAGGGGCATAGAAAAGGCAAACCTCACTGACAGCTCTTTATAATCAATCTACACAGTAAGAATATTTTTGTCTATTTCAAGTTGATTCCTTCACAGAGATCAAACATTGCTCACAGATATTCCAGGATCTCGGAAGGAGGCAAAGCTCAATAAATCACTTGCTTGTTTACTCAGTGGAAATTCAGGCACAAAGATATGTTCCCTTCATTCCATTTTACTTTTTAATGTTAAAATACTTGCCAAGATAGGAACCTTTAAAAACTTATTATTGCTCTTGCTGAATTTTAATTTTACTTCTCGGAGAGTTCTTGGCGTTGACCTTTAATTTAAAAATAGCCTTATACTCATTTTAAACTTCCATGAAGTTCTCTTTTCTGTTAAGAGTTTGGTTTAGTTGCTGAGTAATTTAGTTTCTTTTGTTTTTTCTTAAATGTCATATTTTCTTGGGTTTTACCTACAAAGTCTTGTGGTTAGAACATGTGCATTCAGAAAGGCTACTTAATATGCTGAAATCTAATACCTATAATAGTACATTACATGCTAAAATTAAAAACAACCATGTAAAGTCCTTGGATTTGAACTGTTTAAAGTCAGAACAAACCAAAATTGCTCAAGGCTTAATGATTCATTGTGCTTTCTTCTGAGATCTTAGGAGACTGATATTGAGCATCATAAGCATTTTCTCCAAGATTGCAAGGGTTCAAACACTTTTTGGAATCCGCAAGATTTTAAAGTCTTTGTGGGAGCAGTTTCCATTTCATTGATATCTGGAGAATTGTAGGGTATGTGCTTCCATAATGACCTGGCATATAGTCACTACTGGGGCAACCACTGTAAATCATGACCAAATGAGAATTTAGCAGTCGTCTCATGCAAAATAAAGTTGAAGTCAAGCGTACTTGGAAAACCCAAGTGGTAATGCCTCCGTCATTTATGTCACATGACTTGCACACGTAAGTGATGGTACTGGATCAAGACAAAGGTCCACCTCACAACTGAGGTCAACAGCAGATGCACGTACCAGTCAATACTCTAAATTAACTTTATGTTAACACAGAGTATTCTTTTTTTCTCCTGTAATTTAAGTGAATTTCAACATTGAAGAATGTCTTTAAATGTGAAATTTGTTATAAATTTTAATTCTGAAATGGTTTCCAGTTAGTACTAAACCCAGTACATTCATATCCAGGCTAAAATACTTCACAAAAAAAGAAGTTCTTTGCTCTCTAGGTGGAATTTGAGCAGCTGCAGGTGAGTCACTGCCAGTTCTAACAGCCAGGAGGCTTCTGTGCATCACCCATATTTCATCAAGCATGAACAACTCCCACTGAAGTCAAAAGGATTTTACCTATGGTGTCTTTAGATATGTTGGGACTTTTATGATGTTTGTGATCTAAAAATATACTTTTCCTTTGCACAATTTGCAAGGTGTTCCAAAAGGTTAAGGATAGCCAGGCTGTCAATTGGCAGTCATCAGTGCCATTTACCACCATTTTCTAGGTGGGAAAATTGAGGCACAGAGAGGTTAAGACATCTGATGCTGATGTGGTGAAAGTGATAATCTAGAGATGAAATCACTGTTGCTCTGAATGGGAACATACACTGATCTCAGTTGAGCTAGCAGTGTCACTCCAGACTTGGACTTTAAACCTCATTTTAAACCCTTCTGTAGCCTCTACATATAGCGAGGAAAGAAGAATCCATTTAATTTCCTGAATTACAAAAGCAACATAACTCTCCTCCTTCCACAAGGAAGCACATAGTTAATTTTTGCCATTATGTAGCAAAAACAATACTTAATAAAAAAAAAAAGCTACAGATTCGTGGCTTTGAGGGATACAACAACAATAATGACACTACACCTTAACTCCTTTAGAGACCTGCTAAGCACGGTGAAATTATCCAACTTTTTAAAAAGTCATAAAATGCACCGTATACCCAGGGAAGACCTGTGTCCAAACAGTTAAAGCACCATATTGATAGTAGTATTGAAACAAATGATGCATTTTCCTCTAAAATAAACGAATGTATGAATATGATCTAATGGTCACATTATAAAGGTGGGAGTGAGAAGACCCGGGAACTGAAGACTTTTGAATTTCTCATATTGTTTAATGTTTGACTGGAAAAGACCCTCAAGAAATATAGCACCATATTTTGGTATGATTTTTCCCCTCTGTATAGGTACACATTTCTTTTCAGGTGAGACTCCCAAATGAGTTTCATACAGGCAAAACCCATCCTTTTCCAAGCCTGAACCTTTTATGCTTCAGCAGTTTATTTTACTATAGCTATCATTTACACTGATGTATATATATTAGATAGCAAAAATATCCATTACAGGAAGGGGTAGCTGTTTCAGTCCATCTCACCATATTCAGCTGAAGGGAAATGCATTGTGTAAAACAGTAATGAAAAGTTTTCTGGCCTTTTGTTCCTGTGCTTCATGCTAGAAGCCTGAGGCACACTGAAAGATGATGAAGAACCTCTTTTTCCTGTCCAAAGGCATATCATCAATATTGTCAGCTTTCCTCATTGCTGATGTCTATTTCCTTGGTCAGTGATTTTCCCTTTCTCAGACCTTTTTGAGATAAATGTAATGGCAGCATCCATAGGTTATAATTGTAAACACTGTTCTGCTTTTTAAAATGATGGGTATAGGCCATCTTGCTGGTATAAATATGAGCACTTAGACCTAGACCACAAATGCACTTAGGCGATTGATTGCGGTTAAAAATTCAATGAGAGTTTGATGCCAAAATGATATTTTGGCACATGGCTTTACTCTAATGTTTTGTGTCTGTGTACAGAACAGGCAGTTGGTGTGCAGGCCTACCTCTGCCTGAGCTGAGAGACACATGAAATGTTTTCCAAGGTATTGCTCCAGTCTCTGCCAAGCTTTGCTAGGAGTAAAAAGTTATAGAATACTCCACTTTTGCCTTTAATGAAAGTGTTCATCCAAAGCTACCAAAAAACCTGTTGAAAACAGGAATGAGTTGAATTTTATGGTGGTGTTGGGTTAGTATTATTAAACTTGATGTATTATTACTGATAAAAAGCCTCAGGCAGAGAACCTATTAATTTTTCCAGTTCCTTTAGTTTGAGAAGTAGGTCCATAAATAATACATAAATCTGTGGCTACTGTTCCTCTCCTCAAGCCATTTCTTATTTTTTGCAAATGTATGATTTCTTTAAAGGTTAGTAGGACAACATCACAAAAGAAACAGTATAACCCTAGGAACTATAATTGAAATGATTTCTAAATTGTTGTGACCTTGTGACTGCAGTTTCTGCTGATAGCAGTCACTCTACTTTTTCTGAAGATTGTGAGTGAAATATCATTCTCGTGCTGTGAAAGAAACCTCAGTTATTTGTACCAATATGTGGAAAAGCAAGGCACAAGACAGTTTTTTGAATGCTTCCTAGCACCAGAGAAATTCTGAATGGTGTTTGGCAGTGGGACATCAGTATTGCTTAGCAGTTGCTGTGTAATTGCGCACTTGGCACTCCTTCATGGGCTGCAAATGCCTAAATTCTCTTTCTGACAAGGGGATTAAAATGCAAGATATATGTTGAGACTCATCATATAAGTTGTCCTGCAAGTCTCTTCAGTTTTCATTGTTGAGCTTCACTTCTTCCCAACCAAAACTACAATTCATTGCTGAACACTACAGTAAAATGTTTGGTAATCCCTGAAGCTGGTTAATGCCAGGAATGTGGGCACTTCTTTTTCACTGGGTGAGCAACATCTTGAAGGTATTATTAAAGCTGATGCTCCTCTGTCCTCTGAAAGAGGCTTTCCTGCTCTACATCAAAGCCCAATTTCTAAATTAATTTCTCTCAGAGCCTTACTACAGTAATTTTCTGATTTTCTAGTTGGATAAAGCAAAAATTCTGTTATAACTTGGATGAAATTTTCACTGAGTTTTCACCATTCTGACTCGACAGCATTTTCCATTTAAATACTAGTCAGAACTTGATATAGAATAAGATAGCTGGTTGTTGCTGTAACTTTAGTTTATGGAATTGATTTTCTGATACAAATACAAAAGCTTGTTTTGCTGTTTAGATTGATCAATCTTTTGGTAATTAGTGTAGTGGGTATGCGGATGCTATCACAGGGGTGGTGGAACAACAGATGTTCATGGCTACAAAGTTAATGCTTTGAGTGATCAAACATCAAAGCACAGAAGCCGTATTTTTAAACAATGGGTATAGAGTCCATACTGCTGGCTACCTGAAAATTGCTCTTGCAAAATCAAAGTGATTCATTGCTGGTTGATATGTGCTAGAGCTTGGCACAGTAAGGTTGAGTGTACACCTAAGAGTTTGTTCTGTGTCCATCATCGGTGTAAGAGTGAAGAATATTTTCCCTATACACTGTAAAGAAGTGTCTCTCTTTCTTCCTTTCTTTTTTTTTAAAATTTATTTCATTAAGCTACGAGGAAGTAACTTCCTATGCTTTTTTTCCTGATGTACATTGAAATAACTTTCCTTTCCAACTAAACTCTCATTTACAATCCATAGTCAATTTAAAAGACTAAGTGTTGAGCACGAGCTTTCATAGACAAGGCATTGCATATCATATTTTATTTAGCTCAGTATTAATATTTAAGAAGTAAAAAAAACCAAACCACAAGATAGTGTAAAATTAATACCTAAGCTTCTACTTTGATGTGGCAAAACTTAAAAAAAAAATATATTTTTTTTTTTCATCTGATGATATTCTGTCTATCTTCACAAGGAACTTTGTCCAAGACTTGCAGGAATTGTTTCTTTACGTGAATTACTAGTATGTTTATAGCTGATACTGATTAGAGTATGTTCAGAAAAACAAAGAACAAAACATTTTCAGACTCTTAGGCATTAAGTCATTCTCACCTATATATTTAGGAAAGGAGAGATCATACATAATTTTTCACAGAGAAATGAAGAATCATACATAATATATATGCAAATTGCCCTTTGCAAGCTTTTGCAGAGGAGGTAAACATTACCTGAAAAAGCAGCTTCTGTAACAACAATAATTCCTTCACTTTATTTTCAAAACCGATTTGTTTTTAATGTTTGGTGAAAGTTAATTTATTTATTGCTGGGATTATTTATTTGCATCTGGTTATTTACTCAACTATTTCTTTGAATGCAGGCTTGAGAGTTCAAACATATGCTCACTGTCCGTCACAGAGTTATTTTAGAGGGATTTATCAGTATCACGAATAATTATGAATTTAATTATTTTTTTTCCAAACTAGTGCTTTTGAATAAGTCACGTTCCAGGCAAACAGTCTAATACCTAATCAAAGTGAGTTGTCAGAGAGTAATTGCTAGGAGCTTTCTGAAAATCAGGCCTTTTAAAATTGAGTGTTAAAGTTGTTAGAAGCTTTTTAAAACCATGTCCTTCTTTTCCTTCAATGGCTTTGACTGAAGTTAAATATGGGAGAGTCATTATGGCAGCTACCTCTCAGGTAAGCAGTGATGATTTGTGAGGAAATTAGTAGAAGCAAGCTAGGTAAATAGGGATTTGAAGGAGAAAGGACGCTCTTGATATATGGAAAGTGATAAGCCCCAGTAGGGGTAAAGAATGGCAATAAATTCCTGCAGGGAAGTAAAGGACTTACTGATGAGGATGCAAACAAGTGTAAGGGAACATCTTAAATCTGGTTTAAACACCAAGAACAGTTTCCAGGAGATGGTCAGGTATTGTAACAAGGCCACATAAATCAGATGACAATCCAGAAAAAAAGTTAAATTGATCTGACAGAAGTATCAGCCTGCTAAGGTCTTTTATATACAAAACAAAATTATATACCAGAACAGAACCAATATAGAAAAAAAAAAATGGTACAGGCTTCATCATAGTATCAGTGATACGGCAGGGACTAAATACGGGTATTTAATGGCATGTGGGGTATTGAGACAAAGGACTCGAGTTTCTCATTGTTTCTTCTTTTTCAGATAATTTTTCTGTATCCTTTGTTATGTCTGTTTCCTTTTCTGTTCCATGTGCCTGAGAACAGTAGAAGGAGCAACTGTGTAAATAGTTACATAGAGCTAAAATGGATATCTATGAGAATTAAAATTGTGTAAATAGATATCTATAAAATTAAAATTCTGTAAATTGCTATGAAAAGCAGGTTATTTATATAGTCTATAAAATGATGAAAATACAATTAAATAAGGCAAGGAAAACTGTGTGAGGTGACTAACATAATGATTGCTTGTATTCTTCATCTTATTGCATTAATAAGACATCATAAAGAGGACTGTAATTTTGGAACATGTTTCTTAGTGCTTTAATTTTACTGCAGATGAACACAGTTGTACTTCTCTGCATAAAATAATATAATGTGAAGCACTAAAATGCTCCATGACTCTTTTTATATTTTTGTTTATTGGTTATATTAGAAGACAATTGTTCAGAAGAGCATTCCTGTCCTTCTGGGCAACTTCTAGAAAACATGCTATTCTCCTCACATTGAGTCTAAAGGAAATTTCACCCCTTGTATTTTAAAGGGTTGTGTTTGAATTATGTTTTGTTTCAAGTATGTTCATACAATCAGACACGTAGGCAGTAGAGGCACTTTGGCACTTAGCTATTATTCATCTCACTGGGGACTTGGTACCTAAAGACCTCTGTGGATTGGCCTTAAGTCTTGTTTAAAGCTCCTTGGAGTCAATAATTGATTACTATAGATTGCCATAGAGAAACATGTTAGGTTACATCTTGAGCTGTATAGGAGGAGCTAGTCTGTCTCAAACTGTGGCTGCAGCCTACGCTGGCCCCCTCAGATCATCAGTGGAAAAGAGTGGCTGCAGCCTTCAGAAAACAGTGAATGCACTAACCATATCCACAGCAGTGGAGTAACCTGTC
Source organism: Nyctibius grandis (assembly GCF_013368605.1). NCBI lineage: Eukaryota > Metazoa > Chordata > Aves > Nyctibiiformes > Nyctibiidae > Nyctibius > Nyctibius grandis. The sequence goes on from NC_090671.1 coordinate 10,048,248, forward strand.
AGGTTCAAGTGCAGTCTTCTCACCTAGTGTCTCTGCTCTGGGACTCAAAACTGGCACATAGAAACTGTGTTAACAGTAAGGAAAAACTCAGACTCAAATAAAAACCATCTCTAGTCTTTGCAGATACCAGTGAAGCTGCCTTAATAGTGGAGAATTCTTTGCCTTTAAAAGGAGACTGAAAGCAACCAACTATGTGTAGATGTCAGGCTGCACATATATATTTCCTTGGTTTGGAAAATTAAATCGAACCAGTGGAATAATTTAATGCAGCTTATTTATTTAGATGACTAATACATGAGGTTGTAGAAGTTAATTAGATGGCATCCTTTGGAAGTTAGGTATTAATTAAACACTCACTAAACGCAAGAAGGAACTGGGGTTAAATCCAAAATCATGACGTTCAGTAAACGTTTATTGATGTTACAAGGTGACCAAAGAACTATAATCCATCTATTACTGTATTTGGTTGAACTGTTGATTAATGAAACTGTTGACGAAGCAGAAAGGAAGATTGCTCTATAGAGGATGATCAGGAAGCAGATGAGACTGCAAATGTAGTTAAGGTGTCTAACATCTGTATTACAGCTCGTGACAAGAAGGGAACAAAATGGCCTGGCTCCATAGAGACCTCAGCAGAGCCTGACACAGCTATTATTTCGCTAACTGTTGCCCTTGAATTGAAAGCAGATAAATTCACTTCTGTGGTTAAATGAGTTGTTTTAATTGCTTGTTGATGGAGGAGTTTTTTATGTCTGGACACAGAAAGATTCTGAGTGAGTGGATTTGCTTCAGTTCTGAAACTTATCATGGCAGAGACGGCTACTCTTTCAGCTTTGTTACATGTTTTTTAACTAAACATTTCATTTTCTTTGGCCAAGTGTAAGACAGACCTAATATTAAAGATGTCCATGCCGCTTTGACATCTTCTGAAGGAATTACCGCACATTGTTCAGAAGGAGGAAAGGTCTCCAAAGGTTGGGGATAACGCTAAGGTAATACACTTCAGATGTGCCTGTTGGAAGTGGGAAGAGGCAATATCCAAGAGAGATTTGAATTCTTTTTGTGGAAAAATGAAGGCATATTTGATTATAGCCCATGCTTTGACCCTTTCTGTTTTCTAAAGAAACATTTTTTTTTATGTATGAGCTTGAATAATGAGAATGCTGAAGCATATTTGAATCACTCCTGTACTTCTCCAGCCAGAGTAAGAGAAGTGTTAGGCCCCCAGTATCTGCTTTTGCTTACAACTTGCATCTAAGAGTAAATGCTGCCTTTTCCTGTAGGTACCAAGACATTGCTGGGCTTTGCTTAACCTATTATCTGTCTGAACTACCAGTTTATTTTGTTACTGTTTATACTCAAGTGGCTGCAAGAGTTGTAAAACAATTGTAAATTACAATTCTGGTTTTAATGAACAGTTAGTTCTTGTATCATTTCTGTGTGAGTAAAAAACACTTTGCACATCTGAAATGTATTTTTGCATCAGTTTCTAATAACTGCTTGATTTGTAAGGCTATCAAAGATAACAGCGTGACGTGGTGTTGAAGATAAGGTGTATGAAAATGACCAAATCTATAAAAAAGTTGTAATGATGAAGTGAAATGTGGAAGACAAAGTGGCTTAACTCCAGCAAGAGGTTTAATCATTTAATGAATTAACTTTGTTAACATAGATAGGGCAAAAGCTGTCTTCTCTTCAGCAAGGATCAAAGGGGTCTGATAATGCTAGTGAGAAAAAATAATAGCTTCTTGCATGGCTCATGAGAAACTAAACAGCCAAAAGCTGCCTCTGAACCAAAAAGTCAATTTTATGTGTAACTGAAAAAATAGTGCATTATTTTTCACCAGGATATTGATTTTCACCAGGGTATTGTTGTTGCAGTGGCATTGCTCATTTCCACTGCCTGCCAAATGTCTTGCTGAAGTATTGTGACCTTCAGAGTGACAACAGAACAACCCTATTAGACACTGAAGGTGATGTAAATGTTCTCAGAATGCTTATGAAGGAATTTTCTTCTTTCTGCAGACTTTTAACACTGTTTAGTACAAAAGGTTAATTGTGAGATAAGCTCCTATCTTCCTGTTTTGACTTTGCAGCTCTTGTAAAAATAGATGATGGGAAATAATTGTGATGATCTTTAGACCTCAATTTTAAAGATTTCATTAAACTCTAGACAATGCAATTTCTTCTAAGCTGCTTTTTAACGTCTGTTTGTCAAACAGGTATTTATCTGCTTGTAGAGCAATGCATCTGATAGAAGGTGGCTAGTACTGAGTGTTACTTCTCTGGCACTTTAAAGGCATAATTTATCCAATTAATAGCTTTCTTGAAAACCGTGTGTGTAAAATAACCCACTGAATAATTAATTTTCAGATATAAATTATTGAATAAAGGTTAAAAAGCAGGTATCATAAAAGGCTATCTTCAAGTGAGTTAAAATGTTCTTACAGAATAATCTTTCTAAAATATGGTACATAACTGGCAATAATCCAAAATAAAAATAATTTACAGATATATGGTTTATAACAGTTTTTCGTCTGTTTCACTAGAATCTCATTGATTGAATTTGATTAATCAGATTATCTTGGTTGTTAATTTTGCTTTTAATAAAGGGTCAAAGAAAACGAGAAACAGTTTTAAAGAACAAAATGATTAATTATGAGGACTAGAACAGTTAAATAAAAAGAAGGCTGAGAGCAGATCTGATAACAGCCTTTGCAGATTAGAACGCTGTGAAAAGGAATGGCGATTCTTCCTTCTTCATGTTTCCTAAGCATAGAAGAGGATGAAATTGGTCTAATTTACACTGAGAGGGATGTAATTTTGAAAAGCCTTCCAAAATACAAGACTTGTTGAAAGAAGATGCCCAGTCAGGTTGTGGAATGCCCAATGCTGGCTAATGCCATTGCTGAGTGTTTGTCAGGGGTGCTAGAGATGATCAGATGAAGTGCTGGATAGGAGGAAAAAAGATAGACTGCATGGTGCTTTTGAACTCCCTTTCAAATCTATATTTCAATGATACTGAACCCTCAAAACCCTAGTTTTCTAATTGAACACAGTTTATATAATTTCATTCTTTCTCTTCTGTATTCTTTGAAAGAGGCCTGCTTGGCAATCTATATATTTCCTTTCCAGTGCAGACACGTGTCTCCCATTTCTTACAGCTTATTTTTTTTCTCAGGAAGCAATTACTTCTGCAGTTTCAGAATTTATTAAATTATATATATAAAAAAATACAGAATAAAATATTTGTATATAGATACAGAAATCATTTATATATATAAGTAACTTGCACAATTAATTCTGAAATTTTAAGATGCAAAAATTTATAGAATTGGGATTATTTTCTTTCATAAATATATTTCTTCACAAAGAAATGAATTGTCAAATTATAACAGAAATTTATTGAGTCTATTGCTGTTCAGCAAAACAAACATTTTTTTAATAGAATGCCTGATCTCAGCGCAGAAGGAAGAGCAAGATGTAATTGTGTTTGCTACTTTATTTTTTTGCTATGACAAAGAAAATTAAATGCCCTTAAAACTAATGTATTTTCTTTCTGTTTTAACTTAACATTAAAATGACGTGTCTCAAGAAAAGTACACTTAGTACATCAGTTTAATAATTGTATTGATCAGACTGTCCTGCTAGACAATAGATTTGTCTCGTACTGCTGCCCCTTAGTACTTTTGTAATGTTCTACCCTTTCTATTAGCAAACAATGTTAACTTAAAGTTTAAAATATACTTGAAATACTCAACTGCCAAGGAATTTGAAACACTGGGAATCAACAATAGCCTCTGCAACAATTAGATCTTCAGTGACGTAAGAAAGTCTAAAAATAAAAAAAATCAATTTTGGAGGACAGAATGCAGACTCAATACTGTTTTACTGCAGTATCTCTAAATGTAATACCCAGTTTGGTGCTGTTGATCATCACTATCTTTGAACAAGGACCGACCAGTAGAAAAATATAGGAACACTTCACAGATAATCAGTGGAAAAAAGCCATTGTACATGTGCTTCACCTGTATATTCAGAGCAACATTGTTTGGTAGAGCATTTCTTCATGCTCATAGAATATTTCAGACAAAAAGCACTCAACACTGTTCTACTTGACAATAAACAGAAGTACAGTTAGCACTGTAACCATGGCAAAAAACTCTTAGTGTGGATATACGTGCAGTCTGATTTTCAGCACATAAAGCATTACAATTTCTTCAAGTAAAAAGACTTAGTCACATGTGGCATTCCGTGACACTTATGTGTCACTACATATAAAATAATATATATGGAGCATAATATATTTAGCTTTATCTTTTTTCTGCCTGTGGCCTTTGTTCCTCAGAATATTTGTAATAAATCTGTCTTTCACTTCTGTTGATATGTGACACTCCACTACTCAATTCTTCTGAATGCTTGTTTACAAACCAAGCCAAAAAATAATTGATATTGAAATGCAAATACAATATAAGCAACCTGCCTCCATTGCATTGAGATGCATAGAAAATAGCCATATTATACCATTCTGAGCTCTGAATGTGCACCCAAAATAAATACAATCCATCACTAAATACTTTTTACATCTCATAATGGGCCATTAGTGAGCTGTCTTCATATGCCAAATAACAGCTGAAAGCAAACAGCTAGAAGAGGCTCAGAGTAAACACGCCACACTTGGAATTAGATGGGAGGCAGAGTTTTGGCTGTCTTCGCACTTACTCTATATTCACTGGCTTCTAGGGAGCAATTCTGTAATTCTTACCAACCTAGGGGAGAAGAAAATCAGACTAAAATATAGTTTCAGACAATATTATAGTGGAATATACAATATAAAGGGAATAGGACATGCTGCAAATGCTGTTACATGAAAGTCATAACAGCAAAAGAGATATGTGGTGCCTAAGCATTTAGAGCCTGTTGAAGTTGTTTAAAGAGGTCAGTTTTTCTTTGGAAAATGCTTATTCAATGGAATTGAAGCATTCTGTTAGTTCAAACAGGTCAAGTCTGCTGGAAGAAATCATTCCAGCCAGCCATTTCTGGGCCACTCACTTCCTTGGACCCCACGCATGGTTGTTGCTCTGGACTGCTTGGCTGACGAGCATCACTGCCAGCCCCCTCAGGTTGACTATGGACTCTCCTTGCAGTGCCAGAAATATTAACAAATCTCTGTTTACATTCTTCCAACTTTTTTTTTTTATTCCTCTCTCTGGAAAATTTCTTACTGCTGAAATTTGGATAGGATACTGAACAAAAGGCAGCTTCACCCCTTCCCTCTCCTCTCCTCGCTACAGTTTTGAAAATGAGACATTTCTGCAGGATGGAAATTTTGGCTTAGTGCCTGTCCTTCCACAAAATTACCATGAATTTTGACAGCAGAGTAATCAGCATGCTACCACTGGAGCTGTAGATTGAACATTAGATTGGCAGAGTAATTCCAAGGAGGAGAGGTGCATTGAGGTCTAGCTTAAACTGGGAATTGGCATTACAAATCAGTGGCGGTGCGTTGGCAGAGCGGTGTACTGGGAGCATGATCTGGCTGCTTATCCTCTAAACAAGTAAAAGCTCAGTAAGCTTTCCCTGAGTGATTCAGTCTAGTAGATATACTGTACTCAGAGCCTAAGGAATTGTTGACTGTATTTTCTCTCTAATTTGCAATGCTTGGTGGTGACTTGTATCTTACATTGGAATCCTTATGGAATGCAATAGGAAACAGAGACCAAAATATGGAGTTATACAGAATGTATTAGTTTTTGATCAGATGATTTAAGCTATTAGCAGTTCATTTTAAATAGCCAGCACTAGACTGTTCATTCTTTCTGTATTTTTAGAAGTAAAGCAATATTTGGACTTTAAACTTGTTTGGTAGTCTCTAAGCATTATTATAATAGCTGGACTGAGCTAGCCTTTTCTTGCTACATTTGCAGCAGGCTGGGAATCAATTAAGCCTTGAATTGCTTGGATGTTTATTTGGAGGAAATAAATACTTGCATTTATGTAAATCAAACTATAAAAAGATCAAGAAGCTTGACAACGGTGAAGTGTTGAGATGATCTCTAAAAATGTCAAGTAAGCAGCACGTTAGCCTGCAGCTTTGCAGACACTCAACCTTTTCTTTTCAGGCTATCAACAAGTCCAACTCAGCATCCAGGGAGGTAATGATAAATGAAACTGGCTCTCTGGGGAAGTAGAATAAATGCTAACATAGTGTGTGCTTTAGTTCAGATTCTGGTAAGTCCTGCCTGCCTGCCTTCCTCTGTGGAAGGGGGTTTGTACTGATACTTTCTGGTTATAACCTTTTTTCTTTTTTGAAATTTTATCTGCGTAAAAAGCAAAAGAATTTGTCAGGGATTTCTGGAGATCTGGAGGCTCAATAAATAGTGGGGTTTGGGCACCTGGGCTGCATCAGACTACAATAATCTCAACACATTCAGAATACTTTTAGCTTATCACACATGCTCTGGCACATTTGCTGTTACCACATAAAAAATTTCCTGCGTTAAAAATTCTATGCGCTATGAAGTCTTGGGAGACTTCTAAGATCCAGGATTGATTTCTGGTCAAAATTGAAGCCTTTGTCTTAATTACATGCCAGAATGGTGAAAGCATGAGGGATAAGATCCCTCAAATCCCAATGCTGACAGATTCAGAAAGTCAGTCTCTTTTCATTTGTTGCTTTTGAGGCTAATGTATTCTGTATAAATACATTACTCTTGACCTGATTTTCCTTTGGCCCGAAGACACACATTAAGCCAAATCAGAGTATGGACTTTCAGTGCAAACCTTCCAAAGACAGGGTAAAGGAATTGTCCAGAATTTGAATAATTTTTGAAAAATAAAGAGAAAGAGAAAGAAAAAGAAAGAAAAGAAAAAAAAAGAAAGAGGGGGGAAAAAAGGAAACATTTTACAAACACTTGGAGTCTGTTGAGCTTGTATTATCAAATATGGACATGTCCTCGCAATGTGAAAATCTCAGTTGAAGGAAAGATGGGTTTCCACATATGAAACCTAAAGTATATAAAACTGTATATTTATAGTGTTTATATAGAAACACTTTCTAGAAGTTTTGGGTTTAGAGAAGCTTCAAAACCTAATGATATCAATGCATAAATGTGTGTTTAAACTAGACAATAGGCACTGACAATTCAGAGAAGCTAAGTAGTGATCTACACGATTAATCATGCAAGTATTCACTTGTAATTCTGCAGCTGATTTAGGATATAATAACTCTTAACAGCCCCATGGTTTCAGAAGTGGACTCTTGTGTTTAATTGTATGGAGTCCTGAGCTGAATGTTCTTCATCTAATAAATGGTATTATTGATCTTGTGGGCTGATGATCTGCTTAACTTCATGGATAATAGTGAGAAGGGAGAAGGATATTTTGAAAATTCTCATCTGCTAGCAAACCCTGTTGCAGGGAGATGGACTTGGCCTCTGTTTGCCAACATGGCTATTCTTGCTTCACGTGCCACTCTGTGCTGCAGTAGGAAGGATGGTATGGCAGGTCTAGGAGTTCACTCTGCAGCCTGTAGCTCAATCATTTTTAGAAATCAGGTGGAAGTTACAGACAGTTCTTAGTCAGTTCTGTGAACCACACAGGAACAATGTTGTTAAGTGCAGCAAAATTATGGTTTTCTGGTCAACAACAAAACCACCTAACAACAGAAATTCCCTGTTCTATATTTGCATCTTGCACTGGACATTTGCATCTCCTCAAAAGAGGAAATCCAATTATTTTTACATCAGTGATTTCTGTGATCTTACTTCCAATGAACCACTAGCTGATTGATTTTAATTCCTAAAATGGCACTCTGTTTCTCAGATGGAACATTACCATTCCAACCTTTATCCCTCCCACAAGTCACACAAAGCAAAGGATGTTAAAAGACATTTTTGCTATAGCTGTTTGGGACAGTTTGGGACATCAGCTTGCAGTACATCTAGAAGTCCAGAGGACCAGACAGTACTGTGTTAAAGAACACCCTGCAATGATTTGTTCAAAAAGAATTTGTTAACTTCAGAAGTGCAAGAATGAGAATTATCATCCACTAATATGAATACAGGAGTTGGAAAGTCTGGGTTCATCTTTCTGCTCTGCCATTCTCTTCTTCCTTGACTTTCCATAAGGCAATGGATTCTGCTGAACCTCTGCTCCCCCTCTGCGAAGCAGGGGCAGCAGTATCACCATATTTCAAACGTTGTGCTAAAGAGCTGGAGTGCTCGTGGTAATAGGATAAAAGATACTGAACAAATTAGATACAGGTTTTGCTGAAAGTTTAAATGGTATCAACTCCTGCATACTTACAAATGTTACTATTTGTCATTACTGTGCTATATCAGCATTCAAGAGGCAAATGCCCAAGCTGACAGACCATAAAATTTAATTTCCCTCCATGCAACACTTTCTGATTTGAAATATCTGCTGTTAATATGTGCACATCTGTATGCATGTATGTATATATCTCTGTATGTGGATATTCATACATTGCTATTAGCCTCCAGACACATTGTTAAATTCTGATACTGCTGAGAAGTCTGGAACCTTTGTATTGCAGAGGTCTTGCATTCATTGCTTACTGTATTATTGACTCAGGGAGGGATTGAAATAGGCATAACTGCTGTTCTCCAAGGGAAAAGTAGGAGCCAGTCCCTTACTTATTGAAAACAAAGGATCTGACATGGAGAGCAGGGAGGGACTAACATGGTATGTGTTCTTGCTTCCCAGCGCTCACACTTACACAGTTACTTGTGCGTGAGCTGTCTTGAGTAGGAGCTACAGGTAGCTTCAGTTCAGGGTGGTATTTATGTATTTTTCTATAAAAGATCATAGTAACAGTGAAAATATTGGGAGAAAGGTGAAATTTTGAGCAAATCAGTCTTGAAAACTTTTAAAAATTAATATTAGGTTTAATTTGTTATTAATTTTATAAACTATAGCCACAAGATAAAAATTCTGAAGTACTTTATATTTCCTTAAGTGGTGGTGTATATTCATATGAATGCAGGTCATATTTTCAACTTGTGCCATAGCCTCATTGACATTTCTGGAGATATATTTATTTAGCCCAGCTGAAGGCTTGGGACTGATGTAATAGATTTCAAGTAATGTAACAGAGGTTTATTTAATTATCTCCTTTAGTTATTGACTTAATGTTTAATGAAAGTTGCATTTACTTTAAAAATACTGTATTTCACCTCGTTTTAACAGAAGGTATGGATAATTTTATCTAGAAGTCTTTGAAGAGTAGTTTGACCCCAAATAGAAATCTTTTAAATCATTTCCACTTTACTGTTTCATAAAGGGAGCAGAATTTTAAAAATTCCATTCATTCCCTAATCTAAAAGTCTTAGACCTGAAAACACTGACAGAATCAAGTTCTGATGATCACTACACAAACGTTGTCCTTGAGAGCCTGATGCTGACAGGAATTTCTGCCATTTTCTCCACGTTCGCCATGTACTCATTTGTGCTAACTGTGCCAGCTCTGCCTTTAAAAAAATAACCACAGACCAAAGGCACTCAGGAATCGTGACGATTTGGCAGCCTAACTGGCTAGTGGGCATTTTGGCATGCTTCTGTTGTTACTGGATTGCTGCGTGGATACCTTGGGGAAAAAATCCCTGCTGCGAGAAGAGAGAGAGAGGTGGAAAGACATTGCATATTAGGGCAGTGCCTCCACGTCTCAGCAGCTCCCACGATGGCTCCCAGGCACGCACACCTCCTTCGCTGTGCTTGGGGCTCACTTTTGCTCTAAACACTAACTGATGTTTCTGTACTGAATCTGGGGTTTGGTACGGGGAGAAGAACGACCCCTGCAATGCTGACAATCACTTTAAAACTTAAGGGAATGAACTTTAACAGCAAGTATTTTATCTTCCTGACAAGTAAACGCTTTAGAGTTTCTTTCAAAGGGTAATAAAAATGGAGTGGCTTAAAGAAAAAAGGAAAAGAAAAAGGACGTATTTTGTATTTCAGCTCCTGAGCTAAAGTAAATCAGCTCTGCTGTGTTCAAGTCAGCAGACTTCCGATTTATACCAGAAAGGATCTTTACCTTTTAACTTCAGTCCACCCATGGAAGGAATGTTTTATATGGAAGTGTTCCATTTCTAAAAAGTTAGAGATAATTTTAACCAAAATGTGTCTCATTGAAACAAAACCAGAAATTAAAAAAAGATGAAAATGCTTGTGTATATGTGTACCCATTAAGGGGAGAAAGATAATACTGTGCACATAGGCTCTTCTGGTTAGGGGGTACATACAATGCTTTCTATTCAGCTGTCACAGAGGAAACTCAGGTTAATCAAAAAACCTTTTTCCTTTGTTAAAGAAAACACATGTTAATTTCAAGTTTCGTTAGAATCTGATGACAAAAATCAATGGCCATCTAATGGAAAGAAGAGATCAGTGGAAGGTTACTTTTCTAACACAGCTCTACCAGAGGCTAAAGACTCTTTCAATGGAGGGAATGAATTTACATGCTTGAAAGTGTGCTCTCATTGACTTGGTCAGCAGATTTAAGAAACATGATCGAAGGTAACCGCCTGGAAATGATGATTACTGCTCGAATGCTCTATTGCATGGACTGACCTGATGTAAGACAGTGTTCTAGTGGAATATACAAATCTTGAGGCACTCTAAATAGGGAATTGAATTACTCTTGATAATTCAAGCCTGCGCAGCAGATTTGTAGTAGGGTGGCAGGTTGTATCTAGGAAGACAGAGGCAATGATCATATGATTGCCAGTGTCCTCCTAAGGCTTAAGCTAACACATATTCTGCTTTGCATTTAAGTGCAGAGGTGGACAAGGTCAATACCTTTATTTCATTTGAGGAATGATAACTAAATGTTGTCTGTAATCTGTCATTTGACGCTCTAGGACTAGAACATTTAACATGATTTTTAAGAGTAAATCATTAGCAGAATAGACATAATTATTAAACCAAGGACGTGGATATCAGGTTTGAATGATTTGGTCATGCAGGACTGCTGTGTTCTCAGTGTAGTTTTGAACGTCTGTATGTATGATACCTGGATCCTCAAACATCCTTAACAGGTCCCAGACTTTCATTAGGCTTTGATCATTCATTTATTCACTGCTGAGCAAAAAATACAACAGAAGAAAAAAAAAAGCAAATTATTGTCTCTCTTGAATTATTAGGAGGAATTAAATATCACTGTAATAGCATCAGCTTTATAGTGAAAAAATATGAAATCTTGAATGGCAGTGTGAGAGATGACAATTTCTTTCACATCAAATGGCCAAAATGCTGAATTCATTTTAACTCCAAACTACTTGAAGACTTTAATGAAGGGGGAAGGAAGCCAAATTATTCAGGATTTACAAATGTGCATAGACTTGCCCAAGATGAGTGCTTGGCGCATGAGCCAGTGTCCTCTTTTCATTCCAGGCTTCCTCTGTTGTAGTTCATTGCTTGTCTACAAGACCAGACTTCTTTCTTGTAGACCAGTCTTTCTCATTTTACTCTCTCATGGTGCAGTCTCCCAAAGTAATTGGTAAGTATTCTAATTAAGTTTTGTCAATTTGAAGAGAAAGGGCCATTATATACCTTGGATGGGAAATGCTATACAAGGGTTGATTATTATAATGATGATGATTATTAAGCATTTCAGACTGTCTTATCTGCTCTATTGACAACATATTTGCAATCATTATTTTTATATGAATATTCATAAGGACTGTAGAGATTAAAGTATGATACTTGGCAACATTTATGCAATTAAATACGCATCTAAATTCTGCTGGTAGTAGTGGAAATTAAAATCTTCAGACTGATTAGAAGAAGGTTAGGCTCCATTAATCCCCACCATATATACATCTATCCCTGTAGCTATGAGTCCTCTTCAGATGTTTCAAAGGTGTTCATCTGTGCCCTTGAATTACAGAATAATTTAAACTCTTTTATGATAGTGTAAAATGGCACAACTTCTTTAAAAATGAATATGTATTAATAAATATTATTTACATAAATATCCACATTGATGTTTTAATCTCCCAAATGTAGAAATGCCATTTTTTGTGCAATCACAAAATTTAATAGTTTTTCAGTGTGAAGAAAAGTATCCCATTTGAACAAACTAAAAAGAGTAAGGAGAGATTAGGCCTATGCTTGTTTAATGGGTAGAAATTTCATTTGAGTAAGATGAATAATTATTCCTCAGTTTCTGAAAGAGCCAAAAGTTAGATTTCTCTGGAGTTACCTTCTAGCTAATTGGAGCATTCGTCCTTTTCAGCCTTTGCTCAGGGCTTCAGTGAATGGTGGTTGTTCCTGGTCTTTTACTACACCATGAAAAAAGTAATCAAAAACTAACTTCAGTTTCATGATTGTCTGCTGTTATCATAAAAAACAAATCAGGCTGCTAGCTCTGCTTCTGAATCTTTCTCACTTTGCATCTATTTCGGAGAAATGAGAGATTTGCAGTAGAATTTTTGCCCAAATGAAATACTGCATTTGTTGAATTTTTGTTTGTGTTTTACAGCCATTGTCAGGAAAGAGAAAAGAAGGGCAGTGGTAAAAGCTGGCTTAAAATGTTTCTGTCTATTGTATTTGAACAGACAATACTACTGCATTCATTTGAAATATCCTTCAGAGTGCCTGTTCACCCTTTGCATAGCCCTGAGAGTCCATTTATTTCACACATCAATTACACACTTGACATTTTAACACTGTGTCTCTGATTTTAATGGGTTTTAGGAACTGCATTATGACTAGAGAGAAATGCTTCATTCAGGAAAGGAGACACAAATCACTTACATTAAGAACAGAAACAAATTGCAAAATGTTAAAATTAATGTAACTGGAACACAAGGAAAAGATAAAATACCTGTAGAATTTCTCTCTCTTTAGCTGTTTCTCCTATGTAAGTCCAGAAAGCACACTGCTGCTGTGATACTCAAATTCTTTTTGGTTCTGCACCATTAAGAATAGGATTTCCCTCATGGTTATTACATGCCACAGCCTTTAGCATTGTTTCAAGGACAGTTCAATGGAATTAAAATGGGTCTGAAATCACTACAAATGTTCTTCTGAGTTGAAGAAATTCCCAAGTGGTAATTTGATGTTTTCAGCTTTCCTCTTTGTAAGATCTGTCATTTAGTTTGAATGTCAGCTACATGTGGCTAATGGTTGAAATCATCTTTTTATGTCTTGCCTGTAAGAGAGTTGTGCTGTTTGTTTATTTCTTTTCATAACATATTTCCCACTAATAGCAATTAGTCCAAAGCAAAGATACTTCTTTTGTATAACAAAAAGGTTTTGAGTGCTATTTATATTGCCCTAGTCATGAATGACCTACAAGTCATTTTACAACAAATTTGCTGGTATTTTATTAGCAGCTGCATTTAAAAAACTTTTGTATTAGTAGAACTTGATAACTGGACTTTTGCCCTCTGCTGAGTTTATTAACTTAGTGTTTAAACTTCACACAGGTTCCTGGCTTGCAGAACCTGGAGAAGAAAATGCTTGACAGAAGTGAACTATTTTAGTTGGTTGCTATCTGAGAATAAGGAAAAAACAAATGTATGTAAAAAAGCTTCAGAGAATAGGAGAAGTCAGATTTTATCCTATTTATTCTTGCTTCTTCAGGTGGTGCTTTAGCTATTGATCTGAGAGATTTTTGAGCCCATATGAGCATCCGTATCAGGAATATTTAACGCTTGTTAAACAAGATAGATTTTTTTTTCCAGAAAAAAGAGAGGTGAAAAGTAATCCATCCAGTTTGCAGGCCAAGTCTAGCCAAGTCTTTTCTCTTTGTCATTAATAATAGAAACAGAGTGCATGCAAATTTAATTTTAAGTGACCTCAATTTACACATGCGAGTGAGCAAAAATTCATCCCTTTGGGAAATCTGTCTCTAAACTCTATGGCATAAGCCTGTAAGTATGATATATACATATCAATTTTATTTACTCTGGGCAGAAGGGAATGATTTTACATAAAATAATGCCATTTAACCTATGTGCATGTGTCATCCTTATTCAGGATATTATGCATATTCCTCTCAAAGTGTCCATAGAAAATGAGAAGCCATTACCATTTCAATCCAGGGAAATTATGACTAGATTTTTAAGTGTGTCTTATGCCAGACTGGAATTCATAATGTTGTATTTAATTGAATCTACATAATCATACCAGTATGGCACTTGGCCTGCTTTAGGGCTTAATACCTTGACCAGGTAGTCTACTGACAGATATCTGGGAACCTCACTGCAAATCAAATCATTTGGCAGAGGAAGGACACCAGGACTCCGATCTGAGAGCCTAATTCTTACATCCCCATATGGATGGGAAGATGAGAGAGTAAAGCTCTAGTCTGAAACATTATAATTCAGACACTACTTAGAAAGCAACTCCCCGTCACTCACAATGCTGGTCAGTGCTCCCCGCTCCAACTAGTGATCGCAGTGCTCTTGAGGGCGAATTGTGTAGGGCTTGTTTTCTGATCACTTAAATTAATCTGTTTGGCTGAGAGCTAATAGGGACTAGGAGTGCCCAGACAGTCAATTATCCGTTCTCAGACGAAAACATGTTTGATGATAGTTTCAGATGTGTTGGCATCTCATTGCACACCGTGCTAATTTATTGTGCTACCAGGGAGTTAGGACAGCAGACCCACATACAACGTCCATATATAGCTGCCTTGCTGCCTATCTGTATCTCTAAAGCAAAGGATCAGGAGGGTATATGGGCTGTCACTGTTACAGCTTCCAACCAAAAAGAGAATAGTCTCAGAAGATGAGAACCTGTTTCTGATATGAAATATCTTTTTTTTTTTTTTCTGCTGGAATGATTTCTGACTTATAAATGAAAATGAGAAGTTTTATGGTGTTGCTGTTTAATGTACTTAAATTCTGATCTGACAGACTATACTATCACTACAGGAGGTAAATTAAATCTTCATCAAAGTGTTTTGCAGAGCCTCTGGGCTAGGCTACGTAGGACATAGTGCATAAATTGTACCACTTCACCCAAGGCACTATGAATAATATACACTTCTAGGTACAATTTCCTCTGTATTTTCCCTAGCTCCAGTGTGCAAATATGGAAGATGAGCAGAAAGTTACTGCTTTATGCAGTGTTGGACTCAAGACTCAAATCAGCATGGGATTCACTTAGAAGTCACAAGGAATTTTACAAATAAATTTTGGGTTCATTCCAATGGCTCTTTAATTTCCAAGTACTTAAAGTATATTCAAATCAGATTTTTAATACTTAGAAGTGTATTGAACATGAAAGTTGCAGTTCTCTAAATTCATTTACAGGAATGGGATCATCAAGGAAAATAGTATACTAGACCTCATAGCAACCGTTGGCTACAGGTGCCATATTAGAGGTAAAACAGTACACAGCAACTGCTGTTTGTTGTATATCTGCAATGTGGTATTTGCATTAAACTTCTAAAGGATGTTTACGTTCTCTTCCAAGTTGCAGTAGAAGCACATAGATTAAACTATATTTAGGACGATACATACACATATTGGGGAAGTCTTGGTGGCTATAAATTCATAGGGTCACATATTGATCTTTTGACTTAGTTATATACTGTCTTATTGAGTAAATGCTGCAGTGGGAATTTAAGGGAGTAAACTATTATCTTTATTAGTAAGGGTATCTGGATGTCAACTGGCAATTGGAACTCTGTTGTTAAACCATTTTTTTCTTTTTTTTTTTTTCCCCAGAGAAAGAGTGCTGAGTTGTAATAAAATACTAAGTTTCTTTAAAAAAAGAAAAAGGCAAAACCCCATCTCTTCCCACAAAATGAAGGAACACCAATTATAAAAAAGTCACACCTTTTAATGGAGAACTTCTTTCTTTAATACAAAATAAATTTTTTTCTAACTGTTTGGAGGAAAACCATGGGCCATTAATATGTTTAGATATTTACAACATGCAGATTTTTTCTGCTTAATCTAGGTAATTATTCTCCATTGTGATACATCTAATTGATATTACATTTACAACAATAAACACCAAGTATACATTTGACTTATATTGCACTGATATTCAGAAACTGTACCAAGGTGCTGTGTCTGGAGGTTTACAGACAGAAGTAAAAATACAGCACACAAGCAGGGGAAAGAAAAGAATAAAATATTCTTGGTCAAATTTACTTTCTTAGAGTTTTCAGCTCCAAAGACCTGTTCAGTACTCCCTGTGCTGCTTCATCTGTGATGAGTTAAGCTGTTGTGTCCATGGCTGAGGAATTAAGACACAGACACTGTCCAGACTACTATTATTTCTGTAACTGGTAAATCATAATAATCTAGAAGGGACCTTAGGTTATGCCCTCAGAGATGTCTGTACAGCCTAAGTCAGAATTAAGAGACAGACTTTGATAACAGGTGCACAAATCTATATGCACTTAAAATGTAAGATGTGATGCTGTCTTTCTGTACTGATAGATTTTTTTTTAAAGTGTTTATAAAGAGCTTGCGTGTCTGTTTCAGTAAACTGCAGCATTGCCAGATTCCATCTGCATTTACAAGTGCAAACATCGATTACGATGACAGTTTTCTCTGATGGAAGAATTAGAAGTCAATGGGAAAGGCGTGTTTTGAAGACAGAAATTGGTCTATAGTTTATTAACTGATAACTGTCCAATTATTAGAACAGAGATAATGGAGAGAAATGGCTCTATGTTTTTATGACTTCATGTAATTACACAATTTCCTGGTGCATGTTTCTTTCCCTAAATAGCTGTAAAGCTGACAAAGACATGCTTTGTTACTGTCTTGTAGTGCTATTATTCCCCCGAATAATATTTTGAAGGAACCAATATACTGCAGAATTACTGAATTTTCAGTGTATTCAGGTTGGACAGTGGCCGTTGCCAAGCACTCTCCTGAGTGGTTCCAAAGGGTAAACTAAGAAGAGAACAACAATGTAATTGTAGTAAATATGAACAGTTTAATTTAGCAAGCACGTAGCACTTTTAAGCATGTATGTAGTCCTACTGTCTTAAGAGGAACACTCTGAAGTTAAAGTTCTATACATATTCTCTCTTGTTCCATTATAACCTTAAAGAAAAATGGATAAAAGCTCTTATCCCTTGATGCTACAGCTAACTAAAACTTTTTAAAATTCTGACTTTTCAAAAACAGAAGCACTAAAAAAAAATTTAACGTTTAACCCGAAACATCTCTGGTCAAAACCAGCCCACCAAGACTCCGAGACTGAACCTTAAGTAAAGCAATGAATATAAAAAGAAGCAATAAATGGCCCAAACCTAAGATTTTTGTTAATTGTCTCTTTCAGTTATGACTTCTTGTGTATCTGCTCTGATGGTCAGTTATTTCTGCTGCTTGATAAAGAATCAGGACATTTTGAAAAGCATCTTTCATCTGTCAGAGTGGATTTAAAGTGACTCAACCACATCAGAATGATCAGAGTATCTGATATTCAGGGCTGTTTCAAGAGAGGTTGTAGTTTCCATCTGCAAGCAGTTGCACACAATCAAGGTTGTGTGAGGTATTGAAGAAAATGTAATTTTAGGCAGTCAGACTTCAAAGAGTAGTTTACATAAGTTCCTTACACAGAGACAGGCTCCTGCAAAAAAATCAGAAGTCCAGGGAGTTAATGTTGGGTTTCACTGTTCTTATTGCACTGCACTTTGCAATAGAGAACTCAGATAATTTCTTGCTTTTTTTCCCCCCTAAATTTCTTTCTACTTTCAAATTCTTACTTAGGTTCTCCTTACAAGTCAGAATCAAATTCATGGCACCAGTTCCCTGAGTAACTTCCTCTGCCATCTGGACAAATGAAACTGTCTCTGAAATGTAGCAAATGCCTTTTGGGCAGCCTGCATTTTCCAGAGTTCTTTCAAGACATAGTTTGGTAATGGTAATAAAATCTGGCTTTACAATTTTGTCCTTTGGATTCGTTTATTAACTAGAATTGATCTTGATTTTTCCTCTTTCTCTACTTACTGGTAACTTGCTCTATACAAGAGTCTTTCAATTATGCTGTTCTTTAACTTTCTGGAGAAAGAGGAAAATGCTTAGGTCTAGATTTACAAAGAATAGTCATCTTTCACTTGGTGTTCTTACAATTAAGCAGACAAGACAGCCTTGAAGCAAATGGGAGTCAATATTATTGCCATCCCTGTTTCATAAAGGGAAACTGAAACACAGTGATTGTCCAAAGGTCATTCTTAATGTCTTGGAGGATTTGGGAATTGCTTTAAAACTCCTTAATTCCAGTCCAGTATCTAACTGACAGGTGGGGTTTTTTCATATTCATCTAGCTCTAGTTCACATTTTAACACTCAGGTTCTTTGTCGTCCAATTTTTATATCATTAATTAATTGCTTCACATTTAGGGTTTTTTAATTCTTGCTGAAGAATAAATTGCCTTCTTTAGGGCTTCTTTGAAAGACAGATTATGGATAGAAAGGTTAAAAAAGTGGGGGTGAGGTTTAAGTGAAACAGAAATAGTATTTCTGAATCAATTGTTTATATGGCCAATTTTCCTGGCCACTAACATTTTATATATGTGTGTATGTGTGTATGTATGAACGTATGTATTTGATTTTATGTAATTGACTATTGGTTTTCTATCCATCAGTTTAGATAATGGTGATATATGTTGTTTATCCAGTTACTGAGTAGCCTTAGATGTGAATAATATATTCTAAGCCTTGCTTCTCACAGTTACCAAGTGGAAAGAAAGAGAACACACTGCAGTGCCACAGCTCTCAGGGTCAGGGCTTCATTCCCTGTAGGAAGGATGGAAGTAGAGAAATATCCACAGATCTCAGCTACTCACACTGTTAAATCCTACATAGACCTCAGTCAGCTGCATCCTTTGCTCCTACAGTTATCCCTAGAAGGAGCTTACCTTGCATTCATACCTAATCAACTGGGTTTTCTTTTCTTTGTTGATATTTTTTTTTCTTTTAAGGATTTTACATATAATCCTACCCTGCCTCTTTCAAATGCAGAGCCTCTGGTTCCCCTCCCAAGCTTCTTAAACCCAGAGATGCCACGCAGCAAAAGGAGCCCTGCTGACTCCCATGCTCTGAGTACCTTGTGTAGAGGGGAGCCTGATTTACTTTTGAATGTTGATAGATGTGGTAAAACTATTGAAGCTACTTTCTAAACCCCATGCAATTGGTCCCTATAGTGACTCAGTTGGTCTTTCTGTTCATAAGTAATAATATTTATAATAAACACATGAAGAACTGCCCAGAAGATCAAAACCAACATTTTATTCCCAAGCAGTACTGAAGTTTACTCATCCAACTACCAAAACATAAATAATTTAAAAAGTTATTTCCCTTACCATTATTCGGAATTAAACAGCAGCAGAGATGGGAAAGAAGGCGGTGAGAAAAGAAAGGAGAAAGAGGTGTTCATAAAAGCTGGAGACTGATAGCAATGGCCAAAGCAAACCAGTCAGAGAGATCTGTCAGTGTTCCTGCTGCTTAAAATGCACTGGTTTTGTTTTTTCATGGTAGAATTTCTGCTTAATATTGGCTGACAAATGTGCCATTGGCTTGTGTAACTGCTATTTATTATTTGTCATGCAGCTTGGGACTTGCAGCTATAGGCTAAGACCTTTTTTGCCAAGCAACATATGAACTCAAAGCAGAAGGATATTTGCTTTCACAAAGAGGTTAAAATAACACAAGGATAAAATGAATAACATACAGATGCAGACAGATATGCATCTGTAAACTGTTACCCAGTTCTGGACAGCAAGGTGTCTACCGGTCAGCCTAGCCATTTAGCTGAAGCCAGTTGTATAGAACAACATACTGTGTTTAAGAAGTTAAACATGATATCCTAAATTTGGAACTGTTCATAGCTATGCTGGAGCAGATCAGGGACCAGGTAACAAAAGTAAGAAACCCTCTTCTCCCTTTCTTTTTCTGCAGGAATAATCATTTGCCTGCCCATGGGAAGGTTTCCTCCGCACTGGTTCAGCTGTACCTGGTGAGTACGAGCATCCTTACTCCAGCCTTTTTTATCGCTTTTCTCCCCTATAGGGATATGAAGTTCATCTGAAGTCTAGAAGGAGGAAAAGATCTGTACGTTTGTGTCAGTTTCATGCTGTGGTAGTTTATATCAGGAAAACTGAAACTTTGCAGGCATGGTATTTATTCAGTTCTTTTACGTAATTCCCAGGGTGGAATACAGTAAAACATGCAAGTTGAGCAATTAATCAATGAATAATGTCACTGTTGTTTTAGTAATTTAATATAAGATGAAGATGAGGCCATGACTGTGGAATGATTTATTTCTGATGCACACCCACAAATTAACATTCCCTGTGCTTGCTTTTGTGTGTATACTTTTGCACTTCAACGGAGAATTATAAACTGTAATTGGTTCACAACTGAAAATACGAAGGTTCAATGACCTCCTCACTGCATAGAAGAACTGCTGAGATATTTGCTTCTACTTCTTTATATGCTTTAAAAGATAGATGATCAAGGGCTCAAAGTTCTCAATGACATTTAAATGATGGATATAGCAAGAGTGCAGTAAGGTCCAGAAAGCCTGCTTAGGCTTCTGCAATTTGGGAGCTGCAGTACTTAAAGAAATGAGGCTTTGACTGAAACGGGGTGGTTGAAGGTCAGAAAATGTTCCAATATGGTAGAATAAGATACCTGAATCCTGCATGTGATGCAGACTCTGACTAGAGCTTGCTAAATAGTGGGAACCACTAGCTATGGGGTTTGTTTCAATCCCAGCCCCACGGGGCTGCATGCTGAGTGCTTCTCTATTCTACTAATTCACAGTCTGGAGTCCTTTCCTGCAAATAACAGACCACCTTTTGTGAAATACTTATAGTTAAGTGCCTCACTCAGTATGTGGGAGGGCAGGATGCCAACTCCTGCTCCTTTAACTGTTCACTATACAGAAGTGGACCAAAAGCCGGAACCAGTTATACAAGACAGTCTTCCTGGTTTCCCTTTGTGTCTCAGCTGTAGGGCCACATTCTTGTTTGCTTGCTTGCTCTCCACTGTTCTCCTAATCCTTGTGCCCTTGTGAGGTAGCCATGGCAGGTCTGGAGGGCATCCTGGGGCTTTTGTAGCCTGGTGGCTGAATGAGTCCAGCGAAGCAGGATGGATGCCCTTCTACTGGGGCAATGAATGTCCAACCTTTCTCTTACAGAGGAAGTGCTTTTCTACTAAGCTACTATGCAATCTGGGCATCGGCACCAATCTCAGCTGTCACCTGGGAATAGTGTTGCAGTAGTTATATTTGTTTTGAAATGTGAAACTCTGGCAGTGTATCTTGGGTTTTGTTTCAGCACTCCCATGGGATTTTTTAGATATTTCCTACCTTGACCCTGGATCTCAGGTCTGGGACAGGGGTAGGAACCATCTTCCTAATCTTTGGTGCTCCTATGCAAGTGCTAGTTTAATATTTACACAACTTTTCAGTACAACATATTGGAACTGAATTAGTTTGGAGGGACCAGATTTATCTGGTAAATAACTTGGACATTTAATGTGTGCAATTCACAACCTACTGCGGATTAACTGCCACCAGTTCCCAGATCAGCTCAGATGTATGTTCAACAGTCTTTGCTGTGACTGCAGCATAATATACTGAACTTTTCAACAGGAAAGAATAGTACTTCCCTCCTGAGCAGGTTTGCAGTGAGATAAGAAACACTATTAGGTACACTAGCAAAGAACAGTTGGCTGGATGCTAGCATAATATTGTATAATATCTAAGAATCTCAATTCCTAGTAATCTTACCTTGCTTCAGACTCTGACTCCAAAGTCTATCCCAAGATCAGGTCATAAGTGGGTTAAGTGGGAGACAGTGGAACAGATGGTCTGTACAGCTCCACTCAGGACCTGTTGGTTACAGGAGATAAAACCTGGACCCATTTTGCCATAGACCGCATGTCTGTTTTCAGATCAGAAATTTAAAAATGTTAGAATGGCATGTGGCAGTATTTTTTTTTAATATATATATAAACACAAATATATAAAGATGTTCTGAGCATATGAGGTTCTCCCGTCCTTTGCTTTTTTAATTTTGATTTTGCTCGCTGATTGCCTTCAGAGTATCTGCAGGGTTTTCTTGCATTTGCAGGGAATTTACATTTTAAATTGCATGTGATGTGCTCTCTTTCCACTACTCTAATTTCTAAATGTTATTTTGATTATTAGCATTTTTTCAACACAAGTCAAGGTACTTTGCTCATTTCTAGCCACATAGCTTACGTTTTCCCCAAAAATCTATTTACTTTCCAATATGCTTTAATATCCCTTTCTGTAAGCAGATATTTAATTTTCAGTTGTTCCCTTCACTTGTAGATTAGCTTATTTTGTCTAATTATTTCTCCTTTTTAATCTTTATACTTCAAGGGAAATGGGAAGACACATGCTATCTGAATTTTTCACATTCTGAAGTTTATTTTAATTGACATAGCGCTTCTCTGAAAAACAGCCAATTCTTTTCCAGCTATTGCTCTTCTCCAAGGTGAGCTGGAGGGGATGGAGACCCATCCCCTGTCACCAATGGAAGCTAGGGGCTGTTGCAGCCTGGCCCTCCTACAGGGAGCCCTATGCAGCACCAGCCTCCAGTCTGACTTTCATCTTCTTTGGCTTCTCTAATTAGACTTTCTGTGTAATGTTTATTCCTGGCCACCATTGCTCACAGGCACTTTGATCCTTGCAAAACCTCTCGAGAAAAAACAATACACAGAACACCATCACAGTCACTATCTCTGTCTCTTAATGACATTGAACAGCTTTTCTAAAATTAAACAAGTGTCTTGCACAATTTAGTTAGTTCTAGGCAAGGCTCCAAAAGAGTTCATGTCAGATACTGTTGACTTGTAGCCACCTACCTTGTTAATGTTGCCTTCTTGCCATTCTTTGTCTACCTGCTTAGAGTTTCATTTACATGAAACATACATCATGACACAGAATTTTATGACAAATAGTTCTTGGAGGAATTTGAGCATTGTTCCCTTTACCCAAGGAAACACTAATACCACTTCACAGGTGTAGGCATTATCGAGGTTGGTATCTGCTGTGTTGGGTGTGAGTGTGATGATAATTGTGTCCCGATGAAATACTTGTGATTTCACCTTTGGAACTAATTCCTGTTTTGGGAATTTTAAAGCATAGATTGAATCAAATGGAATTTTTCTTCAGTGTTTCAAATTGGTACTGTTAATGACGGTATGGAGACATCCTTTTTTACACACTGGATTACAGAAATTTACAGAAGAAAATGCTCTTTCTGTTGGAGAAACAGAGACAAGTAAGACATAAAGACATGTCAAGTCTTTATCCTGAAAAGTTCAGATTTATGCCATTTATGACATAGCTGTTACAGTAACTATTCCTCTTCTACTGGATTTAGTTATTCTCTCTACCGTAGTTAAAAGAGCCCACAATATTTTATAGCCATGAACAGCAGCTGATTCTATGCACAGACTTGCATTTGTGGTTGGACTGCCTTTAATATTTATTTGCTATTTCTTTGTTAAGTTTCAGCAAAAATTAGTTCATAGGAATGACTTTTATTATTCATATCAGTTTACAGGTCCATAATGTTTGCTTATATGTTCATTCAATTGAAGACAATACCTGTTTCTATTACAAATAAGGCAGAGAGAGGGGCTTATATAAGGATTCTTTTGTCCTAAATATAATTTTAAGTGAGTCCTAGAGCTGTAAAGATATTTAGATAAACAATTCAGATTTATATCTATAAATTCGGCTTTTGACTTATACATGGCTATTGAATTTCTTCATGTCTTCTCAAGTAAGGCAGTGTTCAGTGGGAGAGTGAGTTTCAGAGTCTGGCTATTGGTGTCAAAAGAAATTCACTTTAGTTACGTGGATAAGGAAAAAGAAAGTTGTGAACTCACTAAAAAAATGAGGTTAAGGAGTACTGGTTGTTTATACAATGTACAATTGTACAATGTATTGGTAGACATCACAATTGCGTTTGATTAACAGTTCCTACTTGATTTTCCACTACCTTTGGGGATACCTGTGTTGTCACTGCTCACTGCCAAATGAGAAAAGCAGAGCACACACAATGGGACCCAGGCCCATTCAGTGGAGCTGAATTGGCAGCACTGCAAGGTAACATCACGCTGCCTGCCAGGACACAGAGCAGGGGCAGACATACAGCTCACCTGGGCTAGCAAATAGAAGATTGCAGTGCAGCACCATGTGACAAAGGTCCTGGTATTTCTTTCCCAGGAACAATGACTTCATGCATTTTCAGTCATTTGAGAGAGAGAGAGACCATTTCGTGCTTCTCATTAGCATCAAGTATATAATACAGCTAATATCTTATAGCTCATCTATATATGTGTGTACATATATATGCCTATAACTGCCTAGGGCACACAGGTATTCTAAAGTTTGGTTTTGTTTCATTTATGAGGTTGCTGCCTTCCTAATTTGAGCTTCTCACTAGAATCCCAGATGATATTGAAGAATCATTTCCTCTATTAAAAACCCAGAACCTGCTAATATTATTAATACTGCTGATGTTATCCTTCATTGGAGCGGCTGCTCAGCAGTGCTGGTGGTGCTGTCCCAGATGTAGCTGCCTAGCAACCTCTTTTGCAAAGTTTTAGACTGGAGATCTTGGCTAGCACTTCGTCTCATCTGGATTTTCTTTATTTTATCACCAGACCATGCATTAAAAGTTGTCTTATCCCTTTTGCCTTCAGGAATGCTGGAAAGGGTGGGTGTCACCTGTCAGGTCTGACTTTCATTACCATTTCATCTTAACGTGTATTTTTGCCTCCTTTCTTGTAATTTTTTTTTCCTGTCTTTTTTTTTTTTTTTGGTTTTACAGGGAACAATAGGGGCTTTAGTGATCATGAATATGTTACTGCAGTAGTGCCAGTTACATGGTCTCTTTGGACCATGGAGTCAGTCTGATAGGACAAGCGTATACAGTCAACTTGTACTAACAGCCATTACAGAGATTGCACTAGGAAACACACACATAAAAAAGAGATAATAAATACAAAGGAGTTCTCTTATGCTATTAATATGCATGACAGGAGCTATTTCCTGAGGCATGTCTTTATTTTAATGGAGTGATTTGGAGTATTTTTGAAAACATATGCAATTAACATTGATTTTTTTTTTTTTTTTTTATCATGACACTACTTAAGGTACCTAAATAAGAGCCTGAGATGTACTTTCCTTGTATTCTCCAACATGTGCACTTCACTTTCTCTCAGGTGGAAAACGCTTTGTCTGACATCTCTTCGCAAGCTCACATGAATGTCTCCTTTCTCTCGCTTTACCATAGTGGTGTTTAATGTATTTTCTGAATCAGTGAGATACTCACATTCCTACAAATCACAGAATAAACTAGGTTGGAAGAGACCTCTGGAATCATCGAGTCCAACCTTTGACCTAACACCACTGTGTCAACTAGACCATGGCACTAAGTGCCACATCTAGTCTTTTCTATCCTTTTTATTATTGCTACTTTTATTAGGTGTCTGTGCCCCATTGTGCTTCACATTACACAGATGCAAATTTTCAAATTGCTCAGAATTGGCTGTTGTATGTACAATCAGATTGGAGTGTCCCCAAATTCTCAGAGGTTAGCATTAGATTGTGACCGGAGTTTGGATCTCAGAAAGCTGTTTTTCTCTGGCTACTTTCCCAAAAGCAATAGCAGATCACCACAGCACATACCCTGGTTACTGGTCCCGTGCCTATCTAATTCATGTCTCTGTGTTCAAGGCACTGATGTTCCCTCCTGGAGCCACTCTCTGGGTTTCTCCCCAGCAAAGAGTGCTGGGTCATGCCTCCTCCCTCCTGTAAGACTGGAAAGCAGTAGGGACACACACCCACACCAAGGAGCTGGAAAGACCTACAACTCCTATTTCTGATTTAATGCAAGCAACTCTACTTGCCAAATGGTTCTCCAGAGGTGACCCCAAATAAGAAATAGCTCACAGTCTGAACAGTTTAGGTCTCACACTGGCCAGATATGGAAACAGCATGCATACTGGTGTGCCATTCCTATTTACCGGGTGAGAAACTGAGGCACAGAGAGCTTATGTCTTGTTCAAGGCCAAAGTAAGCTTACTGCAAAACTAGCAACACTAGGAGTTTTGTCCAAGTTTCCTCAGTTTATATGATGAATTTAATTCCTAATAATTTCCTTATTTTTCATTCATAAAATGCTATGAATAAATCATACACTGCATTTCTTTCGTTTATTTACTTTTGGGCACATGTTGTGGCATGAAACAGTAGGCAGCACTGCAGACTCTTAATTGCCCTAGCAGGTGAGCTGACAGTAATTGCAAGAGTTTCCAGAACTAACTCTTGTTTTAAGATCTCCTCCCTTACGGTTCCCTCTGCAGTTGCAGAATACTGTTTTTTCCATTTTTTCATTACTGTGACATCTCACTGAAGGCAGAGAGGTGACGTTGCAAGTAACGCTGCTGTGAGGATTATCTGGCAGCTGAGAGACTGATGACCATCACTCTCTTCCTAGGTGGAACAAGCTTCCAGCACTGCGGGAGAAAAAGTCTTTCATGCATATCTGAGAGGAGACGGGAGGTCTGCTCTCGTGTTTGTACCCAGAAACGGGTACGCCAGCTTCTGGGGGGAGGGACAAGAGAGAAAAGAATACACCTTTGAAATTTACTGCCCAGGTGCAAAATGAATGGAAGAAACTGAGAATGCAAAATGAATTTTCTCATAACAGCTGTAGGAAAAGTATACAGCTGCTGATAAATGCTCCTGTTTTGTAAGTGCAGTGTTCTTTGTCAGCTCCATGTTTTCAGCTCTCAAAAACTCAAGAGAATGGCTGTGACTGATGTGCTCAGGATTTTTAGGAGCTATGCTCTTCCTTATCCTTGCTTCGCTCCCGTATCTTATTTATGTGAGGTTAGACACACACATTATTTCAACCCTAAGAGAAACAGGCCAGCTCATTTCAGCATTTCAAAACTAGAGGAAAAGGAGACTAGATAGTTTGGATACTATTTTAAGGCGCACACATTAAAGATTCTCCTGAGATAATGAATCTGTCATTGTTTTCAGAGGGGGATGTGGAACATTATTTTTGTACCAGAAACTTTCAAAAGAAGACCAGAACTGTCTTAGAATTAAAACAAAATTGTGGTCTGCTATAATCTATACAGGAGAGACCAGCTCATTTGCTCCAAATGCAGTACAGGCTCATCCTGACCACCGCCCTTCCCAGGGTCCTGGCACACAGCCTTTGAGACCCTCATCTGAGGCAGTGCAGTCAACTGCAGGGCGATCACCGGTCACCACTGCCTTGGGTGAGGTGAAGCCTGGAAGGTGTGGGGAGCTCCTCAGTCCCATCACTCGGTGAATAAGGAAAAGAAAAGCCCAAGCATGCCCAAAGACTCCAGGTGGAGAATGAAAAGTGCTACCTCAACTAAGCAGAATTTACGTGTGTTTTTCCTGTTATATCTGAAGATATTTCAGTTTAAAAAAGCAGATCAAAATGAATAAAACAAAAAATTCAGTTGTTTAGCTGGCATCAGTCTATCAAAAGGTGAACAAAACATCCATGCTCTCTTAAACACAGACATCCAAATTCTGCCTCAGGTGAGGACTTATTCTGACCTCACTCTGCAGCCTGCACTGGTGAGATAAAGCAGCTTGTGGCAAAGAGTTTGCATTTTATTTCTTTCTGAAATGAAGCAGAAAGTCTCTCTTTTGTGGATATGAGTTCTTGAGACACCTGGGCTCCTGAGCCCTTTCTTAAGCACTTGAGCTCTCTACTATAGAAGTAGGCCTGAAGATCTGGCAGTGCACCATAGCACAGAAAGTATGGTTAGTGAGATAAATTGTTTAAAAATATTCAAAATAGTATTTTTTTATTTTGCAGGATATTAGAACTTATTTGATTTAGAAAAACTCTGGACAATGGAAGAATGAATTTGCAGTAAGCGTAGGAAAGCTTGGCCATGGTGTTAGCAAGGAAAACACCAAGTCCTTATTTTCCAAGCACAGTTAAGAAATCCTGATGCTTGTTTAATTCTGAGCATTGGAGAATGAGGTCTAATCTTGCACTGTAAAGTCTGTGGCCTTGTTAACTAAATCATTTCTGTCTTACTAAATTTGCAAAACTAAGAAATTCGGCAGTACAAGCTTGCCTTATTCAGTAACTTAAAGTATATAAAATCACCCCTGATTAAAGTCAGTGGATAGGCAGCATGCATTGTTTTGTTTCATTTATCAAGATTACTAATGACCAATTTGCAGGCATACTAGATTGCATGCTTGTTCTGCACTTCAGCCTACGTCAAACACATTTTCCATGTGCTGAGATGCTGTGGCTGAGAGAGTGGGACCTGTGTGCTACTGCCATTTCATTTATTCCCTGAATTGGTATGAGTCACATAGCAAAACAATGAGAAAATTTTCAGGGACATGTGTGTGTGTTTTTAGAAGATAACAGTATACCAAGGGTAGCTAAAGAGATGTGCTTCTGTTTAATCTATAAACAGGTAAGATGGAAATTTTTACCCAGCTGACTGTATATATGAAGAATCCAGAGAATATATATCACAGCTCTGTGTGCAGTGCTGCACAGGTAGAGAATTGTAAGCAAGCATCACAACACTGAAATCAGGATCCTTTCTTAATTAAACATTATGCTTTCTTTCATTGACACTGATTTTTACAGTATTTTGTGGCACATGAAAACCATGAAATTCAGGCTCAAGTGGCCATTTTATTGAGAGTTTAAATCCATGGTGTGCAGTGCTGTGGGAGCTGCCTATCCCAATGCACTGTTCGTGCCGTATTGTTTTGCCAATGGACAAGCGTGGGAACTGCGGGGAACAGTCATGACTGTAAAACAGGAAACACCTCTAAAGATAAAAACATCTTTACAAAGGAATTTGGACACCCAATGCCCATTTATTTTTAATGAGATGTAAATCCATGAATTTGTAGATGTCTCTGATAATTTCATCCTTGTTCGTTTGGGAAATCTGCCAAAAAGTATGGCCAATTTCTTGCGCTGGAGTTATTGTCATTGGTTTTGTTTGAAAGGAGAAGGATGGGGATGGATTTTTCCAAACACCTGCCAAATGGGACTGACCTGGAACAGACACCCCCTGAAAAGTTACGTTTTCAGGAGTTCATTTTGAAAGGATTAGGCTATAGAACACGGAGTTCTTCTGAAGACTGAACTCGCAAATCATGTAGTGTCGTCTTGGAGTGATATTTTATACTGTGACATTCATTGCTACTCTAGCTTTCCCAGTGACTGTATAAATTACTTTTGCAAGCAGAAATTTATTGCATATATGTGATGTACCTCTCTTCATTTTGCCCCTCCATCACTCCCCCTACTCCTCCCCAAAACAGATGTTGCTATAAAGTGACAAGTCATTTGTTCCTGAACTTTTCTTAATCATTGTGGCAGCATTTCTAATATTTCTTAGAGGTAAGAGCAGCAGGTGCCACTGGAATTGTTTCACTAAGTCAATGAAATACATTTTACCACAAAACAGCTATGATTTCGTAATTATTGCTTCCCTTGTTCAGCTCCAGAGCTGGACAGTCATTCTAGTCAGTCTGGTTATTCCCCATTCCTAAATCCCAGGATCCTACAAAACTCAGTGCTATGTGCTTTTTATTATGCATCTTGAACAAATATCTCACAGATTTGAACAATTTTGCTAGACTAACTTGTCAGGAGACATTTTGACTTTATTTGTTTGTCCTGTTTTAAATTCTCCTTGACTAGCCCTCATGCAGACCCATCATACTTAACCCAGATGGATTTTCTATGAGGTATATTTGAGCTTTCTTTCTGGTATAACTTACTTAAAGTGATATCTGTCATTCTGCTTTATCTGTTGGGTTTCTTGTCCTTTTTTTTTTCTTTTTTCTGATTCTTCTTGAACAGATTCATAGAAAAGGATTCAAGTAAATTTCCTAGCTACTCTGCAGTGTCTTTGGGCTTTATTTTCTTTTGTTTTCTACTGAAGTAGTGAAACAAAATTAAAATATCTTATACATGTTTTCTACTATAGACAAAGATCAAGTAAGGTGTAAGACAGTCCATACTTTCTTTGACCTTGGTCCCACCCTTTCTCCACCCTTCACATGTTATGCAAATGCTATACTCCAAGCCAACAAGGAATTTCTTTCATTAATCACAATGCCAATTTATATAAAGTTTATTTTTAATATCACAGCATGGCTTCTCAGTAATTTTCCTCATGCTTTTGAAAAATTGTAGTTGTTCATATCTGTACTTCTACACAATTAGCTGCTGTGAAAATATATTTGGTCGTCTATTTTAAAGAATAAAATAACAACTCTGTCTCTGCAGAGCACTCATAGATATTCAGAGCTTGTGATTCTGCCATGACCTGCTGAATTGGTCATGGTTCATTAGGTCATGGTTTGAGGAGTTGCAGATGTTTGGATAACTCTAAACATGTTTGGAGTTTTAATTTGATCCATTAGAGTAATTTAGGCCAGCTATGAAACTATGAACTGGAGCCATATCTAAATTCTGAAAAATGTTACAGTCCCATTAGTGCTAACATGATTAAATGATACAAATTTTGGATATTTGGAATTGTTGTCTTCTACACTGTCAGTTGCAACTGCCTCTATAAAGCATTAATGTCATGATATCTTTTCTGTCAGCTATTTATGAATCGCCCACAGCCGTAAGCATCATTCTCAGGGACAACCAGAAAACCAATCATAGGGCAGTATTTAATAGCAATGTGTTTAATTCTAAATACTAATTAACACAAAAGCATTGCTGAAATTAATGTGTGTTGCTAAGCCAAACCCCAGAAGTTGTGCAGTTTAAACTCTGATTCCAGTAAGCTTAGCAGTAACCTCTGGGAAAACCAGAAGCTGTAACTAAAATTGTTTCAATTTTTAGAAGAGGCCTTTGAAAACAGAGATATTACTTTGATATATTTGAGAAAAGAAAATTACAACGAGGAATGATTTCCAGTTTTATTTTAACATATTTATGAAGCATTCAATCTGTACAATCATCTGTATTTTTCCAAATTCAATCGGTTAATAAAATGTCTAGAGTCAGAAAAGACCATTGCTTGTTACATTGTCCCTGGGGAAAGGAGTGTCTGGTAGAAGATTCTTACTTTGTTTGGCTGCTGTTGACTCATCTAGCTGATGTTATTTGAGTTTACACTAGAATTGAACCTGGTACTGAAACAATGAAATATTTGTTCAAAAAAAGAAGAAAGAGTATGAGGAAAATTTTCTTTTATGACAATGAGACAAAAACCTGTAAACCAAAATTGTTGCAGGAAATCTGTATGTCTCAAACCTTTAATTGGTGAAAAAGCAATATTGATTAATTGGGGAGTGTGGTGTCTGTGGAGGGGGGAATGTATGTAGGCATGCAGAGGAGGAGAGGGGTTTCTGCAGTAATGGCTGGCAGAAATGAAAAATAAACCTTCTAAAAGCCACACAGTGCATAATTCTACATTTAAATAATTAGTTCTGAAACTGGCACTCTGGAGAAACAGTTGTTTCATCCAACTCTCCATGATCTGATTGTGTGTGATCATAAATCAGCCTTCCCACCATTGCCTTTTCCCCAGATACAACTGGTTACAAAAAGATCAATCTTTTGCTGGAAATACTTTCATTTAAATGATTCATAGGATTGTGTTTATTAGGAGGAAAAGTTTACATGAATTTGTACAGTTCATTTTGATTCATTGACTTTCATTTGGATTCAGAATGAAAATAAATGTTGGAATGAGTTGTGGAGGGATGTTCCATTTTCTGGCCAGCCCTAGGATTGCCATCAATTATTCACAATAACACTTTTATAACTTCTGGTAAATTTTTCTTACAACACCACTGCAAATTTGATGGAGATATGTCTAGTAAATAGAAGGGGAAAGCAAACATGTTATGTGATTTGCTCAGGAACGGCACAAGAATGAGCTGCAAACAGAGCAGCTATGGACTCAGTTGACACATGACGTGACCTCAGAAAGATGACAGTTAACATGAGATTTCTTGTTAAAAGACTAAGTCTTGATCACTCCAAGTGGGTAGCTGGGTTGTTCTGGTAAAAATTATAATGGATTTACAGTCCTCAGTGGGCTGGGAGGGGAAGGGATGCAATATGTGCTGGCATATATGTAAAACACATAGA
This sequence comes from Nyctibius grandis, assembly GCF_013368605.1. Lineage (NCBI taxonomy): Eukaryota > Metazoa > Chordata > Aves > Nyctibiiformes > Nyctibiidae > Nyctibius > Nyctibius grandis. Next base: position 10,080,396 of record NC_090671.1, read on the forward strand.
TTAGAACCAAGTGCCTATGGGACAGGACAGTCAGAAATGGTTTCCCAGAGCATGTAACAATGGACCAGCATAAAATTGTAGTCCAAAGCCTTTAACTGGTCCGTTGCTAAGTATTCATGGAGCAGGCAGGCTCATCATGGACTTTTTAGGGAAGGGGAGGGTTTCCTTATGCAAAAATTGTGTGATAGTGATGGCATTTGTAAGGGATGAGCATTTTCTTAGCTTTGACACTGCTGTAGTATTTTAAGGTATGAAAGAGGTTTCAAGCAGCTCTTATCTGATGTAGTTGCAGTCCCCAACTGAAGTTCTAAAAGATTTTGTTCAGCAGAGTATCCCGTGCTTATTCTTATTCTTTCTTATTTACATGGATCCTTGGACTGTGCCTTTCAAAATGGGGTCAAATACACAGAAAGACAGATAGCAATTAGAGAAAAACAAACCTTAAAGTTTTCTCATAGTCTAAATATGACTTGTTTCATTGTTCCAATAACATCATAGTTCTTGAAATGAAATTGTCAGTGAGGACCATAAGGGAGATTTAAAGGCATTTAGGCACTTTGCTCCTACTGAGTTAGCCACCTGAATATCCTAAAAAAGCTGACCCTCCCTTCAAAAAAACATTTCATTAAGCTCTAAATGCAATATGCAAATTGCCTCTATAACTTCTTTTTTACTGTCTGCTTTTGCATACTGTAACAACAGGGCTTTGCGATTCATGCTGTGCTCTGTTTCTGCTGGGCCATCCATGTATGTACTCACATTGCAGAACAGTGATAAAGCTTTTCCTTTCCTCATGTAAGAGCAGATCTTTTAAACAGCAGTTGTCTTTCTTTTGAGGGAAAAAGGCAGAGTAGTTACAATTTAGAATAAAAACCTATTCAGATTTTTTCTTTCCATTCACTATATGTAACTAGAATGTATCAAGTGAAAGACTCTCTTGAGAGGAAGAGTTAATAGCCATTTTGCTAGTTTAAAATTTAATTATGTTTACAAAAAAATTATTTTAACATGAACATTTTAAAATAAACTGTATGCAGATAAATGATCTTTTGTTTGACACTAGTTTTAAGGAACCTTTCTGCCCTTTCAAAACTAATGAACTTCTGCCAATGAAGGCTAACACGCGGAAATAAAAGGTGTTACATATTCCATATCAGGCTTTCCAAAGTCCACTGAAGTCAGTGGGGAGCTGCTGCCCCACTTCAGTGAGCAGTATTTCACACCTGAAGGGAGAGCAGATTTTAGAAAAAGGGTTACCTGCTGCTTTAAATGGGACCAATTTAAACCCTTCCCTGCCCTGCCCTGGCTCTCCAGAGGCCCCAAGCAGTGTTGTCTCCACTGAAGCAGGCTGCAGAGGGATGCATTAATTACTCCTGAGAGGTAATCAGTCTGTTTTTAAGATATGTTTACTACCCATTTGTAAGTATCCTTTTGGTGTATTCTAGCTCCCAAACTTACACCTAGCTCATGCTCAGCTGACAGCTGTTATAGCTCCAGCACTGTTCTGAAACACGGTTGTGCTAAGGTGAATTAAATCAGTGTATTTTCTAACAATGGTGATTTCAGCTCAAGTGACTGTATAGGTTGCTACAAAAAGGTGATTACTTTCTTAAGTATTGTTTACATCAGCTATCCCATATTTTAGAGAAATGGGATATAAATGTTCAAGGTTAGTGTCATGTGGTTCCCACTCTATATATACAAGCAGGTGAACAGGAGGTGTATTACGCAGAACAGCCTCTACCAGAAAAAAGCCATAATTGAAATGGACATTGATGTCACTGAATAATTTATCTTCCTTAAAAGGGTTTTGTTTTACAAAAGAAGCTAATTTAGTCTGGGAAATTAAATTGACAGCCATGTGGGAACATTTGTCTAATTCACTTACAGAGTTGTATCATTAACCATGATTGTTTGATCAATATTTACAAAACAGTAGAATTTACTCAGTTGACAGATGTCAGAGTTCCTCTCCTCATTACTCAAAGCAGAATCTTTGTGGGTAACCTGCAACATCTGCCTCCTTAGAGACTCCAAATGCTAATATGGTATTAATAATGGATTTTTAAATACATGATACGATCTTCTACAATCTTTTAGTAGGCAGCTGAAACCAGAAAAAACTCTTCCTAAATTCCTAATATTAATATGTACCAAATATAGACGTTTCGTAGTGGCCTTACAGCACTGGATAAAACCTGGAGAATGCCAAACCTACTACATCTAACAGCTAAAATAATTCTTGGGTTATATGTGGATACTAGCAAAGAGAGTGGTTCAGAGAAGGAAATACTTCTGAAATTACATGTGTACTGCTAGGATTGCCTGTTCTCTCTCTTTAATTGTGCCATATTATTAGTCTTGTAACAGTTTTACTCCACTTCCATCATGTCCATTTTGCTTCTTACATCTGTAAACTGATATGAAAGACCTGGGGAAGCTGAACCGGTGACAAATGTATTTTAGACCAATACGAGAAATTATTCAGGTCAAAAGTTTTCCTGCATGTTCATATTTAAATAATACAGAAAATATTTTTCTCTGCATCTTCAGAACTTTCATTCATGTCATTAGAGCTTTCCTTCATTCTTACAATTTATGTCACCATGTATTCAGCTGTACATTCTGTGAATAGTGACTATAAATCACTTCAAATGACTCATCTGAACTTAGATCAGCATTGTCCTGTTTTGGGGACAATCATCTTTTTTATCAAGTGGCTAAAATATAGAGAATTTTCCTCTCTTCTTCCCTTCTCAAACAAAATTCACTTAATAAGAACCCTTCTTTTTACCACAACTTTAGAAAGTTCTAAGATTTTTCACTATCAACACTTTGGAGTCTGGGTACTGCAAAGAGGTGTGGTATGCTGTATATTCACAATAAATCATAATCTCATATTTTGTCAAATAACTTTATATAAAGGAATTTGGAATAGTCAGTATTAAAAATGTCAGTGGAATCTGAGCTGAAAAAATTGGTACCTATACCTGGATTTGGATGTGGGAATTCAGAGCAAGGAGCTTTGTTCCCTTCTGTTACAGACAGGAAGGCTGTCTGTCTCGCTTGGTAAAAGTCAGTGTTGGGCCACTGAAGCCATTGGAACAATGGTGATTTTGGAGTAGTATACTTCTGTCTATCAAACAGTCTAATAGAAGAGAGAGGCCTGTTTAAACAACATGGGTTTTTTTTCTTGTGAATCCTGACTGTTTTCATCACTTTCATATTTTTTAACTTTCATGTCTGTGGCTCAGACTTTCACTGAATTAGCATGGGTGTAAAACTGGAAGAGTTTCTTTTGACATAAATGGAAACGATTCCTGATTTGTCCTGGCTACAATGACAGCAGATTTCAATTCTTTATCAGTTCTAATAAATTTTGGTGCCTCTTCTGCTCTCCCCCCTGCCCCCCTTCTCTTTTAATAATGAATTTTCTTGTAAGCTTTTCTGCATCTTGACCGGGTTTATAAAAAGGTGCAGTTACTTCTGAATGACAAGCAACAGAGTAGTTTCCTCCATTTTCTCTTTTTCTCACTTGACTTGCCTTCTGCAGTTAAAATAATATATTTTCCACTTACATAATTTTATGTTCTTCTTAAACCAATATGCACGATTACATAAAACACAAGTAACTTGGCTAGCTCTCGTTGACATTTAAAACCAGAAGCGTGACTGCATTATGTAAAATATGTTTTTCTTTTCACTGCATTTTTCATTTTATTGCTTTTCTTATATTGTAAATGCTTTTTTAAAAGTATATACTAATCTGTTAACCAAATACTGTGATGTTTTGAGGTGCCCAGCCATCACAGTAGGTATAGCACATCCATGTTTCCTAAAAGGAGTTACGCCAATTTAGACGAGCTACAGGTCTGTTTGGGGGGGGATAGATCATGCCTTTGAAGGGTATACAGTGATTTTACTGACACCTGATCCTTAGCTCAGCATTTACTGAGTATTTATCATGCAAATGGTAAATGTCGGGTCTATAGAAGTATTCCACTGTGCGCAGGGTATGGGGGCAAGGTACCTGGCCTCTTATCCAGCTCCTTCTCTCTAATTAGTAAAGGTGAACGTGAAATGGAGCCAGATTTCTGCCTATTACTCATACTTTCATGCTCAGCTGTTTCAGACCAGGAGTTGAAAGCATAACTCCTCTCTGTAACCTGTCTGAATCTAAGGCCAGGATATCATGCCTAGCATGAAGGTGATTCTTTAATTCTCTTGAGTAAGAAGTCAGACTCAGCTAAAATCTAGTCTTTGATATCTTTTGGGTTAAGTCATTCAGGTTTCTTGAGTTGGTAGTTACGTAAGAATACAAATGCTTTGTGCAGTCCTGTACTCAAATTCAATTTCTTTAGGTCAGTGTACCATGAAGAATCAACTGTAGGATTTCCAGGTAATGGGTTGCCATATGTTTGAACTTGTGGCTTTAATTAAAGTTGTCAAATCGGTGCTTTTCAGAAGAGTATTTCTTCGATTTCCATCTATTCTCTTTGGTCCTGGCTGGAAAGTAGGAAAATACAGACAGACGTAGTGATAGATTTGACAGCTGACCTATTACTCTCCAAGAAAATGATACCATGATGGACCTTCTCTAATAAGAATTCAGAAGGTATTAATGTCGCTTTCAATCTAACAAATGTTTGACCTTTATTATGATCTTACAGAAATGATAGCTGCTCATACTCACTCTTCAATTTTAAATGCATGCTGAAAAACGTTTAAATGTGGAAAGCCCAGAGATTCAAGGCAAGTTCAAGAAATTGCTTCTGACTTCAGGCATTTTAATTAATTTATGAATGACAGAATAAACTGGCTCATGTTGAAGGTGGCAATCTAAGGAACTAAAAAATCCATTTCATAAAGCTACATAGAAGGTTTTCCCTTCTTTGGGAAGCTATGTCATAGGATTCTGTAGATTTTCATAGATGTATTTTCATTCCAGGTTCTGGGAAGAAAGCCAGAAGTTTAATCCCATTTTGTATTTTTAAGTCATTGGGGCCAAATTCTGTTCCCAGAAAATTAAATGAGAGTTCTGTGATGGAGTTCAAAAGAATTGGGAATTGACCTCTATCTAATATCTTTCAGAATAATGTATTAGAACTATTTCACTTTTTCCACTATTGCATTGCCAATGCAAATTTGTGCATTGGGTTTCAGACTCTGGGGCAGAGGGGAAAAGCAGCTAAATAATGATTGATATTCCAATTATGTTAGCTTTATGCTTAATTCATATTGCTCCTAAAAACAATTCAATGCACAAGTTCATGACATTATAGAAAGATGTTGCAGGAAGGACCATATCTGCAAAGATGTGCTAAATAAAAGAAAAAGCTTGAAAAACATAATGCCTTGATCTCAGTAAGTGAACATATAAGACTAGATCCAAACAAACCCTGCAGGACTAGGGCTACCGAGGGAGTTTAAACTCATCCTTATATTAGAACATGTTGTACAAGAAATGCTTAAAGGACAGAGTGAGTTTAATATTAAATAGCAATTTTTATAATACATTGCATAAGTGATTAATCCTCAACTGTGCAATTCCACCTTGCTTTCCTGTTTAAACTCTCCTTGAGCAACTTCTTAAGCTTATTAGAACTTGCTGTATTATTGAACTTCTGTGATAAAGTATTTCTTGTGATTAGCCTTTTGTCTGGAATACTCTCCATGGCAAAATATACTTGTTCTACCCAAGCAGCTTTGCTTGTGACACTCACTTGAAAAATCTCGTTGATGCGTATAGAGTCGTTCATACATAGCAGGTAGCTAGGTATTTAACAAATTCCAATTGAATGTAAGTGTGTGGATTAAATTAATACACAGTAAATATTGTTATAATGAATGATTTCTTTAATGAACAGGCAACTCTCGTTCTTTTAGATTAGGATTTTCAAAGAGTTTTGAGGGATTAACATACTAAATTTCAACAGTGCTTTTAAGATAATGGGGCACCTGACTTCCTTGTGTACACATAACAAATCCTCACTAAGTTTTGTCTCTTAAATTTGTATGCAAAGAAGAGGGAAGAGAGTAAAAGGGTTGGGTTTTTCCAAGATTTTTTCATTGTTTTGGAGAATTGCCAACCCTAAGTCAATTAAATGGTATTAGCTATTTTAGCTGTCTCTCTTGGCTTGTCAGTTAAAGAGAAGTATGAGGCCACATGGTTTAGGAAGAAAGTAGAATTTCAATCACAGCATCTTCTAAAACAATTCTTTGGAAAACCTGTGTCCAGGAATAGTTCAAGCTTCTTTGGGAAAAGAAGTTCTGTCAACTGTGGGACTTGACAGCACTTCCAGACTTATTTTTTAATATATTTTATTATTATATTTTATAATATTTTATTATATTTCAATTTCTAAATATAATGCATTAGTGTAAATGTATTAATTCCTGCAGCAAAAAGCTGGGGAGAAAGCTGACACCAGAGATTGAACTGATTTCTGAGGTAGCTGTCTAGTGTTGTGGGATGGCAGAGTCTGTCTCTGTTCTTTCACTACAGCGGGGGATTAGATGAGAAAAATTCACTCTTAACGGCCCTGCACCCTTCAAGTACACCGATAACCTTCCTCAATTTTGATAGTAATATTTATAATGGAAACCTGCCCAGTTGTGGGGTTTATGGAAGAAATTGTGGTATGTAATGGAAGGTTTGTAGGACAGTTATGATTTGTCTTAACACCCACAGAGAAACTAAACAATATAGATTAGCAGGTTTTTTTAATTTCAATTGACAGGGAAGCCAAGGAGAAAAATTTTCATTTTTGAGAACTGGTACTTTTCTTTAAAACTTTTTTCCTAGGTCTGACAGTATTAGTGTACTAATATTGGGCTTTTTTTTTTTTTTTTTTTTACCACAAGCAAGTGCCGTTTCATTGCTATATTTAAGTAAACATCCTCAATGGTCTTCAGACAAAGTCTCTGAGTTTATAAAACTTGTGTTATTCAGTCACACAACAAAAAATTCCCGTAGAAGATAGTGATGTTAATGTTTGTTTTTCTGTCATTTGGTGCACCAGCTGTGAAATCAAAATCAATTCTGAATAAAAGTTCATGTATACAAAGTTCTGTTTCATTTTATCTGTTTGGTGGAGGCTGTATTTGGACTGCCAACAGATCTGTATAAATCTAAGTGACTCAATTACATTTGGGGCTCAGGCAATATGTACATACAAATCCTGACAGGGTGCTACTGAAACCCTTAGTGCATTGCTGTCTCTGTGTGACTGTTGGTGACCGTGTATGCATTGATTCTTAATATACTCTGTTTATAAATTCGAATTTCTAAATATACTATGCTGTAGCAAAAAGCTCAAATAAAGCTTCTCGTTACAGCCCAATATATATTAGGTCAGCATATACAGTCTTCAAAATTATACTAGAAGTGAGAAATGATTTGTCCTTCATTCTTTACATTAGCCTACTTCGACTACTGAATGTCCTCTACTTTGATAAAGTTTTCTTAGATGAAAAATCTTTGTATTTACTTATGGACATTTGGAACAAAGCAGGTGATGCTGTCCACTTAGCAACATAGAGTGTCATTGATTGTCAATTGTGGGTGACACTTTACAAAGAAATTGTTTTGTGCTTCCATTTTCAAGAGCATATCAGCAGGAGTGTGCGTGTTCATCTATTTGTCTATATATTGATATATTTATAGACACACCTTTTTTAAAAGGTACTTCATTTAACAGCAGTAAAAAGAAAATCACTTAGAACTGAATTTTGATGTGCTACCAAGCATAATGTGTGAAACACAGATTGTGTAAAGTCTTTGAAGAAAAGCATGAATATATGCAAAGATTTTCTGGCTTCATTGCAAACCTGAAACAGTTCTGATGTTTTGTCAAGTTTGCACGGTTTTTCTGAGTAGAGCAGAACCTGAGCTTAATTGCAGTTGATTATTTCAGTGTTGGAAATCAGGTGCCCAGCATGTTGCCCCAAACTTAAAACAACTCCATAAAGCAGCAACCTTTATGTACTATCACTTCTGCATAAAATTTGGATAAAATAGGACCTGAAAACAGGAATGGAAAAAGAGCTGCTGCTTCTAAAACAATAAGGACTTTAAAGATTATGATTATCTTGCATATTAAAAGTTAATAATTTATCAAAACTTCTGTCTGTTTTGGAACTAGGAAAGGAGAGCTTGAACAAGGAGATATTTCTTCAGTTACCTCAAAGGAAACTTCATTTTAATGAAAAGTCAAATTACTCTCTCTTTGACTAATTTAACTATTGGAGGGGGAAGATTGTAAGAAGGGAAAAAAAGTTGTCATCTCTTGTTTTCTTCAGAGTGTACAAATAATCTTGATTTGAACATCTTTTATCTTGCCCAAACCAAGTATTCAGTAAAAGATCAAAGAAATAGGAGAATTTTTGTTCTTGAAAGCAGGATGAGGAAGACCTAGACTGATGCATTTTCTTCCTGAGTCAGTTTTCACGAGAGTTTGAGCACTGCGTTCTGCAGCTAAGGGGGGATGATGGTAGCATTAACATGTGAACCTGTAGATGACTTTCTCCAAAGTACTGGCAGCTTTCATCTTGCCATGTGAACATGAATGCAATAGTATCATTATTCTTAGCCATGTTGCTGTCTTGTGAGAACTGATTGACATCCCTCAATATTGCTCGCTACCTGAATACTGAGGAGACTGCTTTTCTTCCAGTAGAACGTGACAGCTGAGTGTTTTTACCTAATAGGGTAGTAGAACTGGGGTAAGAATTTACCTACAATTTAATGCTTGAACCATAGGACAACTGCTTCAAGAACAGGAGTACACAGTACATGTTGTTAGTGGAGCAGTCTGATCTAATCTAGCCATCTTCAGAACACCTCTTTGGTATAGTCTTGCCTCCACAGAGGTCTAGAAGACAAATACTTCTATATGAAGTTTAGATTGGTAGCCAGAACTATTTGTGGAAGAAAAGTGGGTACATTAAAATATGCCAGAGTACGGCTCAGTCAGACGGGTAGATGATGTATCTGAACCATAGTAAGCTCCAAGTGCTTGTTCATTTAACTAGTAAAATTGCATCCACACTAGAAAGATTTCACAGCTTTAATTATGTTTTTGGCTTAATTAAAGCAGTAAAACTTTCTAATGTAGATGAGCCCTTGTTCATCTCATTTCTTTGCTTCCAGCACGCAGTCTATCGGATTTGCACTGGAATTTAGACACCCTTATTTTGTCATTTTGCATACAGCTTAGTAGGGCTCCTAATGACTTCACCCAGTCTTGTGTTAACTTTTGCCTTGCCATTTTCACTTCATGACTGCACGCTCATTATAAATCAGCTCACGCTACAGCTCTTCTTGGAAGCACATTTTCTTAGGCTCTGTGGCTTTCAGGCATGGAGGAATTTTATTAGCAAATTTGGTACAGCACAATCAGCATTACACTTGAAATGGTCTTATTTATCCTCTGATTATGACCCCTCGATGTCTGGTATGCAAACAGGTGCTCAGATACCTCTTCTACTGTAACAGGATTTGCATTCTGTCCACACCAGCAATTTTACTGCCGCAATGAATATGATGGATGGTCCTGACATGCAGGACCAGTGGTGTCAGCATATTTGTAATGGCTTCTTTTTTTCAGTCTTTTTGTTTTGTTTTGTTTTTGGCCTAAATATGGAGGTTTTGAAAAATATAACAAGGATCAGATGGGTAGATAAAAGATGAGAGTGCAAGATGGAAAAGGACAGTAATGCATACGGTACATATGAGGAGGTACTAGAAGAGGTATATGAAGAGGTGATGTACTGTGTATTCGCTCATCTTCAGTGGGCTGCTGTTTTCCACACTTGCCATCATACTTAAAGGCCCTGTCCAGTTAGGAGCATGCGAAACAACATTTTCACTGCACCCTATTGTATCAGTGGAGTAGCATAAAATCATTTTTCAGGTCATGGCTTGGTACTGAAGCAGTTTCTGTGCCTCTCTGGAAAGACTTCCTATTTCCATAAAAGACAGACTTTGGAGTAGGAATGGCAGCCCAAGAGTTCTAAGTTTATGATTAAGGTCTACAAATCATAAAACTGGATTAAAATAAGAAAATTTTAAAATGAATAGTTCTCTTTTACTAGGACTTTTGGGACACATATTTTGATAATTTTAAATATTTTCTCTACCATCATGAAAACTTTCATCTTTCCTTTCACTTCTTTAAAAAGTAAAGTTAATATTTTCACAAAATACTCTATTTGGAGACTTAATAAATTAGAACAGGCTTCTTAAGTCACGGAACTAAGCAAAAAATATTGAAGCATTAAAACAGCCTTAAAAATTTTTAACACTAGAACTTGTACTATGAAGTAATACCAATCAAAATAAGTATTTAATGGTACAAAATGAGCTAGTTTGAAACCTGAAACTATTGGCCTAACTGTACTCTTGCTTTTGTGCTGTGTGACATTGGAAGAGTCAAACAGAACTCTGCCCTCTGGTACTGTGCTGCTGATGAAAACCTGTGGACTTCTTCATAATGAGTTATAAAGCTTATGCATGTGCTGGTTTATGGTGTAGTTCCTAAGGCTATACTGGGTCACTGAAGTGTTTAATGTATGCATATGTTTGTCTGATTTAATAACAATCTGCTGAGAAATAAATAAGAAGGTGAGACCCTGGATGGTTATAGACCTTCACAGGGAAGTACTGTTGGATTAACAATGTACTGTTCTTAGTTTAGTCGCAGTTGCTGATTGTGTGATTGTCACTCAGTGAAAATGCAAGGGAAAATATCATTTAAATCATGTATTGATTATTTAAAAAAAAAAAAAAGCAAAACACTACCACCAACAAAAAAATCCCACTCCCTGGTAAACTATATTTGGATTTAAAAGACAGTGCATTAATTATTCATCCATTTATGCCTCTCCAAACCCAGGAGAACCATAACTGATTTGCAGAATACAGAAACTCAGGCCTTTTGCCTCCTTGGGGAGCACCACAGATTTCTCCCTGGGAAAGATGCAATCACAGAAAGCACTCAGAGGCAAAGTTAGTCCTGTGAGCAGGAGAGTGAACCCATACCGTATTCAGGTTTTTGTTACAAACGATTTCTCTCAGTTAGAAACATATGTGGCTGGTGTTGCTGGCAGAAGTTAAAGGTACTAAAATATTGCAATTTCAGCCAGCAAAAACGAAGAGCAGCTACAGCCAAGTCACTTCCACAAGATCTGCAAAAACATGCAATAGATGATAGTTTTTATTTTTTAATAGCAGAGTCCCCAATATTGATGATACGCAGGATTAAAAAATAGGAAATCTTTCTGATTACAAGAAGGTGGACAGTCTTGTACGAGCATTAAATGGATTTTAGAGGCAATGAGTACTATTTTTAGGCTTCAGTTCATAAAAGAATGGGACAAAAGGTCAGTCTGGCACGTATGGCTCATTTACTGTTAAGCTGTACAAAGAACCTTGTAATGGCTGTGTTTTATAGTAACTGAAAAACCTACGGATGAGTGGGTACAGAGAATTAACTTCATAATCTGAATGTTGCATTTGAATGTTATTGAAAACAATTATAATTATTTGAATCACAAAACTGTATTTACATGTTTTGAGTTTTCCCTTTGGGATAGTTCCCTGGTTTTGTATCACACATCACTGGCTGGTGGATATTAGGCTGCAGTTAATAGCTTTGCATTACATGGCAATACTATTTCGAGTACCTGAATGTAGCAGCAACAAAACACATCATGGGTTGTAGCTGTGGTCAAATCGATACATTCATACAAAATGAGGAGAAAATTAATGTTGTGCTGTAAATAGCTCTAGTTAGAAAAATGTCTCTTGTAAGAAGGAGCGGACTTAATAGTCTGCAGCAAAAAATGCAGAAGTAAAGAGCATCGTGACACTGTAAGGAACATAAGGGAGCTTTGGTATGCTATCAAAATCCGCCCCCCAAGGAGAAACGGGATTTACTCCATGATATGCTCTTCTTAAGGAAATAGAATAACACCTATAAATAAATAAATATCTAGGGGAGAACCAGGCAAGCAACAAAATCTGGGTCAGAGTCAGCCTTTTTGTAATCATCTCTCTGCCTCCTGGATGGGAACTAAGCCTGACGGGGAAAAGCAAGAAGGGAGGCAAGCTGCCCAGAGTCAGAGGCACTGACATCTGACTTCAGGGAGCTTGCCAAAGGCTGGCAAAGCTCTGAGCTTCTGTGGAAAGGACTACTCATGGCCAATTCCTTTAAGCACCAGTGATATTTGTGATTTATGGGCTCGTTTCTCCAGGTGGAGGGGATGTAGCAAGCTACAAGACAGACAGCGGGACCAATGAGGACAGGAGAGGTTATTTGTGCAGCAGGCTGAGAGGGGAGTGGGGTGAAAAGCCTGGGAAGTGGCTGCTGGTAGAGGGGAGAGCCTTCAGCTCTCATGCGAAGTGAACTCTTCGCTTGCAGGTGGAGGCTCTGGGAATGTGACACTGCAAAACAAGAAGCCATATGGGAAGACTAACTGGGCATCGCTGCTTCCCTGAGCAGATTCAGTCCAAGAAATAGAAATGTTACCTGGAATACTTGGGGCTAACAGTAACAGTTAGATATCAAAACCAGCATGAACTGAAAGCTGAAATGCTGTGCAGCAGTGCTTGCTGCAAGGAGACAAACTGCTACAAGTATCTTCATTTGTGCCTTGCCTTTCTTTTCCTGACATGTGTCTTATCACACAAAAAAGTGTGTGTCAAATCTTTATTTTAAGTTTTATGCATTTTTTTAAATCACTGGGAACAGAATTTCTCTAGCTGCAAACTGAAAGGTGGCTGTGTTGAGCTCAGGTGTGATAACAGGCTGCTGTTTCTGACAGGGCAAAACCTTGAGCATCTTTTTGCAAGTGCCTTAGGAAGGACTTAGCAGGGCAGACCTTGCAGCTGTAGTAGGAAATAGCATTTGTTTCCTCAACACTGTGATGGATGGCTATCAACAGTGGACCTCTGTAAACTAAGAAAACAGTCCTTCTTCATACCACAATCACCAGCGCACTCCAAGGTCGGACTCTGCTGAGTTAATTTAGACATCCACAGTACAGACATCTCTAGCTGAGCTGGGCATACAGAGTACTTCTATAGTCCACGGAGAGAAATAGGGAATAATTTGTCTTATTCTGCAGTAAATGTCTAAAGTGCCATATAAGTCATGCTTTAGAAATGCCTATGACTCTCCAAGGACTATTAAGATGTTGTAGATAACTAGCTGAAGACTTCTGAATTTACCCATCTATAGGCAGGTAAGATGAGACCTTTTCCCTGGACCTCAAGCAAAACAGCAAGACAACTGCTGAGGGCAGCTGGGGCTGCAGACAGCACCGAGGCCACGCGTGCCCGGCTGCTGCCATCCAACACTGCCCCTTCCCGCAAGGCCCTCTCCTGCGTTTTCTGCTTCAGCTTCCCTGCAGGTCACTCCCTCTGGGCTCCTGCCCCTCGTGTGGCATGTGGCACAGCTTCTGCTCTCCCTGAGGTGGCCTGTATGTGGGGAAATCACTTGCTATCCCTTAAGGGCCCCTGTTTACCTGCTTTACTCCAATGATTTGTACCCCATATCCACAGACCATGCATAAGGGAGCATCCAAGGGATGTGATCCAGTATTCAGGATTTGATTGTGCTCGGTGTACTTGTATCTACCAGGCTTTTAATAAATCCAGGCAACTGCACAGTATTTAGCTCAAATCCAAACCTAGCAGAAGAGGACATCTTCCTTCTCATGGCCTAGCCTTGGGCTACTCTGTTTCCTTCTCAGTCCCAAGGTGTTTCTCTTGTGTTTATTTATAGAGGAGACAAATGCTGAGCTTGGTTTTCTGTTTCCTTGCACCACACAGTCGTTTACACTAATGAGAACAGGATTCCAACTGCTCCACAGTCAAAATGAGGACTCAAGACAGAAGTTATGGGCCAAATTAAGTTCTAATTTGCATTTAATTCTGGATGAAGTGCCCCTCTTTCTCTTTTCAGTCCTACTAGCTCTATTTCAGTGTTGCTCTAGGGTTTCCTCTGTCCTGCTTTTGTGTTGTGGATTTGTTCCTTGATTGCAATGTGATTTCAATATCTGTAATTGCTCAAGTTTCAGTAGCTAACTATGTTAATTGAGGAGCTGGACAGATGGCTCAAGCATCTGATATTAAGCTTACTGTGCTGAAATGATGTAGCCATCAGGGTTTGAAGTGTTACCATGGGAATGCGCTTCCAAAGGCTATTGAGTGCTAGAAGCATTACGCAGTGACACTCCTGCCAGGGCTGTAGTGACACTAGCTTTTAAGAGATCAAAAGAGGCAAGAAAGGGTCAGCTTAAAAAAACCCTGGAGAAATACTGTGATATGTTGGTATCCTCCAATTAGCTGCCGTATAGTCAACCAAAGGTTCTTTGCACATGCACTCCACTAAGAGCATCAAAGCTATGATAAGCCTTTGTTTCTGGAATAAAGTAAAGCTATCACTTTATAACTTTCATTGTAGACTTTAAATTGAAATAAAATCTTTCTGGTCTTCTGAATCCTCTGTTCATCTCTCCGGAAAGACTTTTCAGTGGTCTTCAGAAAAGGAGGATGGTTTGGTAGCTAAGAATTGAGATGTCAGTAAGATCCACAATTGTTCAGGTTTCTGTAGGTACTTGTGTGAACTGTGAAGTCGGAAGATGGCTCAAGCATTTTACATCAAGCTTACAGTGTTGAAATGATATAGACATTGGCCTCAGAGCAGCATATAGCTCCTCCTACTTTGTATGATTTTGGGCTAGTGCTTTTATTTCTTCATAGCAGAATAGTTGAAATTTAAGCCAATGTATTTTACCTTACAGTTTGAGTAGGCTGAGGACGTGCTAGCTACCCCCCTGACAGAAGGAATTTCTTACATGGTTACATTCAGCAGCATATCTAGACAAGGGAGCAGAGAGTAAGGACCCCCAAGCTCCTTCTACCCTGTAACCCACGTAGCCCTGCCCCGTTATGCTGCACTGCCATAGCATCTGCCACAGGGAAAACAAAGGATTTATGCGTGTTGTTGAGTGGCATGTTTCAGAAGAGGAGATCACTGAAGTTTGTTCCCTGCATGCTTTGCCAGCCTTTTCCTTCTGTTTCTCATCTGAAGGACAGTTTCTGTTCAGGATACATT
Organism: Nyctibius grandis; assembly: GCF_013368605.1. Classification (NCBI taxonomy): domain Eukaryota; kingdom Metazoa; phylum Chordata; class Aves; order Nyctibiiformes; family Nyctibiidae; genus Nyctibius; species Nyctibius grandis. Next base: position 10,095,518 of record NC_090671.1, read on the forward strand.
GAGCTGGGTCACCCTTAATCCCAGGCTGTACAGGCATAGCAAAGGTGGCAGCTGCTACTTTAGGAAAGGCACTGAAGATATCTGTTATCAAGATCTGCAATTATCTAGTCGTACTGGTACATCAAAAGCGTATCATCCACCCTCTTAATTCTCTGCCTTTGTTGGTTTTTTTCCACGTGTAGGTTTTCTGTGTTTCCGTGGGGCTCAGTTGACAGTTATTCAAGATTAATAGGTATTTTTCTTTTGGTTACAGTGAGCTTTTGAGACAGCCTGTAACTAATGTCTAAACTGCCTCCTTGTCTTTCCCTTAGATAATGTTATCGTGTGCACACATTGCCATTTAATCTTTTATATGATCTGTTCTGCAAAGGAATAAAAATTAAACATGGACCTAACATTGCAGATCAGCTGGAAAACCTGCCAATGGCTTCAGTAGAAGATTTTCTTGAGTACAGAAATTATCTAATCTGATTCATGCCCATCACCATGGTAACTGAGCACTGTGTCAAAAACTACCTGTATCTGTAAAAGTGTTTGCACGTACACTGGATTCCTTCCAGTACCCAACCTCCCCTCCCCCCCTTATTCGTATGATCTAAGAAATTCAGTGGGTTTTTTCTCTGTCTTTGTGATAGATGGGGACTAGGGCCTGTGTTTGCTTTGTTGTATAGAGTAATTCCCTAGGGTAAATATATTTACCATTTATCATCTGTTCATATACATAATGCATATGTGTAGCTGAGTTGGCTAGCAGATAGAAAGTTTTTTCTTTTTTTTTTTTCTTTTTAACCTTTCAGCTGAAAAGATGCATAAATATAAATCCCATCTGCAGATATAACATTCTGAGTGCTGTATATTTCCAAACCCCTCCAGCGGCTGGGCTTTATATTCCAGGTCATGTGAAATTATTTTATTTTACTGAATTACTGTGATGTATCCCAAGAGTTCCTGGGTGTGATGTCCCATGTGAAATAGTCACAACTGGAAAACCTAGACAGCTCAGGAGAGGTGGACATGAACCAACATAATTTCCAAATATTGGTGAGGGTTTTTTTTAACAGAAACCAAAGTTACTGTTTTTCTGAAACCAAATACACTCTGTTGAAAGGCTAGATTGCATGGTATGAGGTGTACTCTTGATTCCTTCATTTCCAACAGTGTTTTTCAACAAAAGAAGAGCTGTCCATGAAGGTCACTCACCAATAGACCTGTGTTTATTTGACTGCCATACTTCATCAATGAAAACACAAGTAACAGGAAGGGAAAAAGAGAAAAAGAAGAATAGTTTGACTCTTCCATTTTATCCTAAAATGTGTTTATATTGTAGTGCTTTATCTTGTATTTGGTATTTTTCCATCACTAGGCATTTTTTTAGAATCTGTACATTTATTTTGGAATTTAGAGGGGAGCTGAGATCTCTAGAAAATCTGTCTCTTGAGAATAATCTTCACAGTAATTGTTTGGTCATAGTAAAAACCATGGAGAGGAAAAGGACTGTCTGTCTGCCTGGGGCCTTGCCACATCTCTCACTTAGCCAATGCAATCCGTGTTGCTGTGATTTCAGAGAGATGTGACTGAGTGGCTTTAGGCACGATGGCCAGCTGTGCTTGCCATTTTTTATTCTTTCTAAGTAGCAGTCCCTTTGCAGGACTTGTAGCTGGAAGGAAATTTTAAAATTGTAAAATGAATCATGCTTGAGTAGAAAAGGAATATACGCTGGCACTGCTCGAGACAGGGGCTGGAACATATGAGCTTCGTTTTCACAGTGAAAAAAGTCCTTTTGTGGCTAAATGCATTTGTGAATCAGGGTTGTAGATAAATCCTAGCCCTGCTTAAATACGATGGTAGTGATTCCTGACTTGTGAAATATGAACTGACGGCATGATGTTGTATTGTTTTCACTGCTTATAAAGTACTGCCCCTCATTCTGAACCATGAAAATTAGCGACAAAAATACTTCCACTGAAATGAACCAAAAGCTCGTCACTGGCTGCTCTGTTCTTTAGGCCATTCAGAGCATCTTATTCTTTTATGCATTTTCTTTGAGAGCATTGTGTGTTGCTGAGGCAAATTTTTGATTTTTCAAAAGCCTCCTTCATTGCCAGACATACACACAAAAGTGCCCATGCATCAGATCTTATGCCTTGTCTGAAGAGCAGTTTCAGTCAAAAAGCAATTACATATAAATGACAAGCATTTATTCAACAGAACAGCTCCTTGGTAAACTTTGAAGCGCATCTGTTTGATTTGCCTAACAGGAAAAATGTGTGCTTTTTTTTCCCTCTGCTGTTATCGAAAAAGGACCAACATAGGGCACGTGCATTCCCCTCTACCCTGTCCGTCATCATCAGAACTGTCAGTGATGTTTTGACTATAGAATATTCTTAGGCAAAAAGGAGATGATAGCTTGTTTTTGCATGCTCCAGGTCCTCTTGCAAAAGGGCTGTCTGTCTTCATAATGCTGTGCATTAAATACTTGTTTCACTCAGTATCTCTTCCAGCCTCCAAAATATACTAGGTTTTATGTTTGATTTGTCCACATTTCTAGGACTGCTATTTTTTTTTTAGTTTTTTTTATCTTAAAGCATAATTATAAAAAAAGTCTACAGGTCCTAATTTTAAAGTAGCAACCCTTATTTTTCTCATAAGAAGCCTTTTGGTAAAGATTTTTACCCTACTATCCACAGATCAAGAGGGGGTTGGTGAGGGAATTGTGGCATAACCTAAAGAGAACAAGGACAAACCTTTTAAAAGGATCTATGGGCTCACTGTGTTGTGCAGTAGCAGAAGAGAGGGCAGAGATGCTAAAGGTAGCACCATCTCAGGCTGCTGTGTCCTCATGATAAGTACACCACCTGTTTGAGATAACGGCTGCCCCAAATTCTTACTGGAAGTCAGCATGGTGCTGTGCCTAAACTAATAATTGTTTCTTCTCAGTTTGCCAGTTTAGGCACAGTGTGAGCAAAGGCAGCTCATCTGCTGTGTCACTACCAGAGCTGGCAGCTTGACTAGAGACCTGGTGTCTCTTTGCCCCACTTCATTGCTCCCAAGGTTTTTGAATGTCAGGGTCCTTTTTTAAAAGGAGAGTTTTGCACTTCTGACCCAACTTTAATTGAGAGTCAAAGGGACACGGGTTGTTATGGGATAGTTACCAAAGATCTTTAGTAGTTTAGACTCCCCATGTCAAGTTTCTGTTAGGCTTTAAAAATTTTTACGTCTTGACTTCCTATTGGTTTCAATGCCTACAATTGAAAGTCCTGACTGATGCCATCAGCATCTCTTAGTTGCAAGTGAAGATGCCTAGATGCTTTTGAAAGATAGATATTTTGATCAAGAAACATTTGCCATACACTGCCATCTTCACCCCTGTAAAACAACAATGCTCTGTTGAAAATACCAGACTTGTACATGGTTAAAATGCAGTCTGAATTTAGTTTCTGTATAAAGTAGGCCTTTTTGTCATATATTTGTATTTAAAACATTTAAACAGCCACACTGGGATTATTTGCCACAATAGAATGAAATAATAAGAGGTGGTAGCTTTGTATTGTACGACAGCGTAAGTTCTATCTAGACCCCACTGGCCTTTGGTCAGAGCTCTGCATTATCGTAAAATCTCTTTCCTATCAAATAGATATTGCATACATGAGAGAGGTTGAGGCATGGAAATGGGTCATGTGCTGGCTTCACCATCTCAATGAGGTAGCTACTACCCTGATTCATCAGAGAGGGTGTTAAAATTTACTAAACCAGCAGCGTGGGTCAGCGAGAAGTGAGCAATAGGAAAACTGGGACTCCAGGAGCTGTGTCATTGAATCGCAGGGCTTTGGAAACTGTTTCTGGCATAACACAACCTTTGTGTCACATTTTGCTCAAGGCTGTAGGTAAAGCTAAGCTGTTGTCCCAAATTCCATTGTAAAATCACACTGTGGTCTTTACTAAAGTATAGAAAGACTGTTTAACGGTCTCTGCAAGATGCCTAGTGAAAATGCTGTACCAGGATGCAGAAAGCCAAGTTCTTTGGTTTTCTCGATGTTACAGTGATGGAAATGATAATGCAGCTGGATCATTGACTTCAACAATGTCAGCATGTTTTCACCATTGCATTTACATTAATTAGTCTACATATTATTATTTAACAGCACACTTCTCTTAGATGAATTCACTAATGTACTTTTTGGCTCCCACTATGTAGAGTATCTCTGCTTCAAAAGTAAGCTGTTAGATGCTAGAAAAGGTAGGAAGATCTGCGGAAAGACGCATCAATGTGTTCACATTTGAATAGCAGCACATAAAGACGTGGAATGATAACTCCCCTGCAGAAATCGCTTGCTGCTTACTATGCAAAAGTCTTTTTTTCTACCTCATGTGCAGGCAGGAAGGAAAACAAAAAGAATAATATCAAATCTAGAGGAGGAGTGGATGTTTATGGACCTGAGAAGTGAGATGAATGAATGGTTCCAGCCAGATTGTTTTAGCATAAATTAAGACACTGTTCACAGTCCAGAAAAGGAGTGGAAAATATGCTGAGTACAGATCCTTTCAGCTGCTCCCTATGTACTAAGCACTCAGATTATGAACAGCAGTTAGTCTCCATTACTTTCTTCTGCTGCATCTCCTCACAGACAAACTCAGTCATTGAACTTGAACTACATCATGTTTGGATTAAAATGCAGTATCTGTGGGGTTTTTACTTTAAATCTGTCTTCATAACCATTAGAGTTGAGAAAAGCCTCTTAGTCAGGAGTTCAAATGTGAAATACAGTACTTTAGGTTTTGCCTTATCTCTATGCTGTCATTAACTGCAGAGCTCAGTCTGGTCCTGTGGGCTTGAATAGGGATGTCTGAGCTCCATCTTACTCTTACTTACGTAACTTATAATGCAAGAAGAATGGAAAAACTGAAACCTGTAATCAATCAGATAACTGAAGAATTTGGGGGCTTTCCAAGAAGTATATTGGCTTTGAGTTGTGGGTTTCTCTTTTCTTCTCCTCTCCAACTCTCTTTTGAAAAGGGACAAAGAACTCCTGCATTATACAATGTGTGATGTAAATCTAACTGTAAAAAGGGGGAAATGCACTAGAAATGCAGAAGGAGAGTCCAAGGCAAAGAAATCAGAGAGCCTCCATATCAGACTTATGGGGTAAGAAAAAGACCAACTTCTTAATGAAGCAATTGTTTGTTGATAGATGAATATTTCTGTTTGTCAAGGTAAGCAGCATTAGCTTGGGGAGAACTAACCTGTTCTGAAGGCTGATGCACGGTTTAAGCAAACATAGGATGAAACATAAACATTACATCTTTACATCAGTAAGGCTGTCTTTTAAATATGAACCCAAAGCCTTAATCTTTTTAATACCCTTTTAAAACAACTTGCAGACAAGAGGCAACAGCCTATAATGGATGAGATAGCGAAAGCCAAGATTAAATATGAGAGTTCAGATTTAATGTATGTTACTGGCAAGGAGATTAGGCAAATTTGACTAGAACTCCATTTGAGGCTGAACATGAAACCTCCTGATGTCATTTGCATGATGTCATTCACGAGGCTGGAATCATGCTTTAGTTCGCAGAACTGCTAAGACCTCTTTTCTGTGTGTGTTTAGAAATCAGAAGTTGCAAATAAATGATGCTTTTGAATACATGAGGCATGCACAACTTAATCTTATTCTTTGCCAAAGGGACAAAAGTTCATTCATGAATGAATATCCATCAAATATGGTGACTTTAGGTAGAAAAAGAGTGAATGAAGCAAGAACTAAGGCTTCCCCTACCCATGAAATTAAATGTTTATTCAATAAGAATCAAATTAAAACTGCTGTATTGATTCAGTTAGTCCTGTAGGATGTAATCTTTTGATATTGATATTTTTAAACTGTAATTATATTAGCAAATGCAGGCTGGGGACTGGGTGAATTGCATGGGTGCCAATGCAATGAAAATGTTCATTGCACACCTGTGGTGCCAACTGTGAACAATTCATGAACATGACTTTATCAATTCAGTAAGTACTTCAGATATTACACACATGGCCTAAGTCCTGATGATACTTGGGGGGAAAAATTTCTATGTTGTAACACTGGTGAGAAAACAACTGTCTAAATATTTTATTGTCTTTGATTTCATTCAAGGCTTGAGAGATGCAGGGATGACGGTATATTTTTCTAACCCAAATAATTCTCTTCTTGGTCTTGGGTTGTAATATACTTCTCTAGGACAAAAAGTGCAGAATGTTACCCACTAGTCATGATACCAGGTGCAAAATTAATTGACTCATTAACCTTAATCAGCTTGTTTTAACTGTGAAGGTCTCATGCTCTGAAGATGATAGTACCTTTAGCTTACAGTCATAAATAAGCATTTACCACCCACTGCTGCAGGGCAAACTTTCCTTCAGTAACACTGAAAGTGTACTTAGAGGAAGCTTTTGTGGTTTATTTGAAGAACAGGATGCATGCAACCTTGTAGACACACGGGTGGCGTTACAGAGGTAACTCCTCTGTTCCCCAATAACTGCACACTGTAAACTGGAATTTGCTTTAGTTAACCCGGAGAATATTGGTTTGCCATTATCGCCCAAGTGTGACACTTCTTATTAGCATTACCTCTCTAGAGTATATATAGGGAGCTGTTTTTTTCTAATTATTATTATTACGTTATCGACAAATTTAAGGAATATTTTGAATCATTCATGCCAATCTCAGTATTGCAATATTGAGTATTCTTACATTATAAATATTCTTCAAAGGCTCAGCTTTTAGCTTCCATTAGTAACATGTTCTGTAACGTACACCTTTTTTTTTTTGGTTGATATGTCTGTAATTTTGTTCTCCTTGGCAAGGAAAAACCAAACACTGACATCAGATATGAAATGAGTACATGAAATAGATGAGATTTTCAGGCAACCTTAGCTTATGTTGTTTTGGTAAGTGATAGTGAAAGAGAGGATCCAAAAATACATTTGCTCATCAGTTAAAAGTCTGACTTAAGCTTATGTAGACATACCTTAGCCAGCTTTACTCCACCTAGGCTGGGGACTGATAGAAACTGTGCAAGGTAACCCCTCCAAAACCCACTCACCTTCTGAGACTTGTAGCCTACAATGAGATCTTGTGCTTGCTGTGTGTGCTTACAATTGTTTTGTTAGCTCTAGTTCATCTACACGAGCAACAATTGCAGACTGATTGCTGTATAACATGGGGATATTTACACAATTTTGATTGCATGGCGTCTAATAAAAAGTGGCAGTTAGTTGCCTGTTTTTTTTCTGTTGTGATGCCCAGAAATGCTGTTGTAAGAATTTGTATGCATTGTTTGATTGCTACCATTCATCTCGAGGCTCTTTATACTATTCTTAAGCAAAACAGACCTAAGACTGCGGGGATTAACAGGCCTCATAGCAACTCCCACAAAATAGGAATGAGCTAGACCTGGCACAGGTTATCCAGGGCTCCATCACCTTCACGGTGCTTGCTGGGTGTAGCACAGGGTCAGGAGGAAACCAGGAGAAGGAAAGACTCTGTGTTGCAGAGCATCTCGTAGGTAGCTGGAAGAGGCAGCTGTAGGACAGAAAGCCTCTCAAGCTGAACCAATATTTGAGAGGCACTATAAACACACAAAGATTTCTTATTTTTTCCCCTTCTCTTCCTTAGGCTGTGTCTCTTATGCTTCAGATCTTGAGATGCACAGCACGTAATCTGGTGTGTGGGAGGCAGAGACTCCATGATTGAGCTGCCGATTTAAGTTAATTTATATATTGCCCATAAATTGTGATTTTCTGGAGCTTATCGTCTTCATTAAAAATCACTTTGAGCTGAACATTGCTATTATTTTATCAGCTCGAAGCTGTCTGGTTTTGCCTCCAAAAAAAAAAAAATCCACTTTACACTTTCTGAGTTTTTAAGCTTTTATTGAACCCGTTCAAAAGGAACCCCCTTTCAAATCTTTTAAAAGAAGAAACCACAAACAACATTTTTAACAGAGTTCCTCTTTTTTTTGAAGTATTCTGAATCAAATAATGAGCGGTACTGTGGAAATCAACAACTTTTTAAAATTACCCAAATCCAGAGTTAGCTGAGATTGCTATAAAACCACTCATTATGTAATGATGGCCATAAAACAACAATTATACTATTTTATTCTGAGTTTTAATTACGTAATTGCAATTACTCTGTTGATTGAATTCTTAGAAAGTTTAATGGTGTTAAAGAAAATATTATGACATTTTATCCCATGTTCTTCAGAAGTACTTTTAAATGACAGCAGAATTCACATGCTTCCCCTCCCTTCCTTGTATGTCTTATTTTTCATTAATGGGGGAGTTTCTTTTGGAAGAAACAGAGTTAAAGTGAAAACATAGTTCACATTGGATCCATTTTCCACATCTGTATCCTCCTGCAAGTACTAATTTCCACTTTCCTGCTTTAAAAGGAGCTTGGTACTTTGCAGCATCATGCAGAATCAGTACGTTAAAACTTAACAGGTAACAGAGACAAATTCCTGATAAAGAGGGGAAGTTTTAAGGCACTGAACAAAGTGTTGATATGGCCTCCTTTGGCATATCTTTGCAATTCTGTTCATTTATGTTCAAGAAAGTTGAGCTAATATCAGAAAAGGAGCAAAAGAAGGTTACTGGTATAATTAGGAGAAAGGAAGTTGGTCATACAGGAGGAAACTAGGGGCTGTCTCATTCATTCTCATAGAACGAAGTCGGAATAGGGACATCATGGCTAAATATAAATAAAAATGGAGGGAGAGAGAAGGATAATGGTGATACAAGATACAAGAATAGATGGACAAGACATTAATACTTTCAGACTGGCAGTTTAGAGGCAGGTTCCCATCCACCAGAGCACTGAGGTGCAACAGCAGCCATTCCACCAGAATAAGGGAGATGCTGAGGCTGAAGAGTCTTTGTGTAGGTCCCTGAAAAGCCTGAGTCCTGAGCCTGGCATCACTGCCACAAAGGGACAAGGTACTTTCCCCATATCTGCAGACTTGGAAAGGATACAGCCCATGCATCTTCTGCAGGGGATTCTACAGGTTTGGATACTTTTTTCTTTTTTTTGGGGGATGGGGGGAGGAGATGGACATGACACATCTGTCCCCATTAACCCCGCAGTGGGGACACACCTATCCCCACTGACAGTGGCGAGACTTTTGTTGGCCCCAGTGGAAGAGGAGACAAACTCTAAGCCCTTTTAAAAACCCCACTGATAAGATTCAACATCATCTAAAGCATTTGCCTTTTAATTTTTTTATTGTTCTCTTTGTGACTCCAAGTGACAGGGTAATGGGGCATTTCTATCATCACATACCTTGTTCAGCTACTCCCTTTTTTAGCCATTTTAATTCTTTAGTTAAGACTCTGTGACATCTAATTCAGTCCAATTGCTTTCAAGTAGGTTTCAATGAAGCTTGCACTGGACTATGCAGGACCACTTGAAGAACCCCATGGATACTGACTTTTTCTGAGTGGTCCTACTAGGAAACAAGCCCCAACAAGTTTTTCTAAGTAAACTTTACTTCATTTGCTTTTTGTCTGAAAATAAGATAGGTCATCTGATATTACTTTTAGTGAACTATGGATATTCATGGTATATCACAAGTGCATTCAATAGAGAATGCGTAACTAAACACTAGCACAGAATTTCATTCCTTGAAGATCAATGCATAGGTCTTGGCTGCATTAAGGGCAAATTTCACGCTTAATGTAATTACTGCATCTTCTAAATCAGGTGATATTAATATGTTGATCTCTTTGGGACAGAAGCTGTCACTTGTATTATTGGACAATGCCGATCATGCTGGGGTTGTAACTTGATTGAAATTTCTAGGTGTTATTACGAGTTCTGAATGTAAAATTATATTCAGAAAAGCTTGGTGGCTTTTCTCCCCTCGTAATTTATCAAATTGCTCAATACATTTTTCTCTAGCATTTCAGCCTTTTCCATTTGGGAAATAGTGATGGTTTTTCCAGAGTTTTAATGGAGGTAAAACTGTCATACAAAAAAAAATAATAATTACATGCATTTCTGTAACAGTCACAAGCCAGAAAGCTTTTACTTTGTTCCAGAATAAGAACTCAAATTAATGTACAGTCTAAGCTCCTTCTCAGCTTTTTAAAGTCTTCTACTCTGTGTCAATCATAGCTTCTCCGAATTGTAGTAACATGCAGTACCTTTATAAAAGTACTTGACTATTGTCTCTCCTAAGCAAGAAGACTTAACTTGCAACTGTTTATTAGTGTTAGCAACATTTCACACAGGTATCACTAAGAAAATTTACAGCACCAATGCTAACAGTCTTCAGCTGTGCTGAAAATTATAATACCTAACTCCAAAGTAGCCTTGATGCTGTAACTGTTAGTCAGACGAAACTTTAAATAATAAGCAGAAGATTTTTTCTTTTTTTGTCCTGATAATCTATGACCAAGTCCAAAATTTGTAATGGTAACATTATACAAATCCAGTGTAAGCAACATCAGCACTATATAAAAATGTATCAAATTCATTTTGGTACAGCACCATTTTTTTCTTTGGAATGAGGAGGCATAGAGTAAACTGGAAGGAGGGGAAGAAAAAAAAAAAAGCAAGCCCAAGGTAGACAAGCTCATAGTGAGTGGCTAAGCAATATCCCCATCTACCTGTCTCCAAGTTAATTACATATGTGTACAGGTATCCGTCACTGAAGAGACAACTAAAGCAATTTTTAAAGCAGCAGCTGAAAATGGATAAAGGCAGCAGCCCTTAGTAGTACATCTGGCAGCTTTAAGAGCACTTGACCTTATGTCAAGCCAAGCTGGGAGTTCCCAAGCACAAGCTATCAAGTCTCTGGTTCACTTCAGGCGTATGCAGCTTCCCTTAGAGCAACAACTTCTGTGAGGCAAACCGAGGAGTGAGAGAAGGACGTTCACAGAGATTGACTGATAATGCTGTCACGCCTTGTAACACTGGGGAACATGCACACAACTTGCTAGCTCATTTAGAGGTGCGCTGTTCCATCGTGCTGGTTATGCTGTTGTGCATCATGATGAATTTCACAGGCTTTTTTTTTCCCTTTTGACAGTACATATGCAGAGACATTACATTATTCATTCTCTGTGGATGGCAGTTCTTGTGGTTTTAAGTGTAAAAAATATTTGTAATTAGATAACTCACAGGCATCCTAAGCTGTAAGATGCGCTTTTTACATAGAGATTTTCAGCAGTTTATTGTATTGCAGCCACGCGCCATCTTTATGGAAGGATAGAGTACTTTTATGCATGAGAACATTCCAAGTGCATAAAATAAATGTCAACCTTATTCCGGAAGAGAATGCTATTGTTTGTTAGTCAGCAGGGTTGGCCTGAGCAGGACACTAGACAGGGAGTCATGAAAACTGGATTCAACGCCCAGCCCTGCCCTTAGTCTTCTAGGTCATGGTAGGCAAATCAGTCAGAAGTCTCAATCCCCATTTTTAAATGGATGTTAAATCTTTGACTTTGCTTTAAATCGTTCCGAGATTCGCAAATGTAAAGGACTGTATTACAAGTAGATGGCATATTATTGGACTTGGAATTCCCGTTAAAACTTTTAGTTTTGACGAGGAGTTGCAATATGATCTTAAAGCAATTGCTAAAGGACAGGCACTTTAAAATAATTGGAAACAAGAAAGAATTGTTAATTGGTGACCCCTTTTGGAAACACGACCTAACTAGTCTTTCTCTGCTGTATTTCTTCATTCTTTTAAAAAGATTAAAACTCCTTTCCTTCTGCCTTTTGTGTTCAGATTCCAAGGTATTCATCAGAGTGACTGTCTTTATTCTGTGTTGCTAAAGCACTTAGCATATAGAGACCCCCTACTCCGAAAAAGAGTTTTGTAGAAGTCCTATTCTTAGCTCAGATAAAATGAATCATTTAATTTGTGGGGCGGGTGGGAAAGGGTTGAGGTGTGTGGTGCTCTTAAATAACACAAAGGACCATTTCCTTTCCCCAAAGAACCTACTGCCTGAGTAGATATTTTTAAAATTCTCGGTGTGGATTTGACCGTGTTACCTAATATAAGAGCAACTACAGAGAGATATCTGCTCACCTTTCTAGTTTACTGATTTCAGTCCAATAATCCCACTTATACTATGCCCTGTGCCTTTGAAAACATACATAACACTTCCCAAAATGGTTCAAAGAATACGTAAGTGCTCAAAGACACATTCCTGGGGATCCGATTCTACCAGTAAGACATTCCTTTCATGGAGGGCAGTAGTGTTTAAAACCACAGAAAGCTCTGCCCTTGCCCAAAACAACCCGTGGTGGGCACCACAGCTTGCCCCAGGACAAAGTGACAGTAAAACTATCCCTCCCTATGGCAGCTGGGAGTAAAGCAATGTGCAAGCTCTAGAGTATTTTTAATGATAATGTGTTATTTGACAAGGAGCTACTGAAATTCCTTCAGTATTAGCATCACCTAGGGAGACCTCTAACCCTAGATATACATATTCACAAAGCTGGAATTTTCCTAAAAGGTGTGCAATGGAAGGAGCTACTCAGAAAGCCAGTTGAACTGGTTACTGTAATCTGACCATAAAGACCTGTTGGGTTTCATTGGCAGCGTGCTCACACCAGCCACTGATCATCCTAAGGGTCTACAACTGTAAGGTAATCAGTGACATCTGCCAGTGCGGGGAAAAACCCCAGGAAATTAATGTAATAAATCAGTGATCATACCAGAGTTGACAAACCTGTTATAAAGTAAGGAGTCTGTCTCTTCATATCCCAGATTTTCTCCTACCTCTTGTCTGCATGTCTCTTTTTGTTTCCTGCTGATGGATTTACGCTTTTCTGGCCATGTTGGACTGACGAGACAGTGACATCTGGTGACCAGTGCTGTGTATTCATTTAATTTTTGATACTTCACCATCAAGCAGTTACCCCAAATTCTGTTAATTAATGTGGAAAAATCTATTAATAAACAGATCAATTATTTTCAAAAAGAAAGACCTCAGCAGGTCCCATAAAGTGAATACAAATGTCACAATTTTTGCCTAGTCTACTGGAGAACTAAATATTAAGTGATTGTTTATCCATGCAACCATCTGTCTGCCTGTTGCCACCAAGCTGTTTACGGTCAGGTCCTACATTGTCCCCATGGGTAAGGAGCTGTGTCATTTACATCTTCTGGGTGTTTGGCCTGAGTGGTTGACTGACCACAGTTGCACAGGGTTGTGTGTTATTTTTAGACTTGGAGAAAGCAATCATTGAAATAGGTTGCTGACTTCTCTATACACTTCTTAAAAAAAAAAAAAAAACAAACACAACCACCCCAAAACAAAGCAAAAAACCCAACTTCTCAACCTAATCTGCTGTCACAGCTTTGTTTTTTTTTTTTTCTAAGTGGGCTGCCAGCAGGGCTCCTGCTAATAGCCTGATGTCTCAGCATGCTATGCTTTTTGGACCTATTAATTTCATAAACAGAAATATCAGTGCTTCTCTTCCCTTCAGGCTTTAAAGGGCATGTCTATATTCAGTCTCTATCAGCGCAATGCTGCGGCTGCTAAAGCTTTATCTCTGCTACATCACGCGACTGCTTTAGCACTCAAATGTTCCTGGGGCTGTTCTGATGATATTGGAAAGTAGGTTGAATTTATCCAGAGATTCATGAATAAGAAAGAAATCAAGAGCAATAAAGTACAGAGCTGCCTCTTTAATCAAATTAGTTTCCTGCATTGTCCTGTAAGGAGCTGAGGATAAATGGCACTGCTTCTCCTCCTTGGCACTGCTGCCAGGGCTCTCCGTCAGGATAAACACGGCACTGTTCTGGGAAGCGATAGGACCTGATGTTTTATTATCTTCCCCCCTCTGTTTCCTTGGCTCCTCTGCCTGGTTGGTAGCCTGCCTGGGGAGGGAGAGCGCAGGCACCGAATGCATCCCCTCCGCCTCTCCTGAGGCCAGGGCAGAGCCAGCGGCCCGTGGCCGCCTCTTCCTCAGAGGAAGGAACCAAATACCTTATGGTTTTCCCCCAGATCATCGCCAGAGCTGCCTTGGGGCAGTGTTGCTTCTCACGGCAAACTTGTGTTTTGCTGCAGCTTCCCTCCTGATGAAGTGAGAATTTGCTTTCACAGAAAAACATTTAAAATCTTGATCTTACTTGTAGATGGTCTTTTACACCTCAGCAAAGCTTTCCAATATGAGATTTTTCTTTTGAGACCCAATGCTTTTCTAATTTTGAGTAGGGGGGAAATATTCCCGTTAGAGAGAGAGATTTTCAGTCAGATGACAATTTAGGAATACAAGTACAAGAAAAGGGAAATTAATTTCATTGATTGCGTGATTCTTCTGTGCTATTTGAGTTTGCAGAAAGCAGCAGACTACCTGGGTGTGCTCTGGGGAACAGAAAAATGAGTTATCTTTCTCTGTGTTTAAAAAAAACCCTCAAAATAAAAAAACACAACATTATCATTTTGGTGTGTATACTAACAAAATCAAATTAAAACAAATGTCGTGCCCCAAAGAACTGGTCAACACCAGAATCCAGGGATCCAAAACACCACTGTACAACATAGGTAACTCAGATATTTAAGGCAACAGATTTTGCGTCATTCTCCTTTAGCTCACTCAATAATAGAGCTGTTTTCTTTACTTCTTTCATAAAAATAGTTCTAAGAGAAAGCTGTTCAAGTAGGGAGGAAGAGGTGGTTAGATATCTTAGTGAAACCTGTGGCATTGTAATGCACGGAGAAGCTGTGATGCTTCACCCCTTCCCCTCCTGTTTCAGGTGACAGAAGTGGCTCCACAGCCATGGCTGCGCTGAGCTTGGGTCCGTGTGTGCGTCTGGGCTTACACCCTACAAACCCTGCCATAAAGAGGAGTTCAGGCAGAGTCCTCCCACAGCCACAGCCCTCAGGCTCCTGCTTGAGCCTCCCAAGGTTTCTGCCCCCAGCAGCGCGGTGGCCCTGGGACCCACTGGGACGCTGGCGGGACGGATCCCGGGCTCCTCCAGTCCAGGGCCACCCGTTTAGCACACACACAAATAAACCACCTTCTTCTTTGCCTTCTCCCAGAGCCCAGCCTGCTGGTAGCACAGGTCACAGCCTTTTTCCTTCGTGCCATGCCTGCCCTCCTCTGCCATCTCATCATATTGTCTGGAAATGGATTTAAATCATCATAAATTACTGATCTGTGCTATTAGTATCTCCACTGAGATGAACAAAGCGCTACAAAATTTATTAAGTCTAATTTCTTTGCATATTGGTTCTTTCTATATTCCCAGCTCCCGCAGGGTTTAGTAGATATGCAAATCATGTTTGATCCATTTTTGGAAGCAAGTTTTAATTATTAATATTGTAATATAACAATTAGAATAATTTTTGGAGTTGTTCAAGATATTTTAAGTTTATATCATTTTCCTAACTGTACTGTTGGCTATAAATAAAAATTATTATTGCAATCTCCTGACCTAATGGGAGTAACCTCGCAAGAAATATCGTTCCAAGGATTTTTTGAATCTTTCTTTTTTTACCATCATCTGAGCAAAGATGAATTTTTCCATAATATCGTTATAAAACATTCATAAACAATAATGTTTTCCTTATTGTAAGTGGTATGTTTTAAATTACGTTTAAAGCATCTGAAAGTAATTTATCCCAGAGCTACATGGTGTCACTTGAGAAAACAAAATCAAAATTACTTTTGAATTTGCTACGACTTCAGTACTACTTGTAATGGCAGCTGAAGTTGCTGTTTAGAAAAATTGAGTCCCTGAGCATCTTGAGGTACAATACTTGTGTGTGGGGTATATGTGATTTCCTCAACCTCCTGAGTACTTTAAAGCTTCATTTTCTCATTCAGGTGTTTCTGATTCCCTTGACTTTGTGAGCATTTTAATGTTGTACTTTCCAAAAATGACCAGTGCAGCTGCAATTGAACATTTTAATTTGTTTTGAGTGCTGTTTTGCAGTGGCTAGTGCTATAAAGACAAATTAGACAAATTACAATGCATTTTCATAGAAATTAATTATTCCTAATGATTTTCTGCCCAGATATATATTCCTTTCTATGAATGAAATAGAAAGCTGGTTCTTTACTCTGGGAAAATGTCCATATATTTACACAGACCTTAACTTGCAATCTTATTATAGATCTGAACTATATAAAAATATAGTTCTAATACAAGCAGGTTCTGTTTTTTTCTTTTTTTTTTTTTTTTTTTCCTTCTTGACCCTTGTCCTCTCCCTGCAGCCCATGGGTGTGGAAGCACTTGCTGACCACCTACCCAACAGATCTGAAATGAGCTGTTTGAAATTTCAGCTGTTTCACTGTTCTGATCAAGGTTGTTTTGATACTGTAGGAAATGGTCTGATTTTCCTTGTGGCCATGAGGAATCTGCTCATTCTCTTCAATAGAATAAAGAGTTTCTATACTTAAATCTCTACTGTGCATAACATTTGTATCTGCAACTCCAGGTAGATGCTACATTTCAGCTCATGAAGTGCTGCAAATGCTGGGCAGCTAGGGATATCAAGTACAGAAGATGACTTCTACATCAGGAGACTATAAAATATTATGATTATGGATCTGTTAAAATAAAGATCCTATCATTCATATAGTAATGATATTTTTTTCTGGGAATATAAGGCATTCACTCCACATTCTGATAATCACTGAAATCACCATCCAAGCCTGCACACAAGTCTATGTCGGTTTGGTTTTTTTTTTTTTAATGTAGTGGATATTCTTTATATTACATCTACTCTAGCTTTTATTTGTTTAAGCCTACAGTTGAGTAATCAATGGGCTATTGAGCCAACCTCATTCAAACATCTCTAATGTCATCTCACATCCAAGGAACGAGAAACAGCACGCCTTAGATCTCTGAGGTGCCATGCTAGCAAAGTCACTGGTTCTTCCTAGACAAGGTTAGCTTTTTGGGCAATATCAGTAGAGAAGCAGACACTTCCAGCTTTGAACTGTCTTTGCCAGTCAGAACCACCCACTCTCCCATCTCAGCTCTTCTCAGAGTGTCAGAAGGCACAATGATATATAGCTGAATATGCTTTAGAGAAAAGCAGAAGGATGGCTGAGGGTCTTTTCAGTATTTCTACACTTTATCTATTTCTTTGCATTTTGTACATACAGGAGAAGGACAGTTTTTATTAGACAGCTAGTCATTTATTTGCCCAGGTCAGGTTTAAATGAATTAATATAGTTTCTGTGTCTCCTTAAGTAGCCCTTAAGGACCTCAGGTTTCACTCATGGTCTTATTTTATTATTAAAATATGTATATTTTGGTATATTAAAATGAGAAGCCAATCTGCCCTCGATCTTAGGGCAAGTCACTTTGCTCCTCTGCACTGTAGGTGCTCCTTTACGAGGAGAGACTATTAACATCGTTTCTTAAGTGCTTTGAGATCCCTGGTTGAAAAACATTATGCAACACCTTGGAGTCCCAATTTCTTCCAGTAAGAGGTCTTGATTTTAGGAAATCTTTTCTGATGTACCACTTGAATTTTCTGCTGATTTTCCTCTCCATTATAAATAGTTCTGTAAACTCCACAGATATATAACTCATATTTTGCAGATATTTATTAATCACTGGTTGTTGGGTTTATGTTATTTGCTGTTATGTTATATTGTCAGAGATAAAGAACTTCATCAAGTTTAATCACGTTCTTTCTCAATATGGCATTGTACGAGATACAAATAGAAATTGCAGGTCATTTTTACATCTGGTTAAGGAGACAAACTTTTTTAACTGAATGGTTTGGGGGCTACAAAGAGTTCTGAATCTCATAAAATAATGTAGCTGGTTTTTTGTGAATCAGATATTCAAATAAAGAGGAACTAAAATATCTCATAGTGCACTTTCATTTAAAAGAACAACATTATTTATATATTGGTGGCTTTGCTGTCAAAAAAGTGACAGATCTCAAATGGAAAACAGTGAGGGATGGAAGGGATCACCTAGAGAAAGGTACTTGACAATAGTGAAGATGAAAAAAATGATTGTACAAAGATGAAAGATGTTAAAAAACTGCCCAGCACTCAATAACTGAAGGTGTTGGTAGGTCAGGAAGTTTAGCATCTAAGACATTATTTAATACCAGTTTGAGGAAGTAGGGTTACATAGTGAGAGCACTGCTACCTCCTCTGCAGAGAGTGTTTTTCTACAAAACAGTAGTTAAAAAGCCCTATCTTCTTGGTTCAATAGTCTTTTATTAGATCTTTTGTTATATAAATGTGAGAGCAAGTCACTATGTACAGAATAACTTAGAAAATAAAGACCTGAAAAGGCAGAGGAGTAATAGCAATAAACTTTGTGTCTTTCTCTCGGTAGTACCAAGACCTTGACAGCAGAGCACGTGCTCCCCAATAAAGAGGGAGCACAACTCCCTTGGATGGCCTTTCCTTGCAGTGCTCAACCTCACGTGCAGCCCTGGGGAAATGGCAAGGGTGGGACTCAGCAAAACCAAAGGGTTCATTAATGTGAATTCCCAGCAAGAGGAAATATATGTCCTTGAAAAAAAAAGAGGCAGAGGATGTGCTGCAGTGGTAACTGATGCGGAGAAACAACAGGATCAGATCTGATTTCACGCTGGGAAAGATGCTGATCTCATGCACTTTGAGGCAAGTTCTGAAAAACTTGCTGTGATCGCAGAATGAGGCGTCTGCAAAGTGTTTGATTGTCACAGATAGCATCATCCCTAATGACAGAGCAATCTTGTTTAACCCAGTTTAACCCTTCCATCATCTAACAACCTCATTCCGTTCTTGTTAGCTAACACCAAGTTTTGTGATGTGTTACCAAGGGGTATGATTTGTTCTTCAAAAGTTAACAGAAATCTGATGGCATAAAAGATTAAGCCTTTAAGTGTTTCCCAGTTTACTGTATTTTTATTTATCTCAGTTCTCACCTGTAGCAGGGGATATGGTAAGTACTGAAATCAGTAGGCACTGTAAAAAAGAAAATTTCCAAGGGAAGATGAATATTTAGAATAATTATGAATAGACAGATGGTGAAACCCAGTAGAAACATCTACATATTTGTAAACAAAGGCAGTACATTTTAATGATCACCAGCCCTTTTGGGAAGATTTAAGTATGATCAGCAAAGAAAAAGGACAACCTTTTGTTGAGGCCTCAGTTCAGCAAAACAATTACAGGATATCTTAACTGCAGTGTTAGTGTAGGTTTGTATTCAAATCTTAATGCCCAAATCTTTTCCATTTATAAACAAATTCTCACATCTGTCTTGAATGGTACTTTAAACGTGGACTAATGGGGGTAGAGGCTACCACAAGTCTTAATTTCACTGGGAACAGCAGCCTGCCCAGTCTCTCATGAGGAGGCAAAATTAATCATTCAGCTCCAGGTAGTGATTTGTGTCTTCCCCCTTATGAAGAAATAACTGCTTTTCCTACAACAGACTGGGAAACAAATATTGCCTGAAGCACATTGCTCTTCTCCATGAAGCACAGCAATACCTAAAAAATGAACGAAGAAAGCAGAGAGGAAACATTGACTTGTGTGTCATTGCCGTGTAGATGCTTACCAACAGAACTGGCCAGGGCAAGACCTTCATGCTGGCCATGTTAACACTTCAGTGAACATACTCTTGTGTTTGCATAAGGACTCTGCTGAAAATCAGGCTCTCAAATCCAATTTGGGATGGATTACCTCCATCAGTCCCAGTTCCAAACTGTGCAGAAATCTCAGTGACATATACCTCTGCACCTCTAACTCAATGCAAGAGTTTCCACTATGAAGATGTGAAAACATTCAAAGACTTTGTGTCTTTTCTTCCCGTTCTTGTTATGATAGAGAAAAAAGTTACTCAAGTTACTCCCAAAGTTGTGGGATTTGTCATAAAGTCATTGATCTGTTAGTAGTACAGTCTCAAACTCCTTTGCAAAGAGGTAGACACAAAGTATTTCATGTTCTTTCAAGTCACCCATCTGACCTTCGGCCTCACAGAAATGGGATGAGTATTTGAGAAAAAACATGTTGGCAGTGTCAGCTCAAGGCATAAATTTTCTAAGAGATTTCTCAGGACCCCTGAATTCTGGCAGAAGCAGTCCTAGCCTAAACTACAATCTATATCTTTTTTATAAGCTTATATAATTTCAGAGTAAAGATTTCCATTTTTCAAATTACATAAGCCAGACTGAACTCTAAACATTTATAAGTGTATCAGTGACTATTTCCTTCCTCCTCAGCTGTGTCCACCCAGGCTTATTGTTAATTAATATATCTTTTTTTGAGAGCATTCACTGTTCACCCCAAAGAGCTGAAAACACATATTGCAATTGGAAAGAGCTGGTAATACTGTGTGCTGACTGGAAAGGATGTCTGAGGAGACAGAGCCTGACTGCAGCTGCGTAGAACCTGCTGCTTGGGCACTGCAAATGCTGCAGCATTGCCTTCTCTGTCCCTCACTGCTCCCTGGGGAAAAGCTCTTTTCCTTGCTCTTGTTTAAAAACACAAGTTATTGCTAGCCGAGAGGATGATCTGGAAATGTCAAATAGGGTCTAATTTAAAAACAGAAAAACAGCAGACTGCAAAAAGTTTTGGGCTAAAAAGAAAAAAAAAGTGGCATCAGCTAAATTTGGAAGGCAGAGGGAAACCGATTAATAGAACTGTATTTGAAGGAACATTTGAAATGAGGCATAAAAACTTATATAACAGGTTTTGTTTTGGCAGGAAAAATAGAACAGAATACGGAAAGAATGATGAAAGTGGATAATAATGGTTTGAATGTTTTGAACAGGTTAGGGTTTGTAATATTTTCCACTTGAAGTGAATGCAGACTTCGTGTGTTGATATTCAAAGGCTTGGAAGCCTTTTTTTCTTTAACCAGGAAAGACAGTAACAGATGTAGGTCAGCTTTCTGGATAGTTGGTTGAAAGACAAAAATTAATCCAGCGGGACAGTAAAATACCTTTGTTCTTTTTTTCCTCTCTCTGCCGTGCTGTTTGGAGATGGAGTTGGTACGGTATTTCCTTCCTAATTTTACTTCCGCCCGGAAAGCGCCGTTCCTCTAGTTTCATTAATAGTGATTGCAACCTGTTCTAGTACAATAAGATACACTGATTTATGGAAATATAACAGAGGTCATTTTTCATGCTCAAACTAGCAGTTATCAGCAATTTTGATGATGTGTTGGAATCTACCTAGCTATATAAGGCTCTTTCCAGTTAAGTGTTGAAGCTAAGTTGAGGCATTCGCTATTGCAAAAATCACTTTATTAGACTGTTTCATAGCTATTTTATTCCTGTATAAATCCACCTGACTTTGCTAGAAAAAACTGTCTTCCTCAACAATTTTAAGTCATTGATGGCATATGTGGCCATAACTTGCCCCCTAATGTCAACCCAGAAAGATAATACTTAGTCATCACACGTAATTTTTTTCTAGAGGGATTCTTATGAGCATGGATGCACAATGCAGCCTGCTGATGTGGACTGCCTATCTCCATGTCCTTGTTCTGTCAAAACTATCATAATGTTGTAAACTATTGGCCAAGAGAGCTATAATGGGTGATTGTATTTTGGCAACCAGGTGCTCTATCCAGCTACCTGTGTGGTTCAGTACAGTGCATTTTTACCACTATTCAGCATAGTTTTAACCTGATTTGTTCTTGGTGAAAGACCAGATGCAGCACAATCAATCTGGCAACCCTGGGAAAAATTGAAAGCTAATAAAAAGCCTAAAATAAGTAAAGAATCAATCTAGAATGAAACCAACTCAACTCCTTTTGTTTTATAAGTTACATGGAATTAATTCATATTGTCAAAATGAAATGGCCTTCTCCTAGGTTTGGCAGGAGTGGAAGTACGTCGTGTGCGGAGTATGAAACACTTCTGCATGCACTGCAGGGAGCAGGTCAGGCCCCGGAGGCGGTACTGCCAAAGGGCTCTCCATGGGACAGGTGATATATTGCTTTTCCTGGTGACTCTGGGAATCTCTTGCTGACAGTGTCCAGCTCTGTGCCACTGCACCTATTCGCAAGTGGGCTTTGAAAAGCCATGCAGTAGCGCATTATTTTTTTTCTGTACATGCACTCCAAAAAAATTTCTTGATTGATAATCAATAACATATGGGCTGCCTCCAAGAGTATGTTAATACTAATGTCAGCATGAGAAAAAGCACCCAAGAAAACAGAATATATGCTTGTGCCGTTCTGGTCCTTGCATTTTGGGGCATTGCACTGTAATGTTTATGCAGCTTTTTTGACTACCCACAACAACCAGCATCATTACATTGTCATCTTTCTGATCCTGCTGAATGTGCTATTATCTGTCTTGCAGATTGTCCTCAAAATCGTTTTTTTGCATCCACTGAAATCCTGTCTATGCAACCTGCTTTGCTGACTGTTTCTCTATCTAAGGGTTTGTCACAAATCTGATTTTTATAGATAGCTGTCCTCACACTCAGTGCCCCAAACACCACTTAGCTTGAGGTCACCTGACAGTATGAAGAGAGATTTTTGAGGCTCCTTCCTCATCTCAGTGCTGTGAAAAAGCAACGGAAAAGGAGCAGGTAAAGATGCTTCAGGAGGCTAAGGCAGATGATGTCCAGTGATGAGTTAGACAATTAGTGAGCTTAGAAAATGCACATAGGTATGATCATGTGGTTTGGACTGGATATGTGCATATTGGTCTGGATTAGCCCATTCTGCATGGACTGCCAGCAGAACACAGTCTGGGCACATGGCATCTTCCAACTGAACTGTACAGAGAATTCCCTTCGTGGGCAAAAATGGGTTTTGAAACCCCTCAGACTAGACCAGAACCTTTGAAAACAAGGCCTGTCTGTGAGGCAAACTGTGAGAAAAGTAGTGCTGCATGGATACCACAATCATCTGTGTTCAAGTAGCTGCAGGTGGAAGACCAGTAAGTTCTCTGCTTCCAGGTCCTCTCCCCAGCAGTCCATCATGCAGTACAGGAGGCTTCCCATCTTTGTTCACTTGTCTCCCATTCTTTCCTCACATTTGTATATGAAGTTTTCCTTTCCTCGCCTCCCCTTTTTTATTCTCTGTCTTCCCCTGTGTGATTCAAGCGACTAAGCATCTGCTGAATTCTCTCATTGAGTTGGTAAGGGAAAGGGAAAGATTCAGACCCCGTGTATAATACCTAGAGCTAAAGAAAATATGCCATAGGCTGTGAGAAGCCAGGTGAAAATAAGTAATCTTTTTTTTCTAACTCTCTATGGTATTTCACATAATTGCTATTCTGCTGTTGCTATGGTAATGCCAGCATTTCTCTGTCTCTATATTGTCCTCTTTTCTATCAGTTAGATCTGCTTACTAAATGGGCCCACTTCTACCTAACAGATGAATTGCCCATCCAGAGGAGTGGGTCTCTTTCCCCCCCACCCCTTTTTTTCCCCCCATCCTGCTTTCCAGCCTCATGCGAAGAGACTTACTTTAAATCCACACAGAACTTAAAAACAGATATATGGTTAAAGGCTTTGCTGGACTGGCACCAGTGCAGTATATCTCACATGATCAAGGTGCTACAAAAGCAGTGGGAGCTCTCTCACTCATCCCATAGTATTTAAAAGACCTCTTAAATTAAGGCCAACATTGTCTCTTGAGCTACTTTAGTAAACTGGCATGAGAAAGATTGAAATTAAGTCTACAGTATTTTAGCAACTATAGACCTTCCTCATCTTGTGTGATCTTACATTTAGAACTTGACTGAAATTTAAAGGCTACAAGAGAACAGAGCGGGGGCTGGCTGCTGAGCATTGCTCAGTATTTATAGTGCATACCAGGGTGTTGGGTATGATTAGGACATAGGCATTTTTCTTAGTGTGGAAGGTTGTTTCCAATACAGTTTCACAATCCAAATGAAAGAGTTCACTATTAGTGGGCAGACAATTATAATAACAACATAACATCACATAGTAGAAGCACCATCATTTCTCAGGCATAATGGACACTTTGTTTTCATCTTTTAGAAAATCAGAGCCATTGACTTTTCTGGAGAAAAAAAAGAGGATAATTAAGGGCAAATTTTTAAGATAAGCAAGTTTTATGACAAAAATTTTTGTTATTGATTAGTCAGATTAACCCTACTCTGAATGTGCTTGTCCATAGTAGTATCATGCAGTAATATATGAAGAGTAATCTGGGGGTGTCGTTTATAGCCAAAAAAATGGTGCAAATCTTATGTGAGGGAGAAAATTAATCCAATATTTCCTGGACAATAGAACCCATACTGGGTGAGTTTGTCTCCATTTAAATTGTGGTATTTGAATCTAGGTTGGTTTGGCTGCCATCCCAGTACAGAGTGGATGACAACCTAGTTAAACTACCTTTGTGGCTCCTGCTCTGAATGTGTTCTCCAGGATCCTTCTAGCACTTAGCAGAGCATCTGCTTTTTTTTTCCATAGACAAAGGTAACTTTGAATTAGAACTCTGACCCTTTCAGGATCAAAGTATCTGCGCTCCAAAACTGGCCTCTACTTCTGCAGGATGTGTAAGAAAGCCCACAATGGACAAATAGTAAGAAATTGTTCTTTCCAATAGTATCTTGTCTCAGCCTCTCATTGCCTTAACATCTGCAGCAGATTTTGCATTTTCTTGGAGAAAACTAAATGCATGAAAACATAAGAAAATGCAAATATTATAATAGGATAAACTGAAATAACAAAATATTTTGTTCCAGATTTTCAGATAAACATTAATCTTGTCTTATCCCATTCATCTGAAAAATACAGTTATTGCTATTGCCACTCGTTCAGTGACGAGCTCCAACTTGTCTAGAGTCCAGCTTCCATCAGACTAGCAGCTGTAGATAGTGACTGTATTTTCTCTCCTGCCAGTTTAGGTGGTGTTTTTTTTTTTCCAACGGCTTTCCCATGAAACCCACTCAGGTTTTTAAGCTAGAGCTATATACAGCACCATACTCCTGCAGAAGTCACTGCCATGGCAGTTGCACCTGGGGCCTCAACATTTAAAGGCATGTGCTGGCCATGTTGATACCAACGGGAGCATCTTGTCTCCTGCGTCTGGCCCAGTCTTCTCAAGGGGAACAAAACATGGTATGGTTTGAATTTACACTACATATAAAATGTCTTTTTAAGGTAGTAAGCAATTGTAACTCATCCACAAATTCATGTGGAGGTAGAAACAAGGCACGCCACATGCTTTATAGTTTCATAAATGTAAAAAGAATCACAGTGGGCTCAGTTAGCTGCTAAAACTGCATATAAAGCTACAGAGAAATGCTAATGCAACTTCGGCTCTTTTCTACTTTTGTATTATACATTGTAATGGCATTTCTCTATATACTACCATTTGGGTTTCACTCAGTGTGTGACGGATTGGACCTCAAATCAAAGCAGATTCAAATTTTACACTGGCAAAAACCAGAACCTGGTTAAAGAATCAAGTTTTTAAGAAAGTCATTGAGGGGATTCAGGAGTTGAGAAGGTGATCTTTGGGAGGATGAAAAGATGAAAGTTTTTAATGGTTTAATTGAGATGTCACTCTCTGAACTGGTTATATTTTTATCGCTGATTTTTTATTCATATTACAAGGATGATTATCAAGTCATATAGTTCTTTTAAGCTCTGATTCAAAGCCCACAATGTAAATCTGGCTATTCTTGCATTTACCTTTGGGTCAAACTCACAATGACATTTTAAACATAGATCTCAAACTATATTTCAAAGGAAGCTAGACTTTTATCCACATTTATAGACCAAAAATTAGCAATGAAAACTGACATGAACAAATTTGTGTGGTTCGTCCACACACTTGTATAAAACCTGAGCTCTGCAGATCATAGCAGAATTATTTAGTTCAGGATGCTGTGGTTCATACTACAGCAGCAACAGGAAAACATTGGTTTCCCTCAACAAGTAACGGACTGTCTTAGGTCTGCTGAGGCCCTCTTTCTCTGAAAAGTCATAGATCACTGTCATACCAGCTGATAATATTTTCTTTTACTTCAGATCTTTCATACAGTAAAGGTGTGAAATGATTATAATTTGTATTTTTCATTGCAATGAAAAGTAATTAACAGTACTCAATGACTGGTTAATCAGAAAAGATATAAATTTCAGCAAGTATAATATATTAGGGATATAAAGTTGGGTTTTTTTTTAAATATGCCATATTTTGAGACATTTGTAAGTTGTGCTAAAGTATCCTTATTTTCCTTGAATATTAGAGTGTCTAATTCAGCTGTTTTGTACCCAGTGTTGTTGGTGCATTTATTTTTACGGCAAAAGATGGGTTAACATTGAGTAATCTATTTTCATATCCCAGATATGAAACAATTTATAAAGAACTTTATGCTTAAGAACTCATAAAGTCAATGATGTCAAAGTTTGAGCCAGAGCCACAGGCTCTTGTGATGTGTAAGAATTAGATAAAAAGATTTGGTAAATCCAGAGAAGACAAGAAATAGAAGTGTTGTTTAAAACAAGAACAACACTAAACCCCCCCTTTACCTGAAGAGGTACGTTTTTGTTGATGCTATTTTTGTTTTGAGATTACATGATTAACTAAAGTGTAGATCCTAGCTCCACAGAGACTTCTGCATAGGCTGACTTGTATGGGATTACAAAAGTGATTAAATATAGGCCTGTCTGTGTGCTTGAAGGGACCAGGGATACTGTGTGACTGCACTGAAGCCTCTGGTTCCTTGGGAGACCAGCAGAACTATTAGTCTTCTGGTGAAAGGATATGGCAAATTTGCAAAGAAAATAATTTGGAGATTTCACTTGAGACTATGAGTTACCTATTGGGAAGAGACCCTAATACACTTTACACTAGATGATATTTTCAATAATATGATTTTTCTCAGCACAAGTAGATGGATTCTGACTCATAATTATACAGAGCAATGTGCCCAGCTGTTCAAAATTCTGCTTTCCCCTGGATTTCAAGTAATGTGCATTCATTAAATACTGGCTCTAGAAGTTACATACTCCAAAATCACTAATATTTTTTTTCTTTGATTCTCTTCTCTTTCTTTCAGCCTTCACCTTTGAGACATACTTTCTTTGCTGTGTTTTTCAGAGGAGGCTGCTACTATTTTTTTTTAAATGAAACTTTATACAGTGTGAATAATGCTTTATTTTAATGCAAATAAAACTTCAGTTTGTGGTGTTTCTAGTAAAATATTAACAAGTATCCATGTAAGTCAATATTATCACAGCTTCCTATTCCCATCTTCTGATGGCAGAGGAAAACATTTTTTCTGTGGAAGAATCCCCCGTTAGTGATCTTTAGGCCTTCAGCTGATCCAAACAAAGCAATGCAAACCAGACACTCTGCTGGAATTCAGCTGTATTGCACACTGATTAAAATATCAATTTTTAACAATCACCGTTAATACAGGGATAGTATTTCCATGTTCTGGCGATCAGCTTTTAATGTTTAGACTTAACAGCTTAGTGAATGTAATAGAGGTTTCTAGGGACCAAGCTCATACATGTTTTCATTCGTCTTATGGCAAAAAGGCTTATCAGCTACAATAGCTGTAATACTATTTTCTCCTCATTGTTTCCAAAGGGAATTTCATTGTTGCAGAACCTGTATCTAAACTTATTTCTAGTAAGGTGTTCTTAGTCTCTCCAAGTGTGTCCAGGTTTGTTGTGTGATGTTATTACTTATTATATGGCAAATATAATGATGGCAAAGAGTTTTTCAAAGACTGGGGCCAGCTCTGCTAGGAACTGTATATGCGTATCACCATTTACAGTTCTTACGTAAGAAGCAAAAAATAGCTGGGGAAAAAAAGGCTTGTGACCCTTCCTGTACCACAGCAAAGTGAGATACAGAACAGTTCAATTCCTTGCACAGATCAGCGTGTGGGAGAGTGGGGAAGTGATCTCCGATCCCCTGTAGTGTTAAGATATAGGCCTATCCTTCTTGTTCAATTTAATTTAGAATAAGTGTCCTTTTTTAACTGTGCTTCTGTATAAATCATTTAGTAATAATCCATCCTCTTGAAATCAAAGTTATAACAATCAGCTGGATATGAATAATTGGTACTAAAAGATAGGTAAAAGTGTCTCCTTCCCTGTAAAAATGTCTTCCTTTCTGAATCAATTCAGCATTTTCTCTCTCCTAGAGAGGGAAGGATATTCAGGCCATGAAAGGTTGGAAGAAGAGTTTTGTTTTCATTGAAAATTATTTTTTAAAGATCAGTAAGAAAAACTCCTTCATTATATCGAGCATATGAAGAAATGGGTTCCTCCAGCAACTCAAAAAACATCTGTAGCATGTTGTCAAACAGCCTGGGGCAACTACAGTGTCAGGCAGGTTTGGATTCATTAGTGTTACTAGCTTGAATACTTCTAATAATTAGCCAAGTCCCTCTGCTCTAGCGTAGATAGTCTTTATAACTCTAAAGCCATATCTCAATTACATAAAACAAAGTGTGTTGCTATTCACATAAGGTACAACAGGTGGTTTGGAAATCTGTTTTCTCTGGACTGTTAACAAACCTGATGTGTCAGAGAGCTTTGTACTTTTTTTTATCTCATCTTTTTGCACAAAAAGTTGATTTTAGTTATACTTGCTTTAATTTAGTAACCCATTGAATCAAGTTTTTAACTGGAAGACACGGAAACATTTACTGATTTCTTTTTTTAAGGGGGGAAGGTGTTTTTTTTTTCCTTTGTTTCTTCTTTCTTTTTTCTTTTTTGTTTTTTTTTCTTTTTTTTATTTTTTTCTTTTTTCTTTTTTCTTTTTTCTTTTTTCTTTTTTCTTTTTTCTTTTTTCTTTTTTCTTTTTTCTTTTTTTCCTTTTTCCTTTTTCCTTTTTCCTTTTTCCTTTTTCCTTTTTCCTTTTTCCTTTTTCCTTTTTCCTTTTTCCTTTTTCCTTTTTCCTTTTTCCTTTTTCCTTTTTCCTTTTTTTTTTTCTCTCCCCACCCCCCTTCCCAAATCCCTTGCCATGCAAGAAGCAATATATTTATTTCCTCTCCTGTGTCATTTTGGGGAGGAACACTTTTGTAAATCATTAAGAACACTTTGTGGAGAAATTAAATTCAATGAGAACTGGAGATGAGGAGGCCTGTTTTCAAGTTCTGTAAGCACATTTTATAACTAATCACCGACAAGGCCGAGGATCCTTAGAGGAATGGTCATGTGTATGACATGAGACACACAGGTCTCTCTAGGTGCGTGCTGGAGCTTTCTCTTTTCGTGCAGCTTCAAGTTTCAGTCCATATGGCAAAAAAAGCGATAGGCCACGAAGGACTTACATTCATGATGAGTTTAACCCTGTTGAAATCAAGGCGAGTTTTGGTAGGAACTTCAGTGGGGCTGAGATTTCACCTTTGGTGTTCGGAACAGATGCTGGCTGCTTCCCAGTTTGATGTGATTTATTCTTCGCTTCCTTTTAAGTTCATCCTCTGATTAGCTTTAAATTCAGGTTAGAGCTGCTCTCCTTCCCCTGACAGGAGCAGCAGTGCTGGCTGTGGGCTGTTGCAGGGGGAGTGGAAAATAGCTGCTTGCAAAGAGGGCCAGGGGCAGGGCTCTGCCTTCCAGCCTAAACACTCCTTTCCAGACTAAACACCACCAGGAGCACCCCTGGAGAGTCAACAACAGGCAATCATGGCCCTTTATTTAAAGTCACTCAAATCAAAGTGCCATTAGGAGGGTGCAGAAACCTTTGAAAATGTTTGCGATTTAAAGATGGTTTCTGAGATTTTTTTTCTTTCAACTCTAAATGTTTCTTAAGCCACTGAGGCCAGTGAAGCATTTAAGATGTGAGGGTTTTGCTGCCTACAGTGGGGACTGGTGTGTGATTAAAGCCATGTGTGTGCTCCAGGCACCTCACTGAAGTGGGGCCTGGGGTAGCAGAGGGTCGAGGGTGTCACAGCAGCCCTATTGTTTGATTGAGCTCTTCAGAGAATTCCTACAGGGAGAAAAAATAGCTTCCATTAAGTTAAGGGAGGCAGAAGCTATGGAAAGCTTCAACTCCAAAACCAACCTATATGATATTAAATTGAATAGTTTCTGTCAAGCGAATGTTGTGTGGTGTCTTGCTTAAAAGAGGGAACAAAGTGTGGGTTAGGGAAGCTGAAAAAGCCAGGCACAAAAGGGTGTTTATTAATGTTCTCTATTATTAAGTTTATTCTTTCATGTGGCACTCCAACAAAAGGTAAAGATGTACAAATACTTGACAAAGAGAATAATCAGAGGGATGAATAGGTCTGAGATGGATTATTTTGCTGTTAAAAGAAGGTATAAGAGGAATTTTGTACTTCAAAGAAATATTAAAATCATATGTCATGGAAGTGGAGCTGACAAGCCTAGATACATTAACAGTGTCTGGGCTGTTCATTACACCAGCCGTGCAAGCTGATACAGGGTTCGGCAACTAAAGAGCAGAAGATTTTTGCTGGAACTGAGTAGCTGGTATAAAATGCAGATCCAAGGCCTATACATTCATTTTTAAGCAGATGTATAAGGCCACTGACTTCAAGTATCTTGCACAATTCCCTCTATTAATGCACCGTGCTTTCAGATACCGGCTCATTATTTGCATCCTGTCATTGGCTCTTTGCCCTCGTGTACACGTTCTGTATTAAAACTTGAAATAAAGAAGTGCTTTACTTAAATTAATTTCTACAAGAAAATCATCCATGCTTGTAATAGCATTGCTAATTGTCTGTCATCTTGACAGATATAATAATTTACTGTTGATACATTTGGTAGTAAGGGGCCTGAATCCTGGCTTCTCCTTATTAGCTACTGACAGCTAGTCACAGAAACCTTCACTGTTGTCATTTTTACCTATATTTATACAATATAAGCAGGAAAAAGGCAGTAGGATCAATAGCAATTTGTATGGTTTGTTTTGTATTTGCATTTAAATGTGTGATGAACACCTGGCTGCATTGTACATCATAGCACTGACTAGCTGCTTACCTGGTCTATGTATCTACATTTGCCTACAGCAGTAAAAATAACAAAGGAGCAATCAGTCTTTGGTATCACAGATGCTTCAGGTCTAAAACAAAATCAGGGCTTGTTTCTTTTCTCTCTTCAGTAAGTGCTGGCACTGCCATATCCAACCACCCTGCAATGAGTTCTCTTGACATTTACTTCTGGCTGCAGAACAATCATACCAGAGTTTTTTTCTCTAAATATAGTAGCTAAGAAAAATGCCTATTAGACATTGCTGTAGGCATCATTGGTTTTTACAAGTACACCATAAAGTGTTGAAAAAAGTTTCACCCTGTTCTTTTGTCAGATGGGCAAGAGTTACCTATAAATATTTTTTTTCCTTCTCCCTATTGTCGTCCCACTGTCAACAAGCTGTGTACCATCATTCGGAAACCCACCTCATAAGGCCATTAATTATGCCTAGTTAGTGTCAAAATAGTTAATTCCTTTTCTTCATTTTTTTTAGACTTAATAGCATGCTATCATCTGGCAACTTAATCTTTGCTTTAATGAACAGTAGCAACACATTAAAATGATGTGAAAATTATTACATTAACTTTACAGAAAAAATATCATTAGTACAAGAAGCACATTGAATTCCTCAAGGATACCTCAAGTGCATGGATTTTGAAGCTGATTAGAAGTACTTCTGCAGAAATTGTTATTTTAGGATGTTTGCTACCCTTTTTCCTGATTTGCTATAAATTACCACTGTATGTCATAGATTTATATATTTTGTGCAGATATAATAGAATCTCAATGCATATAAAGATATCTCTGAGGTTATAGTTTATTAGTTAAAATACAAATAATCACAGTTTTAAATTATTTGGCTGGAGGTCTAGCCAGGAACTATCACAACATACCTTTATTTAAACAGATTTAAGTGGAATATTAACAACATATGTATACATATAAATGGGCAGATGCTCTTTTTTGTTGCACCGATGTCACTGGTACCTGTTTTTTCACCAAGACTTCACTTGTCTGTTGCAAAAGCGTATGTGCTGTTCTAGATGATGAATTGCTTTGGTTTATATTACTGAAAACCTTTCAGGGGCATCATACTACTCACTTTACCACCGTGAGTTTTATAAAATGAACCAGATTTAGCTGCATTGCTGGACTATTTCAGGCTGCTACTGTTACACAGAGCAGTTGTACATTTGGCGTAGCTCAAAATAATGTAAAGCATCCAGACCTGTGGGTTAAATTCAAACAGTGCAATATAAGGTTGTAGGATATCGTATTTTTGGCTTTCCTCTCCTGCTGGCTCATCACTGGCTTTAGTAGCCAGTAGCTGTTAGGGCTCAGATGTGCAGAGTATTAAGCACCTGAAGGCTCAGATAGGCACTCACTGACATTTGCCAAGTGCCAGAGTGTTAGCAGATGTCTAATTCCTCATTGACATTCTGTCTACCTGACTTGCTTAGGAGCTTCTATAAACCCAGCTAGATATGTATGTTCACTTCTAGGTATCCAGAAATTTGCAAATTTGGCCATAATCCCATGAAATGATCTACTTGATTACAGCAGAAACGTTCATACAAAAATTGTCTTGCAAAAATTGGAAACTGATTAAAAAAATCAGAAATACTTCTGTCTCACTGTTTCTCATTTGTAAATCAGCCATTCTTGATTCTGTCTGAGACAAATGAACTGAACTGCCTTTTAGAGACCTTTCTGACCCATCTAATATAATTACATAGAAAGCCCATGGCAGGTTGATCTTTCTTTGTTGTCTCTTACGATTTCCAACCTCTCTTCCCATTTTAAATCTTTCCTGTATAAGATCATTAAGTAATATGTTTCCCGCATCAGGTCTCATGGCTACAACCACTTCACATGAGTCTTTCTCTGCCATTGCCACCTTTGTGCTGAACTTTTTATTCCCTCATAGATTTTTGGGCCTGAAGGGAGCCTGAGATCCCGTGGCCTCAGCCACTGCAAATCAGGCTGTAGCATTTCACTCTATTACTCTTTTATTGAGCCAAGTATCATGAGTTAGATTAAGACAGATCTTTCCTGAAGTTATCACTCTGAACCAGAAGGCTTCAAGACACGGAGGCCCACTGCCTTTCTTGACCCCTCATCCCTCATTTCCTCTTGTCTCTCCTAATGTGACAGCTGGATAAAGCCCCCATTCCTTCTTGTGGGATCCTGCAGAGACTTCTTGCAGTATCTGATAGTCGTCTACACTGCAGCACCTTGGCTTGTGGCAGAAGGGCTTTGCCCACGCTGAGCAAATGCTTCAGTCATGCCACTTCCCACCAGAGCGGCAGAGAGGACCTCTCATCGCATGAGTCTGTGCTGGGTGGGTGCTGTCGCGTTGCAGCATCACATCAACCAGCATGTTTAAATGGATCTGTCGTAGAGAGATGTTAGCAAATCTGCCATACCATGTACCATGCTGCTTTCTGATCTAATTATAATCGTACCTTTAGAAAAGCCATTGTCTGACGCATTGTTCATCCTCTTTTTTTTCTATAGACGGCATAATTTCCCTTGATATTTCACCATCTGGGAATCCTTCTCTTCTCTGAATTTAAATGTTCTGCAGCCTCAGAAGGGCAGCTCTGTTCTCTTGGTTATTGGTTATTCTCATTGTCTTGATTCATTTCCGTATGATCAAGTGTTCTTATTTTCTTCAACATAAGAAGTGTCCTGGACCCAGAGCCATGAGATGGAAGCCTGAGATATTGGCAGTCTGGACCTGGATTTGGTTTTGGAATTTATTGACATCCCTTAGCTCCCTGGTGGGTTAAGTCAGGATCTTCTGACTACCCCTCCTGCAATTTGCAGAACATATATGTCACACTTGTATCTACATCTAGTTTCAATTAGCCATTAGCATTGCCTCCCCTGGCACTGTCATGTAGGCTGCAGCATGTACACATTAATATTCTCCAACAGTCTCTTCTTTTTCCCTATACATTTTTTTTGCCTAGTTAATGTGGTTTCTTTAGCCTGTATTTCTGATATGTCCATTCTAGTTTTTGAAGATGACTTTCTGTCTTGTCTCTGGAGGAATCTGACCTACAATGTAATTCAGTATATTGCTTCAAAGCACCCAGAATGCTACGACCCTGCATCCCATGCCTTAATCTTAATTTCTAATACTGTGTGAAATGAAGGCTGCATATAGATATATTTTTCATGGAGACCATATTTTCACACACCGAGTTATTATTGTTTATTTTCAGACCCTCTTTATCTGGGAAAAAAAAAAAAAAAAAAAAGAAGTCTGTTTTGAATCTCCTGTCATTCATTTAGCATGAATTTTTATAGTGGTAACACTAGCAGATTGCAAAATGTACTTTTAACTTCTCTGCTTTGGAGATAAGATTGATATTAATCCCATCTTTTTCAGTAATCTACTGAAGTATTTACCTGCCTGGAATTATCTTTATTTATTTTTGTATTCTAAATTCTATTTTTTTTTCAATATCCCTTCTATATGCTTTTCATTTCAAGTTGCTTAGATGACTCATTACTAGTCTCAGGTAGGGAATGCATTTTCTGTGCCAGCCACTGAATAACAACTTTAGATGGTTTCTTTTCCATAGATGATTTTTATGATTATTATTTTTAATCTTAGCTGTGTCTTCTTGCATGATGTGCTGCTGGGTGCTAGCAATAGATCTGACTGTAGTTTGCACTGAAACTCTTTTCTGGCCATTTAAGGAGCATTAAACTGGGAGCAAATTACTTGTTGCATTTTTCTGATCCTTTTAAGATGCCAACATAGTGAGAAAGGGATTTTGTGTAAAACAGAGCTATATTCTAAATGTCTCTAAAGTAGTAATAAAGAGTTTAGTCCCAAATGAATAAAGGTGAGAAATTTACCTTTATTTTTTTAAATAAAGTATTATATGGTAGAAGCCCTCATTTAGAAAAAAATTATTTGAGTAATTCTCCCATTGTCCCCAAGGTTACCATAGGAGAGACCAGTTCCAACCCATTACAGAAAGATAATCCTTGTCCCAGGGACTTTTGTCTGTTTTGCAGTCATGTAAATCATAATAGTCATTAACATTTTCTGTGTTTTCATCAGAGGATGGTTTTACGATACTGCAAGTGTAAGGACGTACCTTAAAACACCCAGAGTGTTGTGGGAGTATAAATATAAATAATACAAAACTCGGAGCAGATTTTGCGTGAGGGCAATCCCTTCTCTAATTGTTCCCAGGTCTCAGGGCTTGTCTGCCTTTAGCAGTTTTTATCAACAGACAACTGTTTCTGAATAATTTTGTCTACAGGCTCCCTGACAGGCTTCGCGTCACCTACTTACAATGTGTGACAGTGTAGGTGTTTGCATCTGAACTAGTCATCTGAGCAGTCAGTGGCACAGGAGAGGCATGGCTGCTGTGTGATTCCCCTGGCACGCCTCAGAGGCCCTTGTGAGGCCGAGATAACAAACGCTGGTTTCTTTCCCTTGACTATAAGGGGAATCTCAGCCACAAATTCAGATTCTGTTTTCTGAGTGGCAGAAATTCAGGAATTGTGCTTCCATGCCCTGTTTCAGAAGTGGACTCAGCTCAAGCAGAATGAAGTGTCATCGTCCCACACAGGAATATTGTCATGGGTTTGTTCAGGGATCCCTTTTGCAGCTTAAATTCCTGCTCCATCATAATTCAAATCTATTATTAGAGAAATTCTTGGAAAAAAAACTATATGGAAGTGCAATACTCAGTGGCTAAACACACTGTTTTCTCAGCGAAGTATGCACTCTGCTTGCTAAATACTGAGCATAAGTAAGAAAGGTGTCTTGAACGTACAAGGACAGAACACGTTTATCAATTTATCTTACTTGCGTTTGCAATTCCTAGGCTTTTTCCCCTCCTTTTTCCTGTGCTGAAGATGTTGCATATGTGATGGCATTGTGTCAGTTGTACAGAAGTAACTGCAACAACAAAATTTCATCTGTCTTCCCTGAATTAAATTTTTAGATAATGTAGCGAGATGTGTCCACAAGAGCTTAAAGCTTCAAAGTAGCCAAGGCTCATAATGGATTAAACTGGACTTTGACACTTCAAAAAAAAGTTTAAGATCAGCTCAAAAGGTGGAAAGAATGGAAAGTACTAATCAAACTGATTAAACAACAGTCAAAATTAAATGCCTATAAACCTCAATAAAAACCTGAAAATACGAGAAATGAAACTTAAGGAAACTTCCCATCCATTTCTTTCTACTAGAACATACAAAGTGCATTTCACTGGCTATTTTTAGTGTGAACACATTTTAGCAGTAAAACTGAGAGCCCACCAGATTAATGTGGGCTGCAAATAATTTTGAAGCCAAAATGAAGCATTACTCAAAATAAGGGAAAATTGCGTGCAAGTCTTAGATTTTCCTCCCCCAAGACTAGAGCTAGAGGGTGGCTGAAATTATATTTTAAATTGGTTTTTGTTTTCTTTATAATGCATACCAATCACTCCTACAGTAAGTAGATCTGGTTTCCTCTGCCTGTTTTGAGAAGACATTACTTACATTATAGATAAGGGCACAATTCTACATCCAGCAGCGCATTAGCAAAGAAACAATTCCCTGCACCTGAGGGCTCTGCCTGCCATCTGTATAGCTCGTTGTGCCAAATTTGGACAGCTGCCTTGGAGACGTCCGTCAGCCAAAACCCCTATTCAAAAACATCTTCAGGTTTCCTCAGGGTTTCCCCCTTAGTTTTCATGAGCAATACTTCTCACCCAAAAATTATTTACCACCTGCTATGTTCAGAGACCGAGACTTCCAAAACTACCACCCTATAGCGAAAGCCTGGGTTTCTTCTGCTAGTGAAGTCAGGAGAATTGCAATAGATCCGCATGGAAACAACTGGGGAAAAGAGGAGGAGAACTAGTTAGAGGTAGTTCAGAGACTGAGTCTCCCCAACACACAATAAAAATCAGCAGACAAAACTGTTGTTAAAATGCAAATGACACACAGCCTATATCACTCATTCTGAATCTACTCTTAAATCAGCTGCTAGACTTTGAAGCACTTGTTGATGAAGTGAGTTAGGATTTATGACTGCTAAAGCATCAGCTTCCTTTTGTCTTTAAGTTAGTACATGACAAGAACAAAAACCAGTATGGAAATAAGTAACAGTTTGCTTTCTGTTTTTAATTAAGTTTGGCAAAATAAGGTCAGTAGAGGAGTATTTGAAGTTGCCTTGGGGATTTTTCAGACTTTTTTAGTCAAACTGTTGCTAAAAATATAAAGAAAAATATGAGATACAGTTGGAGCATCATTGTTGTGACTATAATTGCTTTAGAATCAGCCTGGCACTCTCTAAAAGAAATGTGAAAAATTTCTGTTGACATGTTTGGAAAATAGATTGACCCAGTGCTTATTCAGTAAAATAATTTGATGTAATCATGATCCGCAGCTGGTTTCTAGCACTTGCTGAAGCCAAAACTTGAAGAGAAACAAAAAGCAAGTCAATGTTGAATGCTGGCACTGATGTGTTAAGGACATTAAATACTTATGTCAAATAATAGTTTTTGCCTTTTTCTCTGCTAATTAGCTTAGACATTGTGTATTGGTTACATGATTTTTTTGTTCTTCTAAACTGTACAAGTCTAGAAGCTTTCTAAACTGTTTGACACAGACATGTCAGAGGCCATGCATTACGCTATTAATTTTGCCAGGTTCTTGCAAAGAATAGGCTCAGAGAAGTGGGAATTTGTTTAGAGAATTCATAAGGAAAAAGTCCAGTGAAACCTCAGCTGAGAAATACTTGCAGAGCATCAGCCAGTTCTGTGCATCATCCAGCTCCATTCTTTTCCCACATCCTCTCTATTATGTTCAGCATCTTAGCAGCAGTCAAATGATCTCAAGCACTGAAGTTTTTCAGTCTAATCCAGCAAGACATCAGCCTCAGTGAAAATTAACCATGTCCTACACGGCTGTGCCGATTTCAGGTGAGCTGGAATGTGCTAAAAGCTAGGCATTAGTTTAAATCCTTCATAAAATCAGAATCACAATCAGTGGTTACAAAACACTTTGGAGGCCAAGCAGATGAAAAGCACTTTTGAAAGATACATGAAAATAATTTATGATCATTATATTTGTGTTAAAGCAAAGACATATGCAACTCTCTAGTTTTCAGTCCTTATATATTTCACTAAGATTAATATTGCCCAGTTTATTTCCAGCAAGACGTGACGTTTCCACCCTCAGAGACTTAGTATGCATAAGATGGCTAACGCTGCATCTTACCTACACCAGGCAGTAAAGCTGCAACACTGAAAGTGATGCAAAGAGAATTTAGTCCACTAAGCTCAAGTGCTCTGACACAGAGCAAGTAGAAATAGATACACAATGAGCAAAGGCTTTCTTCTCTCCTTATGCTTTGTTTTGGGGATGGAAAACAGCTCAAGCAAAGAATTTGCTTTGAGGCTCACTAAGTCTTACAACAGTGTTGTATGACACCGTGCTGTTTGCATGCCACTTACGCTACAAAAGAGCTATGTTACAGGCATAGACTCCTAATCACTTTGTGCATAATGGGTTATAATATTTTGCCATTTTTAAATTACATTGATTCAATGAACTACACTTTGATGACCCTCTCTGTTTTAAAGAAATGCCATTGATACACACTGGCATTACAGCTGAATTAGGTACCACTTCTGGTTAGTCTGGCTTATTGCCAAGTATCATAATGGGAAAGAGTTCAAAATCTCTGCTTTTAAACCTTAGCAAAGAACAATTTTTATTCTCCTCTCTTTTAAATCTGCACTACTATAATTACAAAAAGTAACTCATTTTTACCATCACCTATGGGCACAAACTATAAGCTGCCATTTCTTTTCCTGCACAGCTGTCTGGTTCAGTAAATACATCTTTGGGGTCTCGTTTGCATTAGTTACCAAGGATGATGTGCAGCAGTGAATGGTAGTTTGTGCTTTGTAATGGGCTTTCTCATCCCTCACTTTCTAACACGATTATGAGCTCTTCTGTCGTTAAGGGAGGAGTGCAGATTCGACACTGTGCAGGAGACCTGAAGGTTAAGACTACTAGGCAGAAGGGACATCATCTGGCATTCCCCATAGTATCTTGTAGCAGCCTGATGCCAGACTTTCAGCCAAGGTCCAGCAAGGTTTCCCTTTTTGAGGCCTGACAACTGTTTTTCAGAGTTTCATTAGAGTTTGGTATTATACTCTAGGAGCTTATGAGAGAGAGCAAAGTGCACCGTATTAATATTTGTAGTTATCAAGGAAGTAGAACAAGAAAGCTAAAGGGGTCTGTGTTTAGATTATTTCAGAATATTTAATGTGTGGCTGTGATATTTGAAAAATAATATCAATAAAAACCCAGGAGATAAGGCAGTTTGGTTTAGGTGGAAAAAGAAAGACGAGATTCTAACCCCTTCATTGAGCAGAGGAGCTTTGTCCCCGAGACAAAGTGCTGGCAGACACATCCCTGCGTGTGGGTGAAAGTGGGGAAGCGGGAGGAGAGGGACGCTGTTTCTCAGCCAGTCTAACCACTTGTTTCAAAATTAGAGAGTTCAGAGGAACATTTTGGAATATGCTAGAAGATCTGGAGAGAACACATCCCCCTGCTTTTCAAAAACACCTTGTGCTCATTTCTTTAGATAATCTGCACAGTTGTGATCTCAGGTTTCTTAGGTTTTCAGTAATACACACTAGGGCACTTTAGCATAAGCCCGTATCATTAAGTGTTTCTCCTGGCTGGTCTAAAAAAACATGATGGCATGAATTTACAGTAACAAGTAAACTCATTAGCTTCCAGTAGGGACTGTCTTACTGTGCACTTGGCCTGTTTTTGTGTTCAGACAGGAAGGACTGCTTTGTTTATTGCGTACTGATTTCCCAAGTAAAAAAAAAAAATACATTTTCACTGAATAACATATTTTTCAGATTGATGTATGTTTTGTTGTGATGTAAGTTATTCAGGGTTTCCTCTGGTGCAAATCAGATTGAGTGTGAACTAAGGGCTTTGTCTTGCAAATTTTTAACTTAATGGAAATAATATTAGAGTGTGATAAAATTGTATAGAATTTATCAGTGAATATAAATGATGTATCTCATTGGATGACACTTGTTCCAGATATCTTTTATTGTGTTCTGGAGTGAAGGAAAGGGAGGAAAAGGGAAAAGATACTGAATTGTAAATATCCTTTAAAAATGTGATTTGAAGTGGCCTTAATAAACACAAATGCCTATTGTCCAAGTTAAGGGACAGGTTTTAAAAAAACAAATTGGAGGAATATGCATGATTTTTTTTTTTAATCTTCAGTGCTGTTCTCTCCAAAATTGTTCAAAACCATGTTGATAAAGAAAAGCCATCCATCCCATCCTTTGGGATCGGCTATCTATAGTGGTTTTAGTCCATCATTACAGCAGTTTTTCAGCTTCATCAGTTAGTGTTCACTCTATTCTTATAATTTCTCATCATGCACCTTTGTTTCATATATTATATCCATCAAAGCCCATTTTAATTAAAAGGTTCAACACTTTATTCTCAACAGTTAAACTTTTTTTTTTCTCCAGATATTTTATCAGACATAGCTGTCAAAAATACTTCTTGCCTATAACAAATAGTATTTTGAAGTCATACTCCAAATGTGAGAAGGACAAGCTATTTGCTACCAGCTAGGACTGTTCTGTGGTTTATCGAAAATGAGGGGGTTGCTGTGAAATAATAGTGGGGTAGATGATTGATTTCACTAATTGGAGCCTGTGCTTTTAGGCTGGGTAGACATATCAAAGACTAAATGGACATGAAAGCTGAATTCACCTCTCACCCTTACAAATGAGCTGTCTCAGCTGGGCTTAGAGCATGTTGTTTAATCAGTGAGGAGCAGCCTCTACTGATACTCCCAATGTTGTTCCTATTTGTCATTAAATGAAGGTCATCAGTCTCTGTGACTCTCCCTTCGAACTTAGTATTAAATTTGCTGTAAAGAAAAGAAAAGCACTGATTAGTGAGGCCTGGAGATGTTTGTTAGGGCTACAGGTGCCTTTCTCAACCAGAGACTGAATATAAAAATAAATCTTTGTAAAATCAAAAGCTTCCATTTATTTTGAAGGATGGGGGGAGGATTATGGATAATTGAAGGTGTGAGAATAAAATTGCCAGATCTGAAACATAATCATATTGTCTTTTTGTCCATCAGAAAATTGGGTTTGGTTGCTTTTTTTCCCCAGCCAATTTGTTTTGGACAAAGCTCATATTTTAGAGATAACAAACTTCTTTTTTCCATGTCAGACAACTTGTAGAAATAAAATTTTGCTATTTAAATTATAAAGCAATGCTATTTGGTATCATGCTTTTCATCACTGTATTACCTTGCAGAGAATCGGTTTTGCTGCCAAATATACATCCAGGGTTCTAGTAAGCCCCTTCCTTCCTTCCTTCATTCAACATCCAGATGTGCGTCTTCTCTGTCCTGTGCATATCTCTATATCCTTTGTCTCTCTTCCACCAAAATGCAATCGCTAACATCTGATCAGAAAATGTCATTTAGCCAAACCTTTTAGCACCTCTTCATGGGGATGCCAAGTACGAACCAAATGATGGTGTCCTGTGAGGTATCATGAGGGTTTGTTTTGGTTTTTTTTTTGAGAACCTGTAGGGAAGAAATACTGTTGATTGCATCAAGTGCCTGAAACGTAATCAGAAACAAATCTGCTATTTAGATTTATGTACGAAAGTCATAAGCCAAGGCTAAATGGCTTCTTTGTACATGTCAATTTCATACCCCATCCCAAGTGTTCTCCTTGAACAGGTATAGCCAACTGTCTCCATCAGCAATGCAGGCTGGGGCTCAAATCGGTTTAATTCTCTATACTGTGACAGTACTATGCACTAGACTTTCAGACAACTTAGAGGTAATCTGCAGTGATGGTTATGTATTGTGCGAGCTTTTTATCCTACTGACTTTTTCAGGGCTCTTGTGTGTAAGTCCTGCTCTTATCTGTTCACAAACTCTTCCTTGACATGCCTGGAAATGCGATGACTCCTGATTATTTAGGCTAAAATGTGCATTTGGTTGCATAGGTATCTACACATGCAAATAGGTTAGTTGTTATGTTTTTAAAATAAGAAATACATAGATTTAGCTTCTCATAAAATCAGAGACACAAAATGAATGGGTTTGATTCTTTGCATTTGGGAGTAATACAGCTAGGAATAACATTCCTTCCTGTTTTGCAGTACATAGAAAAGTGTGTTTCTTGATATTGA
Organism: Nyctibius grandis; assembly: GCF_013368605.1. Lineage (NCBI taxonomy): Eukaryota > Metazoa > Chordata > Aves > Nyctibiiformes > Nyctibiidae > Nyctibius > Nyctibius grandis. The sequence continues at coordinate 10,137,613 of NC_090671.1, forward strand.
TCAAATAAAATACATTTTATTACACTATAATTGCAAATGGAGAGACAGAGGGGAACCCTTATAACTGTGAGAATTAGGTCTGGAAGAAAAAGAGCTTTAGGACTGATAACTAAAAGAATATGGCTTAGGTAACACGATAATGTTCTTTGTAGAAAGCTCTGAACAGATCAGACTGGAACTTACTAACTCAGTATGTGATTATAGCCCTTGGCGAATTGTCTGAAAGCATACTTTGAATTGTGTATAGATTTATTTGCTAATCATAGTAGTTTAAGCAGTTTAGATGATCTGGCACATTGTAAACCTTCATCTCCCCTCAGATTTTACTTCTTGCTCAGATCTTTCTGCCGTATGCAACTTGAATACAATTTTTCATAAAACCTCTAGATTTCTTTTAGAGAATGCATGTTCACCTGTGGGTAAGTCCACAAGCAGGAGAGACAAGTTCATTGAAGAATTAGCATGGCTGTAACTTCTGTGTATGTTCATGACTATTATCTAAAAGCTGGTGAGAAAGTCGCCCTGGAGCAGCTTTAGTGTGCATTCAGATGGGCAGAGTTCAGACAGTTCAAAAGGTTTGTTAGCCACTTAGTTCCCTGTGAAGAGTCAATCTCTGGGTTTGCTTACCCTGAATAGGAACAGGTTTAATATTCAAAATAATCCAGTTACACCAATACTATCCTATCCATACAGCTTTTGGCACCACTTTAGATACATTGATTTAAACTTTACAGAGAATCTACAAAACACTGCTTTCTTTGTGAACAAGTTCAGTTCACTGGCTCACTGGGGTGGGAAGAAGCAAAAAAAAAAAAAGATAGGAAATATTTGGGCAGCAGAGTAGAATCCCATGCAAAGTATATCTACTCTGAACAGAGGGTGTACCAGACTGTCTGTGCCACAGTTAAATATGATTCCAAACTTCATCAAGTGGGATTTTACTTGACCATAAGAGTTGTTCTGGCCTTCTGCAAAGATCAGAAATCTTGCCAGAATTTACACCAGGAATGGGCTTGTTATAATTAAAATTAAGACAAGATAACATTTTGCACTTGCAGATGGCACAGAGGAACAATAGCAGCTGACCTTGTGGCAAAGAAATTAAAATAAAATGTCAGTTAAATTAGCTAACTCCGTAGCCTGAGCTAATGTGAGATGCTTCAGTGCAGCTTAAGGCCTTGAGTTATAAGGTAAAAGCAGACCCAGTGATCACAGCAGCCACTTTGCACTCCTTTGCTCTCAGCAGCAGGTAGGATATAACATCATTCTTCACATTTGATCATTCTGTTTTCTGCTATGCATATTCACCAGTATTTATAAGCATTTTGATTAGATTTACAGCCAGAGATCCTTATCAAAATAACACATAATTGTATACATTTTCCTCTTCCCTCTTTCTCTGCTTCCTGGATTTAGCTACGACTCTGAATTTAGCTACAGTCCTGAAGCTGAGTATGTGTGAAATGTGGACTGGGTGCTATACATGTCCACAGAGTAATTTCTCTTGCTTCCTGGTAGCTGAAAGGCAACAGGTTTGTTCAGGGCTAGAGAAGCAATGTGTCCTTCCTGGCCACACAGCCCTCGGATTATAGCTCCTACTCAGAATTACAGATAGACATCAATGTTATATACTTACTTTGGAAGGATCATTGTTTCTTTGAACTAACGAAACCATGAAGTGAATGCATATGTAAGCAATGAAATAAAAATTGCAGTAGGAAATTTCCAGAAGTCCTTGGCATTTGTTGGTGACCTCACAGGAGTCCGGAAACCACGCTAGTAGTTAACTGAGGTAACCTGTCTTGGAAGCGTGGACACAGTGCTGTTCGTAGCAGGAACAGACAGTAACAGGTCCAGGGCTTCAGTTCCTGCTTTACTCCCAGTTGGTACCAAATGCATTTCTATGAGTAGGCTCAGTCTTGGGCTGTATTTGAGAAACTTTCTGTGTGACACCATACTATTTTTCCCTTTATTCTCAACGTACAGCCATTCAGGAGCTTTATCTTATGTGAAAGTGGACCTTGTTGCCTTGAACATAACCAAGATTTTTTTTTTTTTTTAAACATTTTTAATCTGTTTTGAGTTTCCAGTTTGTTGAGAATCTTAAATCCAAGTCCATTTTGTCTGGGCTGTAGTCTGGTTCCCAAGGCTTGTATGCTATCTCAAGGACAGCAGTTTTACATGTAACATTTAACTTTCCTTTAATTTCTCTGATCTGAACTCTCACCAGTTCCTGAGGGAACTGGTTTTATCATGTTTCCAACACTTCACTTTCACATATCTAATGCATCATTTTTCTGTTCTGAAAACCCAGCATCTGGTTATGCAAATACTGAGCAAAATGAAATAATAGAGGCAATGGCATACCAATTAGATCACTAAAGAAATCGCAGTCAGTTGCCATTTCCAGGAACATGTAGTACTTCTGCAAGATAATACTATTATTACCTTGCATTTGGATGTACTGCAAACTCTTTCAACAACTTTCATGGATGTTTGCCTCAGAACTGAATGACTCCAGTTTAATTTAAATGTAAATGAAAAGTACATAGTGTTTAAATGTTTAACAGATACGCAGAGGATTTGGTACAGAGCAGAATTATTCATTTACTATGTTCTGTAGTGGCTATTATTCATTTATTGCCACATTGTAAATTCCTTAATCAGATCCGGATGATATTCTGCAGATTCCCTCCCTCCCCTCTCCATGGAGATAGCCTTCAGGAAGACTTCCCAAGAGCTACGCGGCTTGGCTGCTGCAGGATGCTGCTGGTTTCCTAAATCCTGTCTGGAAAATAGCTTCCATGATTGCAGAGTGTAACTAATGCCTTCTAATACTTTCTTCCCAATGAGTAGCAAAATCAAAGCAAATGGCAGGCCTTAGTTCCTGCAGCAATTCTGGATTCTGGCACTCTTCTCAGGAGTTTCTGGCCTCTTTTTACTGGCATAAACTTCATGTTTGAAAAGAATGACAGGGAGTCTCTTTAATTTAAAGACTGCAGAGGTTTTGAAGGGACTGTTCTCAGCTCTTGAAAATCACGGCTACAGTCTTAGAGCTAGTAAGAAAGATTCTCTGTATCTTCAAAGCTTCTAGTATGTTATACTTCGTGCAGCCATTTACTCACAGGTGTTCACTATACTTGTAAAGTCTTTATTACTGGTAATTTACATATTATTCTGGACATGCCATTCAGTGTCATTAGGGGTTTTGATGTACTTACTGTCTATGTAGTCTTTGGGCTGTTCTTTTGTTATTCGAAAATGTTATTTTTTTAACAAAAGAGCAAGATAGGATCAGGTCATCACTTCTATTACACATACCTGTAGTACAGCCGTGCCCTTCTCCATCATATATCTCCTGGGCCTGAGGACATCCAGGTGGGTAAGCAATAACAGTACAGCTATTTTGACCTCCTTCAGCAGTGACAGTGATTTGAACACATTCAAGTTTCTGATATGTTTTTTTTTCTATGAAATAGCTACAAGATTGGGATTGCAAAAAAAAACGGTCATCTTGGCTGTCTGAATTGTTGCAGATTCTTGTTACAGGTTCTTGTTAGTCTCTTTATTTAATTCATCAGCCCAAAAAACCTTTCAATTTTTCATCACCTCCAGCCTTCATCACTGCTACAATTTTTCATCACCGCCAGCTTTTCATCACTGCTACAGTGAAAGCTGTAAACCAGTTTTGGTTGTATACAAAATTCTTGGGGGGTGATACTGCATGATGCCGGACCTCAGCTCTCCCACAAATGCAAAGTGAACGGGAGTGCTCGGGCTGGCTGCAACAGACTTCAGCCAACTGATGCCGGAGCCAGCATGGTAGTCGTAATTTGGAAAGCTTGGCAAGATTTTCTGACTGGCAAATGAATCCAAGTCACTTCCTGACCTCTCAAATTAAAGCTTAATTTTCTTTCTAATTTAAAGTGAAACCTATCCCTACTGGTTTGCGATGTTCTAAACACCGACAGCTTTACGTATACACCTGTTCTGCCTAGTTCATGCAAAGAGGAGATGAATTCATATGAACAGGGGCTGGTTGGCAACTAACACTTTCACTCAGAATATTGTGCTGAACATGGAATACAATATACCATAGCGCACCATATGACAGCAGAAGCTCCCCAAGTAAATGTACCCTCATACACTATATTTTAGCAAAAAAAAATTATTGAATTTTCTCTGCAGAGCAACTGTGTGATAAATAATTTCAATCCTTTAGTTACTCACTATAAAGAAGCTACATAAATAATTACTGCTTTACTGACAGCAATTAAGTTGGTCTAAGAACCCAGGATTAATAACACACTTACTCTGCTTGTTCTCTGGAATAATAACTTAGATGCCATTTCTAAACATCATATATCTTCATGTTGGATTCTGATAACTCTCAGCTCATCCTGACTGAAGCAGCTATGGAAATGTAGCTAAAATGGAGATATATTTCATCTCAGTAAATCTCTTTCCCTTAGTGCCTGTTTTTGCAATAGTCAGGATTCTAGTGAGGTAGCCTTAATTTATTAGTTTAATCTGGGAAATTAGTTGCTGTAGGTTTGCGTTATACAGATCAATGGACAACAAAAAACATTTTGTCTTGAATGAGATTTCTTTTCCTTTTGCAAGGATGCAAAGAGAATACTGAAAACAATTTGACTATTATTGTTTTAGAGACTAAAATTCAAATACAAGAGCATACAAAATAAATATTGTACTGAAATCTCTGATAACGGGAAGTTTGTAGCTACCTGTATATAGCTGTATGCAACCGTGTAAAGACATAATGCATTAAAGTTTAAATAAGTAACATCTGTTATGTTAGAAACACCACACCCACCCCCTCCAATAATTCTTATAAATCGCATTTTACAGAAAGGAAAAAGGAAACATTTTTGAAAGCTTCTAGATGATTTAGGAATCTAAGTCACATCATTAAGTGACATGGGGCCAAAACCACATAGCTGTATCTTCAAAAACATCTTTTGAAAGTAGAAGTTGGACTATAGTTGCTTTTTAAACTTTTGAACAGGACCCACTTGCATTTGAGGAGTTAAGTATATTTTAATGTCTGTGCCTGTGTCCTTTAAGGACTGTTCAATGGCTTTTACTACTTGGGCTTCCAGCTTCCTGGTCACTTAGGAAAGCAGGATTTAGCTGTTCAAATCCTTTAGATCTTGTGACGCTTAGTGCAATGGCGTGAAAAAATTGAAACCTGGCTGCCTAAAGATACAGCCAAGTACTCAGCAGCATATTATAAAATGCCTTCACAGGTTAGGCTAGAATTCAGTTTTAAGCAAAAAAAAAACACAAAAATGACCATGCTGTTTATTGAATAGGGTCTAATCAGTATATGGAGACAGTGATCAAATGCCTTTTATCCTTCTGTAAACGAGGAATGATTCTCTGCTTGTATATTGTGTTGAAATGTGTATATAATTGCAGGAAAGTACCTGCAGAAAAAATAATCAAGCCAGAAGGATAATGCTCTGCCTTGGGCTATGGGACAGCTGTGCTCCTGAGAGTGTTCAGCGTCACCACCTGATAACACCACCCAGTTATGTCTCATATAAAAGGCGTGAAGAGACTAACTCTTAATGCTCTTTTTAAGTACAATATTGAGCAGCTTGCAGTGATCATGCTGTATCCTACACATTGTGCTCCAACCCTAACTGCCCTGCTTTTAGGAGTTAAAAGAGTCAAAGCCAGCAGGTACTCCAGCTCATGTTGTGGGTAATAGTCTTGACTGCTCATGCCTGCCTGGGAGAAGGGTCTCAAGCCCAAATGTCAGGAAGTGTGGAAGCTGCTTGCTCTCTGCCCCAGTAGTAAATAGATTTTAGATTGTTCTGTTAACATTTGGCTGTTTTGCAGAGTTCTGCTTTTATTCTGAAGTTGTTTGTAGGACTACGAGGGACCTTCACTTGACTTTTTGGGCCCAGTTTGCATCTCAGTATAGTTGTGTCTTGGAGTTTAACATACAGTCCTTAGTGTTTCTCCCCCTTCTTTTGTTTAGAATAGAAATGAAATGCAGGGACCTCTTGACTGAGTTGGAAAAACTCCACTGCTACTCTGATAGTCTGCTTCCCATGGACTGCTCAGGCCTTTTGCAGGGGCTTGGAAGAAAGAGAATAACTGCAATGTATTCCACTGGTGACTATGAGCCACCTGTCTGGTTGGATATGTAGGTCATACTCACCTACTAAAATCCGAGAATCGCACTCTTAATTTGAAGCTGAAGAGGGTTTGATTGGTTTTTCATGCTAGAATATTGATCATTGATCAGTGTTCAATGATTGCATTGTTTACTCTAGTCTTTCTCCATATTTGACACTGTTTGGATAAGCGTTAGGTCTCTTTCTGTGCTTGAGGCAGATTTTTAAATGCTGACAATAATCCTGAACTTTTATGTAAACTGAAAACTAGCCTGAGTGGGTAGTTTTAAGTTTTAAAAGATGCCTGCCTTTACAGTGTCTGTCAACTAATGCGAGCTGTCAACAATTCTGTTTCCTTTTAATAAAACATGTGAAATTTAGCTTCTCTGGCACTACCAAAAATTTAACTGAAAACCATCCATTGCTTGAAGCCTATTAGGAGATTAAGGAACTGAATTAATCTAAACATGTTAACAGGTCTACTTTATCCTTTCTAGATCTTTTGATAATGTCACACATGGGTGCTATAACCTTCAGAAATGCCAGTGTTGTCAGAGAGATCTTTCAGAGTGGTCAGGAAGGGAAAGGCAAACCATTAGCTGACATTTGTGACCGTAGAGGAATCTTTTGCAAGTATTTATTACCTTTGTTTCTTCCTAAAAAACAAAACAAAACAAAACAAAAACAGAAACAACCCACTATCTGCTGCTTCCAAGGTTGCTCCACACCTAAATTCCCTGTGTTTGGAAATGTTCACATCCACTTCAACAGCCAAAGCCTGCATGCATGCCTCGGCAGCATGTTCCTGGCTTCAGCAAGGTTGGCCGTGCAGATGAGCAGGTGCCCAGTACTTGCTTAGCTGGACAAGTCACACAGAACAAGGGTAGTGGGGAGTGAAGGGCTTCTTCATGGAAAGCAAAAGACCTGCCTTCCTTGAGACCTGGGCTCAAATCTCAGCTCTTCTGTTCTAAGCGTGTGACCTCGAGTATGGATTTTCCAAGTTCCCCAGCTGTTAGACGAGACTGCATTTTACAGACTGTTATGAGGATGAAACTCATAAATTTGACTCAAATATGTAAGCTAGTATAAAGTTTTTGCTCTTCTTTCTGTTTCCTACCTGACCGCCAGTGGTGATCTTAGGGGAAATTAAGAGCTTTATTAAACTGTGAATGAACTACGAATAACAATATTATTTCTAGAGGTATATTCTTAATGTCCTTTTGTAATTATTCTATTCTTATTATTACAGTTGTCTTTACTATTGTATAGCAATACCACCACAAGGCACTAAGCACAAATCAGGATGTGGAGTACTATGTGCACATAGTAAACATTCGATGCTCTAGCAAAAATTGCACACTTGCATTTTAAAGCTAGGTGCTAGAGAGGGATAAAATGAATAAATGTAAGAGAAGGAGATCAATGGTAACAGAAGAATAAGTAGCAGACATCATTAAACGTGGCAGTTTGGTTCAATTCCTACTTTTTTTTAAAAATTATTTTTGCACACTTGTATTTTATGAGAAAGGAAATGTGATCTATGGATGAATTGCCCTCACTGAGATCACAAGACTTGCAGTTGTGAGAAGGTAGAAGGGAAGTTATTTTCCATGGGGCATTTCAGTTTAGATTTTGTACAACATTAGGTACCTACCTTTCCAAAGTTTTTACAGCTCTTGGCTGTAAGCTCTTGGCATTTTCCTTCAAAATGTCCTGGACTGGGCAAGTCTCCAGTGTATCTGTTTTGTAACATCTCACTTGGATAATGTGACCAAAGTGGGTTTTTTTTTTTTTGGTTTGCCCTGGAAATAAGACATACCGTTTGACAAGTTCTGATTAGAAAAAAAACAATATGCAAAGAAAGTGTTTGTACTGTGCCAGTGTGAGGTAGGGAGGGCTATATTCCAGTGTTATTAGCAAAAGACACTGAGGCATGAACTTATACTCCACTACCCTGTTTTGCAAGAGAGAGCATCATTTTTAAGATGAATAGATGTTGCAGAAGATGCTATCAGTAGCATCATCTTCAATAGCCTTGTAACTATTTTCATCCATTCAGGATGAAACCAGCCCAAATTCCCCTTCTGCTCTCTGAGGGTAACTACCACTGAGCATTTGGTTGCTATGACGTCTATATGTACTTTCTTGAACCATGCAAAGTCAAGGCACTCTAACTTTGATAGAAAACATCTTTTGAATTTGAAAAAAAAATAAGCAAAATGAAGGGGTTTACATCTGAATTTAAGCAAATATGGAATGGTACAGTTCATTGAAAGAAAATCATCTTTATGGCAGACTGATGCTACTTGTTCAGTTCACTTTGTTTCACTTCAGGTCTAGTGAGAACAGAGGGGCAGGAGCGATGTTTTTAATACTACTTTCAGTCCTGCCTTTAAGCCATACCCTTCATATTTCTATTGGAAGCATTTCATTTAAATAGTTCTCAGGACAGATCCATCAGAGTAGGGTAAATGATTTAAGGCTGATAGACTGCTGTGTAACTCGTGGGGTTTTTTTCAAAAAGTTTAGGCCTTGTTCCTGAAGTATAATTTTCTTCATGATAAACTGTGGTGTGAGGAAGAGGTTGCACTTCAGAGAATATATACCTTGCTGCAAAACTAGTTTTTTCACCTCACTGTTTCCAGATTGCCTGGTAATGTCCCTAATGTATTCATTAGAGAGTGGATGGATCAGCGTGGCACAGAAACAGAAAAGATTCACACCAGGAGATGTGAAAACACAATATTGAGATAGAGAAAGGAATTCTTTTAATGTATGGAATAGAAATACTCTGAAGATAAAGTATCGGTGCTTGCTTTCCACAAATATTTTTCTTCCTCTTCTTACATTTCCATTCGGAAATTGCATTTCTGTATAAAGGCCTGGTAGTTTTTTTTTTTTTGAAGTGAAATGGCACGTACTGTAAACTGATGTCTTAAACAATAATGACTTGCTCTGGGCTCCTTCCGGGTGACTAGTGAACGACAAATATATACTAAGGTGAACAATGGGAACAAAAGATTGTCACATTATTCACTTGAATTCAGCAGCAAACTTTGATTGAAGTGGGTCTGTTTGTATGTTTGCTTCCCAAGAACATTTGAGTGTTTGACCTAAACACAAAAAGTAGTCATGAAAGTGTGCGGGTGGTTTACTCCAATGTTGGAATTTTTACCAGAAGCTGAGTTTTGATACACATCTTTCTAGTTCATTGCACATGTTATCAAATGAGGAAACACACCCAATATGTGACCAAATGTGTTCTAGCTGGCACAATGTATATTCTGTTGTAATACTCCATTTTTGTAAGTATTCAATAGTTTTGCAATTAGTCATTTCCAACTGAGTCATACAACTAAAAATGACGTGTGAATGACAAACTGTGAACATTTGTGACAGGATTTTAGCAAACAGTTTGAAGAATGGTAGTTACTGTGAAGTAGTTAATAAATGTCAATGTCTCATCCAGTTCCAGAATAAGACATGACATAAATCCTACTGAAGTAGTTGGAAGTCTTTCAACAATTGACTCCACTAGGCTTCAAATTGGAGGGCTCATCAGCTGAAATGGGATGATATTCAATTATTTGTATTATTAGTAGCATATTATTAACAATTTTTTATCTTTGAATATTGTCACAGATTATATTTATTCAAAATGTCTGTAGCCTTTCTGTGAGCAAGATCTTTCAATCCCAAAATTTCTCATCAAATTATGTCAGCCAAATTATGTCAGCCAAATTATGACAGTCTTACGGCAACCTGTTTTTTTCTGCTTCACCTTCCTCTGTTTAACTGAAAGAGAAGAGATACAAGGAAATTAAAAATAATGCAAATGCAAGATAAGAATTCTGGTCAAGTTTTAAGAGGATTTTTCTTTTTGAGATTTGGGGCATTCCTCAAAAGTTACATTAACCTCAGCACGCTCGTGAGAATATAATCATCAGAGTTTCCACGCTATACACCATTCAGAAAGACGAGTACTTCAGAGTAAGAAACAGTAGATTTCAGGTACCCTAGATATAGCCATTGTTTATCACTCTCATGCATCTGATTCCAACTTTGTATAAATGCTCATATAAAAAGAAATATTTTTAAATCTGTGCTGTTACACAAGAGTAGCATTGGACCCTTCTTGCATTTCTCTGACTATTAAAACTGACTTATGATGGAACAGCTTCTGTCATTCCATTGTAGCTTTCTAATTGACTACATAATTTTTTGTATTAGCCCTACAAAGCCTGTCTTGGATTTTCATTCTTTTTTTTCCCCCACAAAAAATTCACTTCACTTTCTGTGATAATCTTAAATGATTACACCAGACATATGCTGCTAATGTAGAAATGAGGTAGAAGCAAGCAGGGCCTACATCTTTGTACCCTCCAGTTCCTGGAAACAAATGGAGTGGGAGTGTATGTTAAATAACATTTCTCAGCAGCCAAATTATTTCTCACTCACATATCAAATGCTCCATTCTGAATAGTTAATTGACTGGTAAACTTCCTAATCAGAATACAAAAGCTAGATAGAGAGTGCTTCTAGCTAAGCAGGATGAGATGGGTACTGTAAGAGTACTGAATACACTTAGGTCCATATAGCACTGAGATACATTAGTGCTGTAAGAGTAAACAGAGTAAATTTTCAGATAAAATACTGGCTTTCCACCTCTGGGTTGAATGCCCAGTTTCTGTCCATATTACTAATAAATGTTAAATTAGCTTTATAATATCTCTGCCAGGCTCCTCTGAGTAACATTTGGCATCTCAGAAGCTTTGTTGTCACTCAGCACAATTTGGGCCACCTGCACTTTCTACTCAAGGACTGACTTATCTGAAAGGTGTAGTATCGACTACCCACAGAGGGAGGGACCTTACTAGGAGTGAGTAGGCATGTGTCCCCATCTAAGTCACTTTAACTGATGCCTTTGATGCTGACATTGCATGCCCAATCCATAAATTTCCTAGGCGGGGTTCTTTCCACTGCTTTAAAGCATGTTACATGGGCAGCATGTGTGTGCTCAATGCGCCAGGACAGACCTTGCATCCTCAGAGGCAAAAGAGCAGCACTGCTGGTATTTGATGCAAGGATATAATCAGGTCTAGCAACCTGAGTTACCTCCTTGAAACAGGTATTCCCTCTCAGGTGTTGGGTTCATTCAAAAAAAAAGGTAGTTCTGGCATTGCCTGAATAGGTGCTCATTCTGGTACAAACACTGTCCAGGCTGACCTGCTGTAGTGTGCTGGTTCATGTTGTTTCTCTTTGGTTGTTGATCCTCCTAAGACTCATTTCTTTGAAAAAGTCACAGATGTTTAAGTACTGGCAGCTTTCACAGGCATCCTGACATTTCAATGCCAGGATTCATCTTCTGGGTTTGCAGTTTGCAGGAAGGTTGCAGATAAAAAATTCTGATATTAGGGCCAAAATATCTCAGATTTTAAAATCTACAAGTTTAAAGTTATGTATACATATTGATATGTATATGTATGTGCATACAGAGATCTCTAAGAATAGCAGACTTGCATCTGACTCACAATTTGACTTATAGTTGGGAAATAGACAGCTGAGGTTATATTAACTTAACAAAAAATGTAGGGTCTAACTCAAAAAATCCAGCATCCTTTAACAGAAGTCAAGTGAGTTTCTCATTTGTCTGGCCAGCTTCTACCAAGTTCATTACTCTTTCTTGATTAAATCTTTTCTAATGATTTCTGCCTGCATGAGAAGTGGAGAAAGGGTAGTCACAAATCACTCCTTAGACAGACTCTGACAGGGATGTATATGACTCATTTATGTTCAGCTGGATGTAAGTCTTTAATTCTTCTTAACTGCAGGGAAAAGGGTATCATCAGCAACAAATAACCTAAGGGTGTAAATTCTAGGAAGGGAAGTTTCTGTCACGTTCTAACTGGCCGTAGCTAGAAAATTAGTAGTACTAGGCATCTTTTGGCCTGTGTAGAGTGACTTACATAGAAAGTCTCCTATTCGAGACCAATAGCTACACAAGCTTTTTGAAACAATCAAATCTTTCAGTAAAAGATATAGGTAAATTTTCATTTTATCCAAAGGATACTATTCTTACATTCTAGCCTCAATACTGGCATAGTGTTCATGCATGTACCTAACATTAAGCACTTTCCTTAGCTTTACATGTTCAGGTGCTACCAGACAGTGGTGTGAGAAACTTCCTGCAGTGGGAACCAGACCCATTTCTTATTCTGGACTAGGCAGGTCTTCATTTTGCATTGTGTTAGCATCTTAACTTCATTTAGATTTAAACGTGTTATAAAATAGAGGTGGATGCTACTTTATACTGGATCGTGGAGTTGGGTTGTATGTATCTGTTTCAGTGTCACAGTACTCAAAGGATGCATGCTTCACCAGGCAATAGTTGGGAAAGGGCTATCGCCTCCTCGGCTCCTCTAGTAAACCTGTGCTTACATGAATTAAACGTGGGCTAAGTGCAGAACAGCAGCTTCCCTCAGTTTGGCCTTCCAGATAGAAGGGAGGGAAAAATATTATTTTTCCCCTCAACTACCTTTCTTCTGTTATTTTTCTCTTTTATCTACTTTTCCTCATAAGGCTGATTGTAAATGTCTCCTTTTCTGACAGAGAACTGGGCTGCTCTGAGCAAGATAACACACGTGCTTTTTCTCCTACTTTCCTTATATAAAATAACATTTCTTATTCTATTCGCTTTGTTGCCAGCTCTTATCTGTAATTTGGATCATCAACCAGGACTGTCTTTTTCCAGAAACACCGAATAATATAATGGCTGGTAAATTGTGAGGATATTTTTCTTTTTTGTTGTAGTTTTTTTTCTTTTGTTCTGAATTTTTTGATGTTTCAAAATAGATTTGGGAACTATACTGTATAGAAAAAGCAGAAACAAGAGCCTTGTATCCTCTTCATTTCTGATTGCTATGTCTGGTTGTCTTAACATGTTGTCTTTCCTTTCTTTGCTAAAAATTAGAGAGGGCTTTTTCCAGTGAGTCAAGGCCAGATCCAAAGCTTACTGCTGTTAGTACCAAAAATTTCTGTCATTATCTGCTGGTGCTGAATAGAGCTGGGAATCACTGTACAGTGTGGGATCCGGGTCCTTAGATGGGATGCCTGGCTTAAGGCTCTGCTTAAGAACAGCTTCCAAAAGAAGATGTTCAAATATTCCTTCAAGGCTGACATTAGCAGGTTCTGAAAGGGACCGCACAGAGAGCTGCTCTGTGCAAAGGGTGCTGCAAAAAGGGCCAGAAAAAAGAGAGCCCCAAACATTAAGCAGGAAAACCAGACTTCCACTTTGCTCTCCAGAGCAACAGTTTCTTCTTTGCTTTCCACTTTCCCGGTTTTCTCTTCCACAACTGTCTGCAGGAGTATCTGTGAAGAAACCAGACTTGGGGATGGAACTGAATCCAGAGACAGATGAATTAACTTCAGTCATGGACATTCACAGGTTATCAATTCCCTGGCAATTCCTGAATTAAAAGTTTAGTAGCATATTTTCAGTATTGTTAGGAGAGAAATAAGACTAAGATATTTTAATTGTTTTCATAGTTGCCTTATAATTACAGAAACTGAAACATTACATGGGGTCAGTCGTCTTGGTCGTGTTTTGAAAAGGTGTTACGAGGTAGTAGGTTTATTTAATTCCTTTACTATGTTTTAGCAAATGATTATTTCTTCCCCTTCCCTTAAAAATCTCTTTCTTTCAAACAATATCATTAACATGTTGGATGAAGAAAAGTCTTTCTGCTATTGCTCTGGATTCCTGTTACCTTTTCCATCTCTTGTGGCACTGTGAACATCCCTTTAGACTATATACTCTTTTGGAAAATGACGCCAAAAGTTTAAGAGCACATAAAGCCACCAATACCGTATGTTTCTAGTTTTCATTCTGGCCTTTAGACAGTGCCATTGTATAAATATTTGTGATTAATAAAAATAGGTTAGAGAGCCACTTCCAGAAACTCCTCTTACTAATCACAGAGCCAGCACAAGGACCAGCAAGTAAACCCAGGGGGAGCTGCATAGCAAAAGAAAGCTTTTACAGTTTATTTTTCACTGAGTTTGTGTGCTGCTCTTCCACATCCATCCTCCTTACGAGTGAGGAGACTGGCTATTACTTTGTTTTATGCAGCCTTGTCTCTTGCTAGCCCCTAAACACTACAGTCATCAACAGTATTTGTATTTATAATAATAATAATGAATAGCAAGTAAGCACTGTAAATACTGCGTGCAAAACTGCTCAAGAGAATACTTTTCACAGATTAGGACACAGTTTACTGTTCTGTCATTAAATCTCCTGATGTCTCCTCAACTGCTAAAGAGAAGTGAATGAATTTTTGATTGAGATGCAATGGTTTTTACTGCATTCATCATCCAGTAGATCCATCAAGGCATTTCTGTCATGTTATTATTATGGTTCCTCAGCTCCTAGAACAGCAAAACTTAATTCTTTATTGACTGGGGCCCACAGAGGACTAATGTGAGACCAGGAGAGTTGTGGTCTCTGGTAGCAGCTGGAGGCAATCGAGTCCAACAAGTGGTAGGATGTGGAGTATTGCTGTCCTGGGGCAATTTACTAATTAAAAGATGCTTTTCTGGTAGCTTATGTCAGAGGAGCCCTGACATAACCTTCAGTACGGGGCATCTTTATTTCTCTTGAATGCCAATGAATTTATTAATAAGAAGATCAATTTTAAGTGCTGCTCCCAGTTTGGGCTGCCATGGAGACTGCTGACCTGCTGTTAGAGCAAGGCAGACTTGGGGAGCAGCCCGTGTGCTCGCTGGTGTCTGAGCATGTTCTGTGACTTGGATGAGCATGCAGCAAATTACAGCTGTGCATATCTGAGGCAGGGTAAATCCAGATGTCATGAATCACAGGATCAATGGTTTTCTGCTTCAGACAAATCTGGTTTTTGCTGCACCCTTGCAGACTATGAGATAGCAGAGAGAGAATTAAGTTGGAGAGCAGTGGCAAGAAGCATCCAAGCAGAGCCTGCCTTGAGTCAAGGATGTAAACCAGGGCCTGGATGAGGCCACATTCCCACAGTACTCTGCTGGGTTTTGATTGATAAAGGGGGAAATAACCTTCATTATGGGAGTCTGTTCACCTTCCCTTGCCTGTGCCCATTGCTTGGCATGGAGGATAGCAGAGAACTGGATCCAGTGACTGGACTTTCTGTGCTCCTGCTTACAAAGGGCTTCAGAAACTTCTGGGGCAAAGTATAATTTTTGCAATATTAATTATTGTTAGAGAAACAGTTTTAATAAATTCAAACCACCTTCTTATAAGTTTGTGCTCTTGATCTATCTGTATGAGAAAAATATCTTCCATAGAAACTGGTACCTTAAGAGCCCCAGCATCCATCCTATGCCAAATTCAAAACATAAAAGCAAGTAAGGCTTTTATGGTGGTGTGCAGCCAGCAGCTGCCTAGCAAAACGCCAAGCCAGCCCCAAAGGGAGACGGGGGCCAGGCAAGGCAGAACCACCCTGAGCCAGAAGGCAGAGGGGGGTTAAGGACCTGAATCAAAGCCCTGGGTAGGGCTGCAGTCGGTTGGCAGCTACTAGAGAAGGCAGGTCAGGTGGCACGAGCTGCCATAACTTAACTGGTGCCAATTCACAGCACTTCAGGATCTGCTTCACAGAGCTGCCTGGGCTCATGGAGAAGATGTTTTCAGAAAGTTCTCAGCCAAGTATGGATTGCTGTAAATGAGTGTTTACAAATAAGCCACTTACCACCTGAGCTTTATAGATAGCTGCAAATTTCTCTTTATCACACCACCTCAGTCTCCCCAGCCAGGCAGAACAATGTCAGATGGAAATGTTAAAGGGAAAAAGTAAAATGTAGGCATTGCAGAAATGAACATTTACAGAATCTTAGTAAGTGCTGGCAAGACCAAATAAGAAATGCCTGAGGAGTTAAATAAACTGAAGAGGTATTTATGGGAAGGGAAGTAACCAGCTTGAAAGAATGAAGAAGGGAACAAGACCTGTGAACATATTTGATTACCATAAACAGAGACGAGCTGCCTAGACAAATACAGTGTGACTTGTAATTAATTTCATTGTATAAACCCCACCATCTGTAAGAAGAAAAAGCAGAAGGTAAAAGTGGAGATAGCATAACCTCTTCCCTATACCAGTCCAAAAATTAATACTGCAAAAGAAGCAGTAACTGTAGACCATGTAGGAGATAAATGCCTATAGTTTACGACATCTGCTCTGGCTTCACTTAAATAGATAACGCCAGATAAGTGACACAGAAGAGTTTGGGGAGTGACTACACAAGTGACTAAAAAAAGATTGTTCTTAAAGCATTGTGGGAGGCAGCTAGTGGTAGTGATGCACTTTAGAAAGAATGCTAATTGCCAAATAGATCAGATAACTGGAATTTGAGAGTTTTAAATATGTTTATTTTAAAATGGCATGAACTAAAAACACAATTCAAACTGAAAATGCAATAAGGATTAAAAAAATGTTTGCAACTGATGGTCAGATTAGAAATGTAGGTTTCAAATTGCTCAAAATCAGGATGCTGTCCATTTGTCCAATTAAAACAAGGGGCCACTGCTCTGGTCCAGCCCTCATGCTCTGCAGAGAAATCATACAGACCTAAGCACGGTAATTAAAGTAGCTGTGAGGGACACTGAAGTAACAGGAAACACACCACACCTCTCAGCTTTTCTTTCTACGAAGTTTCCTTGTTCTCAAACAGCTGTGGAGCTACTAGGTCTTTAACACCACTCACTCTTGAAGGCTGCTTGAACAAGGGTGAGTGGTTTAACATGGATTGCAACTTTATTGGCACAAAGAGACACAGTTTACAGATTTTTTTTTTATACTTCTCAACTCATTCAAAGTCAGGAGCAGGCAAGAGCTCTCTATTTGACTGAAATTGTATCAATGGTAGGAAGAAAATAGCTTTAGAAACAGTTATAGCATGGATAATAGAGTGCTTGCATCTTATTCAGACAGAAGCAGAGAGGCCCTGTCTGTAACACTTGTAACAGACGAGGTGTTATTATGCTTTAGTATCACTGTTATCACGTATGAGAACTTTATTGTTTTCTGGCAGGAATAACTTGAAGGAGTAACAGTGGTTTTGGCCATCACAGCAGGTGACTGACTCTGCTGTGGTTTATGGGAATTTCTTATTTATCAGAATACTAAATATTGCTCCTTTTGACACTCCCCGTTACCCTGCCCCTCCCAGGCAGGTAACTCCATTCCTCTGAAGATGGGGGTTAATGTGCACTCCTACCCATCAGCAAATTCTCTGTGTCTCACCATTTCTGCAGGGTTCTTTCTTGACTGGAATCAGATATTTTTGGCCAGGCTTCTACCATGCTGAAAACCAGGGAGGGTTTGAAGATGAGTATATTCATATATTCAGCGTGTACTTCGCACATCACTTCCACAGAACCAAGTGAGTTGCTGTCTATGGCCCTTGGCCCAAAGAATGAGGCTGCAGCCTGCCTTTGTAGTACTCATTCTGCATGGCAGTTTCTGGGGTGGTTTTTTTTTTGTTGTTGTTTTTTTTCTCCTTAAACTGCATCTCTAAGTTCTTAACTTTCTCATCTTGGAAAGTATAATGTTTCACAAATTATACTACACAGAAGGAAACCAGAGTTTAGCTGTTTTGAGCTTCCCAATGAGCATTTCTTGTGGTGCCATTACTGAGGCTGTTATCTGAAAAATAGCTCTATTAAATGAAGAGCTTTGATATGTAGGAAGAAAATTATCTGATATTTCTTTCCATGTTAAATTACTGTACTGTTGCACATCCAGGAGGTACTGTATTTTTCTTGTAGAAAGAACAGTTAGATGTTCACAGGACCAAACATTTTCTTATCAGGAAAATGTTATTAAAAGTTGCTCTACAAAATGTTTTGTTGTTTGTTTGTCATTACGAGTTATGGGTAATGTAACAGTTACAGGGGAAAGACAGACTGTTATATCATGAATTTTGCTGTGCACAGGCTCGTCAGTGCCTGGGTTTGTAGTGCCTGCTCCTTTCGTGGGTCTAGTCTGTTGATAGACTAGAGAGTAAGTTTGATTTCAGAAGTTCCTTTGATTTCAACTGCCGTGGATTCAAAGATAAATTACTCATAGAAGTGACATTCTTGAAGTCATGGAACAAATATTACCTTATGCTTGCCACTGAAATCCTCCTAAGTGGCTACTCTGATCCGAATAAGCTCTGCTCTTAAGATGGCAGAGCACAGCGTGAGTTATTTTCTATTGCAGCACAGATGTATTCAGTATTGAGTGTCTGAGGCAGGCAATTCAGTAAGTGTAAATAACAATTGATTTTGACAGAAATGCCTTGTACACTGGAAACCCTTCAGACAAGCGGAGAGTGGCTTTCACGCATTTTTTTCCAGCTATATTGTAGAACAGAATGCAGAAATCCAGATTTGTGACACTCTGGGTGATCCCTGATCCCCTACTGGAAAAAAAAAAGACAAGACCGAGCTGCTTCACTGGTGTGGCTTTTTCTCTGTGACAAATGCATTTACATGACTTTTTCTGTGATTATTCATTTTCTTTAATGGGTTTGAGAGAGAGGAAGTTCCTTGACAGTATTATGGAAAGAAGCAGCATCTACCCTGTGGCAGAGAGGAGGTATAAGGCATATAATATATCCTGGCTCTGCAGCTACGCTGTAGAATAAAATGCTGCGCACTTCCCTGCAAAATGGAAGTGATGCAAACTCCATCTACTGTGGGGCAATCTCTGTTTCTAACTGGGGAGAGTCACTCCTGAAGACGGTAGAAGTGAAAGCAAAAAGGACAATACAGGAAATATAATACATACCATGCACATACAGTGCAAAAAACACAGCTCTGCACATGAGGAGTTCACGTTTAATGAGGTAATGATGAAGCATTTACTGATACAAATGTGGGGGGTCACCATCTGACCTCACCTGTCTTGCCCCGTGTCTCTGCATGTGCACGTCTGGCAATGCAGTGTGCTGCAGAAACCCGCGTCGGGTGCTGCTGAACCACATCCAGGACTGGCAGCAGGAAAGTCTTGTGGGATTTTGTGCTGACCTTATAGCAGCTGTAATGCTCAGGGGCTCTCGGTGAGAAACGCTGTGTGGTACTGTGCTGTGCCACAAGCTGGCTCAGGGCACATGGGAGGTCGGTGGGAATGGCTGCGCGTGGAGGTCGGTGGGATCTGCTGCAGGTGCGTGGACAGTCAGTGCGTCAGGGGGAGGTCAATGAAAGTGGATGTGGGAAGGTCTTGCTGCGAGCTGCATCCACCATCAGAGCCTCCCCAGCTGGTCGGGGCAAGTCAAAGCAGCAAAATGCTCTCTACAGCGCTCTCTACAGCAGACTTTGCTGCAAAGACCCCCTGAAGCTAATGGGTGCTTCTATTCAAAACTTTATTCTGTTCAGTAGAGGTTTGTGTGTGTGTATAACCACCATATTCAACAGATCAATAAGCCAAGAAGGTTTAGCTGTCAGTATTAACCAGAGCACCAATAAACTCACTCTGGATGTGAGATCTTCAGATATGGCTCTTTCATACCTGCATGATTTAGTCTATTAGTTGCTGGTATTATCAACAGTTTACTCAAACTATTTTCTTCTCCACACAATGGACATCATCTGCATGGTGATACTTCTTTGTGTACTGTTTGCCCTACACAGAAGTTTTGACATCTTTAATTACCTTTTCTTTTTCAGACTGTGATTGAACACTGTTCCTAACAACTGATTAGCAGTAAAGGCTTAGGCAAGCTGCTTAGAGAGTTCCCAACATTAAACTAATTTTTTTGCCAGGTGATAATCAGCCACTAGTTTTGATATCCCCTTAGTTTGAAGGTATAAGAAATTATTTGTAACATCACTAAATAATGGGTAGTCTGGCTTTTAAGAACTGATTCTGGGAGACTTTTTGCTTGCTGTATGTTGAATTGCTGTTATTAGCAGGCAATATTGAGTAGCCTTTTAGGCATATAAAAACATGACTGAAAAATATCCCTGCCTCACGGGGTTGATACGTAAACTTGCAGTGTATTCTATTGACTACACATCTGATATTTTAATGCATAATATACAATCTAAATGCACAATATTCAGCTTAGCAATTGTGAAATGTAGTCCACAGACTTTTTTATTATATAATTATGTCCTTTGCTGCTGCCGCAGAAAGCTGTCTGTGCAAATATTCACAGATGCTAAGCCTCAGCTCCTGAAGGCCCCACACAGTCATCAACAGAGTATGAAAGCCCCATGGGGCAGTGTGAGCTTTGCCCTTTTTCTTCTATGAACACATGCCCATATATCCCCCTCCCTTTTTTTTTCTTTTGGAGGTGGAAAAATATGACAAATTAGTGATACATGACTGGCAAAGTGATAAGACGTGCTCACATTTAGTTGACCTGTGCAGAAGCAGAAACAAAAAATGTCAGAAGGAAACATGCTGTAGTCAACATAATACGAATTTTAAGTTGTCACATCCTAGTATCTAAGGCCCAGATTTGCCGCGGAGCAGTCTATCTTTGCTGCTTAACTTGAGACACTGTGGGAGGGTAAAAATTTTCGTGCGTTGTGCATTTTCCTCCAGAATATTATCATCAGCACAAACTAAAACTTAAGGCTTTTGCAGCGACAGAGTTGCTTATTGCACTTCATTTTTTTGGCTTGAACTGTTTTATGCATTATTCCATATTTGTAAGTACAGATAAGCAAATGCTTAGCTTGGAGCATGCTTAAAGGCACATACACAATGCCCAGCTGAGCCGGCTTTTGTACAGTAACCACGGAAAATAACATGCGGGGAGAAAATTTTGGTTGCCTTTGGTATAGGTAAATTGGACAGCCTGAACCTGCTCTACTGAGAATTACCCTTAGCAAATTAGCAACTGGTCAAGGAAGCTGTTTGGTAAAGATGCACTAAACAATGCCTAAAAGCCACCCTTATGACTCAAATTTCTGTCCTGTCAGCACCGGGTGAATATGCTGTCAGCGGTACATTTAGTATTGTAATCACCCCTGACAAGATGAAATATGGCCTCCGAATTCCAAGAACATATGGGATTATTGAGAAAGAAAATTGTGTGAACAAGGGCAATTATAGCAGTAACTATCCATAACGTACTACATTGAGTCATCCAAGCATAACATAGATGTAATGAAAATCTTTTTAAAGGCAAACATGATGTAAACCAGTGCCAAAATTATCTAATTCATTATTCTGTCATGAATGATAAATGTTAAAAATACCCTCTACATTTCACAGGCTAGCAAGAAAGCATTCTTTTATGTATGCCTTGCTACATGATTTGGAGGGATACAAAGGGAGGAAGGGTTCTTTGTAAGGGGTATTGAAAGATGATGAAACACCTTTCTCATCTAAATTCCAATCTTTAATTTTTCAGGATATAATTGCTCTAGTTATTCTTCATCACATAATTCCCCTCCTATTTAACTTCCCATCATTATCCCACCACATCTACAGAGCTACGCAATATAGAAGGGGCAGTTGGCAGCCTATTAATCATAATAGAACTAGCTTTAATCTTGAAAACATGTCAGCTACAGGACTGCACCCCTATGATGATAAGCTTTTGGAGCTGTTTGAGATGTAATATTTCTGGATTTACATTATCATTTTCAGATAAAAGTGTAGTAGTAAAAAAGTTTGAATACAATCTGCATTAGTTTTTTTTTTAAAAAAAAATCACAGTTTTGTAATGCACTTCATTATGACCCATTGCGCTGCTATAGGGTGAAACTAGTCCTAAAGCCAAAGTTTCAGTCTCTGAGCCACTGAAGCGAGGTCTGAACCTTGTGCTGGTTTTCTGCACTGGCTATATTACACCCCAGAAGATCTCTTTCTGCTAGAAAGGCCACAAGTTGGCTGTACAGAAGGAACAGAGGAATCCCACCCATTTGATGCACCTCTGGGGCATCATCAAAGTAATTCCCTGCTTTCGGTGCGATGCAGCGCACGTGGACCTGCTGGCCCTACTTCACATGCAAGGATGCTCCCATGTGTGCGTTAGACCCTGCAGCCACAGTAAGAAGGACATCTCTGCAGCTGTTAGAAGTGGAGAAATCTCTGGCCTAATGCTGTAGCAATTAACAGATGCTTTCCATTGTAACAGGACACTGTGGAGTGTAAATACGTAACACAGTGGTTGGGGGGACAGGGCAAAGGTTAGGGGCCACGCTGTACATACAACGCTTTTGTCCTCAGCGCTGGAACCAGCAATAGGTGAAAGAAACAAAATTATGGTGTAGCGTTAGTATCTGATAATAAATGCTCTGTTTGTCAACTGTGAGTTTCAAAGCACTTAACAAAGAGGACAGTATTGTCTTCATTTCACTGGTGGGATAAACACATTGTCAGGAAGTTATGTGCTGAAGGTCATGCAGCTGGGTAACAGCAGAGCAATGACAAAACCCCTGGCATTTCTGCAACACCAGCCTTTCTGACCATGCCTGCGCTCCCCGGCGTCCACAACATGGATAGTTGGTGGCGGTTGATATTTGCTTCCGTTACTTGGCTGCAGGAGACTGCAAACCGCCATGGGAAGTTATTGTTGCATGCACACCCCTCTTCTATGCAGCAAATTCTGTGTCCCCAACCAGAGAAAATAGTGGAGAAGAAGATGCTAGTGTGGTGATAGGAAGAGACTTCTGAAAGATGTGTGTGTATATATATTTAAAAAAAAAAAATATATATATATTTACACATGTAAAATGTGTGTGTGTATCTAACAATAAGAGTGTGTGTGTGTGTATATGTGTACACACACACACACACATACACACACTGCTATATTCAGAGATCTGGTAGAATGATAATTTTCCCCTCTAAGTCTGTGACGGAAACTGTCATATCCATAAATGTCATTTTTTCACATAGAAACTGACCTTGACCAGGTTGCTGGAATAGTTGGGTTAGAAGAAATAATCTGCAGCAGCTGCTTCATAAAATAGGCTCCTTTCTTAAAGGGGAGGGAATGACTTTCCTCAGTATATTCTGTGGGTATAAACTTTAATACAAAAATATTGTCTGCACATTACCTAGGCGTACCTGACGCATATAGTAGAACTCCTCATCTGAGTAAAGCTTGTTTAATCACAATAGTATTTATAGGCAGCCATAACCATTATCCTGTTGTTTATAACCCATGTCAAAAGAATAATTTCAACAAAGTTCTTTTAGGAAATTAAGATTTCTTATTTATTTAGGGGGAAAAAAAAACAACAAAACTAAATTATTTTACTGCTTACTGGCAAAGTCATTCTTGCTACATTATCTATTTTAAAACTCACATCTCATTCAATTAACATTTCATACCATTGACAAAATGATGCTGTCCTGAAAAAAATATTGCAATAGCTGCTATATACAAGCCCATAAATAAACTGCAAGATTTTCAGGCTTCAAAAGACTGAGGACAGGAAGAGATTGTTTAAAGATTCATTTGAGCATTTCTTATTCAGTACATTTGCTGCATTCAGTAACAACAAAAATACATTGAATCGAACAAAAAGAATGGACGTAGATGGCAATGGAACACACTTGTACTTTGTGGTTTTTTACTAGTTTATAAAAAAAACCCAAAACATAAGAAACCCCATCCCCAACCTAGTATTATAAATACAGTGTTCCAGCTCCTAACCTCATGTGACACAAACAACAACATAAACCGCTTCATCACAAAGCTAAAGCATGGGATCCGGATATCCACAGTGGATCTCAGTAGATACAGGATAATAAATGCTCCCTCAATATATAATACATCTATGTCACATTCTAAAGTATAAAAGCAAAAACATTTTCATGCTGTTCTTATTTTTGGTGAACAATTTAAAAATATGGTTTCCCTGGATGAAAAACAGATTTAGCCCTTTATACTACAGTCATTTGGTACTGTCATTTGTATGTCACATGGTTTTTTTCAAATGGACCTTGGGTAGTGAATTGGTGACCTATATAGATCAGCACAGGAGGAACTGCAGGCAATGAAAATTGTGGAGAGGGGAATATTCTTAAAAATTAGGATAAAAAAAAAGCTTTTATATGTCCTCTGGATCATTCACAGAACTGTTTGTGCTATAATACAATGATGAGAAGCGAAATAATCAAGGAGGGTTTCAATCTATATCCATGGTCACAGCGTAAAAAAAAAAAAAAAGAAAACCAAACACAACAAAACCCCACATGCTCCAGTATAAAAAATATGCTTAAATATGTTGTCTGCACACAATACAAACACTGAACTCTGTGATCACAGTACTGTTCTGTTACAATTTCTTCCATACATTCCAAGGGCTCCTTCTACTGTGTCTTTTTTGGGGAAAAAAATCATTCTCAAGCCCAGAAAAGCCCATATATTTGCACAGCTGTAAGACAGTCCAATGTAGAAAAGGCTAGGAAAAAGTCGTACACAAAAGCTGAAACAACGACATAGCCCTTTAGATATTTAGCTTTTACTGACCCGCCTCTTAGCTGTCAACAACTTGAGTTATGTAGCAATAGGAAACAAGCTTAGAAGTCTATATTTCATGCATGTATATGTGTGATATGCAGTATGTCACACACTGCTCTGTTCCAGGTGCATAAATCCAGCATGTATCTGGTGCAACTAAGATAATTTCTGTAGAATGTTTTAATTTGTAGCCAGACAACCTTGAGTGCACTGTGGGGTTTCAGTTTGGTGACCACACCAACAAGCCTTGGCCAGGAAGGGGAGAAGGCACAGGAGGTGGAAAAGATTGGTCCAAACTGAAACAGATCATTTTTTCTTAGTGCAGGAAGGAAACATGGAGAAAACCTGTTTTGGCTCAATCAAAACTGAAATGCATTGATGTTTTCTAAACTTTCTATTCCATTTCTTTTGGATGAAACACTTCACTAAATTCAGGCCTAATTGATGAATGTTTCCTGTTCCCTAAAGATCAATTTACTTTTATTTGTCACAAATTTGCTATCCAATAAACCAATTTCTACCCTGCACATTAGGGTGCAAATACCTTTTCTCTTGGAAATCAATAGCAGATATCTTGCTAGATCCGCTGGGACCAGAAATGGTCTGAGCTGCTAAAGATACAAACCTTTAATTAAGAAAAAACAAAACATAACAAAACACAAAACCTCTTAGCAAAAAATAATGCTGAAGATTTGCACATTTCCCTCCTTTTGTAGTCTTTTGATAGCCTAGTGTACTAGGAAAGCTAATTACCTTGGTAATTCCTGCAAACCAGTGT
The DNA here is from genome assembly GCF_013368605.1 of Nyctibius grandis. NCBI lineage: Eukaryota > Metazoa > Chordata > Aves > Nyctibiiformes > Nyctibiidae > Nyctibius > Nyctibius grandis. The sequence continues at coordinate 10,162,990 of NC_090671.1, forward strand.
ACCTGGTGTGTTAGGGTTGCTACCGCAACCAAGGAAGAGCTGGGGATTAGGAGACATGGCTGCAAAGCCACTCTGCAAAGGGGCCTCATCTCTGGAAATGGCTCTGGAGACCCTGGCTGCTGAGTAAATCCTAGAGCAAGACACATATTTAGGGGCTCTGATCACCTCTGGGGCTTATAGTCTGCTTTACCCTCAGCTGGAAAGGTGCACCATTGGCACTGCCGAGATTGCATCTCCTTGTGCTCCAAACATCGCTTCTGAGGACCTACGAAACACTGGTCAAAAGAAAAAATACAGTATTTTTTCCTCCTTAAAGATACTTCATAGCAGCGCTAAAGCAGAAGCTATTAAGTGCTGAGCAGAGTTTAAAACCACAAAAGACTCTGCAGAGACCTATTTAAAAGATGTCTGTAGGTAACAATACATAGACTTATTTGTAGTCTGGCTGTCTTCACAGTATATCATTGTGTTACATTTTTGTGGCTGGAATTCAGTGTCTTGATTTGACCAGTGAAAGGAGAAAGATAAGTCACAGTACCAGGTTTTGATTTCCGAAAGCTACAGCGCATTTGTGAAATGCACTTGATGGACAGTTGTTGATTGCATCCGAAAGCTTCAGGCAAAGCCATAAAAATACTCATTGCAAATACATCAGCAGACACAGATCAGCGATAGAAATGCTGGGGACTGCTATAGGACAACCTTAGCCCTTTCTGCCTTTGATAGATATGATGTAAACAGGAATATCTAAAATACTGATAGGCCACATATAGAAGTATTACATGTTACATATGCTGTTTATGAACATAGAGACATACGTGTACCTTAGCTTTGCTAATTCCATGCCCATGCTGGGAGCTGAGTAGCTGGAACCTCCTTCTCCCTCAAGTCCTCGCTTCCTTGTAGCATTTAAATTAATCACCAGACTATGTATTTTGAATAAAGCTTCACTTCGATAATTGGATTCTCTAAGGTAATAAATGTAAACAGAGAGTGCACAGCAAGACCACAATAGCCCCATTACAACATCACAATGGGAAGCATTTCATTTTAGAGCATAAAAATGCATCTTTCCAGAGGTATGTTGCCTTTCCTCAGTTCTGGGAGCTGGAATGATTCAGATAGCACTAAGCCCTTTCTGCGTACCTAGTGTTTTCATCATTGCTGACAAAACCATCCAGTGTATATTTGTGCTAGTTATTTTTACAGATATTGCTAATAGCCCAGTGGTAAAATGTGCTACAGTTTCGAAGGCAAGCAGCTGAGGGCTATTTATGCAACAAAACAATACGGCATTTTCCAATGTATTAGGCAGTGATTAAAAAAGCAGTTTTCTACTGGTATTAACAGAGAGGAAAAAAAACTGGTGGACACTGTGTCAGAGGTCCTGAATGTATGGCTTGATTTTCACTGAGAAGCTGGTATAACTGTCAGACTGCTGATAAATCAATGCGGTTGGCTGAATTGGTGCTTTTATCCCAGGTGTTCAGCTTTGTGGGGGTTGTGCCTGGCCTGTTCCCAGTCATCTGGAAGAAAAAATAAAATTGAAAATAGATTTATTTATTTTGCTAAACCACTCTTGTCTGGATGAAATAAAAGCTTGAAAGCATCTATTTACATTACAGCATTGTCACGGAGTCTGGAGAGCATATGCCATAAAGGATTCGTAAACAGTTATTGCCAGGATCTGGGGTGATTGGCAGCGATCACTTAATAATACCTATCACTTCAGAAGTCTGATTCTTTATAAAAGCAAATGTCTTTTGCCTCAAGACAATTTAAGGAAAGCTAGAAAAGCATATTCACATGTTGACTTATTTAAGAGTTTATTCCTCAGGCTTAAATGTAAAAGTGCCCTCCCCAAAAGCCATCATCATCAGACAAACACATTCCCAAAACGCTGCTTGCGTGCGTAATATGAAGTCCATTATGATTGGTGGGAATCATCTTACTGAACCATACTCCAAAGTTCATAAACCTTTGTTTACTTTTATTTGATATTTTACCAGAAAGCAGATTTTTGTCCTTTGCTTTCAAAACAGATATTGTAGCTGCAACTTAATACTCGCTGATTCCACCTGTCTGCACCATGCATTAGGTTAGGTACTAAAAATGCCCACGTGCCTTCTTGTGTCTTGTTCTTTCCAACAGAATTTATTGTGCAACACTTTCAAGTGCAATAGGAAAAAAAAAGAAAGAAAGGAGGAATACTCACAATGTCTGAATTGAAGGGTTTCACATTGATGTTGCGAGTTGAACTACTGGTAAGGGACCAAACCTTGGTTTTGTGCTTGAAGGCAGCTCTAACCTTTGGGGAAAAAAAATGAAACAAGGTAGAAGATTTCTTTAGAAAAGTTGTGTTTATTTTCACAGGTACAGCCTACAATCATTTCCCCATTATCCTTCCTCCACATTAATGTCACTGTACTAAAAAGCAACACTCTGCCCCTACATTTTTCTTTATATTTATGGTCTTATTTTAAAATTTAACTTTACTTTTCAAGTACCCATACATTAAATACAAAGCATTGTATAACCTCACTTATGTCTCATTTCACTGGCAACATTTTCATGTTATCTAGGTTATCCCATCCTCCTAGATCTCCAAGATATGACTGTATTACCATTCATCTTGTTAAAAATAAACAATAATAAAAGCAAAAAAAACCCAAAAACTGCAGAGCATATAAGCATACATCCCCAGTATTTGCAGTCCTGGTTTGACAGATTTCATAAGATGCCGTTAGACTGATTTTCAGTAGCTCACTAGGACACTTTCACATTTTCTAACTAAATATACAGCCCCAGGCTGGACCACAAGCTCCCCCATTCGGGCAGGCTCTCCCTGGAGCTCACGCAGCCCTGACAGTACACGGATGCCATGAGGACATTAAGTCAGCTGCCAGCCTTTTGAAAACTGAAATTATTTAAAGATGCTGGATGAAATTTCCTACAGATGTAGGAAGATTCTGCACCAAGGTGAAAATAATCAGCTGCATAAAGAAAAGATGGCGAGACAGTCATTCTTTACACAAGTAGGTGAGATTTATCAAGGATTACTGGCTGGAAGTGATTGACCAGTGTTACGATGTTGTGACAAAGAACATCTTGTCAGGAGGAGCATAGTCTGCAAAATACACAAAGTAATCTTTCCGCCCTATTCTACACTGGCATGGCCTCAGCTACAGTGCTGTGTCCAGCTTCGCAGGAAAAACAGGGACCAGCTGGAGACAGCGCTGAAGAGAGCAGCGAGGATGACCACAGGTCAGGCAAACACACGTTACAAGAAGCTCAGGTTGTTTAAATAAGAGGAGACGAGGGGAAGACAGGAGAAGTCTTACAGTCTTCCCTTTCCTGTGGAGAGGAAGGGAATTACCTACTTCTTGTACGTATAGTAGCTAAAACAGGAAATAAGAAGCTCAACCTGCAGTAAGAAAGATGAAACCTACAATTTAGCAGTGGCAGCAGTGAGGCACAGAGCCAAAGTGCTGAGGGAGGTCAAGGGGCTTCAATGACAGCTGTCAGGGGTGACACTGGTGTGTTGGACATGCTGCAGGAGAGGCTGCTCGGGTCCCCATTAGACCCCTTCTCCTGTGCTTCTTTAAAACGTATGTGCATTTCTTGTGAACTGGGAATAAAGCTCTCTTTTTTACCCAACCACTTGAAAATATCCATAGATTTCAATTTACAGTATCTGAGTTTTACTTCTATGGTAAGAACAAAATTCTCAAGAAGAATTATTGCAGTTTAGCTAAAGTATTCTGGATATGCACAGCATACGATGGAGCCAGTAAGACCTGCTCTCCAAAAATGACAGTTCACATTAGCTGTACAAGAACTGGTTTTTGAAAATACAAATTCTGAAAAGTTTCTGAATTTAATTTCTCATGAGGTTCCTGGCAAAATGGCAGCAATTCAAATATTTGTATTTGATGTAAGACATTTGAAGCTTGACAGCAGGAAGAATGCTTTCTGAGGGATAATAGAATAAAGAAATATTTTTCCTCCTTACCTTTAACCTGCCTGCTTAACTTTAGCTGATTTCAGTAAAGATCAAGAATGTCATAGTCAGTCCTGACTCTCCAAACTGATTGCAGCCAAGATCATATCAATGCTCTAGACTGAGTATGTTGGCAAATATTAATAAATAAGAACATCTCCACAGAAGAGCTGGAGTGCTATTGTTGCATAGGAAGAAGCAGCAGGCTATGGGGCAGAGCTACTTAGCAGCATACAGAAGAAAGAGCTGTAGGAGAATCAAAGCCATGTGGGCTTTCACTGAGCAGTACCCCCCCATCAGTGTGCTGGAAATGGTTTTCATAAGAAACTTTCATTATCAGTAATACGTGTTGCTGAGCATTTTCTGCTCTCTGCCATGGGAGGAGAGGGTGCTGCAAGCTCCAGGCCCAGCAGAGATGGTCTCCATAAGCCCCATGTACATGAGCCTTGCCTTGCCTTTACCCCAGTTGCTTTGAGACAGCCTTAATGCAAAAAGATGCCTCTGGGTCCACTATGAAAACCTGAACTTCCTGCCAAGAAAAATACCTGGAATATGTTCTACTGTGTTTGATTTCCCATTAAGGATTGTATGAGCAACATCCAAAAGTATGCTTTGCTGAGAATAATATTTATTTTCCTCTCTGGAATTGCAGATGTAGCAAAGCCAGAGGCTCCCCCAACAGGGACTGCCAGAGTGAGTCTTGCTCCCACTATTTAAGCATCCTCCCTTAGCAGCACAGCCCATGCCCTGCTCAGCCCTTCCAGCCCTCAGGAGCACTTCTCTCCTTAGTCTTGAGCTGTCTTCTTTTATCATTTTTTTTTAAAAAAACCACTTTCTTATGTTAAATAAAATAAACGTCAAGCATGGGTCAAAATGCCGCAAGTCACAAAGTCACTAACAGTCATGTATTAACTGAAAGAAAAAAGAAAACAGTGGCACAGCAGGTAACAATAATGGATAAAGTCTCTTCTTGTTTTACACTCATGTTACTTGAATTTGGTAACACCAAATTTGTTTACACCATTTGGTTACATACCTCTGAATTCAGAAGACAGTGAAACAGGAACATGAAAAATCCCTGAAAACAGATAAAAGAAAGAAGGGTGAAGACTGATTGTGAAGAATGAAATACAATAATGTATTTCTCACAGTATTGTATAAAGCAAGTATCGAGCAGCTGGAGCTCTATAAACATCGAAGAGGAGGCCAAACCATGCCCCACGTTAAACTGGAGAAATCTGCAGCACTATGTTACTATGAGGCTTGTCTGGACCTCTTCCTGTAAAACAGCACCTCCTAAGCTTTGGGGTGTAAAGGAGAAATCCAGCTGAAAAGAAGCAGGAATTCTTTTTTTCATGACAACAAGAAAACTTTTTGTCTGTGCTTGCAAAGATAAAGGCAGAGGGAAATGATCTTTGAGAAACACCCAATCAATATTTTTCACATTAGAAAAGCAAGGAGTTAGCATTAGGAAAATGTTCACAACCGAATTTTGCTGTCTTTGGGCTTTTTGTCCAATGGAAAGTGAAAAGGTCTCATCCCCTTTCCCCCTCAAAATAATTTTATTTTCCTTTGGGGAGAATTCAGCCAAACTTATGGGTTTTATTTTGGATGAAAATTGGAACTCCTTTTATCAGCTTATGGGGAGAACTCTGTTGCACCTTTTTTTGTGACCATAGTGCTTTTTGTTCCTGAAACAAAAAAAGGATTTACAGGAGCTCATTTTTTCTTCCCCTTTGTTAACATTATTCAGGAAAGAATTATAACAGACCTATAGGTTTATGCCTCTGCTGAAATGTCTGCTTAAAGCTAAGCAGATGCTTACATTCCTTCTTGGACAGAGCTATTTTTCTGGATTGGTGTATTAAGAAGATGAGGGTCTAGGTGCCTGCATACAGAATAGCTCCACTTTTCTCCTTATGCCCCACCTTTCCCACAAACTTCTGTTCGCTTTCATTTAGTCTCAGTAACGAAGGCTTAAACTGACACTGAACAATTGTTCTGGTATCTCTACTGAAGGATCTTGCCTGTGGTACATGGTGCTGGAAGAACGAATTTCATTTCTCAAGCTCACTGTCTCATTTGTTTAATTATTGCTACTGGAAACACTAAGGAGTGGGATATAAGTTCTGTTCAAACAGAGACTAAACGATTGCCAGCACTGTATGGTCAGCACAGACTTAAAAAAGACAGAGGAAGGAACACAGAAAAAATCCAATAAACGCAAGCATGCAAAAACACTACTAATGATCTATTTATTGGATCTCAGCAGCAGCTTGGTAGTCATAAACTTTCCCACCAGGTACTTACTTGTAGTGAATTGAAAACAGCAAATATATACTGAAATACTAATGCGTGGGCATTGACAGCCAAAACCCCAAAGATCCACGAGCTTCCCAAGATTGGCAAGAGAACAGCGACGGCTTTAGCTGTTAGTCTGAAAGAGAAAATGAAAATAGGAAATGTGATGAGACAGTTAAACAAATTCCAGCCCACACACCAGGGAGTTTATCAATTACGTCCTGGCAGCAAGGCAGTGTGTGTATGACTATCTTTGCCATAAAATTCTTTTAATGGGCAAGTCTCTTAATTACTCATTCCTCATCTATGAAAATGGGGTTAACAGAACTTCAGTATCACATGGGATAAATACAGATTGAGAGTTAGTAACTGAGGGTGCAGGGGAAGAAATGGAGAGATGGTCATATAACTACTGCAGTCATATCTTCAGTTTACAGTGAGGTATCATTTTGTCAGTGAGGAATCAAGTGTAAGAGTCAAAAACAGAGGGCAGAAACTGAGAAAGGCAGCATCACATGGAAAAATTAAACCCACTATATAGTACATCCAAAATACATTTGCTCAGCACTACAGTTGAGTCAAGACAACACAATATTTCTCTTATAAAAAGTGACTTGTGATTTTTAATCACCACAAATAGGAAGAAACATGATGTATCTCTGCCAAATGCAAATCCTCTGACACCCTGGTATTATTCTGCTTTGTTCAGAGTTGATTCAGAGAAACGTATGCCAACTATTGAAATAACTTGTGTTTCTTGGAGGTCCCTACTGATATACGTGCACTCTGCTTAGCTTGGAGGACTTGGCAGAATTTCAATAAAAGGTGGTATAACAGCTGAAAAGCTAATAGCACTGAGAAAATTACAGAGATTTTTGGTTTTGCCTTAATGAGTTATGTACAGGATATTTGTTATAGTGGAAGACGAAAAGAAATTGTAGTATATCAGAGAATTAAATGATCATGGAAAGTTTTCTGCAGCAGCTGAATTCTGTGGACCAAATTTTATATAAAGAGTAAACAACTAGAACCACAGAGAAAACAAAGGCATTGTGTTTAGAATTGTAACAAAGATTGCAGTGAGGTCTCTCCAGTGTATTCATAGCCTTCCACATTAAACACCAAAGAACTATGCACTTCCTTCAAGGAGCTCATTTCCTTCATCTGCAACAGGAGTTAAGGGCAGCCAAACCTCACAGAGTACTCAGGACCCTGCAGAAGAGATATGGGCAATACTTGCATCCATTTTCCTCTTTAATGTTAACATTGCTAATATCGCTCTCTGCAACTGAATACCACTCAGCCACTTCCAAGAAAGACAGGCACAACTGACGAAATTTAACTCACAAAGATTATTGCTTATCCCACATGATTGTCTTCTCCTTATGAAGTCCTCAGAGCATCATCTCTGATTCACGCTAATGAATTGTTCTAAAGAATTGCACTTTTGTGTCTGCGTGTATCCTGTGATATTGACTTCAAGAGTATCATAGTAACAGCCCTGCAGAGAGTTTCTAGTGTAATCACAGGAAAAATAGGAAAAGAACTGGATTACTCTATGGAAGTCCTTGCCATGGGATGCTATGGACATCTAAAAAGGATCCTATAAATTCACGGAAGATAGTTCTGTTGTGGATTGTTAAATGTGACAATTCAGATGCAGCCACTTGTGCGAGAAGTCCCTGATCTTTTGTGTGCTGAAAGGTGGGAGTATATATTCAGAGAAGAATCGCTCTGCTTGACCTTTATAGTGGGGCTACACGGTTGGATGGACCCCCAGCCCATCTGGTTTCATCCGAGATGGCAGTCCTTCTGTTCCTAGCCTAATCCATCTGGCTTTTTGATTAAAATAATAAACACCTCCACAGCTCATTTGCACATCAATTTGACCGGGTAAAGGCAGGTGTAAAATAGAGCAGGGCCAGGTGACCAATAGTGGAGTTAATAAGTTATCACTCACTTTTTCCCAGGAAGTGCTATACATCTAGTTCACAGCACTGGGCAACCCAAAAGCGTTCATGACATCCGTCCACTCCGTAATCACTCAAAAACCCCCATGAATCCCACAGGGCAAAACACTCTTGCTGTCAAGACACTACTAACTAGATAGCCCAGTGCAATTTTGCCTGCCAAGGATGAATAGACGTTGAACCTTTGCACACCCAGGCACCACATTTTCAGGGACAGCTATCAAAGGACAAACTCTTCCTCCTGGGTAGCAGGGTACAATTTGGTGGTACAAGACAGAAAGAACAAAGAAGAGACCTGTCCCCATTTGAAACATCCTGAACCAACAAGGCAGATAGAGATAATCCCTACTCACCACAGCACTTATAAACACTTCCTTAACTCCTGTTGTAGCCCACGGGATTTAACCACATGCTTACTATGAAATATGTGTTTAAAATATTTCAGTGAATTTAGTCTATGGTACAATTACAGATAAAGAAGCCAAGAGGGCAGTAAAGGGAACACAGGTAATGAGGAACCAAAGGTCACTCCATGCTTGTTAAAGCTACATTTTTCAGAAATTAGCAGATTTCTATTTATCTGGAAACCTATGCAAGAGAGAAGGTTGTTTTAGGGAGATTAATGTCCTACCTGTGCCTTTTACCCACCTCGTACAGATTAAAGTACAGGTTCAGGAGAGAAGTGCATAGAGCTGCATGACAAGAGACCACTTGTAATTACAGCAAACATAAAACAAATGAGAATTTGGTACAACACAATTCAATGAAGAAATCTTTTAATTAAACATAGAGACAGGACATCTTGTTCATTTCAGTGACCTGAGCACACACTTCATTATATCCTTGATTAAAAGTGCACGTTGAAGAACTGCATAGGCTTCAGGTTTATAGGGATATCTGAGACTGGGAAGAATCTAGAATTTTTTTTTTTTTCCTGTATTGATTCATATCTTTATGTCCTTGGCCATGAATATTTCTGCGCAATTCAATTTAATTCTGCAAAGAGCTTGTTCAGCCAGAAAATGAAGGAATACCTTAAAGCTTGAGCTCTCCTATTTAAATAAAAAATGCATTTTAAAAGATACAATTTTAAAACAACTGATACAAATTTATTTTCACGAATCAAGGATGCTTTGGGTTTTTTTCTCTGTTAAGATTAAAGTTCATCACCTCAACTTTAACATAAGACGTGCTCCACTGGGAAGCTGCCAGCAGACCACCTCTTGCAATCAGCTTTGTGCAGAAAGACCTGTGTAACCCTACAGAGCCCTTGTGCCTTCAGGAAAATGCATGTGTGCAGGACTGGGGGCAGACTGGGGGGGAGGATACGCAAACACCTGGAAGACGCGTTCGGTACGGTTTAGATGTCCTCTCTAACCTGATACAGCAGGTGATTAGTAGGCCCAACACAGCTACACTTGTAAAACTGTCTCCGTTACAAACCACCCTTTCTTCTTTTTCTCTTTTGTTCTCACACTCTCAATTTTTATAAAATTTGCAGTTTGGAATATAATTTTCCCCAGCTGGTTTGTTGCCAAAAATAAGTTTTCATTATTTCTTTCTGAGTCAGAACATGAAAAGCTTCATCTGTAATTTGTAGTTGGGGGCAGAACAGAGTTAGGTACTCAATTTCAATGTTTTCAAAATCATTCTTACAGTTTCAATTTTCAGGAACCTTTAACATCACAAATGCCTGATAGATTTTTTTAAATCATGTATTAATAAAGACTGCTCACTATTAAGCACAGGGTTCAGCACATGTGCAGCAGAAATACATAGCTAAAAATGAAAACAAAGTACAGACTTGTGGGATTTTTCATGCAAATGTATTAATGTTTCATGGACATCCATTTAGAAGAGCAGCCATATGGGGGTGAAATTCATTTAAGACTATCTAAGGGTCAGCTCTGCATATGTATCACTTAAATCTCGCTAAGTCTCCCTTTTTTTGCCTAATTATTGCATAGCTTTCTATGCTTGTGTGCTCTGAATTTCATCCTATGTATGAAATCATTAGTTCAAGGTGGTTATAAGCTTTACTCACTAAGCAAAGGACTCAGCTCTATTGTTCCTGGTCCTCTTTTATTTTCTTCCACTTACCCCTCCCCTTCCCATCCTTATTTCATTTTGTCTTTGAACTTTAAAAAAGAAAAATACTAAGTGTAAAGTGCTGCGTCAGAACACCATTAAGGTGGCAAGGTTAAAAAACTCTTAAAAATACAAACGTTAATGTTCCACTAGGCACATTAATTCTGACACACTGCACGTACTTTATTTTTTTTATTCCCATTTTTCTTTGCTACATGAATATTTTAGTAGATTAGTTCTCGTACACTAAGATATAGAGTGCAATCAAATACATTATGTTTTTGGAGAAGGAATACTGCATAACTTAAACTGTGCAACCTTAAAAAAAAAGTCACTACCATCACTTGAGCTTTATATTGTCTATGAAATCGGTGACATGAAGAAGCAATACTCTGGGGCAAGGGCAGGTCTTACTTTGCAGATATTGAGGTCCAGCCCCACCACGACTTCATAAACCTCACTAAAATCTTTGCTCGTCCCTGTGCCCTAATGTGTCAGAAAACAGAATGGCCATTACCTTAGAAAGGGCCCTAAATTTCTCCTGCATTCCTGTTCTCATGCTTTGGCCTTTCGAATTAGAAGCAACTTAACAGCCTGTTTCTCACACACACTTTGAAAAGCTCAGATATTGTTATCTTCTGCAGTCTAATAGCATTGTTTGGTGAGCTATTTGTCTCTCTGCATCTATATACAATGAAAGATCAGTCCTGGAATTAATTAATCAGGAACAAAGCAAAACCAACACAAAATATTTATTCTCTCCTTTCTATTGTTTCCTTTTGCCAATGTATTTTTTTAAAGTATGTACCTGTTATTGCTTAGACTACTTCCGGAAAATACAAAAATATCTTGAGCCTGGTTAAATTTTTATATCCAGTGTATATGGAGTAGCCTTTGGGACATTACTAGCTGTACATAGCCTATCTATCAATTCAGTCTACGGTTAGGGTTGTTTCTCACTATGCCCCAACACTAACAATCTCTTCAGCTGGGCTGCAGAGACTTCGGAAGCACCACTCGCCAGGAACCACTTTGGCATGCCTTGATTTCATTCAGATTTGCACGGTTGGTTATTGCAAAAAGCAAGTAGCAATGAGTTAGTACTGCACAGTGCCACGTCCTCTGCCATCAGATCTGCGGAGGCTGCTCTGCAGATGTTGCTGCTCCTTATAAGTTCATACATAGTCCCACTCACCTCAGCACTCGTGTATGGGTCCCATTGTCAGGGGGGCAGAGTGGAGTCCTTTGAAAATCCTTAAAAAATTTTTCTGATATCCTTTTTGCAAGAACAGCGTTAACTTTATTCATTAATTGCTAATCAAGCTGTCCATTTAACATGCACTCACCCTTTAAATCTCCTGTTGAAAAAAAAAGTATTTTTCTTCCCTTTCTCTGTTCTTACAGTTTAATTCTAATGCCTGAGAAGCAAACCTTTCTCACCAGAGATCTTCCAGTCCAAATTTCTTCAACTGGCTTTGTTTGGTTGCCTTTGTTTTAGCATCCACTTCAGTGTAGGATTTTGATATTTTCTGTGTATCTTGCTCAGTCAGATGGACTGTTAGTCAGTGTTTTACACCAGCTGAGATCCTGAAGTGTGCATTAATCAATCAATAGAGGAAGGGAAGTTTTCTGAGTTGAATAATTATCATAGCTGTATCGAAGTCCCGGTGTGCTAGAAATGCAGGTTTCAGCACCTCTGAGATGTATTTTCATCACCAACATCATATAAAATCCTTGCACTGTTACTGAACTTACTAGGAACATTTTTCCAAGAGCAGGGTTGGGCCTTATAGTTTTATTGTATTTGCAATTGGATTGGAACAGCTCTACTCAACTGAGATTGCTCCCTTCCCCTTATTTAATCTCTGCCTTTTTCTGCTATTGCCCTGAGCACACTGTCGATATCCTACACCGATGCACAACGACTACCCTGACAGCTACAAGAAAGAAATTTCACTGCTTGCAGTAAGAAAACTTTATTACTTCTGTGAAGGGGACCTCTAATTGACAAATCAATTTTACTGGTTATATATGGAGCTCTAATGCTTTCAGGACTTCTGACATCCACTTTTCAGTCATGATGCCTGCTGAAGTAATAACTAAACTCAGACCCATAAGCCAAGATTACATAATAATCGGAGGAAAGATTGCCTTAAAAAAAGCAAAAATCCTTCACAACAATTCATCAAAATTGTTACCCTGACAAATAGGCCTCTTAACTGGAATTTCTTGCTTCTTAAACTCTTCACTAGCCACTTTCAGCAATATCCTTTGTACTTTCTATAAAAATAAATAAATCCCAAAACCTGTAACTAATATTTCAGACTAATGCTGGGAAAAGCTGAATTTAGCTTCAGTTTTCCATTTGTTACCAGTAGTGTTCACTAACCTCTAAGCTGGAAGCTGGAGAGCTGCTGGGAAACCACATGCAGCAATTCTGACTACGAATGAAAATGTTTTCCTTTCAAAATTCAGCAGCGCTTCCAACACACACCCCGTCTACGCCGTCTGACCAGCACTCAGGCTCTCATTCCTGCTGACGGCTGAGGAACGGCAGCTCTGACCGTGGCACCCCGGAGCGTTGGGTGCTGCTGCTCGCTTTGTCACCTGAGTCTCCAAGGAGCAAAACCAATACGAAGTGATTTAGGTGGTGAGTTGCCACCAACATCAGACAGACAAATGGAAGGATACTGATAACAACTCATCTTTTTTAGTGAACGAGGCAGTGAACAGCAATGAAAACATACACAACAGTCGTCAGGGCTGTGTATCCATAGCCACTGATCCAAAGCCACTGATATCCTTTGGAGCCTGCAGGATCAAGCTCCCTTTCACTCCTCAATAAAAAACAACCAAGGCTCAGTAGAGTAACGCACTGTGGGTGGTATAAGCAGCTCAGCAGAGTAGCTGAAGCACAGGCTCGAGAGTCAAATCCCTCAGGCCCCCTTCTAACTTAGCAGCCAATTTACTCTGCACACTGCATGCAAGTGACATTGAGAGTAGGGGGTTGGGTTTTTTTTTTCAAAACAAAATTAATCTCTGAACTCTGCTAGACATCTTGATCTAACAGGAAGAGCTCTCATCTCAGAAAAGACAGACATGGATTTTAATTCTGCTCCTGCCACTGAGCAGTAGCTCATGAGCTTCTGCAAATATACACACACCTTTTTCTCCTCCTACATTTTGTCTTGGCTATATAGACAATAAGGCTGATGACACAAGGAATATCTTTTAATTAGCACATACACAGTTCCTAGCCTAGTGATTTCTAGGCACAACTATAATAAATCTTTTTTAAAAAAAAAAAAAGACAAACCCACTAGTAACTGCAGATGCCATTTCCCATTTTCCCAAATGTTATTTGCCCTTTCAAAGTGATCTTGTGAAACTGAATAAGACATATTTACAGACACTTTAGATCATTGCTTTCTGGTGGGTCCCATTTAGAATCTAGGGAAAATGCTACTAGTCAAAAGTATTGTAGCTGTGAAAGAAAAATATCTAGGCTGAAACAGCAACTAAATTCACATTGATTTTTGTTATGGGAGTGGAAAGGGGGGTGGCATTAGTCTTTTTTTGTTATGCTCAGTGTACAATACCCAGCCCTCTCACCACAGACCCTCACAAGAAGGCAGATGCTGCTGAAGCAGTGCCACTTTTCATAAGTCTTCCCAAAAGCTAAAGCTGCCTTTAGTAGGTACAGCATTTGCCCAGAATACAGGAGGTCTGGGCTCAAATCACTCCTCTGCCTAAGGGATTGCCTTTTTTCCACAAGAGCATTTTGACTCCCTGCTTGATGCTTGTTCTCACCTGTTGAACCTCTTCCACTTACATTAAATAATTAAATATTCACTCAGTCAGAGAGAGGTGGTATACTCCACAGTTTAGTTGTGAGGCACTCCCCTGAGAGAGAAGGGTCCTACCTAATCCTTGCTTTATTAATATTTCTTATTTTATATTAAATATTCAGTGGAACAGGGACTGAAATCTAAGTCTCCCTTCAAACCCCCATCAAACCTGACAAAATAATGGCCATGACCAGAAATGGGCGTACCTGAAGGGTTTTAATGCTGCTGAGAAGGCAATTCCAGGGGCTGGCAGCATTGAGTTTTAACTTCAGCACCTAACCAGGAATCTGGGAATTCATGCCTTGCTAAGGCCTCACACAGATCAAATCCCATGTCACCTCCATCACTTCCTGATCCTAAAACTACAAAAGAAAACAAATACTTCCAAAAGAAAGTAATAAGTACTTAATTAAAACATGTCCTCATTCTTACCTTTAATGCAAGCTGTTAAAAGAATATCAAGAATTAGAACGTAATGTCCTTGCAAGCTGAAATTTCAGTGGTTACAAGTTTCCCAGGAGAACTGAATCTGCAGTGGGATTTTCCATTCCCTAACATTGCTTTCCCCAACATTTCTTGACACTAATTCTCTCATTGCACTGCTGCTAAGACAGCATTCTCTGCTTCTTGATCCCCAGGCCCAAGGTTAGAGCTAATTTTCCACTGAACTTTGCCATTGAATCATCAAAGAAAATAATAAGAGCTTATTCTCACAGTAGAACGTTCCACATCCAGCCAAGGAGTATTAATAATTGGGTTTGGATGAGGGAATATAGTACCTCCACTGAGAGGCTTTGCACCACAGGATGCCCAGTTGTACGTGTCTTTATTCCCAAGAGACACCCAAAAGCTTCTCTGTACTTAATGAAGTCGTCGTTTTTAAAAGGTGACTGGGAGCTTTTGTTAGTGAATAGTCTTGTTGCATATCTGTGCTTTAATAATCAAAATATCGTGTCTCTCTGTGGTTCTTTTTGTGCTCTGCTTCTATTGAAGCATCACTTGAATCTCAGGAACAGCCCCAGTGTAACAGAATATGTTTTCTCTTTTCGCATAGCAACCTCTAAAAGAACATGCAGTATAAATATTTCCAGTTAGACAATCATTCGAGATCTGCTGAGTACCATCATAGGTGAGCAATGACACAATCCTTTTGTGTACAATCATTTATAATAAATTCACAATCAATGGTGCACTTCTTTAAAATCCAAGCAGACTAAAGGGTTGACTGTTGCAGTCACATGTTAAATTTTTTGGAAGTCCAAAAAATGTGGCTGCTGAAAATGTTTTTTTAGGAGACTTTGGTAATGGGTGACAGAAAAAATTTGCCAGGAGTTGGTATTGACAACCACAGCCAGAAGCCAAAATAATCACATTCTCAGAAAAACATGTGGAAAATGAAAGCCATTTAAAAGGAAAAGCCCTGCTCCTTACAATAGTGAAGATTTATGAATTTCTTGAACACAAACAGTTCACTTTCCTATTTCTTACGGTGTTTGGTTCTTCCTTAAAGCTGATTCTGGAGTTACTTTAAAGTAAATAAGAGGGGGGGAAAAAAAACCAAGAAAATATTACCCACTTCTACTTCAGGGGATTTTTAATAGTCTCACAAAAGCAGATTGATCAGGAAGTCTGGAAGGATTAATTATTTGTTTTAAAAAGAAAATAAATTGCTATGTTCTGATGGGTCAGGTCTTTTTTTATATAGCATGCTGTTATGAAGGGTCAGTTTGTTTCCAAAGGTGGAAGAGCCATCTTGTTTTTTTCAGTTTGCACCTTACAGAGCAAGCACTCAAGAAAAGAGCAGCATTTTTTTCTCACAACCAGACAACAAAAACTATGCAGGAGGATTTGGTTTTATCCATATACAGTAGCCATGAGCTAGTCCTGGATTGAAAAAGGTTATGGTATTATTTCTGTTTCTAGATCAGACAAAGATATCAAATAATTAGTTGCCAAATATGACCATAAATTTAGTTATAGGAGCAACATATTAATAGGATAATCTAACTTTGGCTGCTCTGGACACTCTGCATATGTGAAAACAGATGTTCCTTCAGACTCTCCCCTTCTTCTAACAGGGACCTAGTGCCCAGCTCTGCATTGGAGTCAGCCCAGGGGAAGGAATTTGTTACGACAGCTTATTCCCAGAAAACTCATTACCTGTTTCTTCCAAGGACAAGGCAATGGAAATGTCCCAGAGGGTTAGATCCTGCCTGTGGGTGCCAGATGGACCAGGCTAGGTGTCATCTACTTCTTTTCTCCAACATTTGCACTTAATTATTTCTTCCACTATCGTCTCCATTGTTTTATCCATTTTCAAAGCTCCCAGTGCAGGATTTCTTCCATCTCATGACAGCTTTCTGTATAGACTATCCCTAGGTATATTGTCAGTGTGAGGCATGAATCTACATTAGCCCAACACTTACTATTTTTAATTGGCTAAATCTCTGCAAGTCATCTTGAAACAATATACTGAAAATTAGTCTTATTGCACTATTTACAGCCATCTGAATCTTTTTTATAGTTACTATATCATGCAGTGAAAATCTTTGTTTTCCCGGCAGTAAACCAAGACGACAGACCCAGTGCTAATAAAGAGGGATTGTCAAATTAGAGAAGTTATGAAAAGGACCTCATAGTGTTTGCTTTTCCTTACACAACAGGAGTTTTGAGGGAAGAATTCATGTGACTGGAATATTGATATGAAAGGGCACAGCTTGTTCAGAAAGGACACACAGGGAAAAAGAAAGGGTATATCAAAAATATAGACCTGCTCAGAGAGCCAGAAACTACAGGCAGACAGACCTTTCAAAAATCTCTGTGTAAAAATAAAGGCAAAGGAAACAGGAACAGTATGGCAGCATATGTCTATTTTGGGTTGCCAAAGCTGGAGGCCAATGTGGATGGGGCCTTTTTTTTTCCCTAAACATCTCAAGAGTTGACCAAAGCACAGGATTGGGTGTTAATATGGAGCTAGCTTCATTTATTTAATTATAATGATAATGAAATACAGTTTATAAAATTATTTTTTTAAGACTTATAAAACTGCAGTCAGTTATGTAACCTCATTAAAATATTTTTTTTTTTTTCCTTATTCTGGGATGTCAAACCAGGAACAACATACGTTAAATATATGAAGTAGCCCCTACTTTGTGCTCCGTGCTGGTGGTGCCTGAGCTGGAGCATCATGTTAGAGTTTGAGTATCAGATTTCAAGAAAAGTGTGGTCCTCTGGGAAGACTGGAGGCAAGCAACAAAAATGATTAGTAATCTAGAAAACATGGCCTGTCAAAAATGGGACAGGTTTTGAATATATAAGTTTGCAGGAAAGAAAGAAACTGTTGTTGATGTCCACGGGAGAAGGACAGACTCCTATTTGTCCTTTCTTAAACTGCCCTTGTAGAAACGTCTGGTAGTTCTGTATGCCTGGGAACACCCAGAAGCAGCAGCCTCACTGAGATGGGGTTTATTGGAAATCTGTAGGTTTGGCAAAAATTTCTGGCCCTTAGCTTGAAGTCAGTGGTGCTCGTAGTTTAATTTAGGATGACAAAGTAACCATCACATCAAACTACACACAAAATTTCTATGGAATAACATTCACCCTCCGAGGAGCTGAACTCTGAAAATGATCTCTTGACCTAAACAGTCTCAGTGACCCTTAATTATGCAATGATATCAACAGAAAGATCATTCTCCCATTTCCATGGCAACAGTACCAGCGAACAGCAAAGCTGTCAAGGTCAGGCATATAAACTGAGAAAGAAAAGTCATTTTCTGTGTAATGGTTCATATGAGCTTTAACTGCAATAGTGGCAAATAAATAGCCGTATACGTGCTTGATCGCCTGTCTCAAATGTACATAAGGGAAACAAAAGAATTGCTGAAGTACAACTACAATCACGCTGCCTTGCTGTCTGGTTTCTAAAATCTGCTAGTGACTGCTGCTTCGGAGGGTAACCCAAACTGCAGAGAAGCATCCAGCTATGCAATGCTGTAATCACAACTTTTTCAATTGAAAAGAATCAGGCATAATTTCCATTTCCAAAACACCTGTAACATATCTATAGTTAATGGCATTTTATTACTTACCTTAAGATAGTATCTAAAAGTTTAAACAGACTTTTGATTCTGAAATAGGACACTTTCTTTATTGCAATTACCCATATTTTTCATTTATTTAATTTTGTTTTGAGAGAGCATTGTTGGGAAAATACGGAAATCACACTTAGCTAAGAGCTGTGTCAGACTGGGTAGTGATTTACAAGGTTGCCCAGAGCTGTGCACAAGGTGCATGTTTAAATAGGCATTTACTTTATGCGATGGCATAACTATAATATTTGTCTTATTATTCTGCATAAAGCTGACATAGAGTTCCAGGATTATAAATTGGACCAAGGATGTAAATGCAGCAGTTCAAGCAAACTCTTGATGTTATTGCTGTTCACAGTGAATTGTACCATTTCATGATGAACGACCAGCATTTAATTGTTAGTCTGGTACCAGGCATAAATCTATGACTCGTAACACTGTCGTCCTCCTACCAGTATTTTCATGGCTTAAAATCAGATATTAAAAGATTGAAACCTAAAAACAATTAGGAAATTTTTAAAACAAAAGAATGTGAACTTCAAAGCTCTTTTTCACTGTAGATTTTCAAAAGCTGAAACTTTCTGTTGTAATTCTAAAGTAAGGAAGATACACTATTCTTTGGACAACTTGGGCAGGGGGGCTGTGACACCACACCTGCATTGTTCCCATATGTCATATTGCTAACATCATCTTTGACCCGACTCCTGTGTATGCTGGCACCTTGTATACCACAAAAGACTCATCAGGAATGATCCAACCTTAGGCATGGGGCCATCAGAGAGTTTTGTTCTCATTAAATGCTGTATAATTCCTGATTTGACTTAAGGAGGCCCATCTCAACATAGCGCACCCTCAAGCTCCTGCAGAGAACAGTTTTCACTGGCAGCGACTGCTCTTAGAGTCTATCAGGGACTGATAGGGTGGAATCAAGAGATTGATTCAACCATCGATCAATAAGCACAACAAAGGTTTCTAGACACTCAAAATAAGAAATAGCTGAAGGGTGGCTTGGTATGGCACTTTCTCTCATACCTTCCCTTCCATTACTGATTCTGTTGTGCTCAGAGCAAGGTTTCATCATAGGGATTTAATAACCAAGTTTTAATAAACCTCATTCTATCCTGACATTAAGATATGAAAAGAAACATTCCTAAGCATAATGAAAGATATTATATCTTCACACTCAGAAAATCCAGCACTTCTCAAATATCAAGTTTTCCTAGTATGTTTTGTCTTATTGCCCTTCCTAGCACAAGAAAGAAATAGGCACATGAGTATCAGAGCTGCTTGTTCCTTTGGAGCCTGCAATCAACAGGTCCTGATCACCCTGGAGCAGTAAATCCTGTTTAAGGAGAAATGACAGACAGAAAACAATTCCCACAAAGGATGATTTTAGCTCAGAAGGAGACAACCAAGAAAAAAATAAGCTGTGGAAGGGCTCACAATGTCATCTTGTCCAGCTCAGCCACGAGACAGGATCAGTTGTCACTCCTGGCACCAGAATTAGCCCTGACAGACATTTGCGCAATCACTTCTGAAAGCCATTCAAAGACAGAAGCTCAGCAGCTCTCCAGGTACCAACTCCGCTGCTTCGCAACTCCCCTCCCACTATTAGAAGCTTAAAAATACTTGTTTTTTTCACCAGCTTAAGCCTATTACTCTTTGTCCCTTTTTCTGTGGTTTTGCAGAGTAGCCTCCTCTCTGCAGCTATGTTTTACATACTTTTAAGCTTTTATTACTCCTTCCAAAATGTGCCTGAAATGTGCCTGAACAGTCACAACATGGCCTGGAGCCTTTCTCCAGTGCTATGACTCTTAGCATCTGAGGTAAAGAAAGCGCTACCATTGCTGTCATTATGGTTCCTACAAGATTAGCACTTCCTCATTAATGCTCTCATTGGCAACATTCAAACCCATGTATTTTTAGTCTAAAACTCAGTCTAATAAGGTGATACCCAAACTGAATTTGTATTTGTCATATTCAATGATCCAAAAAATTTAATTAGATTGAAGACATTAGCATTGGCAGTAACACTTCAGCTCACTAATTGTCATTGCTTAATACTTTCATTTTAATTATTTCCTTTATTGCCAGTCAACTCTCCTCCTTCCTAGAGTTTCCATGAGGTACATCACTCATGCTATTTGAAGCCATGTTCAATGAACATGATTCCTTACACACAATTAGAAATTGTCAAGAAAAGGAATTGCTGAAAGCAGATTTGGCCTGCCACACTGCTCTAACTGATGGCTCTCCTTCAGCAAATGGGAAAAGCTCTTTTCTTTTTCAACAGAGCACACAAAAGCAGGGGCTCCGCTTCTCCAAGGGCTGCACTGCAGCATCATTTGTGCCACCCAGAAAGGCACAGAAAGGACTTTCTAGTGCTACGGATTTTGAATTCGCGTAGACTTTCAGAAGAGTTTGCAGATTGTAACTTGCTCCTCACCCGTCTTGGAAGGTGCTGGGGGGGGAGAAAGAAAAAGAAATTCTCTAATGGTATCACAAAGGGGTGAAATTTAGTTATGGAGGGAGATTATGGTACCTCCACTGGCAGAAGAGCTCTCACGAGAGCTTCAAGCAAGTGCCATGATCGACAAGTACATTCTGTGAAAATGAACAGCTGCAAATAATCCTTAGAAAGAGAAGTCTTTGGACACCAAATGACACGAAACAAGAATGGAATCACGAGAACAAAATGCAACAAATACACAGTGTCTGGCAGAGTAATGCCTGATGTTAAAAGCACCAAAGTTATCAGAACTAACTCGGAGGATTGGTATCTGAGACAGGAGGTGACTGGGCTGAAAGGCAGGCAGTGTGTTTATAAACAAAGTGAAATACTGATGCAGAGTCATGGCATGGAACGGATCATTGATTAAATGGATGAGCAATTTGCCACAGTGCATTCGGTGTGCAGGGATGTAATAGATGGCTTTGCAAAGTGCTCTGGAGTGGTCAATTACACGGTTAAACCATACAGATGTCTGCAGCATCGTGAGCTGTTGGAGGACAGTCCTCTTGTATTTGTATCTGTCAAAGTGAAAATCTTTCTGTACAGCTTATTTTTTTTTAAATAACCAAAGTAAGGAATGGATTTGCATTAAGCCTACATACTCTGTTTTTAGTTTCATCCAAAGCGGTTTATGCTATGTTAAAAAATGCAGAACAAACTAACACAACAGCTGACATGACTTGCTTGCCCTGCTGAGCTTTCCTGGAAGCCCTGTGTTGCTCCCAAGCAGTACAGCTACTGCCATTTGTTCCAATTTTCAGTTGTTAATTTAACCAACAGAAAAAATGTTTTTCCTTCACTCAACAGAGAACTAAGAGGCTGTTTTGTTATTTTACTGAGTGAAGATCGAGCTTTGAGGGATGAAGGAAATGAGTAAAATGAGAGAAAGAATGGGGTAAAAAGCTAAGAAATATTTCTAATTTTGTTGTAATTGCTTTCTCTGTTGATGATTATGATAGCTATCACTTCTGGTTCACCGGCTTCTGAAATGTACGCTTTATAAAAAAGATAGAGATTTTTCCAACTCATTGGATCATTTCAGAGCAAGCAGTGAGAAAGTATTCCATAAGAGTTGAACTTGGCAATTTATTCAAGAAAAGCTAATGAAACTGTCTCTTCTGGACCATACAATGCAAAAGTGAACCAGCTGGGAAAGCGCAGTGGTATGGTTGAGCATGGTATGTGTGTTTCTAGACTAAAACTACTATTCCTGCAATAGAAATGTGCTTTGCATTCCTTCCTCTATTACGATTAATATTAGTCTTTTCTCACTGTAACAGAGAAGTAACTTCCCAAGTAAACATAGCAATGAGACTTTGAAGGGGCAGAGCAGCAAGAAAAAAGCTATTTAGGTCCTAATAAGAGTTAATGAATGCACTGAGTGGGATTAAAACTTTACATGCAGCAGAAATAAGTAACAAAAAGAGTTCAAATGGTCCATAACTCAGGAATGTAATCATGTGCCTTTTCAAGCACATGAGCAATTCTATTAAACTCATCTGCTTTACTTGCATTAAGCTTAGAGAGACTACTCATATACTTAAACTCAATCATATGATTAATTATTTCCATAAAAGAGGGCCCAGTCAAGAATGGATAATGCAAACAAATGTTGTATGTATGCATTTAAATGTTTCAAGGCATTTGATTCAGCATTCTGTAAACTAAAACATTCAAATTAGCTTTTTGGTGGAAAATCTGTTCCCTGGATGAAAAACATTCTCAGAAAGCAGCATCTGAATTATTACACAAAATTATTTTGCTGGGAGTCAACAGCTAATCATCTAATAAAAGTTTCAAATATAATCAGTCACAATGAAGTGAAACAGATCATATTCTATATATGTTCAATATGCTTCAGAAAAGAACCCAAAAAGCATGTTCTTAAGTAAATTCAAGTAGTAAATAGGAGCTGATAATCTTTGCTCAGCTCTTGCCGGTAAACTGCTCATGCAGGATTAAAGTTTCAGATGCTAAAAAAATGACCGGTTTCACACACACACACACACACACACAAAAATTCCTACAATGACCAAATGACTGTTCAGACTGTCACAGGAGTCTATTATGCATTATTTAGTATCTCTAATCATATACTGATTGATTAATTATATTCATTTTGCCTTAACTTATTGGGTATTTTGCAGTTTACATATCACATAAACTTACCCTTTTATGCTGCTTCTTCAGTTTATCCTATATTTTATTTTGGGGGTGCTATTATTATTTAATTTAAACAAAAAAACATGTCCACATCAATATCTCTGAAACTAGAATAAAATGTTCAGGAAGGTGCTGTCTGATATCTCCGTTGTGACAAGCAACATTTGAACCTGAAGAGGTCAATCAGCCCATAATGTACTGCACTTTATTCTGGGCGAAATGTGAGTGGGGAAGATGAATAATTCATTACTTTTATGATAAAAAAGGAACTTTGTTCACAACTTCCTATTCTATTTTGGCCTTTAAACATGAAGTTCAACAGACGCTGCCTTCAGAGCTGAGCACTGGCTCACCCTGATACATATTCTGTACTCACATTTGAGAGGACCTTTTGCCATATGGAAAATCAGGAACAATTACTCTAAATAATTACATCAGTTTATTGCTGTCTGTTGCCAAGAGAAACAAGCCTTGTTGGTAATATCCACTTGCGTTGCCAAGTAACTTAATCTTTAGGGAAACTAAATACGCTCCAGTACTAGCACTTGTCTAGCAATAAATATCCTTTCCAACTGATATCATGGCTCATAACTGCATCTTTGTTCTGACAGTTTCCCAAGGTAATCTCTGCTCAGTTACAGGTTGATGGCTTAAAAGGTGAGAGTTATCACACCTGGCCTGAGACTTGCACAGAGATGGTATCTGAGTACAAGCTGGGCAGTTGAGGCTTCCCTCACAGCCACTGGGAAGAAATCAGAACTTTTAAGGCAAGTGAGATGAACGCTTAACAGATGAGATCAACTGCATGGTAGAAGCACCCGTTTCTCCATGGATCAGGAGTCCAGGTGGAGGTGGTGTCAGCATTACTGAGCTCTGGAGTTAGGGGGGATGAATCCAGGCCAGGTGCTCTCCCATCCAGGCTGCCAGTGGAAATGGAAGTCACTCCTTGCCAGCACAATTAAACTTTTCCTTTGGCAGCAGAGCCTGGCAAGAGGCAAGCCTGGGGACGAGCCTGTTCTGTAAAACCTGTAGGCTGGGATTTTCAGAATACAACGGCTGTTCGTATTTGAACTCAACAACAGCTGGGAGCATGAGGCCTCTCGGCCAGGTGCTCAACGGCAGATATAAATATTGGCCTGAGTTACCAAGGACAGGCAAGCTGGCGCTGGCTCCTCCCTCACGCTTCTGCCACAGGCACTTTCGTCGTTCTCCAGCCAGTTCTGCTATGCCTTTCAGTTCATTATCACTTGTAAACTTCGAAACCCTGCTGTTTAAGTGCTATCATCCAAATTGTTGCAGACAGCAACTTACTGTTTCTCGTTGTGCTTTCCACTTAAATTTCATTCCAGCTTGAAAAGACAGCACTGAAATACCTCTTTTTTCCCCTCTCAGGTTTATTGGATTGAGCAGGCTTCCCCTCCACGGCTCCTTGCACCGCAGTTCTCATTTTCTGTCTTTGGCTTTCTGAAACCATGAACACAGCCCAAAAAAAAACCACTTCTGCCTTTTGTACCACTCCACTGCAGCAAACAACTGCAACACGGTGGCAAAGTGCTTTCTTGTCTCACCAAACTCACGTTGTGCCTTTTTAACTCAGCTGTTTCTAAGCAGTGCTTGATAAATTCTAACATATTGCAGTGTTCCCTGTAGCTGATATCAAATGAACTGCGCTATGCAGATAGATGCCTGACAGGCCCTTCATTTAAGGCTCATCTTACACACAGCATTTTTAAGTCTTCAGTGATTCCTCCCTAAGCCAATTGAACTTGTTGAATGAAAAACTACCCTGTAGTCCTTGCTGACAGCGACTTGACAGAAACTACAGAGCTTATTGCTTTTTTCTGATTTCTCTGTGTTCTCTGTCACTGATTCGTTTTGGTGTGCTTATCCACTCTCACGTGTTAACAACCTCTAATCAACATCTAGGATCCTTTAGTGGTTGGAGGCATGTTTGTTTTTCACTATGAAAAACATTTCCCGTGAAGCTGTCAGAACAGAACTTTCTTTTGTTCTCTTCATTTTTTTTGAAAAAGGTACCATGGACAGAATTATTTCACACTAGACATATAAACTTCTCACCCGTATAAGGAATACTGACGACAAGAAAAAGAAATCCAGAGTTACAAAGTCCTTATATTTCTTTTTTCCAATAGGCCAGTTACTTTCTCTATGACATCCTCTGTACATGAAACACTTAATTAATCATGATTCATTGCTGTGTTGAATCAGGGTATAAATACTCTCTAAGATCTGATTTGGACAGCTATTTATGCCCTTCTCATTTTAAATTTCTTCTGAGGACCAGAAGAATATCTCTGATACCTACAGAAAAACAGCTATTCTGTACATTCTGTTTACATTCAATTATATTCTGTTGAATTAATTTCGTTCATAGAATCATAGAATGGTTTGGGTTGGAATGGACCTTAAAGATCATCTAGTTCCAACCCCCAGTTCTATGAGAAAGCTGTTCTATCAGAGCATATTTTTGCTTAACCAATAATTTAATGATTGAATGTTTTCAGATATATCTTCCCATTGATTATCATTTTTCTCCACCACCATCACTAAAACTGCATTTTAAAAATTAATTAGCACAAGGAGCATCTCTTAGCCAGGTTGTCTGGAGAAGTCATATTTTCGGTACAGAGCTCTACCATTCCATATCTACAGCTGATAATGTTTGAACTAAGAATATATACTCCTAATTAAATTGATTTAATCTTATTCCTAGACCAACCGTTCATAATTTGTTTTACTTATGTACACACAGTTGTGGTTTTTTTTAATATTTATATTACTGTGCAGGTTACAGCATGTATCGAATCAATTCTTTGTAATACAAGTAAGGAAATCTAAGTACATGGAGCAATCTGTGTAGCTCCTCTTCTGTTTATGGAGGTTGTTCCTTTGTCTTCATAATTCTACTAGTGTATATAAATTGGCATTGACATTATAGAGTTATTTGCTTCCTAAGTTTCTATATTTCCTTTGTATTTCTGAAGGTCACAGGGACTCAGCAAAACCTGAAAGTCATTTTAATTCCAATCTTTTCATTTCACTACGACATAATTATCTTATAGATTTTTGTGTAGACTCATTTACTGTTTTTCTTTTCCAGTTGGATAAGTATACAATAACTAAACTAACTTCAATTAGGTAGCCATCACTAATATTTAAAACTTAACAGCATTTTAAAAATTACATAAGTAATTGAAGCATAAAAATTATTCTTTATGACACCATTTCAGAGCAGTGGCACCAAATACTTATCATACAATAGCCTGTGGCTCAGAAACATTAAACACAAACCATCATCATATCTTTCTTTGACCTAAGTTGCATATTCCTTGAGTTATATACAGTGTCCTTTTTATATTTGGACTAAAGCACCTTTAGGAGATGTAAAATACAAAATGAAATATCCAGCGTGTTACTTCAAACTCAGTGTGTTAAATTATCTTCTTAGCTACCCATATGTAATCCTACAGATTTGAGAAATCAGAATTTGTCCTTGTGTATTCAGATGTAGCAATGTGTCTACCTTACATTTCCCCTCTAGCCTTGCTCGAGCAGTATTTTAAAGACAATACACACTCAGAGAGGTCACCATCCCAAGAGACCCAAGGCACCTTGATATAAAGACACACTCGAATTTAAGCACACATTTAAATCCAGCGTAAGTCTGTGTGCTTTGCAGTATAAAGAGAGTCTTAAAGATAAGCACATGCCTAAATATTATGCTGAACTGGGACTAGAAACAAGATTTATCCTCTGAAGGAGCAGAACAGTTGCAATACCCCAGTACAGATTAACGATGCTCCGTGAGATTTATCTTTGAATATAGCAGGAAGAGGGAAGTTGTCATTAATAAAAGGAAAAATCATGAATCAGCAAATGCTGGAGACTGTAATAAGCAGGAAAACGCTTTAGCTCATGCTGAACTACAGGTTTCATCCTGTGCAGCACTTGGCTTTCATAAAATATAGGTTAACT
This sequence comes from Nyctibius grandis, assembly GCF_013368605.1. NCBI lineage: Eukaryota > Metazoa > Chordata > Aves > Nyctibiiformes > Nyctibiidae > Nyctibius > Nyctibius grandis. Next base: position 10,189,956 of record NC_090671.1, read on the forward strand.
GGCTGCATTCAAGAGAACGATGTGCTACCTTTAACATGATTTGAGTTTTACTAAAGAGGAATGAGATCAGTGTTCTGGGAGAAGTCCGTGATACATGTCTCTATGATAGAACATTGCTAGTGTGAGATTGTTAACTTGTTATAATATAATTTGAATGAGAAAAACTTACTTGAAGGCATTGGCATCTCCATGGACCTTATAGTTGTCTGCACTGATTCTTGAGATAACTCTTGTGACAGCAATGAGAATACCAATATTGACCTAAAGAAGAAGGAACAAGAATTGGTCAGAAAAGTAACTACTGACTGTGTTAGACGTGCAAACTGGTCTAGGAGTGTATTGTGCAAAAACAATAGAAAATAGGAACTTTGCATGTTGTGTTTATTTGGCAAAAGAGGTTTCCAATTTCAGACTCCTATAGTTGACCCTTGTCAATGGATTTCCCTCTCCCCGCAGTGGGTAGTTCTTACTTGTGCTTTTTTTTCCATCAGGAGCAGTCCTTGCCTGTTTAGGATAAGGCTGGATTGATACATTACTTCACAGCTAAAGGAGTGCTCAGGATCCCAACTGGACAAATAAACACCCTACTAATATACTACCTGCTGACAAATTAGACAGGAACTTCAGTGAACAGGGACATGTGTCTGCATGCTCTGTTTTTGTGCTTGGATGTGCACAGACTTCAGAATGCACCTTTCTCACCAGACTTCAGAGTGTACAATTCCTGTTTCTTACCAAAGTCAGCTTGCAATTTAAGTACAAGACTGTTCTAAAACCACAATGAGGAAAATATGTTAAGCCTGAACTCTGCTCTTCAGAAGCCCTGCTCTTTTTTATGTCAGGTCGAGCAGAAACATCAATAAAATGAAAAGAACTCCACCAGAAAAGTAGGAAATCTTGAAAAGACTAACACTGAAAGTGTTGAACAAAATAGAGTTTGCTCTGAAGTCACAGATGAAGAAAGAAGGAAACATTTATCACTTAAAGGAAATGTGACAAAGACTGTCTTGCTGTGCAAGGACCTTGGGTTTAAAGAAAAAAAAAGAGGAGAGAATGTGAAGGTGAAAGACATACTTCCCCCTTCCTGTCCAAAGTTACACATCATTTACAAAGCTCATATTTAGCATCAAGTCATGAACAAGGGTAGAACAAAACTATCCTGAACTACAGTACAAAAAGGAAGAGAAGACTTCAAAATAATGCTGCTGTTCAGTTAAAACTCAATAATCATGCTCTATTTTTACACAAATATTCTAATTCTGAGGATGAGAGAGTGAATTAAAAAATGTTTAATTTTGATGATAATTATTTCCTTGGTATTTTTCAAATCTTCTGACCACTCTTTTAATTTTAGATTTCTAAGGGCAGATCATCACCTGGTATTAAAGTAGGTAGTGATAGTGCATTTCTGCCGTGGCTTTTTAGCCCACCCAAAGAATACCCTGTGGAACCTGACAGCTTTTCAATTACAAGTGTACTTCTTGTTCAATCAGCTTTACAGAGGTGAAATTCAATGGTCTTGGGATCATTTTCCCTATTCCCATCAAATTGTATTTTGTAAGTATCTTTCATCGATTCTTTCAGGTGGTAACAAGCATTTTTGAGAAACCCACTTAATATGCTAAATATTCATGTTGACTGAAGCAGCAAACGATAAACATGAACAAGTTATACTTTCTCTTCTCTTTCTCTCTTCCCTTTCTCCTCCAAACTCTCCAATTTTCTGCTGCATGTCCACCAAATGATCATCATCATTACTCACACTTTTCATGGGAATTGCACAGAAAATGGCTCTCTGTACTCTTAACTTCTTTCCTGACACATTATCTTGCAGCAGCCTTCTTTCGTCTTTTATGCAAAATATCAGCCTCCTCTTCTGACACTTCCTTGTGGATGTCTCACTGACAGTTCAAGTTCATCCTGGCACACCTGTTCCATGATCCCTTTTTCTGATGACTGCAGACAACAACACACTCCTGCCAGTCTCACAAGCACTTAAGCCTAATGCTTTCTTCCATTCCTAATTCTTTTTAGACACTCCTAGATTTTGCTTTCTGCATAGCATTTTAAAAAATTTGCAGATTATGCCTAAATAACGTATATTCAAATACTCCCAAAACAATCTGATGAAGTAAAAAAAAAAAGATTAAATCTCATTCTTCAAATTCTGAATTTCCTACATCTTACAAAAGTCAATGAAAGTTATGAATGATGAGCACCAACAAATGAATACTCAGAATTTGCAAACTCTTACTCAACCTGGACATGAACCCTAAGATCTGGTCATAAAAACAGCACAAGCAAGATAGTCTCGAAGGAGACAAATGAGATGGTTTTCTAAGGTACAAACTGTTCAGCATTTCTAGATGAATTTTAATTTCTTTAAATAAAATAAATCAAATAGGAAATTAATTTCCTAGGTATTTTGGATGGTCTAAAGTGGAAATCTAAAAAGGTCTTGAGCTTCTCCTCTTGTGCAGTCAGTGTGACTATATCCTTTCCAGGGTGCATTAGGAATACATTTAAAAGATGACAAGTAAACACTGTGATCTCACTGCTGATAAAAACCAAGGTACTTGTAAAATTAGCAACAAACCATTACACTCAAGTCCCAAAGTTCTATTTTTAAATTTCCTGAACCACTTGAAAATTTTTGTTTAGATATTTTGAGAAATTAGAATAATCTCATCCAGCCTAAATAAACAGATTAGCTACAAATGTCCTCCTTTGTTAATGTTTCAGTAAGTAAAGCATGGATGTATTTCCACTGCCCTTATAATGGGAAACAAAAATACAGCCACTGAATTGTTCCTCCAGTGATTTTTTTTGGCAATGATTTGAATAGGAGAATGCTTAGTTGATGAAACACTCATTATGCTTTAACCTATATCAGAATGTTCGAAGGAGAATAAACATTTAGATAAGGGAACTGTACATAGTTTCTATTTTTTCCTTTTCTGAAAGGCTACATTACCTGACAGTTGCAGTTCTTTTGCCTTAAAATTACACAGGAACGTAGAATATTTTTGCTTGTAGGTACTGGCCACATCCTTCTTTTCAAAAAAATACAGCTAGTAAAATTAGTGCTTGTTTCCTAACTCACAGGATTACTTTCAAGGCAGCTTGTCCAACCCCAGGCACTTGCAAGTCTCTGTGAAATCAGCAGGAGCTGCCAGTTCCCACTATTGTAGGCTTGATCCAAAGCCCACCAGAGCCCATGGAAAGATCTCAAAGACATCAGGGAGCTCTGGCTCACTCTAGTGACAACTTCATCTGACTAAACATTGTCAGATCAGGAAGAGAGTTAAATGAGTAAAAAGGATCTCCTTCAGTATCTTTTCTAATCAAAAATTCATCAGACCAGATACAGTGAGACAAATTCTTTCCCTCAGATATTTTTTTTGCAGGGGTTTCACCTAGATTTCCTCCAAGTCGCATGAGATTTTTGTTTCTTCTTTAGTGCAGTGCAGAAATCCCATGTGTAAAACCCTCTGATGTGGTGTGTGTAGCCTGGCCAAGAAAAGGCTTGGCAGCACAGAGGAACTAAAAAAAAAAATGGATAAAACATATTGTCTTAATTAAATCCATTGACCAACTTTCCTCTAAAACCACGAACTATTTTAGGCTCCACTTCACTTTCGGGCAATGGTACAGGGAGTTCTAACTGACTCTTCCAATCTGAGGTTTAACATACTCTCTCATGGTGCGAGTGAATTTGATCCTTATCATGACATCGTTAGCAGCACACCAGCGCTGCAAGTTGTTGCAGTTGCAGCCTATTGCTAGGTCAGAAATCTTGCTGGGTATTATGCATTTCCAAACACAGTTAGTCAATCAAATTAGATCAATGCTGAAATCTGGGAAAATGATTTTGGAAAGCCTAATTCCACTCTTAGCTATCCCAGAGCAACTACAGATGGAATAGACTAAATTGAGTTATTTTAGACTGCTGTGTACATGACTTCATATTAATGCATGTAGTATCACACCAGTCAGAGATGAATATCAGAGCAAAACTTTGAGGATGGAAAGGAAACACATATGAAAATAAATAATAAATGATAGGTGTAACAGATCCCTGACTTCTACTCTTTCCCAATATTAATCCTTAATTTTTAATTTCTTATAATCTGTCCCTTTGCTCAAAAAAATGTTGCATGCTTTCCTGTTGGTTAAGCAAGAAGAAATTTAATTTTAAAATAATGAAGGAATTTAATTTTAAAATAGTAGAAGTGCTCACAACTGAGTGCTAAACTTAGCAGCTGTTGCCTGTTCTTTCGTGCTCTAATCCCCCACAGCACTTAAGTATGTACTTGATTTCAATGACTCTCAGGAATCCTCGTGTTTCAGGGCCTTTAAACACTATGGGTCCAAGTCTGTCACCTTTTCCCATGACGAGTGGTATCTAATAAGGGACACAAATTGTCACTTTTCAATCAGTGGGCTTACCTGCAGAGTAAGATACTATTCAACATACAAAAATGATCCTAATTCTGCACTGGTGCATAAAGGTATGAATAAATACCATGAGGCAACAGAACTAAATCATATATGATCAGCAGGTATAAGGGAGAGCATATTTTTTTATATATAGAACATTCATAAGCAAGTACCAACTGAAGACAGTGATGGCAATCTCAGCCCGGGACCCAGGTTCCATGGAGTCCCATCTCGAAGACACTAGTTACGAAGATGATGTCCCCACAGCACAGAACTGTTAGCAATATGCTAATGAAAATCATTTAGCTCCATGCTGTTCTGATAGACATGCTGTTTATCATAAAGACTTGCAAAAAAACACCAGGAAAATAACTACTTCCAGGGAAAACAATAGAAAGGACTTGCCACTACAGCCCAATATCTCCCCCCCAATGGATTGTTCACTGTCTGCAGCAAGCCCACTGCTCTGTGTACACAGATGCTTTCCACAGAATTTCCTTAATTCTGCCATATCTCTGAAAACACACCAAGGCAGCAGATGGCTGATAACAAACAAAGCCTTCTGCCACAAGTTTTGATGTCTTGTTCCAAAAATTCAGGTGCTTTATCAAGTTTTTTTTTTCCTTTGAAGACATGTTCCAGGCCCACTTTGGCTGAGAATAGTCTGGTTTTCGAATTAATTGCAACCATTTTTTTGCAAAGCTGCGTTAAAAGGATGCTATAGAGGCTTGAGTGTTGTGGTTTGGGGAGTGGGGGAGAGTGATCTTTAAACCTTAAGATGCAGGTAGAGGCCAAAAGACCTACACTTAGAAGGAACTATTTCTTTCATCACATCCCTTGACTCAAATCCCAAAGAAAGAGCACTTTGGGTATGGGAATCCATATAGGGCTGCGAGGTTCTGTGAACTACTCCCTAGAAAAGTATGTGTGAGTATTTTTTTTCCCAGTCACACTCCCTCCACACATCATTCTGTTTTAAGGCTCCGTGATGTCTATATTGCCTGTGAGGCTGTGGCAGGACAAAAGCAGACTCTGTCTGCCTAGTCTCTAGGGAGGGGGAGTTGAAAAGAGCATTCCCCCTGTTTTCTTCACGGTATAATCCTTTTTCTTGGCAGAGAGAAACTGCGGATGGAAGTAGACAAAAACTGCTTTTTGAGACGTATTTTCAGAGCTAAACACTAGTTCATGCAACTAGTGGCTAATTTGTTACTTAAAGAGCAAGGCACACATGCACACACAAAATAGTGGTTAGCCTTGTTATTTCCCTATAGGCACTAACACATTTTTCACCTAGCATATGCAATGCCCAGAGAGAATAATTTGTCAGCTACCTTGCTGTTATTTTGGGCAGAGCTGGGTTTAGACTATTTAACAAATTGTTCTACATGGATCAACCTTGTGAGTTCATTTTTTTCTCTTTCTCAAAATATTTGTATCCCTACAAGAATATAACTTGAGCTGCCCAAATATTATACATCATAAGTGAGAGCCAGACAGTTAAACCCTTACTTTCATTGGCAAGCAGCTACACATGCAAATTGAGGAAGGCTGTGCTCACTCAGGTGAGTAAGCGCTTCACTGTCTGGCATGTTTTGATTAATACTATCTTTGGACAGGAGCTGGGAAAGATTTGCTTTTACTGGTTGCATCTCATTTCCTCCTTTGCTGCTGAACAATGGCCAGAAAGCAAGTGCTAATGTGAGGAGATATGTGAATACTATATTATTTTAACTGCTCTCCAGTCATCAATGTCTACATATCTTTGAATATAAGCTCACATACAGAGGGTCCAAGGTACATGCCAACACGAAATTAACTTTGTTGGAACAAAGTCCAGAGTTGTTTAGCCAGCTCTAAACAAGTGAGCAACATTTCTTATTTACATATATATGCTTTCACTTAGGTAAAAGAAATTCTGCCCTTCCTGCACTGGGACTTTCCAGTGTTGTCATTAATAATTTGATTAAAATGCTAACATGAGGCAATTTCTGCCACATCAACATAGCAACTATTTTCATTGTTTTCTTAATACATGTTTATATAGCCTAGTTTTCCAGAGGCTGTATCTTGGGTGGAAGATGTTGGACTAGGCTGGGCTGCCTGTTGAGGTGCTGATTTCACTGTCTCCCAGGCAAATGTTAGGATGTCCACTCAGCTGCAGGGTAAAATTGCCTGTGATGGAAAAGGTCAGCCAAGGAGCCACCTTCTGCTTGCCAAATAGTTATGGAGATATGCAATGGTGAACACTACTTCTGTATGTATAGCTCTCCTTCCTTCCGTTGGCTTGTGAGCAGGATTTGTGGATTTTTTCTGTGTAATGAAATTTGGGGAAGTTTCTTTATGCTTTCCATGGAAATCCTAGCTTTCTTAGGGAAGTACAAGGTACAGTCAGTGGCTCCTTTTGATGCTCCTCTATGCAGGTAGTCCAGATCTTATTTTACCTGACCCTCCTTAAACACTATGGCAGGAAGACTCTGCTCTAGATTTGGGCTAAGTAAAGCTTTAAAGACAACCTGATTTCACTAATCAGTGAGTCTATTCCATGTTCATACTGTCACTCTGACATTATAACCTGCAGCAAAAATTGTAGATAACCTGATCAATTAAAGTATTGGAAACAGTGCTGAAGTGGAATAATCTCCCACTTAATCCCAGCAAACACCCCCGACTCCTTAAGTAATCACAGTGATTAAGCTACAACTCACTAATTTAATGTGTGGGTATAATTAAACTGCTGCAGAGCATTCATGTATCAGCATCAGAGCCATGAACCTGCACTCTCCCCTGGGAAGATGATGTTCATTATAGCTGGCTGAGGTGTCTGCGGCAGCCACCTGAACCCTGGCAAACTCACCTGAACAGCCCTGCCTTGATCAGCCGGACAAAGTGCCATACCTGACATCAAATTCCCAAACCAGAGGAATAGCATAAATTCATTATCACTGTAAGAAGGCAGGTGCAGCTGGTTACCTTCCTCAGAACTCACCCAAAGGGTGACAGCTCATGCCGTTGTTTTGTTTAAAACACAAGAATCAGAGGAGGAACAAAATAATTCTGCACCATTCATTTCTGATATTCAGTTTCACTGGCCTGGCACAAGGACTGACATCAGACCTTCAGCTAGTTCTGATGTGTGGCTGACATAGATGTGCAACAAAAACCAGCAGCAGCCGTGGGTTTACCTACCAGAATCACAAACAACGCCGGTGCCACAAAAGCCCAGATTGCTCCATTGTCTAGTGAAAGCCAGCAGCTGCAGAGAAAAATCAGAATGATTTTAGATTGAACACATGGTCATTTGATTAGTAATGTTCTTAGCTAGAAAAGATACTAAAAGAGAGTGCAAAAAGACTGATGAATTTTAAAAGCAAGAGACATGATAGAGCATCAGTAAGAAGCTCCTTTTCCCCTTGCACTCGGGGAACCTGAGGCAGGATCTCATTTTGATTTGTATCTTGCAGAGCGTCACTGACAGCCATCTGCCCCAGCACGCCTTCCAATAGCGTCCGGGGTGGAAAGATGGCATGAAAGGACAGGTTTTATTTGCTATTTGTTGTTCTTGTATCCTGTATCACAGACACTCATTTCAGTGCTGCGAGTCCTGTCATTATAGCAAGAGACAAATTGAAGCCCTCCCTGCCTTGCCTGGCTGGGGGTGAGGAAGAGGCTGGGAAACACGCTGTCAGCTCCACACGTCCTTCCTACAGCAGTGACGATACAAGCTAGTTCACCACACACGAAAATAACCCTTGCCTCAAATCTTTTGCTTATATTATAGTAGGATTGAATCCTACAGTGTTTTCTCAGATAAATTTGATTTTCCTTTTCCAAATTAGAAAGGAAATTAGTTTTCAAAATTTTTAACAATATCCATTTTAGATCTTCAGATGTTTAACTGGGGTTTCCTTCGAAAGATTAAATGTCTTTAATCAAAGATTATTCTCTTCTTGTTAGAAATATTTCAGCCTGCGCTTTACTTTGTGTGAGGGGTAAGCAGGGAGCTCATTGTAGGAGACCTTAGGCCTCTGCAGCAAAAGCTAGAAAGATAAAAAACATCTCAGGAGCTTTTTGTGCATCATCTCAGCAATGAAAAGCAAACTAAGGCTTCTAGGGCTAAGAATATGCCTATACATCTCCCCTACTCCTCAAGCAGGACCTTGCAGAACTATGGCCCTGCTAACAGGTCTATGATTTTTCCTCCCCATCAGATTTTTCATCCTTTATTGCACCTGGAGTGAAGACATTTTCATACTCACTTGCCACTTTCTCCATAGCTCTCTAGGGACGATGTTGCAGAAATTACACAAATCACCAGTGGGCAGCCTGCAAAAAGGCAAAGTCCATGGCAATATTAGTAACAGAAGTACACCTTCCAGTAAACCCTGCAAGTTCAGCTAAATTTTGCATGGACAACAGAACAGCTCAGAGTAATTTTAGAATTAAGTCTAACTCGACGACCTCCTGCAACTGTGTAATACAGCATGTTTTAGTCAATTAATGTCAGACAAACAAAATGGCTTTTCAATAATGCACTAGTTTAGCAGTTAAATTGAATTAGTGCTAATTTCATTGAGAATCATACTCCTTTTCCAGACTGGTTTTTGTTTATGCAATTTCTGTCTCTTGTTATTCAAGCAGTGATGTCCTGTGGAGTGATATCAGGCTTATTTTAATCACTTTCCCGCAAGTGCACGTTGTTCAAGAATTCACAACAGTCTAGAAAAGAAAGCTGAGTTTTTCACAGGGGTGCACGACTAGCAGGCAAGAGGACAGAACTGGCAACATTCAGTTATCTAGCGCATCTCACACAGCAGCGAGAGGCCGTTACGAAGAGACAGAAGCAAATTCAGATCCCACTCAGATGCCCAACCAAGACTTATTTTAACACAAATATGTAATAGCTCTACAAGATTTCTGTGTTTAAAGTAGACTCTGTTTCCAGATGGGTTTTGACAGTTCCAGTGTGCTGCATCCTGGGAGGTGGAGGAGTGATTTGTGGGATTACACAGGAATTACACAGGGGCAGGCAGTTCTGGTCCTGCTGTCAGGGGGAGCGACGTGTCTCTGGCCCTCAGCACCGTGATGTCCTGTTGTGCCCCTTTAGCACAGCTTTCCACGCCAGGAGCTGGAGAGGAAGTGAGGTTTTTTTCTTGCCAACAGTTCCTGAATACAGTAAAAACTCATCCCTTTAAATATTAAATGATTGTTAATTCCTGTAGCATTTAATAAACTGTGAAGATTTGGATTTTTATTATCTTATTTAATAACCAGGTCCCAGACAGAGTATTATACATCATAGCTTAAAGTTTCAATTTTCTTTTAAATTCTTCGGGTTTTCTGCATGAGGCTTTACAAAATTCTCTGACAAGCACTTTCTGTTTAATCTTACCAATATCATCCCCATAAAATTCTGCAAAATTTTCCTGTAATGACAGAGCTATAATTTTTGGAAGAAGTATTTTAATTCTATGATGATTGTGGCTAAAAGCACCTTGTATTTATAAATAAGAAAGAAACTCAGTAGTTAAGGAGCAGCATCTACAGGCATTGTTTAGGTCTTAGACTTTGAAATCTAATCTGCAGGATGGAGTTTAATATCCCATGAACTTGATTCTGCTCTCCCATGCTAGTCCAACTCAGGAATAACTCCTTAGAAGTAATATTTGTGTAAGTCCTAAGCAAAGGCAAGATTTTAGTTTACTATCACATTTGTCTATTTAAGAAAGGAAATTCCTACACACAGTTGAAGAAAATCAATAATAATTATATTCAACAGAGCAATTAAACACAGACATAAGCCTATCTGCTGAAACTGGGTCTGCCATGAGCATGTGACCTACTTGGACTAAAGGTCCCACAGGTGTGTGTACACATTCCCAATCGCATCTTCAGTTGCTGAGTAGACGTTGCTGATTGGCACCCTTTGTCTTCCGATACAAGTTGTATTCCCATGGCAGGGACTTTGTCACAGAAGTAAAAATACCTGTGCCCAGCTAACTCTCCTTTACACTTCTAGTCTGCCTTTTTTTTGCAAGTCAAATGCTGGATATTCAAAGGATTTAGCATGACTCTTTATCAATTTTAAATGGCAGCGAAGAAGAAAATTAAATACAGAGTTCCTTTGGAAGATAATAAAACTTATGCAGATGAAACATAGAGCAGTCATCTGCATAAAAAGAGCTGTTAAATCAGTGAGAATAAAATGGTCTGCAGCCTATAGTGTAGTGTTTGCCTTTTCTTTGCATTAACAAGATACTAAATGGTAGATGACAATGGAGGCAGAATCAAGGTTTTGTTACAGTGAAATTGGAGTATTTTTCCTTTAAGAAACAACCTTTCAATAAATTCCATAAAGGTTGAAAAAACCCCATATTTAGCCTAAGGGAATCATAAGATTTGATCTGGACTGAAGAATTCATATGGATTATATATTATACACAAAAGAAGCGTGTTTGCTTTATCTTTTGTCAAGTAATAATTACACAAGAGCTGTGAAGTTTAGCCTACACCCATAATAGGTAATGTTAATGTTGTGCTGGCACTGGTTATCATCCATGAAAGAACTATGGGTATGGGTTTTTATTGTATCTGAATGTTTTCTCAGTTAGCAGATGCTACAAATATGCTCACCAACCCTGCTCCAAATCATCAAATTTATGATGCAATAGACTGTGCTTTCCAGAGCACAGTGTCAGATGAAAATGTTCTAGCACACCTTTCTGGCAGCTGATCTATGGCACTGGTGTCATCTCTGTCTCTGTAGTCCTTGCACAATACAGTATCACATTCAAATGGGGTAAATCAACCCCCATGGAGCTGTGGGCTGCTGCAGCTCGAGTTTTCCAGGTCCTCAAGCCAGCTAATTCAAAGCTACCTCCCAAACTTGGCATCAAAATACAGCCTGCAGAGCAGGCATAAACTCTTAATACCTGGCACAGGAAGCCCAAAAACACAATCCTTGCTCAGACAAAATTCTCTCTCAATTCAGCCCAAATACAGTCACTAGGGTGAAGTCTAAAATGAATGTCAGCTAGATCCTCTTCTTCAGCATTAATCTTCACATCTAATCCATTTGCTTTATGTTTCTGAAGCACTAATGATAAATAAAATGGAAAATGCCTGTAAATCTGTATGCTGTATTTTGAAAGTTTCTGTGTCTTCTATGCATAGCAAAAAGCCAAAGAGGCTACAGAAACTCTGTGGCAGACAATTCAAAGCAATTTTAGAACATTAATTCTAAAAGGCTAAATATGTCATTTATTGAGAAAGATGAAGCATTACACACAAATGAAAGTATATTTCCTTCCAATACTGAAAAGATCTATTTTGCTTGATGGAGAAAAGTGTATTCTCCCATTCGTTTTGTAGAAGTTAATTTTCTATGATTTTCTTTTTTTTCTGCTGTGTTACATTATATCTATGCAGAAGTCTGGGACTACATCAAACAGCAAACAAAGAAATTTAGGTCTTTTGGCAGCTCAGAACAAAATCTTCATTCTAAGACATTCTAAAGGAAAGGAAATTGTCTGAAATAGGAAAACATGTTATGGCCAAAGTGCCACAGCAAAATCTCCACTATCACAAACTGCCATCAGCATCTGACAAATGGGTGGGTGGGAAAAGTTTTGCTACAATAATCTGTGTATGTTATGCTGAATCACCAAGGCAACAAAGTATTTTTTTTCCCCAATCAGTCTCAAGGTAGTTTTAAAGGTAGGACATTATCACTTTCCTCAAATCGCTCTTCTTTGAATTCCTGACAACTGCAGTCTTTGAGATAATTTTATCACCCTTGGGACTAAAGACAATACATGGGAACTTCAATCAACTCTGCACATTTGGTATCCTGTCTCTCTGATTACTGTTGAATTCATATTACAGGAGTAATCTCTCTCAGAAATCTCAATAGATGTTAGGACATCAGTGATACTCAGTGTAGAGTTCCTTGTCCCTATCTCCTCTCATTGCCTCAAGTTTCTATTTGTCATTAATATGGACTTTGCACACTTTTACACATGTATCTAGCCCAGTGTTTCTGCTTAAATAAGAATGATGGGTCTGGGTTTTTACATTCAGGTCTGGGGTTTGTCATTATTCCAGGAACTATGAGTTTGCAAAAGTCAAATGCATTCACACTTCAATTAAAAGCAAAGAATGAAGAAATGAAATATCTGTTTTGACTAACATAAGATGAGACATCCTTTTCATCAACTTCCTTCAACCATCTTTGGTCAGTAGAATAATTAGCTAAGCCAAAGTGTAAAAAACTGGCCATTTTTATTAGATACTGGAGAATGTATATCTATTATGGTCTCAGGATGGCACAAGAATGCTTGACTTCTTTTGACAGTTACATTCAATGCAAACTTACCCTCATTTTAAGAGCCAAACAAAATAATTTTAGGACAAAACCTTTTTAGCCTCTTTCCCCAGCCTTGCAAGACTTCTATTTAAGTGTGGGAATTTTATGGAATATATATAACTTCTCTCTGTTGCACTTTCAAGTTCACAAAGGAACAACCCAAACTCTACCCCGTAGAACATGAGCACACAGTGCTGCTGAAGGCAGTACTGACACTTGATCTCTAATTAAACATTTCTATTCATATTCAGTGCCAATATGCTAAGAAAAGAGAAAGCTGGGAACTGACAAACCTGGGTGTCCTTTTAAGCATTTAAGTAGTGAACACTGCAATGTGGATTTTCTCTCTAAAAACATCATTATTCAGCAACATCTATTACCAACCGAATGAGCATTAGAGTTACACACCACAGTAAGTTGCGATGCTGTTGACTGAATGAAGGTTGCCCTGAAGCTTATCAGGAGATAAACAAGTTGGAATGTAGTTGCCTCATTAAATTACTTCAGGGATGTTTAGACACACTTGCAGCAATGATGTGATGTCAGATATGATTAAGGAAATTCAACATTTAATTCAAATGTAAATACTTTGAGCTATACAGAAAAAATAAAGCAATACAAACTACTTTCCCAGCAATGCGGTAGATTTACTGGATTTCAGAAAACATTTTTTTTTCCAAGTCATTGTAGTAATAACAACTGGAATGTGCTTTCCAAAATTAAAATATTTGTCAAAAAAGGGCTTTCGAAAGGTTTACACAGAGGAACGTATTACTGTTATACGGCTCATGTCTTTCACTATCTGCCTCCAACAGTACCTTTGCTACATGTAAGTAGCAGAGCTTGCCACCAGGTTTCTTACACAATCCTTGCCAAGAACAGCATTGCTAGAAGAACTCATACAGACGATTCTGCTGCTGGTGCCTCCTGTATTTTTCTACATACATTTATTTTGATGACAAATACCTACTGTTGGGTCTGAGAGATTATCGTCCAAAGCATTACTCAAAATACCACTGAAGAGACTTTTTATTAACCACATTTAACATCCCATTGCGTTATATACCAATGAGCTATGTACTCGTTGTGCTAATTACTGCTAATTGAGTGGTAGCAATCATCCTGCAATAAAATGAGGCAAAATGCGACATCTAGTACTAGTCATATCGCAGTCAGATGCCATGTTTATCCTTGTGTCTTCTAAATCACTTTGTAGATCACTGCCATTTTACAATAAATAAACCTTACACAAAATGCTAGGAAAAATGGGTAAAGATGCACTGCAGCACATATAAATCATTAATTTATTTTCATAAGGTAATTAATGATTGATAGTAAATTGAGTTAATCAAAACATCTGCTATAAGCAAATACACCAGTGAATTAAATGCCAGTTCTTATTATTTTATTAATTGTTGTGGCTTTTTACATATTTCTGAAGGAGAAAGAGTTCTCAAGGGCTTATGGGAACATTTTCTTTGGTTTGAGCTGCTTGGATTTGTATTCCATGAGCTCTGGATTAAATAAAACCACAAGAAACCTCTCTAACATCAGCCAGTTTCTCTACATTTAGCACTGAATCTAGAAGAATCTACAAATCTCCCATGTCTTCAACACTCAGCCTGTCTAAGTTCTCTTACTTTTGGGTCTATGTGCATGCAAAATATTAATTACTCCACTCAGCCTGTTTTGAGTAGTGGTTTCAAAAAAAAAAAAAAAGAAGAAATGGTTTTGCTGAAAATATTTTACACAACTGTACTGAAAACTCAGCAAAACAGCTTTCAAATGTTTTTAGCAATCGAAAGCTTTAAGCTGCATACTGTTGGCACACAAATTGACCATTCCTTAAGAGAAAAAAAACTATCTTAAAGCAACCAGGATAAGGACACATGTATGTGATACTCTTGAACCTGTCACAGAGAAACAGGGAGGGCAAAGAAAAAGACTTCTAACTAACCAAACTGCGGTTTGTCCTCTCAGTCTAGCAGATATCGCGTTCACCAGAGGACTGTATCAAATGGCTTAGATAGAACTGCTAAGGAGATTTTAAAATGAAAGAGGAATAATGTACAGAATAAGAAGGTCATATTAAAAAAGTGACAAGTAGACAGCTGTTGAACTATATATATATATATATATATATATATAAAAAAATGAACAGCATTACTATCACCCAGATCTGCATGGTGCCAATAGGTGTTAAATATTCCAATTATGACTTCAGTAAGTGTGTATTATTGGCACAATTGGTTTTCATTCAGCTTCCAAATGAATTTGTGGGGAGAAAGATAACATATGTTTTATCATATTTCGAAATTATCTGTAATTACATAGATATTCCTTTTCTATCTTTCTATATCTCTCCTTTTCACTCAATGTAAGAGGTTTTCTTCTTCTCCTAAATGTGGAGGTTTGTCAAGCATCATTGCTGTACTTCCAGGACAGTGAAAGCAAGCTTGTCTGGAATAAAATACTCAGTTTTGAGTCCTCAATATGCACACATTATACTTCCATTACTGTGTTCAAAAAGATGTGAATTGTTATCTGTGAGATTCCTGTGTCATAGCACTACTTTTTTGTTCTCAATAATAATACTGAGGTTCCATGCAGTCTTTTACATCTAACGATTTAAAGGCACAAAACATCAGCTAATGAAGTCTTGTGCTAATCCTGTGCTACTGAGCCAATTTTTTCTGTATGGATTGCAGAATACAGATAGAATAAGCCAGTGTTGTGAGTCAGAACCAAAAAAATAACATATCATTGTAGTGAAAGCTCCCTCCCACACTCTATTACCTGCTATTGATTTGGCAATTAAAGATCTGATCTGGCCTGGTGAGGTCATGGAATTCACTGCAGTGGAATTAGGTTTAGGGACTATACATTTGAAAGTCTGATTACCGTCAGAAAAATTATGTATTTTCTTATCCAACAGACAGACTCAGTAAGGCAAACTATAATCATAAGATGACAATTTTACATATGCTTCTGAATATAATCTTATCCTAGAGTGAGGAGACTTAAAGCAAGGAGCTACTAAACGCTTACCCCATCCAATTCCATAATAATATAAGTGCTTGCTCTCTTCTGACCCAAATACTTTGATCACCATACTGTAAAGATGAAATCCTTCTACCAGCATCCATGCAAAAGCACTCAGGAAGAAAAAATGAAGCAAAATGGCCAAGATCTTGCAAGGCACCTAAATTAAGAAGAAAAATTAATACATTACTTCTTTGTGATGCAGTCACATTAGTTTTCTTTTTTTTTTTTAATTTCTGTATATATTTACACGTTAAATGCTAAATCACTGGAGTAAAACACTCTTAAAAACAAAGCACTAGAGAATTCCATTTTTCTACAGCATTTTCAGATAGCTCCAGAGTAACAAATCCTCTTACCTTTTAACAAAAAAAATCAAAAAACATTGCCAAATGTGATGTGGAAATCTAAAATTGTTATTTATTTATACTGGTAGAAGCAATACTCCTACTAAAGTCCACAAAATATTTAAGAACTCAAAACTGAAGGGTCAACATCCTGTTGCTGAGCCTGTAGTAAATATAGGACAGTCAATAAAGTGGGAGTACAGGCATAGTCCTGTACCCTGCTCCCTGTTCTGTGATATAGAAAAATCAGCATCGTTCATGCCTCGTTTTCTACGAAGAACTGGTAGAAAGTCAGTGGATCAGTTAAGCAAAACGTGGAAATTTTGAAATAAGGTGCCATGTTGAACCTGCTTTTTAGTTGCACTTCACTGTGTGGCTTTCCTGCTTTGCTGTTCTTCATATTAAAAATAGGATAACACACAAATTATATCACATTGTATTCCTGTGTCTGTTTGTCCTGGTTAGAAATTCTGTAAAAGTCTCATATGCTCCTCCATCAGCCTTTCTAATACAGACATTTCAAAAACTTATAGCAAGCTACAACTGGCTCTTGAGTCCTAATTGCTCTACGGTGTGTATCTAGTTTGCCCGCCTGTTTGAATTCCCAGTTCCCATAGTCTGATGTACCAGCAAATATGAAGTCATATTTGACAAGAACACATCTAGTGATTAAGGCAAAGAACTGAAAGGCTTCTCTGTAGGGTGTTTACAGGCAATTTGAATACTCCTTGATAGTCCTTTCTTCCCTATGTGCTATCAAGATTCTGGGAATAGGAGCTAATACGAAAGTTTGAGCAACAGAATAATACCATGTAGAAAGTGAGCTCCCCTGGTGTAAACTGGACTATCTGTTTCAATTTAAACCATAACATGTTTTGAAGTGAAACAAATGCTGCCCCAGAAGAGAGGAATGCCATGACTAAGGCAATGCAGCAAGACGTAAAAACATCCTTGAGTCCTGTTTCCACCTGCCTCGGTGCTTAGGGCCCACTGTGAGCTACAGGAAATGAAGTCTGAGCTTAAGACCTGGCTTTTCGTTGAGTTGTTCCTCAAAGAGATCTTTATATTTTTCTCCATCTCCTACCAGCCTACCTTATGAACAGGAAAACCTAATCCTTTCTTCTTCCCCACTCCTCACGTATTCGCAGAGCACATTCTCCTTTCCCCACTAATTGCTTTTCAAGGATGTCTCACCACAAGTGGTTTCGCTCATCACACAGTAATTGAACAGATGTGACTGCCAATGATCTTACCACAAGATAACCTTGTTTGGTTTACTTTCAGTTAAGGCACATTTTAAACATGCTCTTGGAATGCGTCCCAGCTATATCTCAGGTTTGCATCTTGTAGCATATTGATGATGGTCATTCTGCTCTGTAGCTGGAACATCCCTTCTGTGACACCTACAGAATTTCAGAGGGGTTGCTCGCATGCAGTCCATGTAAATAGGAAGACTTTGGGTTTTTTTTCTCTTTGAGCTTTCCCTTCCTCACCTGGACAAGCCACAGAAAGGTATTCAGGCAGGTGGCATCTGTGTGCTCAGGAAGCATTACCAGTAGGAACCAGTTTGCTGCCACAGTGGTCTTCAGATGTTAATCATTAGTCCCTTTGTTGCATTAGCTTAGCTGCCCTGTGCTCGCATTTTATTCTTTTTGTCGATGGTTCAGGATTTTGTACACTAATGAAAATTAAAGTGCTGGGACTTAATAGTATAATGAAAATTGAAGCTTTCCCATACCTTCTCGCTTGTACTCTGCTGGTTCTGTGCTAGTGCAAGGACATCCTAATGCAAATCCACTGTGAATATATGTATTAAAAAGCAATAACTCTGGTTTTAATTCATGTAAGTGAGATCTGTAAGTGTTTTAGTATTTCACAATGTTCAGTGACATATGACTAAACTAGATTTGCTTATTGACAAAAACCATAAAAACCTTTCCAGTTAATTTTATCATAAGGCTGTGAAATCCATTTTAATATCTTTTGATTTCTACCAGAAGATTAGTCCACAAAAATATAAATGCAACATGAAGCTGACTTACAAGCTAGTTCTGTCAAATGGATACTTCCCAATTTTTGAGTAGCCAAACAACATGAATCAAAACAGCTGAAAAATAAAACATTGTGAAGTAGCAGGGGGCTGGTCTGTATATAATTTTGTATAATACTGAGTTGCAGATTTTTACATAAGATCCATAGCAAAGTTGCTACTCATTCTGTGTGCCTTAATTATCACTTCAAAGATACTCTTAAATGACAGAATTGCCTTATTGAAAAAGGCACTGAAAAGCTGAGACTGTACATATTAAAAAGAAGCAGGTGTCCCCTGCTGTATCATATGATGCACACTGCTTCTAGTAGGATACCTGTAAAAAGACAGATCTCATTACTGTTACTCTTACAGTTGACTACTTGTGAGTCTGTGGAAATAGAAAAATCAGTCCAGCCAGCAGCAAGGCTTATCATGTTATAGTTGTTGAGAAAGTAAAGCAGACTCTCAGAAAGGCCTCTCAGAAAATAAGTCATCTGTTTACTGAGGACAGTCTTAAAACAGATAGGTAAATTTGCATACATTTTCTAAATTCAACTTATAATAGCATTTTCAATTTAAGTGGCAATCTCACTGCATTATACAGAACCCTCTGAAAAATGTCCTTCCCTGCAATCTATATGCTGCTTTGATACACAGTCTTGAATTTCTGCAGATACATATTTCATAAAAAAAAGTAGCTCATTTCATCTCTCTATTTGAAAGTGTTTTAAGCAATGCCATGCAGGAGTACCGAGTGAGAAACAGCTCAATACACTGATGCAGAACTGCAAATAGTAGACACATTAAATTTTCCAGTTGTGCTGGAAAAAACACAGTGCTGCCTAATACACTGTACTTCAATTTTCATTTTTCTGTGTCTAAATAATACTTCATTTTCTCCCACAAACATGCTCAGGTCTTTGGAAGGCTTTAGTAGCCTAAAGAAATGTTGATGGTTAATTATTTTTAAATGCACACTGCTGTTTGGGATTCTGTTAAAAAAAATGTTGCTCTCTAGTCTATAGGAGAGAGTAAGTAAGTAAGAGCAAACCTCTCTGAAGAAACAAATCCATCTATTGCTGAAAGTCTAAGTGAAGTCATTGGACTGGCATGTGGGCAGCAAAGACATCTTAGGGACTGGGCAGCATAGGAAGAAAATGCTGTGTGCAAAGATACTTGCTTTCTCTAGAAGAAATATATCCCGGTTTCAGGAATAATTGCCTTCCTGGAATATGCCATGATCATTTAGGACTACTGTTTTATCACTACTGATGTTAGGTATCAAGGACCAGCTTAAAAAAAAAAATGCTCTTCGATGTATTAGAAAGTTCAAAGTCCTATTAGTGGAAATAGAGTTTTGTGGTTAAAAATTACTTCTGCTCTACAAAAGAAAAATTGCTGTAGTATAAATTGTAAATGATTAAATAATGCATCTGAAATTACCAGGGGAATACTGTATGCTATATCTGGAATCAAAAACTAAATATCCCTAGAGACAAAGATGGGAAAAGGATGGAGAGTCTAAACGCAGCCATGCAAAAAAGTGATGCCAGCTCTGGGCCTGTTTCTACCATGCCATTCCCTATTGCCCTGTATTTCCTCAAGCAAACTGGTACCACTTGGCCTCTCACTTATAAACTGTTCAGCATTAGATGCACCCATCTTTGGCAGAAGCACAAGATTAAGAAATTTACACCTTCCAGTGTAAATACTGCCTCCCTCTTGGTGTAAAGTACCATTTAGCAGTCCAATTAAACAAGCAATTAAAGGTATTAAAACTGATGTCAAAGCTAGTGAGCACAGAGCATGCAGAAGGTAAGGACATGAGACCAATAAAAGGATGAATCACAACACCCCTGATCCCAGGAGGTTAAAACAATAAAAATAAAAGTGTAGCAGATTTTATGTACATCATGCTTTTCAACTTTAAGATCTTTACAGTATTGTGCCTACAATTACTGCTGTTACAAAGGAGACAGGGCTGAAATATCCACGGATTCTGTGAAGCGTTTCACTTCAGAAAGTCTGTGGCATAAAACAGGTCTTGCTTTCTGTGTGCTAGTTCAATTTAGCTAAAGTTAGTTTTGAATAGGTTTAACAGAAATTAAAATATGCACCTATTAAACTGCAACTTAAGTCTATGTGAGCATTTCACAAGTTTAGCTACATCTGCTTAACTAAAGAAGCAAGACATCTGTGTGTGGACAGGGCACATTATAAGTGTAGGCAGACACTGTACAGGTCTCTGGAGAACACGGGCTCTACCTACATCCAACTGAAAACAGGCAATGCAACTAGCATTTCATAGTGTTTTGAAAGACTGGAGGTGATGCTGGCCTCAATAAGGTATAAAGAGGTTTTCACACATTATCTGAAGTGACTCAGTTGGATTGTCTGAAAATCTGGCATGGATGAAAAAGGAAAAATTCTGAGAATAAGACACCCTGTTATGCTGAGTGAACGCTTTATTGCCCTCAAGCCTATGTGCTTTCAGTGGAGTTTTAGCCCTATACTTACTCAGAGAGGATTATTTTAATGTCTGGTTGCCATTGTCTTCAGTTTCAAGTTATATCTTTTGCTGCTCTCTACTGTCTCCATTTCATTTTCTTTCTAAACCATTCCCTACCATTTTCTCCCCTGCACATTATCTTGCTCATTCAGGACCTATCTGAATGTTAAACAGCAAAAGAGTATGAACTTAGTTTTACAAAGTGCTTTTAGATCCTCAGGTAATAATAGCCTACGTAAAACCAGACATTATTGTTACTTATAAATTTAACAGAAGTTCAAGGGACTCCATTTGAGCTGAATATAAATTTAAGTAGCTGTTGTATTGGCAAAATGAAGAGTGTGCAAACCTCATAGTTACTTGTACTGAGAATAAAAAGAATAAAAGATTAATAGAAACTGCTCACTGCTTGTCAAAAGTAATATGGAGCAACAGCTGGTCACCAAAGCAGCCAAGTTTTGATCATTAAAAAAGCAGAGAACACTGGAAGATTATTTTAAAATCAGGTTTTGTTTCTGCTTTTTGCAGGAGGGACTTTCCACCAACAGTCCTTAGGTTACTTTAAATAGCATTTTTTAAGCACAACAGTGCAAACAAATTGGTTTTACTGGTATGTAACACTGTTAACTTGGCATATCCATCTTAACCTAACCCAGCTGTTCCAGATGCCAGTTTTAATGGTTTAGATCCTGGTACTCCACCTAAGGAATTCCCACCTGTAGTAGCAGATCCATAGAATCAATCTGTAATTTCAAGTTCCCATCTATGTGATCAGGCAGAAAAAGCCTACACATAGAGGTTAATGGCGACGTAAGAAATATAAAGGTGTTTGTAATTTGCTTAAGTGGTTGCCTTAGATGCCCAGAGAAGTATATACATGCTTTACAATAATGAGGATCTCGGATTAAACTCTTACACAGCGATACTTAGAGGTAATGCTTTCTGCCACCTCTGGCTAATTAAGCAATAGTTGCTATACCTTGCTCATTGATTATTACTCAGGTCAAATAAATATGTATGATACTTAAAAATCATCTAAATTTCCAGAGTAGAGAGCATGATCAATAAATTTGCTATTCAGAAAAACAGTGTATTCTACCTCATGAATAAAACTTTATGAGCAAAAAACAAAGACCTTCTGTTTTGCTCTCCAAGACAGCAGAAGAAATTGCCACAGCTCGGGAAACTCGTTCCCTTCCAACAGAATTAAGATAACTTTTTAATGCAGTCAAAAAAAGGCAAACTGGACCACAGTAGAGAATAGACAATTAAAAAAAACAACAACACCCCCCCAATCCCCGCCAAAAATCCCAACCCAAAACCCTAACAGAAATACAAATACCTTACCTAAATACAAAATCCATACAATTTTCTTCAATACAGAATTCCTACAGTTTTCAATACAGAGAATGGATGAGAGAAAGCATAAGCCATGTCAGGCAGAAGTCAGCCATGCCATTTGAACACGCAGCTGAAATGTACTCGATTACTATGGTGATTTTTCCACTTGATAGGTGCATATCTCTTTTCAGTTTTGCAAGCATGCAGACACTGCTGGATAATATGATAACACTATTTGGATGCACAGAAGGCTTTATCCAGTGTTGTAGGATGTCATTTTTGGCTAAGGCATGTTAAAAATAGGAGATCTCACAGGCAAGACACTTTCTTGCATGTGGCATGTGGCATTCATTCCATGGAGGTGCCTCGCAAAAAAACACACTCTTTCTAGCACTTACTGTTCCAGGGCTGAACTGAAAGCTGGTGAGAAGCAGGATCTGAGCCACCAAGACAGCGAAGGACAGATTGGCATGGATATGATAACGCTGGTTGCGGATGGTGCTGACAGACCTGGCAGAAGATAGAAAGACACGTGAATAAAACAGTATTCCAAGAAGCACGAAGGTATTTATGATTTATCAGCAAGTATTTTCGTTGGCTTTTGGTCACTCGTTTTGGTGGGGCTATCATGATGTCTTTTGAGCACTCCGTCCACGAGGATGGAGTGGTACCTAACTGGTTTCTTGCATATTCTGCTGCTGTCCTGAAGGCAGCAGAAAGAGTTATTTCCACATTAACTAGGTCTGCTAATGACTTGTGATAGAATATTAACAAAGGGCTTGATCCTGAATGGCGCTGCACTGTCAAGGAAGTCAGATCTGCACCTTACAGAAAGCATACTTCACTTGCACCATCTAGCCCACACCGTGCCACAGAGTTTCTGGGTTTATTTGGCTGATATTAGCCTGTATTAGAAATAATTGCATGTGAAAAGACTCTGGTTACAATTTTTACTTTACTATTATCAGCTTTTGAGTACAGGAACTATAGCTACTTATACAGATGGGCAGTGCCTATCTTGACAGAGCGCTGACCTTGATTACAACATCATTTGAACCTATCTCTTCTGGCCTTGCCAAAAACGGCTGGAAATCTGACAAGAACATGCTTTCCTGGGAGTCTTCTGACCTCGTGTTTCTGTTCTCATCCAGAAATAGGAAGTAGAAAACAAACCAAAACATTTATCTGAACATTTCAGGCCTTTCACATAATTTTATTCTTCTCTTTTTTAAAAGAACAGTACTAGTGATAACAGGTTTTCTACGTCAATCCATGCTGTCTGCCAGTGCCCACCGACAGCTTTAGTCATTTCAGGAGACCTGGGTCGAATGGCAGCGCTTCTTCCACACAACAGTACACACTCCCATCTTTCTGTCGTATCACACTGGATTGTGATGACTTTTGCAACCGCTGGTGACACATCGTGCGTGCCCCCTGCAGCAGGGTGACACAGACCGGACAATGCAGGTGATAGCTCGCTGTCAGCCCTGCACTTCCAGGATTGTTGTAGCCAGGGCTCCATTAGAAGGGAGTGAAGAGCGAGACGACAAGAAGTATTGATGTCCTAAAAGTAATTCGAAGAGACAGGTTGCGCTGCCTGGCGCCAATGACTTTCTAATAAGGAACTTCACGTAGTCGTAAACTGGAACATCGTTACCCAGAACGCAATCCGGACTGCCCTCCCGGGAGGCGGCTGTTGCTGCCAGTATGTGGAGTAGTAAAGAACTCACCAGATTCCTCTCCACTTACCTCATGGTCATCTAACACTACATTGCAAAATTTCACTTCAGCTGTTTAATGAGGCCCTGCTCTCCAGTGAAAACCTAATCAAATTATTTTTAATTGGCAGTTGAATGAGCCCGTCTGTAGGTGGGGTGCTTAACCCTGTGACAGTCAGCTGGATCCAAGCTCTCTTTCCAAGTCTTCTGTTTGCTTCCAGTTTCTCAAGGAGTTTGCAGCCCTGCTGCAGCAATACCAGCTCCTTTTGCTACTTTTTCCTCTCTAAGCACTGTAACATCCAGTTTTGCACTCATACAAAAATGGAGCAGATCATTCCCCTTAGCCTAAACATGCCAACAGTGCAATGCCAGATAGGCAGACGTTGGACTTATAAGAGTGGATTTCGCCACGCGTTACACACTTAATCCAAGTATGACCGACACAGATCTTGAGACTTGGAAATAATACGGGGTTTGGAACAAACATTGCAATCAGTTTACTGGGTTTTAGAAAGTCCTTTTTCCTAGAAACCGGCCTCTTAACAGGATGTCCAAAAGACATGCTTAGGCACAGAAATAAAAAATTGAACTCTTGAGTAGGAAGAACGTGTTTTAGTGTGCGAAAGGAGACAAGAATCCTATTGTTCACTGTGCTCCCAATCTGCTGCACAACCTCAGACAAGTTACTTCACCCTTCGTCAGGTTTTCTATTTTTATTTAGACAGAAACATCTATGGAAGCTTTTTCAGAAATGTTTGTACCAAGCCTAGTGGGGCCTCAATCTCAGTTGTCGCTACAGGAATATAAACAGGCATAAAGACCCTAACTAAGTGCCCCATGGCAGAAACCACCCCAGTGTGGAGAGCCCTCGAAGGCGCTGCTGTGTTACAGGCATGATGCTGCAGAGATCCAGAGGATTTAAACATAAGCCATGGAGTGAATTTCACATTGCCTATAGCATCCTTCATCCTACTAAAGCAACACATTAGAAAACTAGCCTGACAGAGAACAGCAAGATACTTGAAAATAAGTGTGGGTTATATGATGTAATTGTGCACAAGCTGTACGAAACAGAAATGAGACAACTAATCTTGACTGAGCCTTCCCTTCTGGGCATGGGCTTGGCTTTATAAACACAGTCCCTTACAGACAAGACAGCTGAAAAGCAGAAAGAAGTACTGATCGTACACTCCAAGCAATCCAAAGACATATGTAGGGGCGGAAGAAGCGGTGATCCTGCAGTCCTGGCTCATATTGTACTTCCCTTGAGCTCCAGACCAAGCCCTCCTACTGCCTGCTTGCAAGATTCCTGAACTATAGCAAAACATGGAGAGTTTTAAAAAAATCCAAAAATCCCTCATAGGATGGAAATAGCTTGCTATATAAAGACCACCGCATTTCAGGAAATTAATTTAGAAATAACCAACCAACTGTTACAAATACATGTGCAGAATCTAATTAAGGAAGTTTGTTGAATAGCCTTTGTTTTACCCTGAGCACCTGAAGAGATCCTAACCAGTGGCCTGAAAGGCACTGCTTGGCTTTCTGCACAATAGCTGCTCAGCAGGTATTAAGTTAAAATTACTCACGACAATATAGCAAATGTGACCAGCGTGATCGTCAGGCAGAAGATGGACAGAGCGCAGCCAATGTAAGTGATGGAGGAGAGGGCCACCTGGTGTTCTCTGGTTAGCTGTACACAGACAAAAAAATGAAATAAAACGTATTAATTGATTTATTACACTACAGAACCACAGGTCAGCCCCCCTGCACATGGCATTTCCTCCTCCATCCGCCCATATATAAACTGATGTTCACAATCATTTGCTGCTGTTTCTGACATGGGAAATGAAGAGCCAGTTCTAAACTCAGTCGCACAGCCAGGGCATCCACATGCCCATGGCATTTTGGTTCCCTCTTTTATTTCATAAATCAATATTTCCCCAGAATAAGATCTTTTCTCTGGTGCTGTGATAACGTCAAGCCTGAGATTAGAGCAGTTTATTGGGCTGCACAAACAATGCCAGCAATGGGATCTTTCACAGCTCGCAGGGCACTTTGCTGATGCTCTCACGCTGCAATAATTTACATCATTGTGCAAATACCAGAAGTGCTTCACAGCAGTGAGAACTGACAAACCAAGATAACCCATAAATCACGGGCCATTTATAGCCCACTTGTTTTGTTCAATGTATCATGTTTTCAGTGCTTGTTGAAGGAGCTGGGCTGACATCTGCAGAATGCAAAACCACAGAAAAGGTCCAGCATGAGCAGTGTCAGCCTCTCGTCTGGGCCTCTGTTTTTACCTACAGGCACCTTTTATAGAAGTAATTAAATTTTCTTGAACATTTAATCTGTAACTCCACAGTGCCTGCCACTAGGATCTATGTTAAAACCTGGATAGATTCAATGGGGGAGGGACAGTGTGTTTTGGCCATTCATCCTAAATTAATCAGAAAGTGTGCTTCAATTTTCCATGCAAGTTCTCATAAAAGAATGACAAAAAAGCCACACCCAACAAAGGGAGCCAGACAGTATTAATATATAATAAATAGAACAGAGCTAGGCAGGAAAAAGTTTTCTCATCTCAGAAGAATTTTCAAACATTTTTCCTGACTTGAGTTTGGATAGAGTTGACATTTTCATAAACTGAACATTTGAAAAAAAAAAAAAGTGGTCAATCAAAAAGTTTTAATTTTGATGTTTGAAATACTATGCTTTTATTTCAATATCTATTCACTATAAATTAAATTCCTAGCTGAAAATTCATTCAAAATATTTATTTATTTTGAAAAATACAGAAAAGAACAATATATTTTCCAATTTTTTTAGAGTAACTCTAATAAAAAATAATCCTTTCTCACAGTTTGGGATTTTCTATTATTTTCCCCACACACAACAAGAATTCTCCCCCCCCGCCCAAACGAAGCATATCATCAGAGATTATCAAACCCAACCGGTTCTACCAATAAACTTCCCATTAAAGTTCCTTTTAAAGGAGAGAAATAACATGCCTTGTGGTTATGAGAAAAAAAGTCATTTTAAATACAGACAAAAACGATGTGTTGTATATGTACATTTTTCTTGTAATTATCTGCCAACAGTATCAGCTCACGTGCAGTAAGTTTTACAGCAGAATATACTGTGGCTCGCTCAGCAATCTGAGAACTACTAAGCAATGCAGCAGCAGCATTGAAAGACAACTGTTGCTATGGCGTTACAGTTCCTAGGAAATCTGATGTAGCTCTTTAGTACTTTTTCTCTTTCAGCCAAAGACACATTTCTTTTCCCTGGCTTGGATAGCATCAATTACCGAAACCAAAGGTTTCTGTGTGCTGGATCAGATTAAAAGGTCCATATAATTTCTACAGAAGAGCTCCTATCATCCCTCATCCCCCAGAGAAGCTACGTATAGCCATTTTTCACAGATTATTCCTGAAATAGGAATAACTTGTGTGGTAAATTGGGAAGTTCAGGACTGATTTCCTCATCAGGGATATTCATGTCTAAAATGAATGGACCTTATTTCCCAATTGCTTCAATACACATCCCTTTCTCTTGCTTGCAGTTCTACAGAGGGAGGAGGGGAGCAGAGGAAGCTTTTCCAGCTTCAAGACACTCCAAAATCAGTATTTCTCAGCAGCTCAAGGCTGTCTTTCACTCCTTTCACTCCCAACACCTGCAGCCTGAAAATGTTCCCTACAGAAGTCAAAGCTGCTCGGTGCTCATTTAGATTTACAGTGGTCTATCACAGTGTTTGCATTGGCAAAGGCAGATAAGATCTGCAAAGGAAAGGCAATGTCTTGCTATGACATACAAGTACAGCAGATGCAGGGGATCCATCTAGTGGAAATGGGCAAAAATCAAAGCCTTTGTTTTTTTCCATAATACATCCAAGAGGAGATAATGATCACACAAACATCTTTTTCTAATTAATTTCTATCATAACTAACATGCCTCTAAGAAAGTCTTTCTCTGGGTTTTGGCTCAGCCTTCTTCCAGACACCCCTGCAGGGCGAGACAAGACACTAATCAAGTGCTCCCAAGTGGATTTATTTCTAAATACAGGTATATGGTGCAGGAGAGAAGAGAACCTGTACTTAAAATATGGGGTCTCTACTAACTTCTCACAACCCAGATGTTACAGCACAGCTGGATGTTGTGTGTCTATGTCCCCATTGTAAGGGATAACAAGCATGCAGTTTTTCAGAAATAGCAGGATTGTCAAAGCATTGTGCATCACCAATTAAGAAACAATTTCCTATAAATTCCAATGCTCTGATAAGAGCTGATTTCATCTTACCTCACACTGTCTGTTTGAAAATTTTCAGACTTCGTGCATGACTTGGAATATAAAACAGTAATTTGGGATGATCTTGTAGTCAGCACAAAAATGCTAATCAGGCTGTAATGCTATTACTAAAGAAAATAGCATTAAAAAGTAACAAATAAAACTTTGAGCAATCTGTGAAGTACTCCCATGAGCCCGATTCTCACACTTGTCCCAATTTACATTAAATTATTCTTTTCTTCTACAAGGTTTTGCTTCTTTGAGTTTATAAGGTCATTCTCTTACTCTGCAGCAAGCTGAAAAGCTGGGAAACGAGCTCATGCAGTCATGACTGTTAGTAATCATGAACACTGAAAGACAGATGTTTCTTAGTTTCAGCTTTGGCAAACAGCCAAATCAAAAATTCATCCTCCATTTAAAACTCCCACCCTTGTAGTCTAGGCTGTAACATCCTTTACCTTGCAAGTGTCACTAACAGCATGGACAAAGATCCGATGGTTTCAGTAGTTACACCCATCTGCAATATTATAGTCTATTGTCTTACCCTTGTTCTCACTCATAAAAGAAGTTTGGACATTGCTCAACATTTTCATTTTGGAAACTCACAGGCAACCGGATGGCCTGAGAAATGATCCTGGAAAGATACCAGTTCAGACTCCAAATATATATTTTTCCTTTATGATGTTGTTAATACCAAGAAAATTAGTGACATCTAATTCCTCTGTTTAAAAATAACTGCATAGGAAGAAGAAAATATATTATTATAATGGGATGGTACTTTTCAGCTCTGGAGTATCTGGAAAAGGTCACTTGAGGCTGAAAGACTTGTTCAGTTGGCTATATGTGAAAAATTGTTTGATCTGTATCTGGAACAGAAAACCTACTTATTTATGTAACATTAATGAGCAACTGTATATACAACACAGCACAACAACCCATCAAAAAGCTAAATGGGCTACAGAAACACAAAAGAGCAACTGGTCAGATCAGAGCATCTGTCTGGGCAGCACAGGGCTCACTCTGCTCAGTGTTCCCTTCTTTTGTGTGAAATTTGCACTCCTGTCCCTTTTTCTCATTATTCATCTCTCAGGCAGCTGACTGTATGTTTTCTGCTTTGCAAAGCGGGTATTTTTGGCTTTCTCCAGAGAAAGGGACATTTGGGGGAAGTACGAATCTAAAATTTTCTTCTTTACATACTGCAAAATATCCCTCTGTGTCTGCCTTTAGAGGCAAAATGTCAGAAAAGGGCTGAGTTCAAATACTTAGAACAAGGTTTGTCATAGCTGATCCTGAAAGGGTTTGCCCATATACCAAATTACAACTTCACAATTTAGCCACCAAAAGCAGTAATTTCATTGTCTAAACTACTTTTGAAATCTGTCTGAAAAGCAATTCATCTTCTTCCAACAAAAGACAAGTTCTTGAACCAAAAAAAGTTTTACGGCCTTAAAAAATGTGCCCTGCAATCTAAGGACTGTATCATACCTATCATTTGTATTTTAGTGTTACTTACTGGTAGAACACAGAATATGATATTTTTTGCATGTGCTTATATAGTGTATACATTTTATGAAGCCAAACTTATTTGTCTACTGGTGGAAATGTAAGACATGACAATCATATTTTGCCCTAAGTCCAAACATAAGAGCAAGTTATATTTTAGTGTCCCTTTCGGTCAGATTTCCATCTCAAGAAGCATTCCTACCATGAAGTTAGTTACAGTGACGTACGGTTTTTACCGTTTATCAAACCGACTGACATCTGCCATGAGACGATCAGCCGCTGGCCTGGGCTGAAATCCACTCTCCGACTCTTCTGAAACAATATCTTATGAGACATTTCTTGGGTGCAGGGAAGGGAGGAGAGGTAGGGGTGAAAAATTAAGTCTCAGCCAACCCTATTGAAGCTGCATCTTTAAAATGCAATCTGAATCCATTTAAGAAAAGGACGAATAATTAACTTTGGCAGCCTGAATGCTTCAGAGACATTAAAATGCTGGCCTTGGCTGATGAAGCTAATGGTTTTAATTGCCTCCAGAAAGGCTGCTGAAATTCAATTTCAGTCAAGTGAGGCCTTTATTTATATATTAAATAAAAATAACAATACAAATCTCTGTTTTCCTTCAGCTTGCCAAGCACTTTGTTAGGTACATAACGTTATGGTTTTTTCAAATTAACATCTGTGTTTAGTTGAGGAGGCTCAGTCTTCTCACTGAGACCACAAGACCGATTTTTGTGGGACCATACCCAATGGCACTGCACAATCACAACTCACAGTAAAAACAGTCTAACTTGATTCAGAGACTTCTTTTATTGAGCCACAATGTATCAGATACCACAAGTTTAGAGGAAAAAAAAGCCTCTGAGGATCATGCTTTGCAGTGCAATCATCTTTATCAGCCATTTCCAGCAGAACTGCTTTGAATTCCCATTCTCTATTAACTCCACAACTCCTAGTGATCAGCAATAAAGCGCTACAAAGGGGGCTTTTCAGGATTAAAGGAACGTTTTCCTACAGCCAGCCCAGCCTGGTGGGTGGCTGCTTATTTAAAACATTTCTCTGTGACATGAAAAATTTAGAATTTTCCAAATATCTCTGCCAAGGTATTAATTAGTATTTTTAAAAGCCCACGTCATCTTTTAAAGTAGTTCTGGGCAAGATTTCATCAAACAGTAGGTAATTTGCTCATTACAAATTGCACACAGCAAGTTTTTAGTTCAAATGAAGCCTGAAGGAAGCATGGCAGGGAAGAAGGACTCAAGTTGTGAAGTGGTACCAAATTATAATAAAGTTTGGGGATTAGAAAAGCAAATATTTGCAAGTTCTTCCTCATATCTCTGTTTGTGTAACACAAAGCAGTGTGGGTTTTTTGCTGTCATTTCAGGCCTAAGACTTGCAGTGTTTCTCAAGAAATGTTAAATGCTGTATTTACAGCAGATTATCCTCTGTGAAACTGAAGGAACTCCTTTTGCCCATACACCTAAGACTTGTACATCTGTTCTCTACTTGCTGTTCCAGCAAGAGCAGACTCATCCTGTTCTCCAATTAACAGCCAAATCAAAGTCCGTCAGAAAGGGCTACAAGGAGAATAAAACCCAGCGTGGGTCCAGCAGGCTCTTGCAGGCAGAGATACGGTGGACTCTTGCCAGACTCTGAGTCTGAGATTTTTCAGAGCAGTTGAGGATAATTAAATACCCAGCTCCCAGTAAAATTCAATGAAAATTAGTACATCTACCTCCCTTATCCCAGGCTTGGGCTTTGAGTCAGAAATGTCCATTTCAATTCAGGACTGCGGCTAGCTGTGGCTTGCATCGCTGCCAAGAGCCTCCAGGTACCCAGCCCTGAATTTCCCTTACACCACACTTTGGGAAGAAAGGGCATAAAAAGGCCAACATAGGAGACAGACTGAACTCAAGAGTACAGAATGACTAAATTTAAAGATATTCAACAGAGAACAGTGATGGATAAAGCTGCAGTATCATAATATTTTTATACTGCATGGGGAAATCCTTTAGTCAGCAAAAAGACCTAGCTGCCAAACAGCTCAGTGCTTTCATTTTCAACATAGAAAGGAAGTCTATGTTGTTTTGTTAAGCATTCTGATTAAAATAGAGTCCTGTTTCACTCTCCTCAAACAAAAGAGACCTTTTGACCATTATAGCACTCTTAAATATTCGTGCTTTTCCAAAATAAAAAGTCATTTTTTGTTCTCCTCTGCTAAATGAAATTTAGTAACTGCCAAACAATTCTCCAAGGAATTCGAGGGGTTTAGTATCCTGCAGCATTAGTCCAACTTTTTCAATGTAGTTCTGTGGGATTAAGGACAGAACCAGAAAGGCTCCTATTTCCTCCCATCAAAATCAAGAGAGCTCATAGGAATGGAATAGCAAAAGAATGAACAATGGCTCTGCGTTAAAAATCAAGATTAGTGCTCAATTTTCAGGAAAGATGAGCATGAGCATAGTAAGGACAAAAGAAATATGATGCACAATCATACTGTGAACATATCAGCGAGATGTGTTTCTCCATGGGGACAACGTTCAGTGCAATAAAATGGAGGGGCAAGTGGAGAGAGTGAGAAAGAGCAAAGAAAGTTTACAAAGCAATGCTAGGATAAACACATGGGCTGATTTATCTTTGTTCATCTGACGGGTAAGGGCTGTCTTAAACTGTCTGTAGTGATCTCTGCAGTTAAATAAACTGTCAATGGTAATAAACAAGGACCAAAAAAATTGCAATGCCTATCCAATTTTTAAATATACAACACAAAAGAAAAATTACTGGACTAAGGCATTATTCTTTTTATGTTCCCAGCAATGAAAAGCATGCTGAGAAAAGTAATGATATTAAAATTACAAAACAGCAGAAATCAGAGAATAGCACATTATTTCCATTTCATTGTCCTATTAGAGTGTATATTCTGAACCTCAGCTGGCTGGAAAATTTAAGAAAAAAGGTTATCATTTCAGACTGCTATTTTAATGCTCCCTGACTGCAATGCTTGATTAATAACTGCAACATTAGATTTAGGAAAACGATAGTCCAAACTTATAAATTACATACCTATCCCTCATATTTTTAAAGCATTTCACAATATTAGGATATTTTCAAAACAGCCTTTAAAAACATGAATAGATGCACTTTGTTCTCAGTCAGCCATACATTGTCAAAACTTGCTGTCAAACTCAGCTATAACAGTGAAAAAGAAAATAAAAACACACATATTGCCCCAAAGAAGAAATGTGGGATGTCTTTCCTTTTGTAAATAGAACCTCATGGCCAAATCCCCAAGCCTTTTCAAAATCCTGGGCTCCCTAAAGATGCTATGGGTTGTCTCTATAGCTCCAGCTGCAAGACCAGATGTTTTTAAAATATTTTCCCCTTTATAAACGCTTCTCTGCTTTCAAGCCCATTGGTGAGCAGCTTGAACTGTATTGATTGATCCGCCCTTCTGAATTATAGAACAAGAGCTACAAATGGGGTGAAAAACAAAGTCATTTCTAGCTTTACAAATGCAGAAAATGTGTTTTACAACCTAAACAATTTCTACAACAGATTGTACAACACTATTACTTTGCTGGAAATGTCCATCCACATGTGCACTTTATAGTAGTCATTTTTATACCCTCGCAGTTGGAAAATACAGAAAGAGGAAAAAACAAGGGGGAAAAAAATAACAATTTAAGAGAAGGGTCTAGGAGCCATAAATATTACAGCTGTGTCCTGCGTTGCTCACTTGGGGGATGGGGACCCAAGCCTCAAACTCTATTTTGCTGTGGGAGACAATGATTTCCCCTTTGAAAGGATCTTTGAACTCTGGGTCCCCAGGTGTCCACCATCCTTTTGCTGAAACGACATTTATGTGGCAGATGGTACAAATAGCCTGGCACGCTTTGTAGTTGTTGGATCACTATAAAAATAAAAACTGCCAGATGGCTGGCATGTTTCCTGGCAGGAGCATAGGGCCCCACTGACTGATGAGAGGAAGCAAAGCTGCCCAAAATAAAATAATAGTGTCTGAATTTTCTTTGGAGTGCTTTTGAAATGCAGCTTACTCCGTGTTAGGTTTGATTCCTGCTGTCTAGGAAGCACCTTGTGACATCCCTCCGTCTGACTGCGCCAGAGGAGCATTGCTCACGTCTCTCCTCCAGATTTAACCTGTCCCTCCCACCCCAGGAACAGGACTCCTCCACCAGCCACCTCTCCTCCAGCGGGAGGTACCGCTGGGTGCAGGACGTGGCGTTGCAGGTTGAGATCTCCCCAGGCTCTGTGCCAGCAGAGGATGCCTACCTGAGGGAACATCTCATCTCCCATCCTCCGCTGTTCCTATCCAAGTTCAAGCCTGCGGCACAGCGGAGGACTGTCGTGCTACAGTACTACAAGAAAATCACCACATGGAGAAATCACCCTGCGTGCCCTCTCCTTGGACTTTCCCCAGAAGAAGCAAACATAAACCAGTGTAAACACATCACACTAAATGGATTATTTATTTTTCTTACCGCAGCTATATTAATGCAGCATTGTCTCGCTAACTATAACATTGCAGGGCAGCTGGCAGTACGGGTTTGTTCTGACTGCACCAGAGGAAGCAAAAGCTGGAACACTGTTCTGTGGATCAAGGAAGGAGAAAGACACAAACCCCCAAGAGTGCAGCTTTAGCAATGATTTGCTATGAGGGACTTGTTTACTCTGCCTCAGTTTCCCCCATCAGAAAGAGAAGCTTGATCAGAGCAATGAGTTTTCCAGAGGAGGGGTACAGGAATTAGTTAATATCTGACAACTAGTCTGAACGTCCCACTGACACATTTTGTTGGGGAGATGCAATTGTAAAATTCTCAATCTTACTAACTTGAGCAGAGTTATCAAAAGACTTCTCAATGGAGTTCCCAAATTCTGATCGTGTGCTGACCTTAATTACATCCATGTAACTTCACGAAGGCAATCAAGGTCTGACCACGGCCCTTCAGGAACATTCTGCTCATCTTCTGTGGCATTTTACCTTCAATTAACTTATTTATTCATTTAAACCAGTTGATAATCACTAATCTCCAAAACTCCAAATAAATGCTATCATTTCTCAAGTTAAAACCAACAGGATAAATGAATCCCAGCAAGCAAGCATGAATTTGGACCGGCTGTGATACAGACATAACAGCAGAGTGATAAAAACAAATAATTTCAGCATTCCACGTGGGCCAATTCATCAGCAGGCTAACAGGTCAGTGCCAGGCTGACATCTGAGTGCCACATGGTTGTAAGATTTTCCAAGATGGTTATTTCATTCCCAAAATAAACTTGTTAAAACTGCTAATCCCCAGCATCACCGAAAGCAGTGAACCTGCATGCACGTATCCCAGGCTAATCAGCAGTATTGTTCATATAGTTCTTTCACAATCACAGTGACTTTAGTGCGTTCAAGCTCTTGCTGAACCTAATATAAAATCTGGAGTGGTGTTCAACTACACTTGTAATCCGAGCTCAGTTTTAGCTAATTCACAGCATTCAAAGTTCTTTTTCTTCACACACTGCTGTATAGCGCATGGATACAGAGTGGAGGTTCATTTTGTCACGTTTAAGTTAAAATTCCAGAATTTAAAATTTTCCTTTGTGACCTCTCTCTTTCAATTTTTTTTTCTCTGAAATACTGGAATAAAAATGCTTTTTCATCTCAGCAGATTTCAGCCTCGGGAGATTACTTCCAGCTGACATACAGTAGAATAGTGACTGAATTAATCTAACCTGTTTCGAGTAAAGATCAAGAAGAAAAATCAAGAACTCGCAGCTTGTTCCTAAGAACTTTCTTCCATTTCTATGCTCCCTGGAAATTAGATCCACCTGACAGTCTGCTCCATAAACGTCTAACAGTTTCTAGCATTCGTCATCTCACGATACTTCAAGTATTCAAGAGAAAGCACTGTCAGATGCAAGATATACTTCAATTTTGTCCCTGTGTCTCACTGAAACAAAATGAAATCCATGTGAGACATTGTAATTCCTCCCCAAGCCAGGTACATAAAGTATTACCATAGTTCTGTACCTTATAATAAGATTGCAATGATAAAGAATCTTGAGAATATATAAAGGCATTTATGCCCACAAGAAATGCACAAACTGTAAATATATAGAGAACTGCCGGATATTAGTGAAGGTGTGAAAATGAGCTGAACCAGTACAAGCAGGAGGGGAGGCACTGGGGCAGGTTCACAGCACATCAAAGCTGACAAGGTCTGGATCATGCTATTGCTCTGTAAGTGAAAAAAGCTAGACTTAACCATGTGAAGGAACAAAGAGAAGGTGTTAAGCAAGGAGATTCTTGCTCGAATTTAGCAAGTCAAGAAAAAGTCACCATCCTTGACAAATAGTTATCATACAAGCTCAGCTCTCTGGTCATTAGAAATGCTCGCCACAAGCATTTATGTGGCAGGTTACTTCTGAGGAAGGTCACTTATTTTCAGTATTTGTTGCTTGGAGACACCTTGCCTTTGTCTGAACTCAGAGAGTATGCCATAATCTCTGGCTGAGAACAGCAAACTCTTTAAAAAAAAGTAATATCTCATTAATGGAAAGCTTATGCTTTGCTTTTTTTAAGCAAAAAAGAAAGTCAATCTCGTGAAGAGGAGCTGAGAGACCAGAATACTTATCACACTGAAATGGTCTCAAGAGTTCATGGATTTGACATCAACAGTGTTCTCCGAGGTCTGAAGCTGCTGCATACATACTGGTTTGTATTACACCTCTTTAGAACTGTCGATATCTCCCTCTTCTTTTTTTATTGTCTGTGCATCTGCCTGCCTTTCTGCAAGGGGTGGTAGAACTATTCATGCCTGGTTTTACTGTTCTGCTGACTGGTGCATTAGGTTAAAGGCTGTTGTGGTGCCCTTGGAGAGGATGTCAGCCTGTTTGTGCTACCCTGAGAGCTGCATTTACCAGTACAATGGAGAGAAAGGGAAATTATACTTTCCATAGGAGAAGGGAAGTATAAAGCACCCAAAGTAGAATTCCCATGAAGAACGAAGTCACTTTTTTGTACCAAAATACAGCTTTCGATGAAAACCTCTCCAGTTTTCAGGCTATCCATTTCCAATAATTTATTTACATTTTTCATGAAAAGCAGGCTTCTTTTTGTAAGAACAGAATCTAGACCAAAAAAAATAAACTTTCTGTCAAAAATAGTGTTCATGTGGAAAAATTTCATCCAGTTCTATTTCTACGGCCACAGATACATAATAGCTATATAAACAGAACTGTTCAAATGTGGGCAATTGCATAGTCCCACCCTCTCTTTTTCTTGTCTCATATTGTCTGTGAACTCCATTTATGAAAAGAAAAATAAAATATACAAAAGTTCAAGATTGAATATAACATCATTGCACCAATTTCTTAGAACATTGACAATCTAGCATTCCAGCGGGTGATTTATATGGGCTCTTTGAACCTTGGCTCATGAATTTCAGAACATGGTGAATAAACATGTATATGTTTAAAATCCACAGTGTTTTAACATTTACTTAATGGGGTTCAAAGACGCCTGGGACGCCAGTTGTCTAGTTGATTCAGTAGGCTCTATTGCTTAGACATGTGAAGCAAATACTTAGCAAATGTTTTAGGAATTTGTAACTGAGCATAGTCTGCTTGTATAGCTCAAAAGCCAGGGAGCTTGCCTTTGCCCGAACCTTAACTTCACACCATGAAGACACCAATTTTTTTCACTGGTTAAATAAATTAGTACCACAAGATAATCCTAAACAGTCAATTTAAAGGGTTTGTCAAAGATTTGGGATGAGATTTTCTGATGAACTCCGAGAGAGGGGCTACATGATAGCCAAACCAGAGGAACTGGAATTAAAGCACATGGACGGGATGACATCCTTCATTGGCTTGTTAGCAGCAACATTACCTGAGACTCCACACGGGCCTGCTCTCATTGCTACCTTGCTGTAATGCCAGGCTTGTGCAGGTGATGGGAGCACAGGGCAAAGCAGCTGTGTCGAGGCACAGTTCAGGTTCATTGCTCTGCAGACCAGTGAACCCAAATTTCTCCATGCTACAACGCGTTTATAAATCCTGCCAATTGAGGTGCATGCAAAAATTGCTTTTAGGTGAACTTTAAGAGGTTAGAAATGAATGTGTATTTTCTACCTAGCCTGCACAATCTTCCACTGAAATCTGCAGCAAGCATTTCGAATTCTCATGGATTTGCACTAGCAACATATGGACTCTATACTGGAAATACTCCTCTCACCTTTCAGCATTTTACTTTTCCTGCAAAAAATTTATAAATTCCCTTTTTTCTGTTCAGAAACAGGATTTTAGCTGGAAGGGGTCAAAATACAACAGAAAATGATAGGAATTAAGTTTAATTTAAAAAAACGAATAATTTTATATAGACTTTTACAATACTGTATCACATGGGGAAGGTTTTTATGCATCAAAGTGATTATCTATGTGTTCATTTTGTTTTCTAAATTATCATAAAGGAAAAAAAAAGCAATGCAAAAACATTCCACACAAACTTTGGCAGATGCAAACACGTTAGACCAAAAAGGTTAAGAAGGGAGAAAATACTGAAAATAGAACCATTAAATGACTGTGAGGAACTGGACAGTCCATTCATGTCCAGCCTTTCCTAGTTATGCATTTCAGATCTCTTTAGGGAAGCTTGATTCCAAAGACTTTGATATGAAATATCTTTCACAGAATCACAGAATGGTTTGGGTTCAAAGGGACCTTAAAGATCATCCAGTTCCAACCCCCCTGCCACAGGCAGGGACACCTTCCACTAGGCCAGGTTGCTCAAAGCCCCATCCAACCTGGCCTTTGATCTCCAATTACTAATATTGCATAATATTAAAACTTTTTGCAGCATCCCATTAATCATTACAATCTCAAATCTGTTTATTTGAAAGTTAGACCTTTCAGAACTATTCCCCAGTGGAGAATCAACTAATCTTTCAATGGCATTTAATTGGTGGACGCCCTGTTTAATCCTGGGTAAATCCCTGTATACTGCTCTTTAAAACAGGGTTAATAATAGCACATTTCTCCCATGCTACTTTTGTCTCACCAGATGGGAACCTCTTCAGGCAAAGCTGCATTTTATTATCAGTACAAAGAGTTCCTAGAAAAATGATACTTGGAAACCAGCTGGGGTCATTAGGTGCTTTACAAGTAATAAAGATAATAATGGTTAGATAAAAACTGGGTGACCCGAACAAGCTACCCCCCATCTTCAAATGGTCAGACTAATTCAGAGGGCTGTGGGTATTAATTAAGCTCTTTGGATAGCAGACCGTCTTGTTCTGAACTGTGACCCTGACTTCGACCACATTACAGTCTAACCAGGGTTACCAGGTGAGTAGTTGTGCTAACAGTGTTACTGAATCAGTAACTCCTAATAGCAGTCTGGGACCATTCATTCCTTGAAAAGGAGCCGGTGCTGCTCAGTGGTATAACCCTGATTAGAGTTCCCTTATGCTGCAAGCTGACTTTTGTATCTATTTGCAGGAACTTCTGTGCTGCCCTCACGAGCACATGCAGCCCACCCTGCAGCAGTAACTGTCTCGGCAAAGCTATTGCCTAAAAGAAGGGCAAACCCATCATTCAAATCGATCGACAGGAGCCTGAGACATGGCCATATAGTCAATGCATC
Organism: Nyctibius grandis; assembly: GCF_013368605.1. Lineage (NCBI taxonomy): Eukaryota > Metazoa > Chordata > Aves > Nyctibiiformes > Nyctibiidae > Nyctibius > Nyctibius grandis. The sequence goes on from NC_090671.1 coordinate 10,229,187, forward strand.
CATGCCAATAGAACTGACAAAACCCCTCTAGCTGTACCACAGCGGGCGCTGTGCTTGTTAGCAGCACACAGTGATAAATGTGACAGCAGGACTCCTACTATTTAAACTCTTCTTCAGTCTGTTAATTTATATTATTAGGGTGGTGTCTGTAGAAAGCTGAGAATGTGCCAGGGAGTATAAATTTGACAGACAATTAGTATACATTTCTTTAAATGTACGGTTTGTAAATTATTTATATTATACATTCATTATTTATTAACTGAGGGTTGTCCAGAGCAGGGCGTCATCACTATCTCCGTTGGATCCTCCCTGACAGTAGCACACCCAAATAAAGCAGTAAAAACGTATTTCTCATGCTTATGGCAGTGCTGTCTGTCTGCTGATCCAGGATGGGGTTGACCTTGCCTGGTGCTGGAGAGAAGTGCTGGACAGGGAGTCCTTCAGCAGGAACAAACCAGCACTTCACCTGCAAGGAGCAGACACTCTGCTCCATCTCTGAGGAAATCTCAAGGCATTGCAAGATATCATGAATTTAAGAACGTGTCTAGCGAGGAGAGCAACGCGTTTACCATCAAAGCTTCATCTGAAACCAGTGACAAATGTGAATAGCAAGCATAAAGTCCTGGGTAAACAGGGAAAGTGACATATTCCAGCTGAAAAGAGGCTTGCTTGAGAACTCTTTGGACAAAGGAACTGAGCATAGAGAAAACTATATGTAATGGGTTTACTATCAACTCTAAAGTATCATTTTCTTTCTCATGCTCTTTCTACACAAGCCCCTGCTTAGCAACAAGGTGAAGAAACAGCAGCGGGAAGGCAGCTGGAAAGCTGGCAGAGACAATACCAGGGGCCAGCTGGCAGCAGAGCTTGCTTCACGTGGAGTTCAAGCTTGGCTGTTTCTATTCCACAAGTCCAGTTACCAAAACCCTTAAAAATGGCCACATCTCAGCTGTCTCTGTCTTGAAAACAAGTCATAAAAGCCAGGGTCATCTGTACAATGTCCTCTAGTGCTTTTCCTGCCTAGTACTTTAAGAAATCATGCCAAAAGGGTGAGAACAAAGTAGAGTAAAGAGAATTCCCACTTACCACAGATGTGTTTCATTTCACGCTCCATTTCAGTTCCCAAAAGTTTTAAAAAATAAGTATAGTCAAGAAGTATTAAAACAACACCCCAGAAAGCAAGATGTGGAATAAATCTGAGCTGGGCAAAAATGAGCCCAGTTCCAATCACTTACTGATGTGGTGTGAGGATGCAACTGATATATTTATGCTTCATTTTTAACAGACAGATTTACTCCTTTGCTTAATCTCACCTTCAGAGGCACCACTTGCATCAGAATGGCGAAGTTAGTGAGGTGGTTACAAAGACACACTGAGTAGTTGAGGTCCCCACTCTCACGCACACAACCTTCATTAGACCAAACACCAGTTCCATTGCTGCAAAGCACACAAAAATGGAACATAATCTCTATCAAAATGCATCTTATGCAGGTTAATTTGACATGCATTGTACTATATAGGAGATAAAAAGGTTTGAAAGCCATCTCAGGCTGGAGCATCCACAAACACTACTGTCTTCCCAATTCCATCATGGAAATAGTTAAGGAAAATATTGACAGGAACAGGGCCCAGATCAGACACATACATGAATGTCTCTAGAAATTTCTTCCCAGCTTTATAACCAATGCACAATAACTACATTTTTTCTTTACATTTTGCAACCCATTTATGGCAATTTCACCTGGACCTAAATTTCTATATTCCGAGAACTATAATATCACACAAGTCAATAACCTTCCAAAAGTCAAAAAAGTCAGCGTATCATATCTGCTGCATCTCCCTCATCCACTGTCCCACTCATCCTGCCAAAGTAAGTAATTCAGACTGATTGAGCATGACTTCTAGTGACCCATCCATGTCAACTGGTTTTTGTCACTGCATCCTCAGGGGTACCAAGAGCAGCTCCTGTGCCACTGAGGATATGGCTGGGCTGGCTGTGTGGCCTGGTCCCAGGGCTGTGCAGGAAAGTGATCCTCATGAGTTTGCTTTTTCTTGGAGCCGAGGAAACCCAGAAACCCCTCAGCTGTGTCCCGGCACACATCTGGGGGGTCTCTATGGGCTCAGGCACCGTAGGTCACCCACTCAAACTGCCTGCTGCTTAACCTTTTATTACTTTTGATATTATTCTGGGTCCTGAAGCTAGACTGAGTGTTCTGTGTTTTTCTTGGCACTTATTTTGAAGATAGGTATTACCTCACCCTTATTCTGTCCTTTGGGACCTCCTTGAGTTCTCAGAGTCTGTCATAGGTCAGAAACCAGTTGCTTATTCTTTAACTACCATGCACTAGGGAATAAAACCATCTTGACACAAATAAAACTCATTTGGAAGGACAGATTTCATATTTCAGTTTTTATCCTGAGGCAAAATCTCAAGGGCCCAAGCCTCAATGGAAAACAGTATGGGAACAATGCCTCAACCATATTAATTAGCTTCAGTAAAATCTGTTCCTAATTTATCGTAATTTGTGAGTAACCATAACAACGAGTAACTGCCAACAGCTGGGACAGTTCAACATACTTGAAACAAAACTTCAATAAAACAATTACAGTGACCTTCCCATGTGCGTGCTGGATAGGAGGGATCACAGCATTGCAGGCCATTGTTACATCCATTAGGCTTATACCCTTATGGCTCAAAAACTGTTAATCCCTATGAAATTCAAAATTCACTATTTGTATTCTTTCTCGATTAATTCATTTGGAAATCAAAACCAGATGAAACATGTTCAGAGCTAAAAAAAAATATAGCTACTGCTTTTCCATAGTTCCTTTTTTCTGAGTGAAATTTAAGGTGATATTTATTTCCCTTTTATTCTAATTTGCATTCAGGGTCATAATATTTCTCCATTCCATGCACTGCCCAAAATTCACAGCTCTGAAATACTGATCTCAGGCACAGATCCAGTGAAAACAATGGCTCTGCTGGAGGTTTGCCATCTTAAAACATCCAAGCATATGCCCAAGTGGACATACTTGTAAACCAAGATAAGCACGATTTGTATCAGTCTGCAATTTTGATTCCAAAATTTTTCAGTCTTTCAATTACCTACCTAGCACAGCACCTGTGAATATCAAGTCTCCTATTTATGGTAAGAAGCCACTGTCTGATTGTGGGTTTTGTAAACCAGTGACTCCATTTCTTTAACTATTTCCATGAATGAAAGAGAAGAAGAATAATCCAGGTAATATATAGCATCACAAACTCAGTGCAATGTAATTAAACCAAGTTAAAAAAATCTGAAATTACGTAACATACCTATAGTCCAGAAATGCACAGTAAAGATGAACTCTGTTACTCTTATTTAGTGCTTGGCTGTATTGTCTGGGAGTCTGCAAGAAAGAAAATATAAACCCTGAAGGAATATTTAAAAAGGACTAAATTCTGCTATTCAATTAATTTAAATTCTCATTGCTAGAACAACTTCAATAGACTTATTCTAGATTAACACACCATAACTGAAAGCAAATTTTGTCAGTCCTCGTAGCTTTAACACAAACTCCAAACATGCAAAGGCTGGTATTCAGTCTTAATTTTACACACTGGGATTAAACTCATGTCACTTTGAGTGAGAAATCTGTGTCCCATTTAAGTAAATAGCAAATCAGGATTATTTATTGTATAGAAGCACAAATATATGTGTTAATTTTTGCAGGATTGGGGCGTTATTCTTCAGAATATATTTGGCTTTGTTGGGTTTTGTTCTCATTGGGTAATAAAAATCTCACATTTTAGGATTTATAACACTGAAATATGTGCATTACAATGACCAACTCACAGACATTTTCTTTCCACAACAGTGATTATTTTAAAACCTACAATCAAACTGAAAGAGCAATGCCATAATTCAAGATTTTACTTTAACACACCTTAGCATTATAATGACATAATTTCTATCTTCCATAAACAGATTTAGCCACTAACTCAATCTTCTCCGTTCAGGAAGCTTTGAGATCCCATTCTCCACTCTGTTACACCAGTTTCATAACAAAATAATTCCAATTATACTGGAGTGAAGTAATAGTTTGTTATAGACAAAATATGCAAACTAGAGGATTTCCAGGATCTGTTCAACCCTTTCTAATACATAAATCTCCAAAGTCCACATTGTGTTAGACCCTACCTTAAGGCAATTTTTTAATTAAAAGAGTCTTCAACAAAAACAAATCACTGGTGAATTAACAGCACTTGAATTATCGCAACACAATTCTGCTGTCAAGCCGAAAGATAACCAAGTATTGCTTTCCTTGTTTTAGAGAAAGAAGGAAAAAACCCCACCACCTCATCAGGCTGAAACTCAACCAAGTACAAGAAGTCCCTGATGCAATTTTTCTACTCCTCTCCCACAAGTCCAACAAGGAGTGTCAGGCACAAGGCAGCACCGTTCCCTCCTTACTAGTGATAATAAAGCATTTGTGCCTAACCCAGGACATTTACAGATTCATACTGGATTTCCACACACTTCAAGTAGCTATGCAATAGATAAGGCCACTTACTTCTTCTTAACTCACATCTCTGGATAACATAAATGGAATTTTCTTATCTGCTTGAGCAACATCCCCAGACAAAATTTCTAGTTCCTTGACTCACCCTGTTTTCCCTAAGCCTTCATCATCAAAACAGCTGAGACTGCAGGTTGGGTACTCACAGAAGCAGAGCTTTGTGAAGAGGAAAGACTGCCACTTATCTGCTGAGGGTCTCTATTTTTCCCTTGACTCTGGTGACGTCCTTTCCACAAGGGGAGCAAAGCAAACGGTAAAACCTCACACTCTCACAAGTGTGCCACACTGCAAAGTGATAATGGGACAAGAATAACATCCCTCATCACCAGGAAATATCTCACTGATATAACCCCAAATCTGCTCATGCCACTTTCTTTCCAGCTGTGGTGAGACAGATGTAGTAAAACCAAATATATGACATCACGTAATACAGAGGAGTCCTTCCTCATCCGTGAAAGTCCTTCCCTGTTGCTGGCTGCCCTGTGAAGGCCCCGTGAAAGGCTTCAGGATCAAACTGGTGTGTTCCCTGCTAGATCCATCGATTCTGCATTTCCTGTTCCTTTCAGAAAGTGCCCCACCATGAGCCTCACCTTTAACAATGGCAGGGGTCCTGCACACCTTCCAAATCACAAACTACCTATGAAATATGGATTGCCTTTCAGAAACTGCTTCCTTCCCTTCATCCCACCTCTTGCTGCTCAGAGTATTCTTGAAGAGCACTAGTTCAGAAACTGCAGAAGACTAATGATCTATAACCCATGCCTGGAAAACTGCCTTCTGCAACTTCAGTTAATTTAGTTTTGTTGGCAGAGTTCATTCTGTTTTACCAGCAGCAAGGGCATGTAGCATAATGTTTGCCCGTTACGCATATAATGTTATGTCCATCATGTCTATAGCTTTCCTGAAGCAAGCAGCTGAAAGAATCTATAGTCAGTTTGTATTAAAAATTACTTCACTTCTATGACAGACAAACAGTGGCTAAACAAAAATAAAGAGAGGGAAAGATCTTCTGTAATAACAGCTAAGATCGTATGGTAACTGTCATTCCTGATTTGTAAGATATCTCTAGTTAAATCTTCATTCTTAATACACTAAATGGAAAGGGCACCGCAGGGTCAGGTTGGAAGAAGACATAGTACTTCAGTTGTGTATCTTTTTACATAAATAAATCCCAGATGTATGTTTTACCCTCAATTAAGTATGTCTGGCAAGGGACAAATTATTGGTTTTCTCCACCTTTAACTCTAAACAGAGATGTCACTCATTGGACAAAGAACTACAACAAGTAAGGCTATACAGTCTCTGAGCTGTACAGAATTGTGTGCGTACCCACATGGAAAAAGAATAGATAAATAATGTGTATACAAGAAGGGTCCATACCAACTTGCCTATTTACTTCTCTTAAAGAATATGGCCCATGTTTTAACACACAAAACATAAGCCTCGCAAGGCTTTTCAGTGCCATTTATAACTGCATAAAACACTCCTCAGACTTCATTGAAGTTCTGCAACAAAACTGTCATTAGAATAGAAAGTCCTCCTACACATAAGAAACTGGCTACAATAAGGAATAAACTCTCTCTGATCTTCAACAGCTCTACTTCAAAGTACTCTCTAATCTATGAAAAATGAACTGGCTGTACCTCAATACTGCATTTCTTAAGTTAAACTGTGTGTGACAGCTTATATGTGACTTGGATCCTGTAGCACTGAGGATATTGATTTAATGACATTGATAACAGAAAGCTTAATATACAAGTAGGCTTTTACACTAAAAAATTAAGTCACTTGAGTGTTTATAAAAGCCTGTGAAAGGACAGTTTATGCAGCTTTCAGTAGCGTGGAAAGTACCAGCACGCTAAGTAATGCAGGATCTGTGCATCAGTTCTCCCTAATCTAGGTTCTTTGTATCAGTCCTTCTGCATGGAGAGGGGTACATGCAGCTTCTTCAAAAAAGAATTACATTAAAAGAGGAAAGCAACCTCTTGTCACTGAGAAACAGTGCCAACTCTATGATGGAGCAGTGTCTGTCTGATGGAGCAGGTATCTTGAGGAAGGACTGTTTATATCATGGCGGTTCAGCATCCCTTACAGTAACCACTGACTTGGTAAATTAGACTTACAAACAAACCACAGAAACTCATTGGATGTGTTGAGAGCATACAGACGATACACATGGATGTGTGATGGGGATACAGTACTTACACTGCTGGGAACTAGGCACAAGGCCATGGTAAGTGGGTGAAGAGGCCAAAAAAGGGGGGTGGGGGGCTGAAAAGACTGCTGGAAACCTTCAGGAAAACCTAGTTGCAGGAAATGTCATGAACACAATTGCAGAAGAAAAACAGTCAGCCAGCTGCTGCTGGGACAGCTTGCCAAGGAAGAGACGCCAAGCAGAGGGTGGAGTGAACCTTTATGAGATTAGCTTGTTTCTTCTCTCCTTCCCTGAATTTAAAAAGCAAATATTTAGCTATATAGTGGTGGCCACCAAGCAAGGAGGGTGTGCACCTTCTCATTCAATATGTATTTTTCTTCAATGTGAAGAAGGACAAATCTGTGGGTCAGATCTGCCATTGATCTAAACTCAGTAGCTCCAAGCCCAGCGTGTTGGGTGTTGGACTTCCTCTCGTCCAAAGCAGTTGATAATTTACCCTATTAAGTTCAATTTTGAGTTCACTTGTCTCTGTTTACAAAACTCAGCATTTTGTCTAATTTGTAGATTCTGAAGCCTTGTCTTCTCAATCTCCAAGAATACCATGGATTATTTTGAAGGTGGCGAGAAAAGGCACTAAAGCAAACAAGCCTCTTGCTTGTGTCTTTTGTGCAGTTCACTGTCCCACTGAAATATTTTTACAGGTGTATGGATCAAAAGCACTTTTGATTCTGGTTTATAGATTAAATTAGAGACTAAAATGATGCTTCTAATTTAAGGATTTCCTGTCCTCACAGTGACATCCTGACTGTTAGCATGACTTATCCAGGACCACATGGTTTATTGACTTTCCTTTCCACCTTATATGATCTACTTCTCCTAATTACCTAGAAAATTAAAACTTTAAGGTACCTTCATCTACTCAATTCCCCGGAAGAAGAGAGACAGAAAGAAAGGCAAAGGAAGAATAATCACCTGTTTCTATAGTGGCTATATTGGCTGTTTTCTTGGCAGCTGTGAGAGAACTGCATTGCAACAGACCTTGGGCTTAGATTACCCAACTATTTTTATTTAGGGTCTGTTTGACTGATTCACCCTAAGATGTAACTAGCATATGTAATGAAAAAAATGTTACAAATTGAACAAAAATGAATTTATCTTATGAATAAGGAATTATAGTGTGTTATGCACAAAAGTCAGTCCTTCAGTTGTTCCATTGATGTCAACAGATCTACGCCAACACACGCTTACTGAAGCAACAAGTAAAACACTGTAGGCTCCCAGGATCAACATGACAGCTTGCTAAATGTATTTCTTAATGGTACAATCATACAGTTAAAAAAGAATCCCATGATATTACAAAGGGTGGAAGACTGTGACAGACAACAATATAAAGGAAAAAAACGATGGAATGTCAGAGGCTATAAAGGCATCTGAAATTAGAAAAGGTTGTCATATGTAAGTGAATATGGATTTGGTTTGATCCTTCCTTTGCCTGAGGTTAAAAATAGTCGACGTATCAATTTCTTGCAAAAATATCGTTAATCAAATGCTACACCAATAGACTTCCCCAGCTGCTGTATTGGGCAAATAGTGTGAGAACACAAAAAGTAATGAAAAAAACAATGAGTAACAGACTGAAAAATATCTTGGCAGCTCTACTAGATAGCATTTTTATAAAGAGAGAAAGAAAAGGAGGGAATGGATGAGGAAATTGTCTTCGTTCTTCTTCTTTTAATTATTGTGCATAGCAAAAAAATTTGATTATTTCTGAATGCGTACAGCATCAGAAGATCTTGCTATTTTTCTTAGACTAGCAAGTCCATATCCCTTTAAATAAAAATGCCATCCTCTTAACAGGATCCCATCTTGTGGCACTGAAGAAGGGGCTTCATTCAACAGCTACCAAGACAATGTCTGCCCACTTGCAGACCTCAGTGTGGGCTGTCAGGCACTGTGCATCTGTAAAACACTTGCTTATGATCTACAGAAACTGAAACTATTACTTGGTGCTCATTTTTCTTCAGCTTGTTTCTTTGATTCACTTCAAGTTACCTGCTTATAGCACAGGTAGGCTTCATGGCACCTAGAAAATCTGGGGCAGTGATTGCTGAATGTACTCTAGGTGTGATGTCATGACAGTGTTAAAAGAGTAGTAGCTCTTCGCTCTGGTTTTGGGTGCTAAATAGCATAAAAGTCAGCTTTTTCCAAACTGCTTGAGGAAAGCTGCAATTTTGGCAATAGAAACTGACTGCAACCTTTGAGTTAAAATTATAATCTCCCTAAACACACATGCAGAGCTCCCAAATGGCTTTTCTTTAATTTTACAGCTAAAAAGTTCCCACCCTAACATAAAAGTTACATTCACGTAGATCCCTCAGGCAGTTAACACAGCACAGCATCAGTGGGTCAGTGCTGAGGCCTGGACTCAGGAATTCCTGAGCACAAAGTACCTTGCTCAGCCTCACTAAGCCACGTATCCTCTATGGACTATGCTTTCATACATTCCTCAATTTCAAAGATCTCAAATATATAACAACATATTTCTTCCCTTTTTCTTTCTCTTTGGCCTGGGTGCATATGGGCATGATCAGTGTTTTGTATGTATTTGTTAACACTGGGCAGTGACAAGTAGTTGCATGCCAAATTCTTTCAGCTTAGAAGCCAAAACTATTTAAAATGCAGTACTGCAGCGTAAACCCATGCCAAACTCCCATTGACTGCAATCTGGATTAATAATACTCACAATATTGTTGTAAATCATGGTAATAAATGCACAGAAAGGTTGAAAAACAGCCACAGAAAGAAGGTGGTTCATTTTCATTAGAGGTGTATGGAGCGGACTTCAATGGAAGGCACACACAAATAGAAACTGCAGGATAAGGACCTTTGAAATCCAATTTGGGCAGCAACCAAGTTACATCAGTAAATATTTAGTGTTTAAAAATTTTAAATGCCAGTCAGTGAGAAATGGGGCTCAGCATGGCAGCCTTTCCTTCTGTGAGCACCAATAAACACAGGAATGAGCTGATGATCTGTATGAAAAGCTGCCTTAATGCTTAAGTGAAAAAATGATTTCTCATGTCCCTTAAAGCACAGTTCTGTTCCAAAGAATGACAAAGTGAAAATGCTAATATTATCTCTCTATAGTCTCATTTAAGTAATTAGCAATATAGCAGTCAGATGGTTTTGATATGTCCTTACAGTTAAACAGTTTTATCCATATGTAAGAAAAAACCCATATACATGCACAACTCTCTAAACCTGCACGTGATTTAGGCATCTAAGAATGGACGAAGGAGTGCAAAATTAAGCCACTGATACTGAAACACCTGGGACATGTTTTCTCACCTCTTTGAGTTTTAGCAAGTCAATTCAAATGAGAGTGCAAGCAAGAGCTAGTTTCTTTCCTGTGTGTTATTGATAGAATTGTTTACGCAGAGCCAGGGCCATCAAGTTTGTTGGGACTCTCCACATTGCCTCCAACTGACTCAGGGCATAATCTCCAACTAGATATTACCTCTCCAAAACTAATGAATGCAGTCTGGCTCCAAAGAGATCTAATTTAAATCAGGTAATTTAAAATGCAAGTTATTTCACTCAAGGTGCCTGTGTTGAAGCAGTTATTCATTGCTTGAAAGACCTTATTTTGTTTTAATGTAATGCAAAACCCTTCAGAGCAGCTTTTCTGCTTTTGCTATCCCCCCTCCCATCCAACACACACTCAGAGCTACCAGAACTTCACACCGGACAGAAGAAGAAACCCAGCTTGATTGTCAGGGCTCAAGAAGAGTTTGTCAGACTGGCAATCTATCATTATTTTCAATGATTGTTTACCTGAATTGCTGAAAGGCTGTAAACACCAAATCCCATGGGGCCGTTCTCTCCTAACCAAGATCTCATTTATGTCTTTTATGGTCTGTTCTGTTTTTAACACATCTGAGTTAGATGGGCCAGACTGAAAGTAGTCTTTGAGCATGCATAAAGTAAAGTTAAAAATACAAAACTACCCCAAACCTGGGCATTTGGCCTGGTTCTTCCAGGAAGCAATTTTGTGAGATGCTACTTGCCAAGGCTGGCTATTAATGCAACAGGTTGTCATGTTCATTCCTCTGGCCCAAGACTGTGTTGCTTTATGCTGCTTCTGCACTCCTTGAAAACACTATTTTTAATGCAAATAAAGTCAAATACTTATGAAGCTGTCTGTGCAAACTATCCACCAGCCTTGCAAAATTCTAGTCACATACACTGCTAGAAGCTTACAGGCCTTTTTGGATAGATGAATTAAATATCGTTTAATTTTTTAAGCTTTTCCCCACCCTCCTTACAATGAGCATAATAAAGCAGATTTTGTGGTCATGCTGATACAAGTTCATGATAACTTTCCAAAACTGCTTAGTGTAATAGATTATGGCGTCTTTTGTTGAGGTTTTTTGTTTCCTTTTGCTCTGCCTTTTTCTGCTACTCTGCATTATTTATTAAAAATGTATTGCTTCTCTAAAATGAGAAGCAGATGTTCCTTCTATACACCCTTTCTTAATCTCCTCTATTTTTCTTAACTCATGTGAAAGTACTGCTAAAGGAAAACAACTGGCCTGATTGATATTGAAAAGGCTATTTAGAAATGGACATGTTTTCTAATCCAACAGAACCATAATGAAAGAAACAATTCCTCCCCCCCCCCCCCCCCATTCACCTGTAGTATTTTGACACAGCCAGAAATATTTCCCTTTGCCATATGACTGTCCAGGCCCAATTCAGAGCTCTGTAACAGGAAGCAATGTCTAGGCAATGACAAGGGCTGTGACAGGGACCAGAAGGCAGGCATAAAGCATAATCCCTTAAAGGGATGTACAGAGTAGAATCAGTTTTAAGAATACTTTTCCTATTAGGTAATATTTCCACAATTCTTAGTTTCCAAAACAGTGCTTGGACATTTCCTCCCGATGGCTTTTTTTTTTTTCAGAAGAGAAACATTTGCATCAGATGCGAACCATTCAAGACACTCAGATTTAACATTTAAACTGCAGTTATGATTCGCAGTCCCCGTGTTACTGAGGCAGAGAGAATTTAAATCACAAACAAGAAATTGGGACAGCTCAGCACCAGCTGGACAGGAATTGGGCACTTTGCCCGATGTGCTGCACTGCCCATGGCGGGCAGCAGGACAGACAGGCAGGCAGCGCCTGCAAGTGTTCGCTCTGATGGCCACAATACAGTCACCCACATCCCACACAAGATAGGCCTGGATTTTTGACAACCAGATTTCACAAAGCTCAGCCAAAACTGAAAACACTCAAAACGGAGGTTCAGTCCCAACAAATAACAAGCACCAGCAACAATAAGAAGTTGCACCAAATTCAAAAACAACACGAAGATACAAAGCCCAACAGCAATGGCAAGTCTCACCGGCACTTTTTGTTTTCAGTTTTACACACTTCTTTACCAATATACAAATGAAGTCTGAATTGGCAAACATCTCTGTTTCCTACAAGACTGAAAGTCATAATTATAAAAAGAATCAATCAATATTCACTCATATTTATTATGGAAGAGGCTTTAGAGACTATTTTGAGCAATTTGTCACACAAGGAGCACATAGTAGTTAGCCCAAGCCAAGATTTCCAAGTGAAGAATCAATACATATTGCCTTTTCTAAGTAGACAAAAAGAAAAAACACAAAGATGTCCTAATTTTCCCCACACAAAGACAAAACAAAGTCTGCATCCTTTTTTTTGAAGAGCACAAGGACTTTGACTGCCTGGAACAGTCAAACATTAAATTTTCATGTACTCTGCATGATAATAACAGGAATAATGCACTGTTTATGGAATAATTGGGAATCATGCATTTATCTCCTTTGTAAAGACTTCAGTGCCCTGCACTTCACCTCCAAGGACAAAATTAGCTTCTGGGGATGGGTAACTTTGGGAGTCTGGGAATGCAAGAGGTCTGATAGGCCAAAAACAGCCCATGAAGCAGAATAAAGAAAGAGGGCACTATGGGAATAGGAATACGGCAAGGTGGCCAAGGATGCTGGTACTGGGGAAGGTTCCCTGAGCTCCTTTGGGAGCCCAGTTAAGCCAGTGAGGCTTTGCCCAGGGCTCCAGCTGAAGCACAATCCTGTCGCCCATATACACACCTGCCTAAGGAAGGTCTTAGCAACCCTTGGTGCGGAGGAATAGATGTGACAGCATAGCAGCCAGAGCTAAGTGAGCACCCAATGCGTGAGGTCTTCAAGGCATAGGCACAAAAATCCTTTTGTTTTGTGTGCACAGCACATAAATTAATGGGACTCTGGTTTAAAAAATTGTACTCCGGAAGGAAAATACCAGCTTCTTCAGATGTCAGAAGCCCCTTGGTCAGCTTCAGTGACAGTTTGATCAGGTCTGCATCGCACGCTTTGAAAAAAACAAGATTTGGTAAGATATTCAGTTGGATCATCGTTATACATTTGTAGAGTCATCTTTGCTAACATTTCTTTCCAACAAAGGACCATGTTTTAAAGGGTGTTTTGAAGATGTGATTTAATGAAAGGTTTAGGAGGGGTTTTAATAGTTCACATCGGAAACAGAGTACCAGGCTTAATGGTAAAAATATTTACCACTCAGTACCTTTGTTGCTAATATTTTTTTCTAGGACTGAATTTATATGTTAGCATTTTCCATTCTCATTAAAATCCTGGCTATGTGAATGCTGCCTCTGAAAAGCAATGCCTCACGTTCTTTGTGAATTATATGTGGCAGCCTTTGTTTTATATTGACCCTTTCAGCTCTTACATCCCTTGACTAGCTGCTAATCATCATTTATCCTCTCCCTGACTCTGCTAATCTCCAGGGAGCGGGTGGGACAGGCAGTCAATGGAAGCGATGGAGTATAAATGATGACAGAGTACAATAAACATTCCAGTTGCAACGCCACATGTCATGACAAACACTTTCAGAAAGATACAGCGCACAGTCCTACAATAAGACTGTTGCAACCTGAATGGAAAATATTACAAAAAACTTATGCTTGCTTAAGGCCAAGATATTCAGGCCCCCTAGGTGAGATAAGGGAATGCTTATTCTGTGTAATCAAAACTTGGACACTTGTTTTTATGCCCAAACTCACTTTCTCCATGTGACTTTTCACAGGTTCTTTCCTGTCCCTATGTGTTTTGTTCTACATTCATTATCCTACCTATTTAGTTTGTAATGTCTCAGACTAAAATATGACTCTTGTATCTTGTTATGCTTTGCACAGTGGAAATCCAGCTAAATACAGAGACTAGTGTAGAAGCCTGTGTTCACATACAGCCTGAAACTGTGTCATTTTCTGATACGTAGCCTTGGGTCATCTGAACCCGGGGGGCTTTCTTCCCCTGACTTCTCTCTTCCCAAACTCCATGTAGGGAGATACATGCCCACTGCTTCACTTGTTCCAGTTCTACCAAACATACAGCCACAGAGTAAAAAGGATCTGAAAAAAAGAAAATTAACCCCAAGAAAAAATGCAAGTTTTCTATCACATTAATAAGCTACAGCTGCTGCCTTAAGCAGTACAATCAATAAATGAGACAAGGAACCCATGGCAAGGGAGGCAAGGACAGGAGCAGGATTGCTCTGTTCAGATACAACCCAGATCTGCACCACATTGGGTCTAACATTAATCCTCATCTTGAGACAAAAATACTCTTCTGTAATGCTTCTTGAGCAGCAGAGTGATGTAACATCCCCCACTTGCAAGACTCTGTATTTCTTAGACGTTAACATCCCATTAAGATATTATACTCTTCTGACCAGATCTTTCTAGGATTAAGCTCTTGAGTTTTCATTGCTGCTTTTTTTTTTCTTTTCATTGCGGAAAAACAACCTCTCTCAAGAACATTTACATTTTTCTTCTGATTTGAATCTTTTCTCCCATTCCTGTACATTTGCCAAATATGAGTTGTCTTTTAGTGTGTTGCATGAATGGGGATGAAATTCACACAACTATTTAGTTTAGTGTCATTTTTCATTCACAGAAAGCGTCAGGGTGCCAGAACTATTTGATTTGTGCATAGCCATATCCAACAAATTGAGAACCACTCTGGAATTAGGCCTGGTCCATTAACTCCAGCTACAAAGTTGAGTAACATGAGACTAAGTCATTGAGTTCATTTTTCAGATGAGAAAATGGAAGTTAGTGGAGCTTTGTGTATGTCTCTAGACGTAACGCAGATAGAGATGTTGTTGCTGATACAGCAGCGACAGAGAAATAGCCAATCATAATTTAAGCCAGGGCCCCTGGCTCTGCTGTGACTATTGCTCTGCACCAGGGCAGCATCAAGAGGCTGCGGCGCTGGCACAGCCAACCGCCCTCCTCCAGCGCTCACGGAGCACAGGGCAGCGTGGGCTGGCAGAGTGGCCGGAGAGCCCGCGGCGCCCGGCTCCACCAGCCAGCCAGGGACCCGTTGGGACTGCAGAGACAACACAAAGGCAACTTCCAGGCTGTGCTTTCAGAAGCACGATAAACGCAGTACTCCTGAGAAGCTGGAGCTCTGAATTTTCAGCATACAGTTTTTTTAAGGATAACCAGGATGAAAGTTTTAAAGTAGGGGTACATTCATTCTTTCAGTCTTTCGACACTTTGCAAATACCATCAGCTTTTCCTCTTTTTCCTCATCTAAAAGTTTACACAAACGTTTGACCAAAAGAGTTGTGTGCAGCTGTACAAAAGAGCAGGCAAAGCAAACCCAACACGCACTGCAGCAAGCTCAGGAAGGGAAAAAAGCAGCCCAATAAGGTATTACTGCCTGCCGGCTGATTCATCTGGACATATCATAAAGTGCCACATAAAGACATCTTCTGCATAAATTTTAATACCTCCATAATTACTCAGCTCCCAGTTTGCCCTGTTTGTCTGGAGCATAGTTTTTCCATGTGACTCCTGAAATCAGCAATGGGTCCCTCTGGAAACTGATCTAATGGTTTGAGGAATGCAGCTACGGTCATTAGAGCTTTGCAAAATCTCTCAACTCGCTTGTCAATTACTTAGTACAACAATTTATAATGGGCAAAGAATGAGAAATCTTATATTCTCCCTTCAATGGAAATGCTGCTACACCCCTTTCCTTTCTCTTTCTTGCACTTCAGTGAAATGTCACTGTGTGGTAACCTGGATTTTTAAGCATCTTGACAAGATGCAGTGGCCAGTAGTTAAGCAACGTACCAGAGTGTTACATTCCAGTAAGCTCCTGTACACAGGCACGCTGTAAATCAACTGGCATATTTTCTTTTTGTGTTTTTGCTTTATGTAAAATATATTATATAAATAAGGAAATTATTTTAGATCTAATAAAACTATAATCATACGCAAACAGAAATGGCTGACTGCACAATTTAATTTACTAGGATAATTCTATAGATTTTCAGAAAAATTACAAACCAAAAATCAAAAGCCTTCAGCAAGCTGCTGCATGACAGTAGCTTTACAGGGCTCAGAGGCACCCGTTCTGTTCTCACTGAACCTGGTAGGAACAATCCCAGTGGTGTCAGTAGGTACAAGGCACAATATTCCTGTTCTGCTGCGATTAAGAGTTACTAAAAAGAAAGACAGTCCAGTCTTAGGAACACAGTGTCTCAGAACATTACAGCAACTATTTCAGTGTCATCTGAGTGCTAGTTCGGGATGCTTTATGCCATGGAGCATGGAGATTTCTTTCTTTTGCTAAACATGTTATTTTTGGAAACATACTTTCAGTGTTCATGGGAATATTTCCAATGGGGCAACACTTCCAATTAAGACCTCCTTTTTATAGTTTATAAATACTTTAATAAGTGGCTGTCAGCCTTAAAAATAAATGTATTTTTCAATAAACAGATGACGGTTAACCTGTCACAGAGTGATACACAGTCCAAATAAGTCAAGAGATTCCTTCCAACCATTACTTAAAACTTTTAGCATCCTCATAACCAAAAATGACACGCTATGCATATCTATCCCATGTCCATATCACCTACCGCTTATTTAGGAATACTTAAGAAGTTGCTCATTAAAAAAAATGCGAAGTCATTTCTTACATAGATGAGAGGCTCTTCACAAACTCTTGTGGTAAGTAATTCAAAATCAAGTATTTCTAAAAATGAAGAATAGGAGAAAGAGGAAAAACAACCTGCCCTTGAGATGTATTTAGGTTCTCTTCAGAATAGTAAGTTATCAGGGGCATCAGTGCTATCACTGGAATTCTTGGACTGCCCTGCACACAAAAGGCTTTGCTGCAGTTAATGGGAACACCACACAAGCTCTCTCATAAAACTGCACCATAAGGCTGCAATTTACCTAGTGGGGACCATGATCACTGTAGGGCATAGCCCAGGTTGTGCCCGCTAATAAATCAGAAGTTTAAAGCACCAGAGTGAAACAGCCTTGAGCCTCAACACAAAGAAAAGGAATATAATTTAAATGCAATCTTCTAGTTTAGGGCCAGCCTTTCATTACAGTCTCCTTGTGCTGCACAGAATCAAAAAGCAGAAGAGCCTGGGGAAGGGGTTGGAAAGATGGGAAGAGGGAAGGGAAAACACACCTCTTTCTTCCTCTTGGACTCAGCCATGTGTACGACGAGCTTGTAATCTAAGAGAATCTTCTAAGCACTTGCAGCAGGAATTCAGTAACACAGCCAGGCTTCTTATTTCTTTTTTACACAGCAGTGATTCATTTCTGCTTATTTCCCACCAGCAAAATATCGATCCAATCAGACTTTTTTTGAAGTTTTCTTCCTACTTCTCTTCTCATTGTTTGCCTTGGCAAACTCTCCTATTTCTTTCCACATTCAACCTCAGGAAAGCAGGAAGAGCAACAAAATCAACAAGCCCCATCCAATGTCTCAAGGTGAGTCAGTATGTTTCAGGAATATCTAACCTTTAATGTCTGACACCTGTAAAAGCATCTTTTAACAATCTGGTCATTAAGGATGTTCAGTATGACTTTTTAACGCAAGGAGTTTTAATGCAATTTTATAAATGGACCTGTCATCATCATGCTTAGTCTCTTTATGTTGCACTGGACCTATAAGGACCTTCAGGATAAGCACAGCTGTACCTGAGACTGAGCTGTAACATAACAAGCATCTCTACATACAACACCATCTGCCTACGAAGTTACAGAATTCATGGCTTGATCCCAAACCCATTTAAGGCAGTTACAGTCTGTCTTTAGATTTAAAGGAGTTTTGGATCATTGTTGCCATTACAGGGCCAGCAAACTTCCTCATTAATACCCTCAGAGGCTTCAGATTCTGCCAGATTTCATTACTGGAAAGTGCTGCCAGCCCAAGAGCTTTCCAGCACCAGAGCCCTTTACAGCACAAAGGTGGGGCCCACTTCAAGGGTACATTTTAATTTTTTTTTGTTTTTCCAGGTTGCACTATTTTCTAGTTTCTTGGTTTTGATTGACTCAGATACAGGTTGCCCTAATGCTTAATGCCCTAATGAATGTGAGCTGCTGTATTCAGAGCAGGAATCTGTATAAGCAAATATTCAGGACAGAAGCGACTGCTGTATGCAATGGCCCTTCCCACTCCTTAATCTCTTCCATGGGTTCCAGCTGTATCCTCTTCCCAAAAGTACAACCTACTGTTCTGTGAAGAGGAATTTGAAATCTTGCTGGAGAACGTTTCAACCACCTCCACTGAGCTGAAGCATTGCACATCACAGAAGAGAAACCTAGGGACTGATCCTGCATCACATAAAGACGTGAGTATCATTCCCACTTGAGTCTCCCAAAGAAAGGAAGTGGCTGCTCAGGCACCAAAATTATGCATATCCTTTGGTCTGCACCACTGTAAGGATCTTCTTGTTTGCTGTTAGTAAAGATATTTAGGGAATGAAACATAACTATCACAAGAACTTGCATGAGAAGACAAAAAGATAAAACACACAC
This sequence comes from Nyctibius grandis, assembly GCF_013368605.1. NCBI lineage: Eukaryota > Metazoa > Chordata > Aves > Nyctibiiformes > Nyctibiidae > Nyctibius > Nyctibius grandis. The sequence goes on from NC_090671.1 coordinate 10,247,800, forward strand.
AAAGATATCTAAGGCAAAATGTAAACACTCAGGTGTACTGAGGAGCTTTTTGATGCAATACTGAGGGCTATTAGATGTGATCTGTATTGCAGACACACGTCTTACGCTTGAAGAATCAAGGCTATTAAAATACTGTTTCTCCCTAAATCCATATGCCACTTGTACTGCTTTTAGCTCCTCTTTCTTCCCTGCCCTCAAGGACTGAAGCCATAACAACAATCACATTATTTTTTAATTTAATAGAAGGAACAGTGAAACTAATTCCAGCCTTGGGCAGTCCAGACAGCAGTAATCTACTCTCATCCTTAACGCATTGTATATAAATGAGATTGCAGATAGATTGCATCTTTTTATCAACCACACGCTGAAGAACTGGAACATGGGGCTCCTCTCTGTTCTTTTCACTGGGTGCCTAACAATCCCTCTCCCTCAGTGGGAACATGGTAAAATATTGAAAAATCTAAAGATAAATTAAACCGTACATAGCAACATACCCCTTGTAACAGAATTACTGTAGATGGCTATAGACGTTGTGCAAATTGCAGCATACAACTGTGTGGTGCATGGATATTATAGGTTACAGGACTCGCTAGACTTGGATTCGTCAACTTCAACCGACAAAAAAATGACAGCCCAAATACCTACTTTTGCCTATTCTTCCTAGTAATTAACACAAGCAGCCTTTAATGTACGTTACAGCAGGGGACTGCTATCCAACCGTTAATAACGCACACAGGCCAACAAACGTAGCAATCATGAGACTCCGACAAGGCAGTCTCCAGTTCCCCAGCATCAATTACTAACACAGCTCCTCTGACACAAGCTATATAAAGCAGTTTGCTGGCATGCTGAGGGCTGAGGCAAAGTTTAAAATATCCCCAGAAAACTAACGTGTGCAGGTTTCCCACAATTAAAAGCAATGTTTTTTTCTATTCATTTTGATTGTAACATTTACAATTTTCTTTCCTTTAAAAAAAAGCTTATTTTATCTTGTTGGTTGGTTGTGGCTTTTAAACATACTTTTCTTGGAGGGCCATTTGATGAAAACAAAAGAAAATTATTGTTTCCCCACACTCCTGGAGGTCACAAAAATTTCTGAGAGAGAATGCTTCCATGTTAGGCTGAAATAGGGTGGATATTATTCAAACAGAACCACTGGCATCTAATTCTAACTTCATGTATCTATAGTGTTTCTTTTTACTCTGTTCTCAAACTGAAACACAATGTGTTTGGGCACAGCACAACTGCAAACTAAAATACATTCTCTGGACAATGCCAGCAGTATTTTGACTGTGGTTGGAAATTACGCAAACACATGGATGAATGCAGGAGAGAGAGAGTCTCAGAAAATACATTCTGTTCACAGAACAATCTCTCACCGATTAGATTAAATTAGACTCCAGTTTATCTGATAGTAAAAAGGATCACATCCAAAAAAGAGCCACAGCTACAAACGTTGCACAGTCTGTGCTCAGACTAGTCAGAAGCCTGATGAAATATAAAATTACCTATTGGGGAGATTTGTATAGCTCTCACATACACAAACAGCAAAGAAGAAGAAAATCACATGTATGCCTGTCCATGAAATTGTTTTGTGGTGTGAAATCACCCATTTCCGAGTTCATCCATCGGACAGAAAACTCATCGAAGATTCATGAAGAATTGTTTCTTATTTTTCCTGAAATTTTACATGAAACAAATATTCCTCTCTACATTTTGTTTGGATGTGGGGAGAGTTGTTTTAATTTTGTTCATCTTTTCCATAATTGGTGTAATGTGGGACTGGAAAAATAAAAATGTCATGAAATTCTAAAAATTATTTTTTTTCCCAGTATAGGGATTTCATCCACTTATTTTCATGGCAAGCGGATTGGACCGAACAAATTCATCTAAACTACAGTATCAGTCCCACTGGGGTGATGACTCCCAGAGATATTCATTAAAGAGAAGCAATGCTTTTGGGGTTTGTTTGTTGGTTGGTTGTAGAGGGTTTTCTTTGGTGTGGTGTTTGTTTTTTTTTTTAGTTTTAGAGCATGACAAAGCCTGAAGCCAACGGTGTCATTTATTTATCTGAGTCTTCATGATGTAAAGGTTGCTAAAGAGCTTGTTTTCATTTCATGAGAAAAAGAGAACAACTTTGCCCTGAGCTTATTTCAACTTTTAACTCTGAGGACAACTTCAAGGCCAAACTATAGACACCTAAAATACAGGGTTTCTAAAGAAAATGCTGACAGCCTATGAACTATAAAAGTTATGGAGAACCCTGTAATAGTAATAATAATATCTTTCATTTATATATATTGCTTTTTCTCCAAAAACATCTCTTAAACTATAAGCCAAACAAACTCATCTGTGGCAGTAAAAAGGACTAAAATGACAAGTATTGTAAACTTCTGAATTGGAGAAAGGTTCCACCCTGGATCAGTTGCTGTCCAGAACTTTATTTCCATTAAAACTGAGTTAAACTAAATAAATAAATTTGCGCAGCTCACCTGGTCACTAATGCCTTCCCTGTGAACTGTTCTGAGTGTCAAGAATGAGGGCAGGCACGCAGTAAAATCAGATGTCCAGAGACTCATGTCATGAAGAAAAAAGATTTTCCATAGGGCTTTGAGATCCCAGCAGTCCGAGAGTCACAGACCACAGTGCACGGGCTGATAACTCTGAAACTCCAGCGCTTGAGATTTCCCTCAAGAGAGCTCAGGAAGGAACAAGTCACCACTATAAAAATATACAGGCTCTTTATCTGGGTAAATAATAGTTGGGAAAGAGAAAAAGAAGACAAATTTTTCCAGCACTAGTAGGAATGCAATGGCTTTTCTAGTTTCAGTTAAATCTTTCTGTTAAGTTAGTGACTTCAACAGAAGAATAAATTTTCTCCTGAAGTTTCTCCAAGAGACCAAAGTTACAATAAATAATAATAATAAAGTAAAACGTATGTGAATCCTATATGAATCACAGAAATTAAGCACATAGCCACTTGAGGAAAACTGAGGCTGCTTCTTTGATTTATGCTATTTCCTATTGCATTACATGGTATACAAGAGGTCTAGCTAAAAACATGAAATCACTAAGAAAATAATTTTAGACAGAACTTAGTGATTTACTTCGCATAAGTTTCTTCACCAAAGATCCTACTAGCAAGCTGAATAATAAATGTCTGATTCAAATTTATGATGAGAAATGGACACAAACCAAATAGTAAAATATTTGTGGCATATGGAAACCAGCAACTGTGTGAGCTGCCCAAGTTGTTTTCAGTTAGCTTCACTTGCTTTTATTGAAAAAATAGTATCTATATATAAGCAGCCAACTCCTGGTCTTTTTGAAGTCAGTGGGAACTCTGCCATTGACTTTAGCAGGACCAGAATGTGGCTTCCTTGGATCTTGTTTGGAAGGTGGGGGTGGGAAGTTGTTTGTTTTTTGTTAAATATGTGTATTGGAACAAGAAGACTTCTCAAAAACAGTATCATACGTTATTTTCTAATTAATTTCTACCAGTGATGAGGCAGCAATATATCCTAAAATCTCTGTTCCAAGTCTTCATTTGTGTTAAGTGCCAATATGCCAAGCACTGTGCACACACACAGTTTCAGCTCTGAAGAACCAAATACCTAAATAGAAAAGAACGGTTAAGAACAAAAAAGGTTGAAAGATTGTTGTGTGTCCATTTCACAGACTGGAAAACTGAGGCACTGAATTATTACAGAATATTTCCCTTCTTGAGATAATTCAGCATACTTCCTCTTATTTCATCTGAGTGAACCAACTATATTTGAAGAGTTTTCTCGAAGTTACAAAAGCAGATTATGCCAGATCCAGAAATTTATTTTAGCTATCAAATGCTTGGTCAGTGTAAAACTGTCTTTTCACTCTCCTTTTGTAATTACAATCATTCACTTCATACAACTGCAGTTCACTACCATAATGATCAAGGGTATCACAGCAGCCCTAATCAAGGAACTATGTCTAAGGACTTTAAAGGCAGTAAAAGGATGGAGTAAATATATGAAATAAGCTTCTTATACAAATAGATTCATCTTAATATTTAACCTTAGAGACAGCAGATTCACATATTCAGGACTGCAATTATAAATGAAAGCAATTTATACATTAATTCAGCAACAGTCTAGAAAACTGCAGGTAAAATGAACAAAAACAAGTGAATACTGAATAAGCTTGACAGAAGATCATCTGTGTTTTTGTTTCTAAGAGTTAAAACAAACCAAAGAGACTGAAAAGTTATACGCTTTAGTTGGAAAGATACCAAGCATCTGAATTTCCCACCCCAGAACCAGAACTTCCAGGTGTCAGGTTTTGTATCACAGGCAGATCCCTAACGCCTGCCTAGGATAAAGACACACTTTCTGATGGCTCAGCTTGATCCAACTATATCACGAGGCCTATTTAAAATTGGAGCAGACGTATCATAGGAAAGGGATAATAATGAAGAGCGGTGCATTGGCAGAAAGATGAACACTACCAAAACCAGGTCATTTCCAGTCTTTTTTCTTATTTTAACTTTAGAAAGCTCAGAAATCTGGGACGCTGCTCCAAAAGTGCATGGTTTACTTACAGCATATCTGAAACTTGGCCCATAAACAGCATCTTTTTCAATTTCATGGGAATGACAGTTGCATGAGATTTGCCGTAGTGCCTGGTTAGCCACGAACCAGAAATGCCACATGAAAAGCTATTTTCATAGCATTTACGTCCACTTCAAACACAAATAAAGAACTGCAGAGTCTTACACTGTATTTTAAGTTAACAACATCTTTTTGAATCTCACTAAAACTTAGGTACCGTTTGGTTCAGAGTTTGAGCAAAGGTTTATATAGTTTTTATTTTTTTTAATTTTATTCAAGTTTCTTGTGTTCTTCTAGTCAGTCCTTCAGGACTGAAGAAGTTACCTTATTCCACAAAACCTTCAAGGTTTTCTGGAACATCTGGGTTTAAACTTTCCCTTATAATTTAACTTGCTGGCCAAATCTTTTGTTTGCTTTAGGTTTTTCTCCACATATCGCTTTTTGTAACTTTCCCAGCTTTTTATAAGACAGCCATTTGTATTTCACCTTTTTTCCTGCTCTCAGTGTTCTGGATCACTACAATATGATGTTTTCTCAAATCAAATGCTTTGATTTAAACAGATATCTATTGAACAGATATCTTGTATAGCATTAAGATTTAATAAAAATCAGGATTAAACAGAAATTTAAAGGGCAGATTAAAAAAATATAGGATATTTACAGGACTAAAAATGAACCAAATCTTGCGAAGTCACAAATACCCAGAGCCTTGTCTAGTCATTTTTATATTTACAAGGCCAGCCTAAAATTCTACTGAACAGGCACAGTGATCACTGTACATAGCTACAGAAAGTGCAAGGCAATGGAAAATAAGGTCCATGTTCTCAACCCAGTGTAAGAAAGCCAACTACTTCTGAATTCAGCATATTTTATAGCAGTTTACACTCACTGAGAACCTTGACCCCAGGGCAATTCATCTTGTAAAATACTGCAGACCCTTCTTGCTTGGAGATTTTCCCCAGATGCTTCTGTCGATTACCAGTCATCACAGTAGGAATAAGGGGATTCAGATAAGGGAATTTATGGCTACCAGAAAATGAAGAAGGCAGCCTGATGTGGACACTTTGAGCAATTTCCCTTGTGGTTAGGTTTCTGGATACAATAATTCAATATATTTTGAAATAGTCAAAGAGAAGACAAACCTCATTGTAAATAAGGCCACAGAGACTATGATTAACTTACACAGATGCACTTCTAACACCCACTAGTATAAGCTTAAAGCTATGTACCAAATCCTTTTATTTTTGTCAGAAGGTATTTCAGATTAGCTGAATGACATTTCATTATTATTTTTAAATATGTGGAACGTGAAATGAACATCTATTATTTTCTAAACTAAAAGGAGCTCCATTTTTTAAAATCAATCTAGATCATTCAATCTACTTGAAAGGGCAAATTACAGCTTTATTGTAGGCCCATTACTATGGTGGAGATCACTTGAATGACTATAAATGTATTCTTTCACATGCAGTATTTGTTATTTGAACACTGATGTTATTTAATTAAAGGATGAAAAATATCTCAGGCACTTCACCTCAAAAACTCATTGAAATGAGTGTTCTATATCTACGCTGTTGTACTTTTCTGGAATGGGTCTTTCAGCCTTTGAGGTCTGAGTCCCAGGCCTCAAAACTAGTTTTGCTGATGTTCATGGAGCTACACACAGGGAAAAGCACAGAGCCAAGCCCATGGCTGATTTTCTTTCACTAGTGTCAGGATGCCAGTGCAGCAGCTTGTAACAGCAAGCCCACAGCCACACAGAAAGGTGCTGTCCTTTGGAAAGAGCAACCATGGGGTCTGCAGGCTGAAGCAAGTCAGTAGAGCACAAGCGATTCCTTGATGCATTCATCTGCATGGGTTGTATTTTGCTCATACTAAATGGCTCTCAGAAAAGACTTAATCACAAACTTTGTAAGTAGGCCCCCACGGCTTGGTGCATCAATCACTCCTCTATTATAGCCTAGATTGCAATGAAAAAAAATATGAGTGTAGAGTTTATATTCTGAACAACAAATTCTCTCTCTCTAGAAATGTTCCATCTAAGGAACAGTAATGCAGAACTCCTTACCAAGAGCTGATTATGAAGACTGTGAACGATGCTCTGGGTTATTATAATCTGATTAATATAATAATCTATTTTATCCAGGTCCATGACAGTTCAGTACAGATTATCTTGAATACTTCAGCTGGTTGCTAACCCACTGAGAAGTTCTGCCATTTGCACTGGCTAGCATTAACTTAAAATGAAAATGTTTACTGTGTTAAAAATAACCCTTTCAGCATTTAAGAAAAAAAAAATCCCTTTATTTGTATTTATCTTCTCATTCTTCACATTTTGAGTCATGTCTCAAGATCAACTAAAGGCCTTTTTGTGGTTCCAATGATATAAATCCTTGGAGCTTATGCCAATACTTTTATTTTTCATATTTATTGGAACTGACATTTTTCTGGACTCCGTTCACACTATGACTTATGAGTTTAATTGAGTTTCATTTGTTTTGCTGTTTAAAACAAATTAAGACCAGGGTGTGGGGGATTTATTCTCCCTCATGACTTTCTAATATTGTGCAATGTGAATTCAACATTGTAGCTGCTATTGAATTATGCCATCTTATTAGGAAAGACCTTACCTATCTATTTAAAAGATCATCTTCATTTCAGAAGTGCCTTAAAACACCTTAGACCTGCTTGTCAGTTCTGGGACGATGTACTAAATATCCTATTTGCCTCTAAAGGAAGGCATACATATGGGTTTCAGCCTGTTTAAAGAGGGTACAGAAAGGTGAATACATTTGAAGTTGCTGACACCTGCAAACTCCAGACAGAAATATGAGCACCGATCAGTGGAAATATATTCAGCTGCTGGCCTCCACATGCATTTCTCTTTATTATGTATCTTTTCACAAAGTTTTGGCCTTGTACAGTTGCTGCACCTTACTGGGTTTTACTTTCCATTCTATTATTCCTTCAGTCCTATCCATCTTGTAACTTTATACAGATGGCATTGAATAGGTTGATCCATCTCGTAGTTAATCAAGCCAGTCCTTTCTTGACAGCAGGGATTGATTACAATACCCCCCCTTTCTCCTGAATTATCTTGCTTACTTAAATGTTCCCAAAGAATTCTCCCCCACTGGAATTGCCCCTTTATCCCTCTGACTGTGTAGTGGTTTGCTATGTCCAATGAGAACTGTAAGTCAATAACTGCTCAGCCCATTTAGTTTGCATTCCAAGTGTGGAATCTCTTCTTGTTAGTATGAAATCAGTTGTTAAATGTACATGTCAGACAAAAGAGGGTTAGTATTGTTCTGGGCAAACATTCTAGTAACATAAACAACTCAGACTGTAGGTTTGGTGTATATCCTACACAGAGTTATGAACAGACTTTCAGTATTTATTTTCTCACTATTTACCTATATAGATACTGTTTCTATGTTCTGCCTTCTAATTCAAGAATCAAGTTATGTTATACATTTGCCATTGTTGATACAGACTAGATCCTGGTATGCAGTACAGAAATTTAAGTTTGATTTTCAGAGACCTATTAAGAAAATCAGAAATCACTGATTTTATATATAGAGCAGAAAGAAAAAGAATACAAGTAGACTAATTTTGTCTTCTCAAACATATATATCAAACTTCATGAACATGCTGTATCAGGGTTGACAAGAAGAACTGGAGGTGGATAAAAATTCTATGGAAACACTTGACTAAACTGTTTGTTTCAGTAGAGCTTTCAGTTAAATCCACCATAATTCCCAGAAAATGGAAGAAAAAACAGATCCAAAAAGTCAGAGACGCACAAAGAGCATTCAAAGGTAATCTAAAAAGATGCCTGCTAAATTTCATCTTTATGAAGTTGGATATCACAATACAAAACACACCCTGAAAACTTTGCCCTTCAGGGAGGTTTGTCTGCATTTGGTTTCTAAAGGCAGCAAGCTCTAGCTGGTTGCTGCTCACGAAACCAGAAACAGAAAAGTAGCAGAAACTCTTGAAGACCAGTAGAAGGTAGCTCAGGCAATGAGCAGAGTGTAGCAAAGAGCTGAGGAGTCTGGTTATAGCAACCAAAGTAGCAAACAGGGTGGGAATTTGTAGTGAGATATTCCAGATGGTAAAAAAAAAAAACAAACAGTTTTCTTCTTTAATACAATGACCCTCTACATACATGTAACAAAACACTGAATCTTGTTTCATTTTTGAAACAGAAAATACTCTGAAAACATTCCGATTCAATATGTCATGTTAAAAAAAAAAAACATATGTTCTATGTTTAAATACTGAAATAAAATGTTTCAATTTTAACAATACTACACAGGTTTACAAATACCTAGCCAGAGCTATTCAATATTTTCAGCACAAATATCACCTAATTCAGCCCATCCAAAGTTATGAGTTTTTAGTAAATAAAAGAGTAGTTAAGGAAAACATTTCCTCAGCATATAGCACAGTCAATTTTGCATCACGCTCTGGCTGTCTCAGGAGCCCTGGGCACTTTGTCCCAAGCACACCGACACCAACGAGCCCTGTGCTGCTTTGCCAGCCCTGGTCCTGGTGCTCTGACTTGGGCAGAGCGCGCTTCGCTCCCCTCCCCTCCTGCGCAAGGTAGCACAGGGCAACGCAGCACCATCTGGCTCCAGAGCTCTCCCTCCCAGCTCATGAATACCATTACTGTTATTAAAGAGAGGGTACGATAACAAAGATCTTTGGAGCCTGTTAAAACAGTGCAGCTGCAAGTCCACTACTCTTTTCAAAAGTACAAAAAAAAATTAAAAAGCAGCTCCTTTCAGTATAACCTTTCTTTTAATCTGAGTAACCTAAGTAAGTGATCTTAGTTCAGCCTCCACAGAAACAGAGAAACACAATTCTGAAAGATTTCTTAAATTGTTTTGTGAAGTACTTCACCCCCTGGGCTTCAGGGCATGGGGACTAGCGCAGTAAACAACTTTGAGGATGACAACTTCATTCACACTGAAAAGGTTTTGCCAACACACTGACACACCAGAAGAACTTCCTAGTAGATAGGGACGTCATTTATACCAACAAAAAACACTCATCAGTCAAGCAAGCCCAGGTCCCTGAATGACATAGACTGTTTTTGCATTGACACAGACAGGCTTGCCTGCACAAGCGTTATTGCTCGGGGTGAAGAGCACACGATGGTAGTGTGGTGCTGGCCCAAACATTTCTGAGAACTAAGTACATCCTTTCCTGTGCTCTAGATTTTATTGGAAATGGTCTGTGATTCAGCTAGTTTCACACTTTAGTCAGAGCTGGACTTTGACCAGGATCACTAACATTTTTGGATACTCGTTAAGGAAGCATTAAAGCACAATCCAGTTTCTTAGAAAATAATCAGTCCACGTGAATTAATGCCACACATTCATTTTGCTGACTTGTTATACAGTTTGTACTATAAATTGCGGACTCAGAGGCAAGCAAGTATAAGGGGAACGCACTTCTCTCCCGTATAATAATCCTGCATGCTAACTCTACATTAACTTTCCTGAGGGTAAGGCTACACAGAGACAGAAGAACTGGCTACCTGGACCATACCATTCCTCAGTGACCACTCTCAGATATTTCTCCAGTTTACTTTTTCCAAAGGAAGGAATGGAAGAAGAAACCTCACATTGTCTGGGGCAGAGATATGGCCCAAATTCTCTACCTTGTACCAAAAAGAGAGATTTTCTATATTTCTCAGCACAGACCAAATACTGAGAGGAGTCTGACCAATATACAACATTTCCAAAACTCTTATTCTACATGCTAGTGTTTACACCTGTGAAAAATACATGGAGCATTTGTGCAAATCAGGGGGTACTATGTTTTACATCGCTTCTTCGCAAAGAAGAAAGTAGTAAATGACTCCTGCAGGCAGTAGTGAATTGACTATGGTGAACTTTTTTGTCCTTGTTACCGCTATGTCCACATATGACAACATAGAAAATAGAAGTAACAAATAGCTAAGTTGTTAGTATACTGAGGTAAAAGTCATAAAAGGCAAACTATATCATGAATCTCCTTCAAAATTGTATTGCAAAGGTTTTTATGGAAACACTTACTCTCAATAGCATATATGTATTCCAGACATAGTAAATTACTTTAGCATGAGCAAACAACACTTTTGTCTGAAGAAGTTTTCCTAAGAAATACTCTGAAATTATTTATAATTTGTAATGACAGAAACCACTCCCCCCAAAATGTTTTAGCACATGGAGAGATGTAAAGAAGCAGATATACTTTGCACATGACAGGCTATTGCTCTCCTGAGTAATTTCTTGTCTTTTTATTTGAAGTGTATTTGCTGTTGTGCTCCAAACAGCAGCTGCAGATGCAATTGAAAGTGGCTAGTGGTGTCAAACGAGAAAGATTTCATGAGACACCTTAAAGAGCTACCCTATACCCTACTTGGGAGAGCTGAATTCAGGGATCTGCAAGGGGAAAGTCACAGGCTGACTGCAAAACAAGAGCACCCCTTTGGCCTTGCTCCACCACTCCTGATGAAATCATGCTATCCGGGGGCCAGTACAGCTCCACAGATGTGCTCTGCCTTATAAACAAATGAGTGAGGTGCCTGGGGAACAGGCACTTTAATGTATGAAACAGATTGCATTCTGTTCTGCCACAAGCAAATAGATGATTGAGTGAACACTGACATCTTTATTTGCAAATATTTCCAATTCTTTCCTTGCACTGGGCCCCTAACACCTTCATCACATAACTGGTGTCTCCAGTTCCTGGAGCTTGGTCCCACAGCCTCCGTGATGGCACATTTCAGGAGACAGGGACAGGCCCTCCTTGCCTAAATACCACTTCTTACCCAAGTGGAAACAGGAACTGGTATTTTGTGAGTTTCTGCCACAGCTAGCTAGATTTAAGGGTTTTGGCCTGAAGTAAGAGGAAAGATGATGGATGTCCTCCCATCTGCAGGTAAACCAGAGTGGTGGGGATACACCCATATATTACACAACACTGCCAGTTCTTTGGCACCTGGATAAAAAACCCAAGCAATAAAAGAAGAGCTTGGAGGAGGGCCAGTGACAATTTTACAAAAAAAGTGAAGTGCATGCCTGAGCGTTAGACATTAAAGTTACTGCCAGTCGGAGTGCCTTTTTGTGACATCCCAGAGTCATGTGTTAGGGTTTCCTTCTCAAGAAAAGTTGAGAAGTCTCTCATTGCAAAGGCTAGAAAAGTCAGAACTTGGCCAGACTGAAAACAGGCTGAGAAAAGTTGCCCTCATTGTTTTTCTTTCCGACCTGAACGATGAACAATACAGATGATAAACAAAGAAGCAACAGATGTTTTAGTGCCCATTTGGAAAGTCAGGAGATTCATATGCCCTAAGAGACTAAATAAAAACTGCAGTACTTATGACTAATGCTTCCATCCCATAATCCAGGCTGCATGCTCCCTTTTATTTTCCCAGCTTTTTATTTAAGTACTTGCCTCCCCTGTCCTCCTTAAACCAATGAAAAAAAAAAAACACCTTACAATTTTTGTTGCCAGCCCACGAGATGTTGCCAGCCCACGTGATATTGCCAGCCCACAATTTTTGTTGCCATGCCCCAAGAGCCTCCTGACACTGAGCATCCTGGAAACATTCTGCAATGTCTGAACCATTGGAAATCTTAAAATCCTTTGTACCTTTGAGATGATCTCTCATTACAGTTCAAAAGGGTGGAAAAACAAAGAACAATATAGAATGGGTAATTACTTAAAATCCAACAATTATCCAGGGGCCTTTTTTTTCCAGATGTTTCAGCCCAATCTGACAGCAGTTCCAACACACCATCTAAGAATCTAACTCTCTAGCCACAGCGGGTGGTCCAAGAAAACTGTAAAAAAAAAAAGGCAGGATTATATCACAGTGAAAAGTGCTTTGTTTTATAGATTAATCCCAAGCAACCTAGGTCTCTTTGCAGAACTAATTGGAAAGACCAAATTCTCATGCAATCTCTCCACTGACAAAGTGCATATTAGGTCATGCCAACAGGAGACAAAAAAAATAAAAGCTTTCACCACTCTGCTTTAGGTCACAATAAATTTGGGGAAATACATATTCACATTAGAATTGTAATGTGTGCATGTAAGGTGAGGCACAACCATTAATGGGTACCCCTTCAGAAAATGTCTGAACTGATCTTTTCTCTAAACTAGGTCAATACTCCCATTTTTAGAGCAGCTAAACGAAGAAAAGAGTTGGAGGTGACCTCGGTCTCCTCCTATACTGCAGCAAAAGTGGCAAATGCAAACAATAGCTGAGGTATGTCCTAAGTGGCACCAGAGCATGGCTGCCTGCCTCCACCTCTAGCTGGAGGGAGCACAGATTCAGACCATCAGATTCAGGGTTGACTCATCAGTCCGTGTTTACACCTCCTGCTCCAAGAATGTATTTTGACAGCATGCAGTGTATGCTATCACCCGCCACAAAGACAGAACATTCCTGGAAGGGAGTTTCTCTCTTTCTTTTGCAACTGATATAACTTTAAAGGTATTTTTCTGTTTTAGCATCTGCATTTCATTTTTTTTTTTCTAAGACAGACTTTACAAGGCTCTTGTTTCTTCACAAGCAACAGCTGTCAGGTTTGATGAGAAGAGGCTCTGCATTTTACAGAACATGGCTACAGAGCAAAGACCTTAGGCCAATGTTTTGGCCACACACAGCCAGAGAAAAAAATCTTCCTCTACCTTACACACGAATTTATAGGATTAAGATCCATTGGGTCTCTTATGCAGTTCCACTGTTAACATGGAACATAGTTCACAGTGAAATGGTCTCTTTACACAGTTGTTCTAAAGCTGGGCTGAAAATAATGCCCCATCCAAATTTTCAGCCCAATTTCCACCTCCGCTGTATTTTCCATCCACAAATGTTAAATACAGTATCCTCAACTTCCGAAAATTTTTGACATGTTTAAGTATATTCCTTTTATTCTTTTTGGGATATTAATTGCTTTTAAAAAAGCATCTTGTTCCTGTTCACACTGTATTTTAGGTAAGGCACTTCTTTCAGAAGATCTGGTTTTAATTTACATTTGAGTGACTGCCACTGCACAATGGCCATTCACGATGAACACATCCAATAAACTTAACAAGCTTATGATGTGGTGTTTCCTGAGATTAGTTCCATTCTATAGCATCTGTAGAAAAATACATTATTTTTTTAAATTTGATTTTGTTGTCTAAAAGAAATTTAATGCCAGTAGTACTGGCATATGAAGACTTATTCACAAATCAAGTTTTTGTTTGCTTTGTCAAGTTTTTCATTGCTTAGAGATTCTGACATAATGGCTTACTAGGAATATTATATCTATGAATGAAAATACAGTCAGTTCAGAGCTGTACTCCTCAATCTATTTCTGTCCTTAACTTGAATTAAGTAAGCATGCTCACAGGTGTCTAATAGTAGTTATGTAGATAGTTTGTCTGAAAAAAATCCAGCAAACTACCAGCTTATATCTTGTCCCCATAAAGAATTATGTACACGTATCTTTAAACGGATGATGCTAAAATGATGCTATTTCTATTTCAAATTAAACATCATGTATATTTCAGTTATTCATGATTTTTACAAGATAAAGGTTACTCAAGGTTTAATTAAAACCAAAGCACAGTATATGACAAGATTTTACAAGGACACTCTGCTTTTTCAAATGCCATTAACAGACTGCCATTATACTACTACAGAGATCTCTGTAGTCTGTAATTACATTAACTGTGAGGAAGTGGTACATATAGTAACAAAACAGGAACACTAACAGCATTATTTGAGTATTGGTCTACTCCAATGACACTGCAGAAGTCCTTTCTTAATTCCATAATCTTTAATATATTTTATATATATAGATGGCAATTCTCTTTCATGGATCTTATTTCTATTAGTTTCAAAAAATGTGTATCCATAACAGCTTAAATCAAATCCTTTGAAGTCAATCACAGCCCACCCCCCATCTTTGATCAAACCCAGTAGAAGGAATGAAAGTTATTGTTTGGATCTTAGAATCAAGACCATAACCCTTCAAGGTACCAGTTATATAGGGGAAATTAAATGTAGGTAGTTGTAAGCTTTCAGCCTAAAATTGCTTCCTATTTTACATTTTTTAATTGTAGGAATAAGCACATCTCTTACTGCAATAACATTGTAACTGTTTATTTTTCAGGTGGAAAGACAGGAAATCACTTAGCAGAATGTTATAAAAAAAAGCTTACAAACAGTTTAGAAATATCATAAAAATGAGAGCATAAGAGCAAATTTCAAAGGAGTGACTGACCGTGGAATCTTAAGAGTGGGCAGACTCCTGTGCCTCTCTAACCTCCCTGCAAGAAACCTAATGCTTTCACAAATAGTTTTACTCTGTTACACTAGGAAACAAAAAGGATTTCAAAAGAGACCTTCTGTTCATAAAGAAAACAGAAAAGAAAACAGGGTACCAAAGGGTTAGCTGTGCCAGTATCTTTTCCTGAAGGCAATTATTACTGATCCACCCATAACTGGAACAGTTAAGCAGATGTAATATTTGAGATCTGTTTGGTTTATTCGACACATATCTCCAGTGATAACATTTTCAGAAGAAAAATCATCCCCATTGCCCTGTGCTCTCCATCAAGCACATTCCTTCCCCAGCCTGGCCTGGCACCACCCGGCACAACCGTGTTGGAAGGTACTGCCTCATTGCTAACATTTTCTTAAAGTCTGCAGTTTTTGTAGCTGGCATGAGCAGGACAGAATGAACCCGGGAAAACACTTACACAGATTATACCACAGGAATGTAGGGCAAGGATTAAATTATAAATGAAATTGACTTTAAATGAAATAACACAGCAGGTTGCGATGGCTATTTGATATAGCCATTTAGTATCTGACTTTCAAGATACGACAGAGGAGTAGGTGATAGATGTGAGAAAGAGGAGGGGATTCCTGGCTTGCCTGAAGGCTTGTATGGTATCCCAGGTGGGGTCTACATTCCTCCTTCTTCCATCTCTTCAAACTACTCCTTGACTTGGTGCCTAGAAAATCTGGTCACCTTAATATATAGCTGGGAACACATCAATGTAGAAGTCCACACTGACATCTGAAAGTGATCATTTTACTGCCCACACTGGAGGAAGAATGTTTCCCTACAGGAATAAGGAATTTTATGAGTGTTATAAAAAGTTACTGGCACTACAACGTATTATCACTGTGGTATAAATTACTGATCTGCATGACAGCTACGGACCAGCTAGGAAGGCAGCCAGAACCATCTCTCTGCTCTGAAAGAGCTGCATGGGAAACTGCTTCCCTTTGCAGCCTTTGTCCTTAGTGTCACTCAGGATATTCCTCCTCAAGAGGGATGGATCCAAACCAGAAGGCAGAGAAGGCCAGAGCAGAAAGCTCTTGCATCACATATCGACCATAATACAACTGCAGCAGCAGACAACATTTTGATCACATTTGTCTTGCTGCCAATAAGCATAACAATGCAACACTTTTGCATCAATAGATACCAAAGCTGCAGTTAGTTTTGCCATACTCTCAAGCTTGGAGTAAATTAAATAGAGTATACCTGAATATACGTAGTTCTTAAAATATACGATACTTAGGTGCTCATCAGGCATTATGTTTCAGCTGCACAATTTTTTTTCCAAGCACTCTGAAATTTACTTTTGTTTTCAGCCTTTATTTTCCTGAAGTTGGTAGACATTCTGTGACAGAAGGAGATACTGTCTACAAAATGCAAAATATTGATATCTATACTGTCCCTCGTATTCCTAAACCGAGCATGCTTGAGCCATCCCCGAAGCAAGCTGTTGCATCCCAGCAGTAGCAGTGTGGGGAGGTGGCACCTTGCACGGGGCACTTCCTTCGCCCTTTGCATGGGGCCGAGGGGTGCAGGCAGGCACATACTGTGCACAGTTAAGCTAATACAAATGCAATCTGTGCCAGCCCATGCTCGCCCAGTGCAAAAGGGGAATCCAGCTGAGAGTGTAGGCACAGTCTGGTTCCTAGCTGTTCCTTTACTTTGGGGGAAAAAAACCAGCATCCAAGCCCTGACCCATTCATCAGGAGTTATGTAACTGAAGTAACACCAAATTTTGGATCCTGTAACTTAGCACAAACCACAGCTAGATGATACGTGCTTATCTCCTGTTCAGAAATCCAGTGCTATGAGGCAATGTCATATAAAGAATAATGTCAGGCAAATGAGAAAGACTGCAGCTCAGACTGAACCAATTAATCTGTATGCAGGGGTTGTCACCATTTCCCATTAGTTTGGAAGCTCCAGCCTCGTCAGTGATCCATCAGTGGTTCCAAGACACATTTTTATTTTCAGGGCTCTATAGCTCTGGGCTGAAATGTCACATTTGCAGTGTCATCAAAACATAAAATCTGGTTCAGTCATGCAAGAAAATATGAGGAAAAATGAAGGACTTCTATACTCTCAGTACTTTTCCCTTTTGAAAGTTTTTTCCCTATCTTTCCAAATGCATTCATTAGGCTTAAATATTGTACACTACAGAAAATCCAAAATGGGGCAAGTATTTCTCAGCAAGTAATCCAAACTTGAATCATTACAAATATAAATCTCCATATCTCATCTGTACAGTCTTTGCTAAACACAAATGGTACCTCTCATTCCTTAATGTATCTCTCTTGCCCCCCTCACCATATTGCCCACAGAAGGGAGCTTCCCTGTGAGTCCTGATCTGCTTAACTTTGCAATGAAGTAAGAAACATAAGGTGGGTTTTAGCTGAGCAAATCTAGATGTTTATTACTCCAGGTTCCCTTCATATCAGACAAATAGGAGTAATTCAGCCAATACATTTTAAACAAATATTTTGGCATGAGAAGGATCATACCCTGGAAGAACTAACATCTCAACTGCACAGATAGTCTGTGCTGGTGAGCAAACATGGAGATATCAACCATATAGGATGTTAAAATACGAAAGTCTTACTCAAACACACCCCAACCCAGGCCTTCAAATGCAAACAGAGCGCAAGCTTCATCCAAACAGAGGGTAACTGGATATCCAAATACTTTTACAGATCTAACTCTGCATTTTCTTAATTGCTATAGTGACCTGCTGAAATAGCAGTCAGTGAACAGTCATTGGATTGTTCCTCCTCTGTCTTGACCCTTGGAAGGTCCAATAAGAGTTTTGTCTGCTCTTCATCTAGTATGAAGGGCAACAAATACACCTCTAACGTTTTGGCTTAATATTCTGCATTCAGAAGCTAACTAACTCTTTGCTTGCATTAAGATGCATGCTGCAGAAGTCAGTCCCAAACAGCTGTGGCATGAAAGTGAAATACCCTGATGATTTGAAAGAAAATATGATGAGACATAGAAGATTAGACATCAAGTAATAAAATTATGTTCTACAAGACTTGCCCACCAGCAAAGATAGGGATGATGTGTGCAGCAAGAAAGCATAAGTG
The DNA here is from genome assembly GCF_013368605.1 of Nyctibius grandis. Lineage (NCBI taxonomy): Eukaryota > Metazoa > Chordata > Aves > Nyctibiiformes > Nyctibiidae > Nyctibius > Nyctibius grandis. The sequence continues at coordinate 10,265,812 of NC_090671.1, forward strand.
AAAAGCAGCTCTCTTAGAAGTAGCACTGGTACACAGTCATTGTATTGATTAATTGTCTTTATACAACTGATCACTATATTTAATCCAGTAAATCTCTGGGGGTTTTGACATGCCATTAGACAGAGAGTCAGGCAAATATGTATAAAACATCAAGAAACAGTAGATACTCCAGAAAGAATGTCACAGCTTGTAAGAAATGCAAAATTCAGCATTTCTGCTTACTCTGTAACTTGAAGATGTTACATCTAGTTTAGATAAATGTGACTACCAAAAAAAAAGTTGCCTTTTTGCAATACATTGTACCTCTGCTTTAAAAAATACCTATGCATTGATTAAGATCATTATTATATAAATAATATCTTTCTAACACCAAAGGAGAAAATCTTGTTAGGTGTTCTCAGGTAGGATAAGGAGTCCCAGGACTCTGTTCCCACTAAGACAGGAGATTGCAAGCTGGCAGTGTAAGGTCCAAACAGCGTAACGAGAATCGTGGCTTGGTCAGCCACCACCTTTGTCATTAAGGCATAATAAGAGAATGACTTTGGGATATTTCATAGACTTTCAAAGAAGCAATAAGCCAGTCACCCAGTAACTCTTTCTTTTTGTATTCAGGATTTGGCTGAGTTTTCTGGGGTTTTTACTGTATGTTTTTTCAGAATACACATCTGTTCTGAGCATTTCAACAACATGTAAAATTCAAGACACCAGTACCTGTGATGATCCCAAAAGTCATGGATTATTCTTTCTTTCTTCACTGAAGCAGCACAATTTTAAGTTAAGAGCCACAGTTAAAAATTCAGCTTTTTGGAGTCTGCCTTCCAGGAACAGTCTACAATAACCACTTAAAATTTGCTGCTCTGTGAAATATTCTTGCCAGTACATTTATTTTCTGCTGCTTAGTTGATAGTTGCAGGAAGAAAACTTTTTTTTTTTCTTAAATGGAAAAATATTTATGGCTTTTTTGAAAATAATATTTACTGAGCTCTAACTTTCCTCAAGAGAAAGCCAAAGAATGAGTTTAAATATGTAAATCCAGTTCTGGGATATACAAAAATATTCAAGTTGAGAGAAGTAAAAAAGCTAATCAACAGTCTGCAGGCTATGCCAGAAGAATGGAAATATACAATAAAGAAATATTCTATATACTGAAGTTGTGCTTTGTTCCCTTGGGTACAGACTTTACCACAATAAAGCACTAAGTCTCTGCAATTATTTTTATAAATTTTACTGGAAATACTTCTATCATTCCATCAGATTTGATGTTCACAGGATATACTTGGGTTTGATGTTTGTGTGGTTAGCTAAGAAATACATGATTTAAAGTGACATCACATACTCCAAGGTGGTTAGATAAGTATGAGGTTACACATTTCTTAAAATAAATAGTTAGGCTTAAGAACACATTTATAAGGAGCTTGTTCCCTCCATGCTGCCTTCAAGGGACTGTGTGGGATGTTTATACTGAATGATTGGCACACAGCATCCCATTTCACCCCTCCCAGCTGGTCATTCCCATGCTGCTTTTTCATTCTTGTGCATTTTAATGCTAAAGAGAAATCTACAAAAGAAAATAAGGCAGAAAATTCCCTGTTAGACAAATTACATACGTCTAGTTAGGATTTAAGGGTGGGAATTTAAGGTCATCAGACACAGACCTGTGCTTGGTGCTGCAGCTGTGCACGTTTGCTCCAACAACTCCAAGCAGAAGCATGCACATGCCAAGTGAACGGCTGCATTGAGAAGCATCCTCTCACAGCTGTGTATGAATGCAGCCTGCATGGGTATGTACCTTCATTGCTCCTGCCAGTTTTGCTATGAATTCAGTAATAAATGGGCCTTGAGCATCTAACTGAACCTCACTTAGTAAAAGCTTTGACCCGAAAGATTAAAAGTTAACCTAACCTTATCCCATGCTGAGCTCTGAAGTGAATGAGTTGACAGCACTTGGCCATTTTGCAAGAGAACTCAGTCCCGCAGAGGATGCTGAATTTATGCCTATTTGTCTCGCACTGGCAACTGTTCCCAAGAGGAAAGTAATGCTTCTCTGAAACAGAAATGGTGTTTGTGCGATATTTTTCTCTGCTATATTAAATTATTCCCTGGACGACTTTCTTCCTCCACCCACACCTCTTTTACCCCTACTAACATTTTGTCTAACTCTTGGCAGATTTTCAATGTAAATATTTCTGCTCCTTGAAGGAATTTACATAAAGCCCATCTGCTTTGCAAAGGAGAAATGCGTGAAGCTGTCACGGCCCATTGGTGACAGTTTAGGAGGACTCAATACTGCATTTGCAGGACCAAGAGTGGGAACATTTTGATCTCCTCTCTGAGTATGCTCTGCCATTCACCAAATAACTTCAGTTTAAATGTTACTTTTAAAATTCAAAGCTTTCATATGCCAGTCTGAAATAACGATGTGAAACAAATTTTTACTGGTAGTGTTAAAGAGGTTTGCAGTAGTCACATTTTTGCAAATTTTAGCAGTTTTTGGAAGTACAATGGCTGTGCAATAACACTCTGGGGGCCACTGTGGCTGAGTCTGAGAATGTCTTTCCTCAAGGAGATGCTCTCAGTTAGTACAAACTGGCACCATTTTACTAACTTCTGTGAACTCCTGCTGACTGACTCCATGCAAGAGTCTAGTCCCACTAAATGTGTAGCCAGTTTCTATAACCATATTTTCTCCCCAACTTGAGCAAGGGCAAACAAGACCATTGGACTAGAGAACAGATCATCACAACATCACCCTAAATCTAGAGGAAAAGTTTTAGTATGAATCACAACACAACCATTACACAGAAAGCAAAACTGAGAAATCAGAGATTAGAATAAAAATTCATTACTGTTCTAGCTTTTTAATTAGTCGGAGTGCATAATTAATGGTGTTTAAGTTGCAAGGCTGACTTTCTTGACAAAGAAAAATTGATCCAGTTCTGAGGGCCTTTAAGTAATACTCCTAAAAGAATTCTCATTTGTCTACCATATGCAAAAATAAAAAAAAATATTTTTAGGTTAAGGGGGGGAAAAACCCACAAAAAAAAAAAACAACCTTTCTCCCAAATCTGAAATTCCACTACTTGTTGAGGGTAGAATTGTCATCCCTAATAACAAGTGGGAACCAGTAAGATTTCATCAGTGTAGCTGAATAATTACAAACATCACTCAGTAAAACCAAATTCCCTGGTGTGTCTGGTGCTTTCGCCAAATTTATTCTTTTGCTAGCTAGTCAAGCTGTATTTGACATCAGTTATCACAGCAGACAGAAACAAGGAATAAAAAATACAGACAGTAGTGCTCCTGAAATTATTACTACTAATTATTTAAAACATCTTTAGGCTAATAAAGAGTCTATTGTAAAAATCATTGCCAAAGAACAGCATAGTTCACACACAGTCTAACATGGACCAATCCACTCCTTAAGTGTCACAGTGTATTTTTTCCCTAGTACCTTTATTAATTAGAAATTTCTTTGAGCATTCAGTTCATATGTTCTCTACTTTAGAGCCACAGAGAGACTATGAAAGGGAAGTGTCCACTGCGCATAGGTGCATTGTAAAAATGTTTGATCTTATGGAGGCTTTTTGTACCAACCTATAATGCATGGCATCATCCCTCCAACACATGGAGAAAAGGCACTCTGATGCTTTACACAACCTCTCTCTTTCCTCCTATTTGTACAGAGTGGGAATCCTGAGGTAGCTCACAGTAGCATCTCCAAACTTTTGGTAATATCACCAGTTATTACATCATTACACTGAACAAAGCGATTTAGTCATACTATACAGGATTAATTTATTTCACAGCTACTTGGTTAGCATGAATGCAAAATAATGAAGTTAATGACTTACATTGGCCTAAAAGCTAGTGACTAAACATTTTTCACTAGTTAATAAACAACCGTGCATCTACGGATTTATTCCACTCTAAATCATTATGTGATCTGTCAAAGTACATTTCATCAGCCTAACCCCATCAGTTCTTCCTACACTGCACTATATAACATAAATGCAAGGACTGGTTTAATTCTAGGATGGGAGCATTATATCTTCCTTCTACCAAAGTACTCAAGCTTAGTTAAAGTCTCACATTATCTGGCATAGCACTCCAGCTCTTACCTATTTTTCAGCAATACGTAGTTTAATATTAACATTAAGCACACATAAATATATAAATACCAGACTATAAGATGACTAAATTAGGTTAGATATATAGATACAGATATGGCAGGCCAAAAAAAAATTACCAGTTGACCAGATTAGACTTGCTCTGACTAAACCTGAGAATTTATTAAACTAATATTGGAAATACTTATCTATTTCTTTCTCTGAAATCAACCAATAGCTTTTTTCCTAAAAATATCTGTGCCTCTGAGACACTACTTACTACACTTATGTTAATAAAGATTTCCAAACTGAACCTTATATAAAGCATATTCTATAGCCCCCTGCATTAGTAATATGCAAGAAACAGCTCCAGGCTCAATCCTAGAAGAACAAATAAAAGCAAAATATCAAAATCCAATAGTCTGAGGAAAATAATTCTCAAAGAAAAAAGCACTTAGAAAGTTAAAACCTGGCAAAAAAAAAAGAAAAGTTAGAAAGGAGAATGAAATTTTTTTTTAAAGAACAGGTTAATATTCTGAACTTATCCAGCTTTTGTTTACTGCAAATTAATTTTCTTTCTATTTCATTTATATGTTCATGGGATTTGTACATTAATGATTTTCATCTCTTCTGTCTCTCCTTGTTTAACACTATCTAATACCCAACTTCAGCAAAGCACTTAGCAGTAAGTGATTCAAATCACATGAGTAATCCCTGTAAAACACGTTGCTACATTCTTCGCTCTCTCCCCTAAACTGTGATGCTCTGGTTGTCATACTGAACGTGTTATCAGATAAGCCCCGCCTGTCTAGAGTGCACTTTCCCCTTCAAAGCATATGTTAGTCATTAAATGATAGCTTGAACAGATCAAGATTACTGAAATTTATTATGAGTCACTGCAGAGGAGGAAGGTATGCAGAGCTAGCTTCAGGGTGAGTCACTGAAATGCAGTTCCTCTTGGCCAGCCCTGTCCCGATACTAATCTTGTTGCTGACCCAGCTTGTGTTAGCCTCCTAAATTGGGAAGGATTCTACATTTTTTTTTTAAACAAAAAAAAAAAAAAGGAAAATCCCTCCTTAGCAGCTGCACATTTCCTGCTAGAAAAACAACTCCAAGATTCTATTAGCAGCTGCTAATATCATTATCTACCAGCTCTGTTGCAAAGCAGAGGGGAGTTAAAATGCCTAGTGTAAGAAGTGGTGGGGAGTGAAACAAGCAAAACCAGAAATTTACCATCCACAGATTTCTCTAAAGTATGATTCCATTGCCATTTCTGAGCTAAAATTAACACTATTTTCTAAGCCAAAGTTTTTATTTATATTGTGAGAACTAAATACAGTCATTGTTTCAGACTGGTGATGTTACTGTAACAGAGCCTATACTTAGCCGTGCTGCTGCCTTGTAATGAGGACGGGCACAGCCACGATGCAGTATCTGGTGACACCAGTTTTGTTTTAGAGGAAACACCACCGTGGAAAGGCAGAGGCAGGTCACACTCATCACTGCTGAGCAGGTGCCTTATTTTTCCATCACTGGTTAAATGCAACAGCTCAGGAGCATAATAAAAAAGGTAGAATTAATTCCAAAATCTGTGCAATTATTTCTGTACTAATGCCACTAATCACCAGCAGTAGATCAATAATCTTTGCCTCTATTATACTGTATAACTGGTATCTCTCCCTCAACCTTCCCCACTTTTCTATTATGGTTGTGAGGACTCCACTGTGAATGTGGATCAGATTCTAGTTTTGCCATTCAGTGGTCCAAGGCAATATTCACAGCATTTTCCTGCAGAAATTGTGAATATTTAATATTCAACCCTCATTATCACAAACTAAGCTTTTTCAGTTCCACAAAACTCTACTGAACTCCCTTGCATTCATTGTTAATGTCTGATGTAACGCGCCAATATGCAACTTTCAAGAATTTCTAGTCAGATCCCTCTTAACTGCGAGCCAACATAGAGGAGCTTCATGTTCAAAAACCTTAAATATTTTATGATTTAGAAGTACATCCAAATTAATACATTTCCTGTTGCCATCCATATCCTTCTAGATCTTGTGCTCTTTTGAACACACACCCCCCAAAGAAAAAAAATTATTCAAGGGATTTAAAAAAACCCAACCTACGGACTTTCCACAACAACTTCCTAAACCAGAGTATATGCAGAAGACCTTATTCTTTTCAAAACATGTTCCTTCTTTACAACAGTTTGCCTTTCATTACCTTATCATTTTCAGAATATTTTTGCGTATGTTTCCAAGGCAGCGGAATATAAATCAGGATGCCAAAAATAGATTTAGTATATTTACCATTTTCTGAGTGAAGCATCATTTGTTTACATACATTTAAATATCAGTCAATCACTCCATATAAGTCATTCCTGCAAGCTTAAGAGGCTTCACAGAGACATGGGCAGACATGCCAGAAGTCTAGGAAGTTGAATACAAGCACGTGATAATGTCTAGGATTGGCAACCAAGACATGTAAACCCATAATCTAACAGGCTTTTACATGGATTGTTCAAGGCGTAACTAACGGAGAGATAGCAATGCATTAGCATTAGATTTCTACTCACTAAAAGCACTGGCTGCCAGTACAATCAACAGACAAACTGTCTGAAACAAATCTTCATTTTTAGTCTTTGGATTTGATTCTGTTTTCTCTTCAAATTGTTATGAATAATGAAGATCAGAGTTGTACCAGTCTGAAAGCAACATTAGATCACCACTAGAGTGAGGACTGAAAGCTTGGCCCCATGGGAGTCAGTAGTTCTACCATGGATTGTAATTAAATTAGAATTTTACCCTTTATAGTTAATATATCTCTTTACAAAACAGTTTCAAAAACATACTCTCTCCAAGTGTCTGACTCTAGTGAATTTGAAATTCTCAATCAGCAAAACTAATTCTGACCTTTTTTTTAAAAAAAAAGATATAATTTGGGCATTTTGAATCTAAATCCAGCTTTTTGCTATTTCAAATGCTACAGTTTACTTCTGCCACTTCAAAACAGCTTGACCTCATCAAGAGAGATTTTACAGGATCTGTGCTCACAGTGGGGATTAGGGACTGGTGGTACGTTATTCTTACTTTTCTGTTTATAATATTAAACATCAAAGTTATTGACATCTGAATGTTGGCTACTTCACCTCTGCAGTAGCTTTTTTCCATAATATTTAAATACGTATTTATCTGTATTAACATTGTGCAAAGAAATACAATGTTTTCTGGCAGAAATTGTGGCAGTTCATTAAATGTAGCACAACTAGCTGCAACTCTTGCAATAACACATCACCACATGCAACGATGCTTGGAGGATGTAGTCACTGATGAGGAACTTAAACAGGATGAAGTAAATTGAATTTAAAAATTGTGTTCGCAGCTGGGACAGAACTCTACATCACTGGACCAGATTTGATCCTGTCAAATATAAACCCCATAATTTTCTCTTCTCCTCCTGTGACAAATGTTCAATCAAAGACAGAGAGGGAAGTAGCACAAGACGCCACAGTTCTGTAAAACAGGATAACTGTGGAAATCAGTTCTGGGTTTATAAGCCAGCAAGATTTTTCTAAGTTTATTGCTTGGTATTGACTGACCTCCAACTGCTGATGCACTGTCATTTGCAAGCAGAAATTTGAAAGAGAAAAAGCAGATGCTTTTTGCTGTAGATTGATAACACTTGCTTCCAGTTACCAGTGGTTATTTTATTTAGGCAAGAGGTAATTTTATAGATACTAAGCGGAAGCTGACATATAAACTTACCCACATACCCAAAGAATAAAAGTCAGCAACTAAACTTAAAATTAAAAGCAAACTTTGCTTGCACACTTCCAAAAACATTCAATCACTTCTTGATGCCCTCCCTCCTGTTGCAATATCCACCTCAAAGGCAAAGGATTCGTTTCAAAGAAATATTGAGGACTTGTTTCATGACAAATGAGTGATAACACAGGGAAAGTATTGTGCCTCCAAAGGCTTAAGTCTATTCTGACAGGGAAATGAAACTTTCTATGAATTACAGCTTATTACAAGGAAATCCTGATTCTTACAACTAGCAATCTTCAACATGCTTAATGAAAATCTATATTTTTTGTTACTGTGCCTTTCTAGGCTTTTAGAATGGATTCCTATGAGAAAATAAGTCCTGGGATGTTTCGGTTAATAACATTAACAATACAGAACTATTGCTGCATTGTTAAGAGATGCTGTATATCATCAGAATGACTAGTGGTATTTTAAGGTTGCCCAGGAGCAAGAAAATTAGCTGCAACTACGTTCATTTCTCATTTGAATTCAATGGATTTTCTGTTTTCTTTATAGCAAGGATTTAACTTGCATAACAAAGTGCCTAACTTCACATTGATTTTTAAATTACAAGCTTTATTATTATTTTTTCTTTTTGCTTAATTGTGGTACCCTCTGTATGAGTCACAGTTTTAATTGTATTTTATTCAAGTTTTTCTGGCAAAGTCCATTCAGTGAAAAATTATACCTTTGTTCTGCAGATGTGGGCAAAAGTAATTGTTTATCCTCGATCAATATATAAATTAGTCAACACTTAACTTGCCATAAAAATAAATTGGCTCCACATTGATTTGTCTCTTTCATGGTAGCACTAATATTTGTGTACAAATGGAACTGGTTCTTCTCTCATTTTATTTTCCCATCAGTAATGATGTTAAACAAACCTCAGGATACGGCACACTGCTGGCCAGGCAAAAGGCAACAGAGAAAAGGATGATGTTCGAGTATCTTTTAGAGACAAAAGTCCCATTGCCTCATTAAAAGCTCAATAAAGATGTTCCTTAACCTCATCTCTATCTCCCTGAACTGCAAGAGGACTACCAGCACTTTTATTATAATGGGAGCACAGTTCAGAGAAGAGGAGGTCTGTCTTTTCCCTGCACTTTACCATCTCCAAAAGAGTACCCCAAGAGAGCACTTCCCAGACATGCAGGCTGCACTTACAATAATGAATGCTGATGGTCTCATATGACTCCTAGTTCTGGAGATTTAAAAAAGTCCTATAACAGAATACGAGATGGGATTAACAAGAAAAGCTGATAAAGCTTCATTGATGAAGTGCTCTAGAGAGGAGCATAAAGAAGCAGGTCACTGTGGGGTTCTGATGGGAAGCATTCATTGCAGAAAGTAAAAGAACAGAAGCAGAGAAATGATTGAGAGAGGAGTTGGTCAAAAAATGAGAAGAGAAGCAGGTGTTTGAATGATTCAGTGTAATAATCTGGTAGGAAAGATTAACACTTCACGGTCAGGCAGACAACTCCCCCAGTACTACGTTTGTTAAAATGAACCATGTGGAGCAAAGGAATGAGATTGAACAATGCTAAATTAGCCCTAACTTGGTAGTATCTTAATAAAGTATATATTTTTCCCAGAATCAAACAAATCTTTAAAATAACATTTGCATTAAATATATTTGGGGGAAAACAAGCTACATTAAGAATTCCCAACCTAAGTTATCTCAGTGTGGATTAAGACCAAAAGCAAAAACCATAAGTGAATTTTTATTTTTGACAGCTCTAAGGAGAAAGCAGTAATTGATACCATCCATAGAACAATACATACAGAAAGGCCTAAAGCTATACTTGTCACTTCACCTTCTTTTTCACAGCCTTTTGCAGTAATGGAAACAGAAGTTACTGAAGTGTAATAGTTGGAAAAAACATGATATTGTAGTCACAAATGCCATCTGAATTTATACTAAAAATGCCCACAAAAAGTACACGAGAAATACAAAGAAGTCATCACAGACACTAATGTTTTGAACAGCTCTGATGATAGCCTGACCTGGTAGTTTCCATTTCACTTACCAATTTGTGAGTGAGCTGGATGGTAATAAGAGGAGATCCTGAAAGGTTGTGGGACAACTTGGGCAGAGGTTCCACTTTGACAGAGATAAGAAAACTGGTTGCTGAGATCATATAACCTTTGTAGGCAGCAGCTTCAGCAATCCTTGGAAAGAAACAAATATATTAAGGAAGTAGAACAACAAAATTTTTGTAGTTCATCCACAACACTCAGAACAACAGGAACATAGGACCTCCTTTTTCCATTCAAGTCAATGAATTTCTATAGGGGAGAAAGATCTGGCCCCAAAAGATCCTGCAGGACTGGAAGCAACAACTACAAAGTATAGGGAAGAGCTTTAGACTTTAGGAGACTTGATAACATAAGTATTCCTTCATTTTGCTCCTCTTTTGCAAAGGTTTACAAGCATTGCTGAAAGTGCTTCAGATAATTAGAGAATTCTACAAAGTAAAGGATCTAAAAATAACCTAACTAAACAAAGCAATTCTAAGTGAGGAGAAAGCTTGCGGGGGTTTCATGCTGTCTAATTAAACATACACATTAGTGTATAAGACACATATACTTGTATATAATGCATATAAACATATATGTAGGAATATATTTAGAAGTCATTTACAGCTTTACTTTAAAAAATTGATTATGTCCAGTCAGGTTTGTTAGAGAGGAAGTCAGGTCACAATACAAACAGCTGAACCTGACTAAACATCTGATTAGTCCAGGTAATTTTTTCCTAGGTTGAAGTAATTTTGCAGTACATAAGGACCCTTTTACTTCTGCTATCAGCTAAAACTTATGACGTTGGCATTTTTGCACATTTGGGAGTAACTAAGATCCATTTGGCTGTAGGGTAAAATTTTTTACACTATCAGCAACAAACTGTGCAGGAGTAACATGGTCTCTGTCATCTACCTCTTCAGTATGTGAATGAACGGTATTTACTATGAGAAATACGAGCCATGGCGAATTAACCATCAGCGTGGGTTTCCAAACATAGCACAACACTGGAAAGAGGCAGTTTGCAAAGCACATTAAAAACCACCTTATTTACATGCATCACCTGTTCAGCACAAGCAAGAAACAGTGTCTGTGTTTTGTGCTTGCATACACAAGCCTTTCTTCACTGTGGCCCTGGACGTTAGACAGCAGTGAGTCTGTCATCCGGTTACCTGCACTGGGATTACTACAGATTTACACAAGTTGTATATGAGCAGGCGCAGAACTGGGCTCAAAACTTCTTTTGTTTTGGTATTTTTTTTAAAGAATCAAAACTGACTCCCCTTAGAAACTGCTGTTCATGTAGTCTAAAAATAGAAGTCAACAGCGCAAAAGCTCTAAGAGTTTCGGTTTTAGCTTTTCACCACAAAAGAAAAAAAAAATTGCCCTTAAGAAGAAAATGGACAGGCTTCAAATTACAGGTGTTTGAGTAGCCCAGTGCTAGATGGAACATAAAAGAAAGTCTTTAAAACAAACTACTCTGGGAAAACATTGTTATTCTACTGAAACATAACCAAAAAAGTTATAATAGTACAGCACAAAAAAGAAAACCAAGCAGAAGTGAAGTGCATACTTATTTTTAAAACATTTTTTGAATACCTGGGGTTTGATTCCACAGAGGAAAAAATTGTTAAGCTAGCATTCCCTATATTACTAGTTTTTTAGATGCTGTTTCGGACCCATCTGCATCCAGAATTTTATAGATGTGATTCTGTAGTGCATTACATATTGCAAACAGTTCAAGTAGTTTGGATTAATTACAGAAATCCAGGAGATGTTTCTTCTCCAGTATCTTTGTGTTTCTCTAACATTGCAGCAGGGCCAGACCCTTCCTTCTCAAAAATGAGTGCTACAAAATAGATACGACTCAGTGGAACAGGAATGGGTCTCCAGATTGTCCTATTCCACAAAATTCAGAGAGTGTACACAAATATGACTAGTTTATTTTGCTATAGAAGAGCCCCAGGAGCCGTAGACTCTATGACAATGCAGTAGAATACTGTGTTTTGACATGCAGCATCTTTACTCATATTGTGTTTGCTAAACTTTGACTTAAGTCAAGACCATATTAATTCTTTTCTCTCTTTGAGAAGTTGAGATTATAGCTTATTATCTTAACAAATTTCACTGATCCTCCCTGTTTGAAAAACATAAACTGTCATAAATTATTGCCTCCACTTCTTCATGTCAGAAAGAAATGTTGCACACTAATGACATGGTTCCTTTACAGCCACCTGCTAAATCCCCTTTTTTTGAGAGAGCTGGGTAAACAACAGTACAGCTTGCTACTTGATTTAAAAATGCTATTTAGCAATAGCTGTGTGATTATCTCAGTGTGATCAATCTGGTCATAAGCCAGGATTCTTTACCCTGAAGTCCACAAATGAGTTCCCACCATCATGACCTTCCGTGTAACTGTATGTAAAGAAAGGAAGGCAATTCCTGACATCCATGACAGCTGAGATGCTGCATCTTTCCTTCTGCTGTCATAAACTAATCTACGTACCCCAGTGAAGATCAAATAAAAACATAAAGTTATACTAGCTTAAAAGGAAAGTGTAATGATTTACACGAATGGCCTTGCAAAATTCCCTGGGAAACTGCATTGCCGAGGGGTATACAGCTCTGCATTCACTTTATCTTATCTGCTAATGATTTCATTGATGCAGCATATAAAACAACAGGTCTTTAAAGCATTGCCTGGTCTCCTGTTATAAAATTACCTTACAGGTTTCTAGGATTAGGATTCAGATTTTATCTAAAGAGGGATGTTATATTTTCTTACTTGATTCATTTAAGTGAAAGCTTTATCTTTATATGTGTCATGAGAAAAGATGTAATTTCCTTTTACGAGACAGATGAAAATTATGAAATTCTAATACCAGATCTGATGAATGGAAGACAAAGAAAGACAAACATGTCACTATGAGAATCTATTTTACTACAACATAAAATAAAACATCTAATGTAAGCTTTTATCTCTCTTTAGTTAATGACTACATGTCCTCAATATTGCAGAATCAGGATTATGGCTCGTAATTTATTTACAGTTGATAATGACATGACTGTTATAAAGGTATATCATGAAGGTAATAAACAAGCTGTTACAGCATGAGAGGTCCGAGATACTTACTTGGTATCCATAGGGTTGATGTTATGAAAGAAATAATGCATGTTATGGTAAAGCAGGCCGACAATGGTAATCCAAGCTGTGAAAAGGGAACAGGCGTTATTCCTCATAGCAAGCTATACGCAAGAGACAATTCTTTCCTAGACCTGAAACTCCATGCTAAGAGCCTTGACTTCTGTAGACTTTCATATCTTTGCTTTAGCAGGTTTCTGATTATTCTTTTAAGTAAGTGAAAAAGTATGAACACCTTGCAGTACAGCACAGGAGACAGATACCAGAAGTAAACAGAAGGATGCCTGCCCTGCACAACAGTACTTCCAAAATAAGTTATTAGTAATTAGTTGTCAGTTATAAATCTCCCACATAGCACTAGAAAGCGTCGCATGACATATCAGAGACAATATCTCAATGGTAGCTGCACTAATCTGAAGGCTACTTTACCACCACCTACATTAACTGGCAGTTTATGAAACTCAAACACAGGCAACCAGTGTCCACTTTGGTTGACTGTTTGCTGTCTGCATGCGAAGTATTTATGGGTTCTCCAGCATCTGAGTGAAGAGACAGATGTGTATTTTCTAAGAGTCAGCCCCAGGGATGTCTTTTACAATCCTTTTGCTGGGTTCCAAGTATTTATAGTATGAAATGTTTAAGGTGGAATAATAACTTTTTAGGTTAGCTCAGTTGGACAGTGTAGAAGTGTGGCCTGAAGGCTGATATTACTCAGAAGTGAGCTTTAGCTGGAAAAAGAGTTAAATATGTAATGGGCTGGATCATTTCAGGATACCAAGTATAATAATGTTCTGAAGAAAAAAAAAAAGAAATCTGCATGGTGAGAGACTTTATTAGTGGGAAATGAAAAAAAGTCCTCTCACATGCTATTTTTGGCATTACAAGTTGGTTTCCAATTATAGATATTCAAGCCTCGGAGCACTTGCATTGAAGTCTCCAGCCACAGCCCCTGCCAGTGCAAAGAAACAAAGCTGTCATCACAAATCAGGTAGACAGTTCAGTAATTAGAGTGTTCCTCACTGCAGGTTATCTGCAGCTAGCTTTGCACTTTATGAACAGGAACCAACCTTCCTTCAACAGAGATGAGAGCAGAAAGGTCTCTGGGTGTGTGAATTCTGTGGGCTGGAATTTAGGGCACATAGGTCAGATTTTCAAAGATTTGAGGATGCAGGTAGATGCTTTTGTAAATAAGTTCCTTTAATCCACAATGACTAAAACCTAGATAATTAACTTCAAACATTGTTATTTTAGAGTACTGACTAAAGTTTCAGATTTTTGCCATACTTCGCTTTTGAGTTTATTAAAATTTTAGCCTAGGTATGGATTTCTGAATTCTACCATTTTGCCTTGACTGTAGTTTACATCTTCATTCTGTTTCTGTAGCTGCTGTTGCTTAAACCTGTCATTTTATAGTTTAATTTTATACAACATTTGAAGAGTGATTTTGCATGAAAGGATAAGTAATACCTGACCTGACATCCTGGAATTTCTTAAAAATAACCAGTTCAGATGATTAAAAACAATTTATGAAATTATGGCTTCTCTGATGTAAAAAGATGTCAAAAATAAATGGTTTCAGTCTCTGTGGCCCAGCTGTATTATTCAAGATTAATTCAAGTAATATGAAAATTCTACATTAATCATTCATTAGTATGACAGGACAACTGCTGCTTCCTTGGAGCCAGTATGATCAAATCAGTTACTTGGAAAAATAAAGCAAACCAAAACCTGTTTTGAAGCAAAATCATTTTTAGATACCCTGTTGACATGACTGCTCCTCCCTTTAAATTTTTCCTTACCTTTTTCATGAAAAGCTTCACTGGGAATGGAAATATAACTCTGTCCTTGAGATGGAAATCGATAGTAGGACAAATTCAAAGTCTGAGGACGCATTTTGACCAAGGTGTAATCTGTGTGATAACCCAAACAAAAATATGATAAAATCAATACCCTCCACAACCTACTTGACTATTTAACAAGACTTCCCTAATAGCTATTGCAAGTCTTGAATTCAAAACCCCAGATGTTTGCAGAAAATGCAGTAAATTCCCTGAGTATAGAATTACCTTTTATATCCGACTCCTTTGTGACAGAGAAGGTGGTATGCGCCCTATTAATATACCATGGATCACTTCACCCATGCTCAAATACTGAGCTTACCAGAGCAAGCAAAACAGATTGACAACACACTCTTTCACTGACATTTGAACGCATTATTTCTGACCTCCACTGTTCCATTTGAGAATACCAGTGTCCAAGAGTATGTGCAGTGATTAATGGTACTGATGACTGCTCAGGTTATTTGCCCCCTCACACAGGTCTTAACAAGGCAGAGCAAAATGCCAGAACAGATGAATTACCTTTACTTGTAGCAGCCGAAAACACAGGGTGCTAGGATGCTAAATAGCAGTGAAATAAAATTCTCCTAAAAGGTCAAAATTATTCCTATTTGTAATCTCTTCTAAAAACTTTGCAAAACTAAGGTTTTGTAGCATCCAGTCATCTGCAGCTTTGAAGTGCTGCATAAGAGCTCTAGGCCCTTTCACTGCCTATTGGTATAGTATTACTAGATTCATTTAATAGAATTCATATGAATAAACAACCTCAAGGAAGTTTAAGTACAGTCAGAGCTGATTACCTCTGGACTAACTGCACAGTCATCTTTCTACAACTGAAACACTGTTTTGTATTCAAAAGAGAAAATTATCTGTTTTGATTTCCTCCTTCATGCTGGCAAAGGAGGGCCTGCAAACACAGAAGCGTTTAGGATATCCAGACAGTCCAGAAGCACATTTTCTGCTATATCCTACCTGCCACAGATGACGTGCCCTCAACAGTTAAAGGTAACGAGTTTTCATCCAGATTGCGCGTCATATGCGCCATCACATTGTCAATAGTTTGAATTAAACTTCCAAATATGTGAGCAGTCTGGGGGAAGAAGAAAGAGAAGGCTCTACAACAAAAGAAATTGCAGTTCCTAGCACAAAATGCCAAGGTGCCATGTTAAATTCCCGTGTGACCCACCATTCAACCATCCAAAGTCAAATGTGACTTTCTCCACAACCTTTTCCACATATAGTAGATAAAATGTTACACAAATTGATGCCACCCAGAGCCTGACCTTATAAAATACTATGTTTTACAGAATGTCTCCAAATGACTCTCTGCTCCCACCAGCATTTGACGGTCATTTATACTCGGGATTCAGCAGAATGAGACCAAGAATGGAGCAGGTTATTTTGACAGTACATAAAGCTGGTATCAGATCTTTATTGGAACATATGCTGAGACACTACAGTTTGGCCTTTCTTTCATCTTTATTAAAATGGTCTCCAGTATAAAGGTACTTACAAAGTGTTTATATGTCCCCTGGAAAACAACCATCTAGGCTGAAATTTAATCCATAAAATCTCAGAGTGAAAGCATGCTTCAATAAAAAATAAATATATTTTATCTGAAATCTATTTACATCAGAGATGATGAAGGATTTTAGGCTAAGAACTCAAATCAATTAGACTTTGTTTTGTCTTTAAAGCATTTTAGTCTTCAGTGAGACCTTAATTTACTTTAGCCTCTCCTTCTCTCAGTTTAAAGGCTCCCTGTTCTGAAATCTGTGCTCCCTTAAGATCCAACCAAAAATCTCAGGAAATTCCTGGGTTCCCCCTGTAAGTATTTCTCTGCACTCTAAGAGGTAGACTAGAAGAGAAATAACATTGATACAAGTTACTTTTCCCCTCTATTAGGTTTAATATCTCTCAAAGCTTCAGTTTACTAAACAGGTAAGCACTACCACATATTTTATGTGCATTTAAAAACATCAATCTACAAAACAAATATAAACTTTTAAATATCAAAGTTCAGCGCTAAAAAAGGAGTGATTAAACACTTTAGTGACAATATCTGTAATTTTTATAAATATAATTTTGTTTTATTCATCCTGAAATATGTGGAAACAGCAGCAGATAAAGTTCCCTTATTTTAACCCTCAAAAACACATTATAAAAGAAAATGACATAATTGTTTTCTCTGTGCATCTTTACTGCAAATATGAAAACGACATATGAGAAAATAACTAAGTCATACTGCCAAAAAGGCCTAACAAAAAGAAAAATAGAGGCAACCAGTTTCATTACTATCCATGTGAAATTATGCAACTGAAGTAACCTACAAATTTAAG
Organism: Nyctibius grandis; assembly: GCF_013368605.1. Taxonomy (NCBI): domain Eukaryota; kingdom Metazoa; phylum Chordata; class Aves; order Nyctibiiformes; family Nyctibiidae; genus Nyctibius; species Nyctibius grandis. The sequence continues at coordinate 10,283,065 of NC_090671.1, forward strand.
CCCATTTGTCTTACCTCTGGTACATCAATCCAGTTGGGCAATAACAGAAAATCTCCAATAGCTTTTAAAAATGCCTAAAAGATAAATAAAACTATATTATTCGATTATGTATTAATCAGCTACATCTCTTGATAAGGATCCAAGGCAGATCTCTGCTAGGATTTTCTTGGGTTTATTTTAAGATGACAAGCCCATTTTCATTCAAGTCACAGATTCATCTCTACCTGCCAGCACTCTCATTTGTATTTGGTGATATTTTAAAGTAATCGTTTAGTTATTAAAAGTAACACCACAGTGAAACTCCCAAAGTGCAATCATTATACTACAGCTGAGGTGACAACACTGGAACTAAGACTAAGGTGAACTTCTTCTTCCATTTTATCTAAACTCATATGTCATTAATACCTCTTTTAGTCTTAGATGAGTAGATATTTCAACAGCACTAGATAAATAACTGTGTCCCATCACTTGTACAATTTATTATCTGCTTAACTTTTGCACTTAAAGGTTGTTTTAGAGGTCAAGATCTGTCATGGTGGGCACTGTTCAAGTGCTCAGCACAATACAGTCCCTGTCCTAAGAAGTCTTGCTGATGAAGACAAACAGAAGGAGAGAAAAGGGAACACAGAAAAATCACACAGAAAATGAAACGAAAAAAACCCACATCTCCTGCTTAAAATTCTCTGTTAAAATGTCTTAAAAGCATCAACTGAATATAGAAAAGTTCCACAGAGAAACGTGGAAGAAAGTTGCAAGACTTTTCTGAGCATAATTTTCCAAGCCATAATACATAGGGTAGTACCAGGGCTTTGCTAGATGAGCTTTATTTTGGGCAGCACAAACAAAAATTTTTGCAGCCCCTCTCAAACATTCAGTGTTGAATTCTACCTGGCATGCACAGAAGTCATCCTAAACCCAGGTCCCAGCCCAAATTGCCCAGAGCATTCCGTGAATATCTCTTTTTCAGGTCACAGCATCACTGCAGAATTACTCCAAAAAGGATGTGTTAGACCACTGGCAAGGGAGGGAAAGCAGGAGTGCTGGAGGTACTGAGCAGAGCAGCATTATCACAGAAAACACAGGTCAGATTTGTCAGAAGCAATGCATTATAAATGTGTGTCGGTAATCAGAAAGTTTATTGCATATCACTTAAATCAAATTTTCTTGTGCTGTGAGGCATATGACAATGAGGACAGAGATAACTTTACAGAAAATGGCATGCACGCTCAGTGCCTGTCTTTCAGGGAATTAGCTGCAGACAATACAAAGCCTAACCATCAATCAGACAAATGACAGAGTCTGTATGTATGATCAGGACTCTCTTGTGTTTACTTCCCAAAATAGCTTTGCTAAAGATAATCATGTTCCACATTTCTGTCTGCAAATCAGTTTCACAGCACACAAAGCAGCATCAGATAGCATGAATGAGCAACCAAATGGCAACTGAAATGATGTGGGAAACAGGTATGATATCTGACAGGATGATGTTCCATTTTCAATTCGGAGCCCACACAAAATTTTCAGCAAAACAAAGGAAACAAAGTATTAGAGCTTTTTAGAAGAGTTTTTGCTACATATTAAACTGTGATCCATGAAATCCAAGCTTTACAGTCTGCAAATGCTAAGCGTTTAATACAAATTATCAATTGCTGTCCATGTAGTTTTCAGAAGCATTTATTTATATTGTTTGTCTGAGTAAATAATCCTTGTCACCCTGGTATTACCCGCAGGCTTAAAGGAACAATCACTAGTGAGGCCAGAGCTGATTACTGTAATAATAGCTTTCTAGCCTGCTGAAATCAGGGAATTAGATGCCCATCATTTTACAGAAGGCTAACTTTATGTTAGCAGAACATGACCCCTTGTCCTCAGCCCAGACTGCAGAAAATACTTTTTTTTTTTTTCTTTGTGCATTAGCTTAAACAAAAATAAATTACTGTTAAGCTTTGGACCTGATCTTTCCATGAACCAGTTTCAGTGGAGATTTGTGATACATCTGCACAGGAGTCCTGGCTATGATTGGAACCCAGTGCAAGATAAAGCTATGAACTCATAGCAGCTAAGGACACCACCATCACAAACAGGCCCTCTCCCACAGCTTTCCACCTCCAACACAGAGCTGGCAGAGCAGGGTGTGTGCCTCTGCCATTGCAGAGTCCAGCAAGAATGATGCGTGACTTTGCAAAAGAGAAGCTGGAGGACAGACACAACTTGCCCTCTGCAATAAATGCTAACAAAAAGTTGGTCAGTCAGCTGTAATTGATAACTTTTTAACCTTCTAGTGAATGTGCAAATTTCAAAGATAATAAGTCACAAGTTCATACTTGGGCAGTTACCCTGCGGCCAGACTGGTACAGCCACAACCAGAGTGCTCCCTGAATCCAAGTTAGTTTGCCATTAGCTCATGCACGCCTCCATTTTGCTGCTGTCACTACTCTGATTACAGTGTCTTTATGTCCTGCACCTGACAGACGACTGTCAAACTCTGCTGAATTTTGGATCAGCTGGGCCATGCAGAGAAAATGCTGACTTTTTTTTTTTCCAGAATTACATATTCTTCACTGGATTCACCTGCAGCTGAAAAATTAACAAATTATTTTCTCCTGTTTCCTGCCTAACTAAATTATTTTTGATGTGTGGTCATGGTTCCAGGTATTTATAATTTATGCATTAAATAATATCCCCAAGAGCTAATGAGATCTTTAAACTATTTTCTCTGGTTGAAGCTCACCTTCTGCTACTCCCTTAAAATAGCTACTGCTTTTTTCATATATATTTTCTGCAATCAGCAAAAGCTTTCAAAGCTGCATGCGATATCTCAGCTTCTGGAGAAATTTCAGGGTCATCTGGCTCCACACAGATGTAAAAGACACTTACCCCTGTCAGGCTTAGAGCAGTATTTTCTGACAAGGATTTGTTGGGCAAGCTGAAGGACACGTTCTCCAGGTAGCCCAGCATGGTGTCTGGGGAGCGGAAGTTCCCTCTCTCCTCGGTCAGATTAGTTATGATGGGATGATAGGCGTTTGAAGAGAGCTACAGGAGAAAGATACAACTCATCAGAAATTATTCCATAGAGCAGTCATTATTTATTGTTTTAACCCAAAAGGGAGTTTGAGGCATAGCAGACTGCTGTGGTTACACACAGGAGGCGACATAAGTCAAGGGAAACGGAAAGCACACAGACAGATAGGATAAACAAAATATACAGGCACAGCTTCACTTTTTCATTAGCAGTTCAGGTCCTATCTGCCATGGTTTCCTGAAAGCCTCTGTGAACAAGAACAACACTAACAGAACTCAGACACTGCAGATAGCAAGAAAGTGAAAATACACTGTAACAGCTAATTGCATGTAGGCTGATTACAGCTAATTGTATATATTCTGCATATGAAAAATTAATTTTATTTTAATCTTTTTCATCATGCATTTACTAAACAGACGAAAACTACTTTTGTTATTGTGGTGGGAATTTTTTTTCTAATTTTAAAGGAAACAAGAGGAAAAAGTAGCAAATTGTTTTTGAATGTCTTATATATGTGACATATACACATTCTGACGTTATAGAAAAAAGTTAAGAGGACTTTCCTACCACAGGTTTTGTAGTGGTTGTCATCACAGACCATGGAAGTGTTGAAGAAAGCAAAACTTGCACACCTGGGGAAAATACATACACAAATGGGAGTGTTAACAAATGTGATATTCCCACTGCAGGTTAAATCAGTTCTAACCTAAAGTAACTTACTTGCTGTTCTGTGCATTTTACTTATATGCAGTACTGTAGCTACACAGGCTTGTTTAAAGAATTTAATTTATTGATCCTTTCATCACTTTTATTTTGTCATCTTTATATAGATGAGCCTTGCAATTTAGTCTAAGTATTAAACACTTAAACCTTTCTTTGCAAACAGGAAATGTCAAGTATTATATCTCAATTAAAAAAGGACAACTGTACAATTAAAACATTGGCATCCATTTTCCTTCTCTTGCTCTTCCCCCAATATTTATGCAAAGTATTTAGAGAAAATCTAAAAAAAAAAAAAAACAACTATGTCTTACCAGAAATAATTAATAATCTGTAGGCACTTCTGACAATTTCATATACAGCCTTGCTGTATTTCTGTATATGTGATAAATTGGGACTGGGAACATACAGACATTGGAAAAAATGAGACTCGAATCTCAGCTATGATCTCCAAATGCTAATGTTTAACTTATATCTTGATTCTCAATTGCTTGAGTGCCAAATAAAATCACACCCATGAAGGCAAGTTCAGAAAGACTTTCCACATTAAAAAAATCTGTATTAAATATTCAAAGCCCATGGAAATACTTTTGTTGCTTGCAGCAAAACTAAGGCACCCTCAAATAGAAGAACATTGGTAGAAATGGTGGCATACTAAAGCTTGTGGTGCACGTCAGCTTTGCATAAAACAAATAACGGGGTCAAGGAGTCAAAACACAACCTTCATTAGTAGTTTGAGCATGTTATAGATAATGTCTCTATTAGGTGTTTTTAAGCTGTTTTCAAGCAACACGGAGGTTGCTATTAATCAGACAGGCTTTACTAATAAATGTCACCCACTAGCACTATATCCATTGAAAGTTAGCATATGAGCATGTCATAAATGATTTGTTGAGACAGAAAGAATAAACTCGATTTTGGATGGTTTCCAGTTGCTCCATTTTAAAAATATTGATTCCTTTCTGTGCAAAGGGATTTATTGGTCATTTGTGATAGAGAAATAAAATTTTCTTCTAATCTATGTCTTAACAAGAATTTATATCTGCCAGGAGTGTGGTATTTCAGCACAATCAAACAGTAGTTGCATATATAAGACACATTTTTTCTCACAGGTCCAAAAGGAACATGATTATTCATTCTACTAAAAACCAGGCTGTGCTATTAAGTTTCTTATGTCAAACCAAATTAGCCCAGCTTCAACCTTGCTTTAAGCCCTCCAAAGTCAATAAATAGATACCATTTATAACTTTTGTTTACTATGTTGATTAGTATTGCAATATCCATTCCTTCCTCTGAGAATGTTCTAACTTCATCCATCAAATTGGAAATTTTATAAAATCTGATTGGTCCACTACTTTGAAGGCAAAAGAAAAAATTCAATACTCCACATTTCTCAAGTGCTCCAAATCACCCGAGTACTTTAAAATAATATTGGCTTGAAATTCTTCACACTTCCCCAAAAATATATATAGCTGGCATCCCTTTACATTTTAATTCCTAAGCCCCTAGAAAAGACACATCAAGCTTCACTTTCAATTAAGAGGCTAGAAATTTGTTTTTCACAGAAAACTGATAGTTCCAGATGACCCTGAAAACCTGTGAACTAGGGGTTTAAGGAAAAAAAAAAACAAAAAAACACCACCACACCTGATGTCATGCAAATTGCAGTAAATTCACAAAAGCTCACAGCATGAACATCTCAATGTATGAATCGGGGAGTTTGCTATACAGCCTTCTAAAAATCATCAGGGATTGAATGGTAAGATACAGGCAAAAATCTGTACAACTCTTTAAAGAATTTGACTTTAGCAGAATCCGAGCGCCCAACTCTTTCTGCCAGAAGCCAGCTACAAGCATTAATGTCCAGCAACCAGATATTTTGAGCCCCAGTAAGACTCTTTCCAAAATGAAGTATAGAGGAAAGAAGTAGAAACTTAAGCCCTGAACAGGATTTGCATTTGTGGAAAGAGCCTTCCATGATGCCTTGATTATTTGTTAGAGTGCAGATGGGAGGGTGGAGGGCTTCAGAGGATGGTTGCTGTGAGCTCACAAGAATTCAAAGGGTTAAAAAAAAAAAAAAAGGAGTTCTCTTTGTATTTATGTAAGTCATACTTCTCTGACAGTGAAACAGGGCACACATATAGATGGATCAGGTCAATTTGAAAATCTACTGCTCTTGAGTTTAGCAACATAACATTCCTCTTGAGTTACACTAAATCAAAGAATGTGATTTATGGTAGCTTTGAGTTGGATAGTGTTATAGTAACCCTAGATTGTTGTGAAAAATACAACAGCCACATACAAAAGCATTTTTTCCAACATGACCAGAACATTATAAAGTTAATAAACGTGGGTTGGGGTTTTTTTTAAGATTTTAAAACTATTTACTGTATCAAATGAATACTGTCCCAATTGGAATTTTGAAGACTTTCATAGGAATCACTTTTTTAAATAAAAAGATTTTAAAATCAAAAACTTGAACACAATTGCTATTATTTATGTGGCAAAGCAAATAAATTGCTTCATTATACACCAGATGGAGAGTTTTCTTTTACAGTGACTTCAATTCTAGATAAAGTCTTTTATGTCCTCTCTTTGATAAAATATATTTTGTATCTATTTGATTGCTATAATCAAACCTGGAAGTCACAAACACATACATTCACATTTCCAGGCATGCATCAGAAGTTCTGTGTTATTCAAAGAGTTTCTGTTGTGAAAATGGTTCCCATGGGTCTAAAAGCACAAGAGTTACGGGTGTAACTCCTTTAGCTCTCAGTAACCTAGTAAGAATAAATGAAAGCAGGGAAACTGCTAGTGAAGCCAAATGTTCCAGATGTCCCATAGCTTTATTCCTGAGATGGATGTTTTCTAATTGCTACTCACACACAAGCGCTTAATAGCAACAGCCTTCCTTGTAAGGAAAATTTTATAATAAAGATCCATAGAACAACTGACAGGATTTACTGGCCAGTCTTCTAAATCTTTGTTCTAATTCTGATTCTTTGCCTTTTATACTACATTTCAGCTGATACACTTCTTTTTAGTTCACAAGCATACATGAGTTAATAAGTCTTTATTGTTCCAGGAACTGGAGAGATAACCATTATTATCCACATCTGCTGGAATACACTGAGTGACTTGGCCCTAAGTTACACAACAACCAGAGTGCAAGTTAGAAATCCAGAGCCAGTCTTTCCTAATACTGTTCTGATTCAAGTCTAATTATTATCCTGCTTCTCTTGATCCTAGGGGATCTAACAACAGCTGGGTACTTCAGATCTTGGTAATTTTTGTGACATTTTTAAGGAGCTAGAACCCAGAATGAAAAGACTGCACGTCCAAAAGACAGCTGAACATTTCAGTGGCATTCATACCTGACTTTTTCTTCATCTAAAAATTATATTCAATAGCTGAAAGATATAAAATGAACTCAAATCCTACACATTAAACATTTTTAAGTCAGCATCTTTACAGAAGTTGAATTATGACAACAGTGCATATACTCACCAATAGCAGCTGTAAAGTACTGCTCAATTTCATTGGGGGTGAGTGCCCTTTCCCATATAATGAATTCATCAAATGCCCCATTCACATAGCGCTTAGTTTGATCCCCCTCTGTCCCAGTCAGCAGATTTGCACTGGGGTCTCCATAATCATAGAAAACTTTCCCATCTGGATCAGTTGTGTTCAGAGTTCCATTGACGTAGACTTTTAGCCCTTCTCTTGATTTCCAAGTAAAGAGAATATGAGTCCAATAAGGACCTGCAAAACATTGAAAGTCACAGCAAAATCCATGAATCAATTCCATTTAGAGTCTTTCAGGTTCAGTAAGTTTTTGCTGACTTGTGCAATGCTATAGAGCTGTATAGGAAGTGCTAAGAGTGAATTATGGAATGCTCATGTCGTGTATATTAATCTTTATACCCATGGGGAAGCCTGTACTTTGGCAGCATGCCTGTTAGCTTTTGTCTAAACTCTTAGTTGGGCTCACTGCAGTTTCATAAATTATACTTGCTAACTACTATTGGCCGAGATTTGAAGTCTCTTCAATACTGTCTCAAAACTCAGTTCAGCAAGAACTGCATAAAGACTGCAAGAACTAGAGAAGAAGCAAATAGACTAATTAAAAGTTGCCAGTTTCTTCGTTATACTTGAGAGGCTGAAAAGATAATATTAATTTTCACTTGGATTGGATAATCCACAAATATGTGAATTATTCTTACCATTTAGTAGCTTTTCTCTTAAAATAAGATTTCTAAACTGATTTATTAAGCTTTATAAAACTGTGCTACTACGAGGTGAGAAAGTCCTATTTTACCAATGTACAGGGAGTCAAATTAAGGAAAGAAAAGATTTAGTGACTGTCATTGGCATTACCAGAAGACCAGAATTTGTTCCAGTCACTATGTAATACTGCTCCCCAACAATGCACAGTTTAGATAGAAGCCGTAAGATATGTGATATACCAAAATGTTTGTTAATACTATGCCATGGCATACAAAGCTTGACACTCAACAGATAACAAAACGTCCAAAACACTAAACACCCAGTTAGACAGTTACCAAATAAAGTCTTAATTTAGGAGGCAGTAGAGGACAGCACATGTATCCAGTTTTAGAACATAACTGAGAACTGTCAGGGATTAACCTGCATTCTTCACTCATGTTTCCATCTGAGCACTCATTAATCTATTGACATTAATAAGAATTCCACTGCAGGAACAGCTGGAAGTTGGGTCCGAGGATAGTTACTGAATGGCAAGTGTTCTATAATACAATAGCACTGTTTTTTCAGTTCATACTTTATCTCTTCCTGAAGTTGTGCTCTTACCACTACATCTCTCCATAGGAATAAAGTAAAATATAACAAAGAAATGAATAAAAAAAATTATAAACTTTACCTGGCGGACTAAAGCTTGCTTTCCACTTCATCATTGCATTCCCACGAGTGTAAAATTCCACTGAGCCTTCACCTTCATTCGAACAGACTTTGAAACCACTGGAAATTACTTGTCCACCAGAGGCGGGGAGAAACTTAGCCTGCCGGTCTTGAGTCTTCCAGAAAAAGGAAAATGTTACTCCTGATGAAAACAAGCAAGAGGAGATTTTCATTAAAAAAAAAAAAAAGTGCAATTCAAAATTTCCAATACTGTAGAATACAGAGCATGGGAATGCTTTTTAGGACAGATCATCTGCTAGCATAAACAAGGACAGCATTTTTAAAATCAACAACGCTCTTACAGTTTAAACCTAATAAACATCTCTTCCTTGGTATCACATCACATGCACATACCCAGGACATAGTAGTAATCGTTGCTTCCTGAGTAGCTTCTCTCCATTAAAAACTAAAGTTCTTTGAGCATCAAAATTAATGAAGTCGTCTTTTCTTCCGGAGTTATGCTTCCATTCCCTTTGCCTCATCTCTCCAGTCTCCTTACCATTCTCACCCTCCTCTGATGATCCCCTTTTCCTCCTATGATCTTCTCTTCACTTATTTCAAAACCCAAGCTGCTCTCATATCTCCATATGCTCCACCAGCATCTACATCTTTTTTCAATGTTCAGCAGAGCCAGAAATAGCACATTTACTGCTTCCAAGCTACTGATGCACTAACTGGCTGCCAGCATGCCCATGCTTATTGAGTAGCATCAACTGTTAACTACACTAATTCTTCTAAGCATGTTATTACCTGTGTTTTCACACTTCAGTGCTCCAGTAACTGCTGAAAGCAAAGAACCAATGCAAAAGGGATAGCAACATATGCAGAGCCACAGTTAAAATTCTGAGGTCCCCACCTACACAAAAATTGAAGAATTCTTCCCAAAATGCAAGTGCAATACTGCAAGTGCACATGTGGTTAAATTTTCCACAAATAATCCCGTTCAATTCACAGTAAATTTTACTATTATACTGTAAAACTGAAGAGTTCTTCAGATTGCACCTTAGTGAAGAAATATGACTTCTCTAAGATGGCTTGTTTCTTTAATAAAGGTTACCTCAAAAGGCTTGACTGAAACACAAGTAGCAAATCAAACCTCCCTCACACTTCAGAAGTTCATAGGGGCTCTGCTGTAGAGGTTCTGCAGTCAAATACAACTACAAAGAAAATGGCTCAACTAAACAGCTCCTAAAAATGTTCATCTCAGAATTTATAGTACAACTTGCTAACAATAAAATCTGAGTTCAGAGCAGGTTGAGATAAAGTTTATGAAGTACTGAAGTGGAAGAGTTTTTGCCACAAAGAATCATAATGAATTAAGTTAGCAACGACCATGAAGATCACCTAGTCTGAACTGCTTGCTCAGAGTAGGGTCAATATCAGAGCTAGATCGGGTTGCTCAGAACCCAGCTGAGATTTTCATATCACCACGGATGCAGACTGCACAGCCCTTCTGTGCAAACCATCCTGATGCTTGGAGATCCACATTGCTAAGAAACTTTTTTCCTTAGATCTAATCAGCATTTCCTGTGCTACAATGTGCCTGCGTTGCCTGTCACATTCTCATTGTGCATCGCCAAGATTGTTTAGCTCCATCTACTTCTGTCACCACCCGTCAGGTAGTTGAAGACGGCCCTTAGCATTCTCTTTTCTTCACAGTGTAAGGCAAAGCCTTAGCCTCCCCTCCCATTGCATATCGTCCAGCTCCTTAAGTCATCTGCTGAACTCACTCTGGCTTGTTGACATCTCTTTTGTATCAGGGGACAAAAATGGGACATAGTACTTCAGATGAGCACTGAACAGAGGTGAATAATCACTTCCCTTAACCTGCTGACTATGCTCTTTTGACATGTAGTCAAAATATCTATCTGGATCATTTTATAGTTAGCAGTTCTGCAGGCCACCCAGGCAGTATGAACTTTGCCAGTTTGCTACCAGATAGCCCAATACAAGTTAATGAAGCCCTCAAACTATTATGTACATTTCTTGTTAAAACCATAGATTTTTTTCATATGTTTCATAATTTTATGATTAAAGTGGAAAAGTCTGACAGCTCACTGCAGTCATCAGAAATATTCCTCCCCCACTAGTCTCCACGACACAGTTTTTTTACATTTCACATATTCTTTGTCACATTAACTTCACAGAAAAGTTAAAAATTATATTATTGCACAACAAATAATTTAACTATGTAGTATCTTCCTGTCTAACTGATCTTTCTGTTTATCCTCATGACAGCAACCCTCAATTTACATGATCTACGCACCATTCCCTAAGTGCTTTATACATGATAAAATAACCTCAATGGAAATGCTAATCAATTATCATCGGCCTCCTAGAAATCAATCAGTATATGAACATCATCAGTCTCAGTTTGCTAGATCTTGATGGATATATGTTTAAAGCTATAAACTCTGTGAACTCCCAACTGAAGAATTTGAGGTCTGTTGTAAGCAAGTTGCAATACCTTCATCAGCAGATAAGCCTGAGTTCATATTTCAGCTTCTTTACCACACCAGTAACAGGTTGAAACACTGATCCAACCCTCTTTCCAGAAAGCCATGCATTTCCCTTGTATCTGCACACCATCTTTCACCACACCAGTGAAAGGGCCACCAGGGCTGACCAAGTTAATCTATTACTGCTATTAATGTGATTCCTCTGTCAAAGTGTCTCTCAATCTTTTTCCAGCACTTCACCATGCTTCTGAAAGGTATGGAACTGGTATTATTCCTTCTTTACAGGCTGAGAGATGAAGTTTAAATTATGTAGACAGAGAGACTGTTATACAGCATGTCTGCAGTTGAGCTGGTTTCCCCCGTCTTTGACTGTCTATCCTATTGGACTACACTGAAGCTGCTGGTCATCCTGTAGCCACAAGAAACCTGTGGATCTAAATCCTCCTTATGTGCACTTTGGTTCATGAAATGCTGAAACTAAAAATAAAAATTAAAGTAAGGCACACAATGAACACACAGCTTTATGAAATGCTGTGTTGTGCATAGGGCTACTTTTTTAAACTTTTTTTTTTAATTTCAACTTCACATATGTTTGACTAAATCCAACTTCTCCTACTGTGTTCAAACTAATGATTAAGAGAACATTCTCTCACATCTTTCACAAATGCTTCTTTTGACTGAAAATGCCACTTTAATGAGTCCAAAACTGCTTACAGAAAAGCATTGTCTAAAAATTCCTTGAGAAAGAAGGAAGATGGGGAAAGAATATTTCAACATTTAAAAAACAAAAAGAATGTTTTCTCAAGTCAAAACAACAGTTCTGAAATGTTATTAAATTTAGGCTAGGAAAAAATACTGTGATTTTTACTTCATAGGTTGTAATATTTCATCTGAAAAGATCCAAAGATCATTTCAGAAAGCATTCCCTGTTTTAAGTGTAGTTAACACCAGTTTCACACAAATGCAACCAATGAACATGAAGGGATGTCTAAGCAATAGTAGGCTTGAATAAAATTATATCTTATCATTGCCACAGGTTTTATCTGATTCAGAGAATAACAAAGTCACTCTTTTTAGATAAAGGGGTGCTGGTTTTTTTCCTTTTTTTTTTTTTCCATACCTGCTACAGTGATTTAGTATTTATTGTTTGTATGATTTCTTCTCTTCACATTTTTTCTGCTGAACATTTCAGTGGTTTATGCTTTTAATGTTCTTGTTTGTGAGATACTGGGAGTGCTCTGGTACTATACAAATAATTTATTCTGATCATTATGTTATGCTATAGATATAGAAATAATATGACTTACTGATTATTTCCCAGTGGTATGAAAAAAAGTATGAAAAGATACAGCATGTATCAGAAAATAGGCCTACAATAGGATACTGAATTACTTTTTCTAATACTCTCAGGCAACAGCCGTGTACCATCTGCTCTCTGAGTTTCTCCTACTTTCCTAAAAAGTTAATATACAGCTCTTGCTACAGCAAGTGTCAAGCTAGAATCCTACAGAGTTCATGCCAATGACGAAAGAAACAATGATTATTGAATTACATAATTCGACAGCAAAAGAAAAGCAAATGGTAGTTACTGAATTTACTAACCTTCAGGTCCACAAACTTCTGGATTACTAATGCAAGAATTCTTATAGCTTCCAAAGAAGAGAAATGTAACTCCTTTCTTTTCAGTGACGTAAATGCCTTTGTTCACCATTCCTTCTACAATATCTAACAGAAAAGCAAAATATAGTTTAACATTTATATAAATTAAAGCTTTCTGAAAACATGATTTTAACAGACTCATACACCTCATACTGCGCCAACTATAGGTTTCCTTTTGTTGGGTTTTTTTAGTGCTGTTTTTCTTTTTGTTTTTTGAGCTTGGTGGGGATTTGTTGGGGTTTTAATGTTTGTTTTGTTTTTTTAAAGAACCATACAGATAACTCTTTCAAGTTTGTAAAAATTATTCTCATATCCATCACTCAGATTCTTGATTAACTAAGACTGCTTGACAGAACCCATATACCCAAAAATTATTATTTGAAAGTAATCTGAATAAACCTTAAGTTTTTCAGAGTTCTGAACACCAGACA